>NC_138047.1:87164360-87861860 GCF_964194185.1 Rhinolophus hipposideros | reverse complement strand
CTGTTCCTCAGTGAATGGCACAGTAATTCATTGAGGCTAAATATCTATGAACATATCTATATAATTGTATTGATTTACTAGTTCCATTAGGATAGGAAGCATGCCAGAGCTGCTCATCCCTGTATCTCTACATGCTTAATCCTCAGCATCATACATATCAAATATGAATAAATATTTATTTACAATTTATATAAATTATTTTTCGAAAGTGAATAAATTGTCTTCTGGAAAATTCTAGCCAGAATTTATCCCCCTGTCATAAACAGTTATAACACTTGAACAGATAAATATATGAGGCAACTGTTTTTAGTATTTGGATAAAGTAGGGTAGGACTATGATCTCTGAAAGAAAGAAACGTCGTTAAATAAGCCCTACATCTGCCTGCCTCTCTGCTTGATAATATTTTCCCAATGGAGTAAAGTGGCCCCACTGATGGAAGGAGGCAGAGATCAGCATCCATAGCTGCTGTCCTGCCTGGAATCGGAGTGCATGGTACTGGAGAGGAGCGTGGTGATAGAAAGAATTCTGTGCGAGTGGGAGATGTCCTGTTCCATTTCTGGCCTGTAGGCTGGCTTAATGTTTGAGTCTCTTTGCCAACAGTGATTGCTGTAAGAATGAGAGTGACAAAGAAATCTTAAGTGTTGAGCATTTCTGGAAGATAATGGAATTCCACCCCTGCCAGGGGACAGAGACCTTGTTAACACCCCTGAGATTCAGCTGAGACACCAAAAATTTGTGTCTGAGGAGTGAGGAATGCACCCGAGAGAAGTGCTACTCTAGACCTGCCCATACAAAGTTCAAAACCAAACCTTCACAAGATCTGTAGAGGAGACAGTGTTTGGAGTACCCAATTCCAGTATCCAGAGTCTATAAATTTCTAGCATACAATTAAAAATACTACAGTCATAGAATCAAGAACCGTGAACAATAGTCTCAACCAAAACCAAAACCAAAAACCCCTTTCCTAATATATTCTATGACCACAGTGTAAAGTAGAATTGAATATCAAAAAGGCATCTGGAACAATATGTTTTTTAAAAAAGATAATACATCATGACCAGGTTGGTTTAAGCTATGAAAACAAGCCAGCTTCAATAGATTTGTAATATTTATCAATTTGTGATCATGAAATGTTATTTTGTCAAAATTATAAATTGATTTTCTCATTAATTTTGAGTTTGAACAACTTTTTATTTGTTCATTGGCCACTTGTTTTATTTCTACTGAGAATTTATTTTTCTTATTTTTGGCTGAATTTTATAAGCATTATTTTATAGTTTGAAATATAGTCATTTAGTATTGTTACTTATACATTTCATTCCAGCCCATTTATGGCTATTATTTATATTTCTAAATGGTGGCTTTTGACATACAGATGATATCTTTGTATAATATAATTGTGATTATTAATATCAAGTGCTTCAGATTGTGCTTTATGTATCTTATTTAAGAAACCCTTCACTGTTCATATGTCATAAAGATATTTATAATTAAGTTCTAAATTTTTTAAAGATTTAGTTATCACAAAGAAGTCTTTAATTTATTGAATGTGTTATCCTTTTTCTACTGAATTGTTATGTCTTTTTATCATATGAGATGTCAGTTTCCCATTGTAACAAATTACCATAAATTTAGTGGTTTCAAACAATATCAATTGTCATACAGTCCTGGGGGTTCAGGAGTCCAAAATGGGTCTCACTGGGCTAAAATCAAGGTATCAGCAGGGGTAGGTTCCTTCTGGAGACTTTAGAAAATAATCTGTTTCCTTCCCTTTTTCAAATTCTAGAGGCTGGCTGCATTTCTTGGTTTGTGGCCTCCTTCCAGCACGCAATTGCATTATTCCAGTTTCTGCTTCCATCATTGTATCTCCTACTCTGACTCCTCTGCCTCCTCTTTCATTTAAGGACGCTTATGATTACATTGGGGTCACCTCAATAATACAGGACAATCTCTACATCTCTAGATCCTTAACTTAGTCATGTCTGTAAAGTTCCCTCTGCCATTTACAGAAACATAATCACAGATTTCAGGGATTAGAATGTGGACACATTGGAGGGAGCATTTTTCTGAGTACATGTATACTAATTTCCAAAAAATATTTGACTATATTTCTATTTTCACTCTTTCCTTCTATGGTTTTATTTATTTAGTTTTTTTTTTTTTTTTTTATCCCTGCCCAAATACCACCTTCTTAAATAACAATTATTTGTAAGATGCTGTTTGGTAGGCTGACATTCCCTCCCCTCTACTCTTTTTTTTTTAATCTATTTGAAACATTTCTTGATACTTTTGTATTATTTTCATGCGTGTGAATTTTAAATTTGATTTAAATAATTCTGGAAAAAAATCCTGTCTAAATATTGATTGGAATACACTAAGTTCAAAGATTAATTTGGGAAAATTTTTTTATTTTTATTATACAGACCCTTCCAACACATGAAAATTTTCTGTATTTCCATTTATTTGAATATTTTATCTCCTTTAAAACAATTATGTAACTTTCTGCATAGAGATAATTTCCCTTTCGAAATAGATTATCCTGAAATTTTCTGTAGTAGTTTTGTTTTACTATTATATCTGTTTTATGACTGTTTTGAATTGTTTGCTATTGGTGCACAGACTTACTTTATACGTTTATGCATTTTTCATAATTACAATTTTAATGTGTGTTTATTGAGTACATTGAACACAAATATTTTAGGCTTTGATCTTGATTTTGCCAAACAGCAGTAAAGAAGGCAGATTAAAAGAAAGAGGGGAAAAAAATAAACAAAAATCTCTGCCTTGATTAAATTTAGATTTCTGTAATCTGACAATAAGGAGAACAAATATTAGATAAAGTACATTAGAATGATACACATTAGAAGAAAAATCAATCTCAGAAAGGAAAGAGGGTGTTGAGAGTTGGGTTATAGTTTTGGATTGGGTAATAACAAACTCCTTACTGAGAACAAGAACAGTTGACTAGACATTTGATGGAATTAAGAGAAATCCTATGGAAGAGTGTTCCAAGCAGGAAATATAGCAAATTCAAAAGTCCTGAGGGGGGATGACACGTCACATATTCAAGGAAGAGTAAGGAGACCAATGTGCCTTGAGGGATGCAGGCAAAACAATACAAGCAGGAGATAAGATCAGGAGGCCAGAGGTGTGGGGCATGTTGCCGTTGGATATTTTCAGCCATTGCAGATGTTTCTTTTTTACTGTTTGTGAGCTAGAAAACTAATGGAAATGTCTGAATAAAGGGGCAAAATGACTTTTTTAGCATATTCCCTTTGCTTGCTATGGTGAGAATGCTTCATATTGGACCCTGCTGTATGTCCAGTGTCCAATCTCCAATCTGAAACATGATTTAGGTTTTATTTCTAAAATCAAATTAGGAGATGGTAACTGCTTAGAATGGATTGTAGTCATGACAGCTCCAAGGAATGGTCAGATACAAGACATATTTTATAATCATTTTTGTATTGTTCCATTATCTTGTGATTTTGAGAACTGCAGTGCTAATTTTCCTATCTACTGCCGTTACTGATTCTAGCTCATGTTGGTTTGTAAGTTTTTAACTGAACTCATTTTTGACAGATATTTCTTTTCCATGAGGGAACAAAATGTGACTCAGGTTACGGATATGTTCTTTCACAGATTTTGTTGCATTTGGTTTGTTTAGCTGAATGCCTTTAAAATATCACTGTCTGGTTGAATTTTATGTTAAATTTTGCCCTGATAGTTTCCTCTATCAAGATGGTTTCTAACTAAGACTTAACCTCCATATTAAGAAAAACATTTTTTTTATTTTTTTATTTTTTCACTCTTGGTTTCTCTCAACAGAATTTTATTTGTATATCCAGTATTTGGAAAAAAGACAATTAAATTTTGTGCCACCTCCTTGAACGAACAAAGATTTTTGCGAACTCTCCCATTCTTGAAGGTGCAATATTTTTAAGGTCCCACTTCTATGTCAAGACCTTGATATTCACCGTATATCACTGTCACAAAGCCTAATCTGTTTCCTTAGATCTTAGATTTAGATACCATCCCACTCTCCTCTCCCACAGGGACCAGTGGCATTGTCAGCCTGTAAACTCACAGATCCGTTGTTTGGTTCGCTTCTCTTTTAGGGGATTTCTTTTTCTATATATGTTTTTTTTGTAAGATCATATGCATTAAATTTTCTAATATTTGTAAGGAGAGAATTTTAAAATATGCTCAGATTAGAGTGGCATTAGAGAGTGGTTTTATTTTACATATATCTCTCCTTTGAATGCAGTATAACTACAGGAAAATGAACATTGTTGTTTTTGTCCCTCGGCCATTAAGCTCATGCACGCACACACACATGCACACACACACATACTTACACACACAAATTACTCCAGAAATACAAAATACTTATGTGAAGAATTCTGCATCGTAGCAGAATTGTTCCTGACCTCAGAAAAGGACTCAGTAATGTTCCTGACCTCAGAAAAGGACTCAATGTCCAGTGGCACCAACCAAAGATACTTGCAAAACAATAAAATAGAGAGGAAACTGGAAAATAGTTATAATTTACAGATATTCACATCCTTTTTGATATAAACAAAATGAATAAATGGATATGTGTGTTCGTATCACCTGGTACATTTATTTTTTAAACGATGGATGTTTACGTATAGCCAAGTTGCCGGGCAGAAAGGTTTGTGGAAAGATACTTCATATTTTTTAAGATGATTCAGCTGATGCTTTCTTTATTGCCTTTGCCTAAAGCAAGGTAGGATGTAAACGCTGAAAAATATTGTCAATAACAAAATGCTATCAGCAGAATCAGGTTTTGAAAAAAAGTTAAATAAAAAAGTGAAGGAAAGCATTTGCTCAAAATGAAACAAGGTAAATAATGATCTAAACTGAAAACTGCTGGAAAAAAAGAAGATAACTCTCTATGAAAGACAGATAGTTTGTTGTATAGACATCCTATCTCTAAGATCAGTGTCTGGATAAAGTTAGACATACAATAAATATTTGATGATGAACGGATTTTTGTATTAGAAAGAATAGGATTGTGGGTTAAAAGTTAAAAAAAATAAATAGTCTTTATGTTGTCTGTAATATACAGAAACTTGTAATTATTAAAAAATAAAAGACAAAAAATAAGTAACATAGTATAATGTTCACAATTATCAGCTGCTTTGTACCTACAAATGGATGCTTACTTTACCTGGTAACACTTTTACATTTATTTATATTTTGAGCAAGGAAACTTATAACAAATAATTTCCTATTGGGAAATAAATTATAGAAAAAAAAAATTTATTTTTAATTAAAACTTTCAGGTTGAAAAATGATGCTAGACTAGAAATCCCAAGGGGTGGGGGAAGTCTTTAAATCCACTCCCACTCTCTACCTTCTCAGTTTTTTCTTGAACAGAAGGTCTTCATGATTATAATAGCACAGAAACTAAGACTCACTGTCAAGCTACTGAATTGGTGAGGAATTCTCAGTTCTATCATTTGCATGGAGATGAATGAGAACGACACCTTGCATATTTCAGAAGACAACGTCTCTTATACACAGTTATTCATTTGACTTAATAGGAAGTAAGAAAAAAACAACAAAAAAAGTGTTGACTCTGTGTCTTGGTGAAAGTTTAACACCTGGCTTTCCAGAAATATAAGCCCTCCTTTGTAGTGTTCATACATTTTCAGAATGTAAACATCCCTGCCATATTACCTTTCAAGCTACCATGAAGATGAAGCTGGGAAGAGATGTCTCAATGGCCTCTTGAAAGACTGTGGGAGCCATCACCATCTCACCAGTGCTGTCTCTAGACAAATAGTCAGGAGCACAGTCAGGGAGAATGCAAAAAGCAGCTCATGCAAGAAAATGTGACTTTTCACTAACTGCATCTAGATGTCATTTCCAGGCAATGTAAGTAAATTAAGTTTCTTTTTCTGCTATCGAAATAGCAGATCTTCATGAGAAGAATGCCTGCCAGTCACTGGAAATTGGGAGTAAACCTCTATAAATTGCTCTCTAGCAGCGTATGTGAAAGGGAAAATGTTGGAATTCTGAAGTGCATCATGAACAGAGATAAGTAATCCCCATCTTGTCTCTTTAAAAAAATCACATTTAGAGAAAACTCAGTAAATGATAAGCAAACAATTAAATAGCACACAGGATATATAATATTTGCTAAACACAAGAGAAAGAAAGAATACCAAAAAAAAAAAGTGTATGCTTCTGATTATAATTGCAAATAAGAAAGGAAAACATCTACTCAGACCTCTAAATTGTGATGCGATGCGGATACATGACTTCAGTTAAGATAAAATCAAAACATGACTGGAGAAGAATAAAATAAGATACAGTGACAAAAGTTTCATTTCTGTTGAAGTAAGGAAGTTCTTCCAGCAAAATTAAAATCAAATTTTGAAGACAATAAAGAACATCATTGAAACTTCAGAGAATCAAATTATTTGGTATGGAGTATACATATACAGTTGAAAAGTTCTATAACAATGCAACGGAAAAGTACAAAGAGATAAGAATCACAAGACAGGTGGTAGTTTTACTGCCTGGAGAACAAAGATCCAACATCTGAATAATACACATTCCTGAAAGAAGATTAAAAAAATATTTATGGAATATTAGAAAATCTAGCGTACACTAGTAGTAGCTACCCTTTTGTTTTCATCTTCTCTTAGCCTTTAGCTGGGTCGAGAATTTGGCAGGTAGTGCTTACCTGTTTGTTATATGGGGCATATGGGTTTATATGGGGCAGGGCCATGACTAAGGTGAATGCTGGCATGATTGTTGCCAGTGGGCTAAGAATAAGGAAGTAGCACTTGTGTTTCAGATATTGGTCATATGTAGAATGATAGTAAAAATTTAGTTTGATGAAATAGGTTTCAATATTGCAGAAGAAAGTTGCAAACTATAGAACGATGGGAGCCTAGAATGAATCCTGTGGTGTTGGGATTGAATTCGAGAGGTATTGGTATAAACACACACACACAGACACACACACACAAATATATATATATTTCACAACCCAGAGAAAACTGCTATTGACATTTTGCTTCAGTACTTTCTGGTACTCCAGTGTGGTATACGTGGATTTAAAGGAAGGTCTTTGTGGTCATAGAGAACTCAACTGGAATCCAAATTCTACTACTTGCTACCTGTACAGAATTGTCTAGTTAATTAAACTCTCTATGTCTCACTTTCTCTATATAAAATAGAAATTCTAATACCTACCTCCTGGAGTGATAGTGAAAATAATATATATATATATATATATATATATATATATATATATATATATATATATATATATATATGTATATATATATGTATATATATACATATATATAATATTATATATAATAATATATTATATATAATATATGTAATTATATATATACATATATATATATAATGCATGCTTCAAAATCTCTCTTATAATTCTTTTAAAATCTGTTCCTCTTAATCTTGCATATATATTGAGCTGGTCAATGGCTGAGATATGAACTTTTGATTAACTCACTTCTTTATAAGTCTAAATATTCTACTTTTGGAAAATCATAATTGTTAAAAATCACCATCCTTATCCTGATCCAAATTCATTTTCTTTTATAACTTTGAACCATTATTCTTAGTATGTTACTTGAACGTAATAGAATGTATTCATGATCCTTCTATGGAATAGCCATTCAAATATTTGAATACTATTATTATTAACACCACTTATGAGTGACCTTTTTCAACATTAATACTCCCAACCTATCAGTCATTTATCTTATGTCATCTCCCACACATTTCAACTTTTTTGGACACATTGTAATTTGTCAATATGTCTGTTAAAATTTCTATCCAGAATCAAACATAACATCAGATACTGTCTGACTATCAGAGTTTAATACTGACACTTCCCTCAATAAGCTTACTAAAATACTCTTAATTGAACTTAAGATGTCCAGATGTGTTACCATTTCTGTGCCACTATATTATAAATAATATTAGATAAGGAAGTTTTAAAATGACTGGATGCACAAAGCAAGTTATCAACTGTTTATGCAGAGAGAATTAATGGATTTTGAATGGGGACACCTGGCTGGGCAGGTGAATAAGCGTTGCTGAATTGTCAGGAAAATGATCACAAGATGCCCATAATTGCTTACCAGCCTCCTAGGCCTATGAATTCTAATAAGAATGTTTAAAGACCATTGGGGATGATTTTACTTTGTCTGAACAATCAAAGCAATATTCCACTATTAAAAGTTCAAAGGAAAAGTGCATCTCATACATACAGCCTCATTCATCTTGGTTCCTTGGGTCATCTGTGTAATCATCTCCTCCGGACTTCAAATATTCTTTCTCTGTCTTGCAAACATCACTTTCCCGCTCATCAAACTCAATTGTAACTGTGCAAATACATCCCACTCCATTCAATTCAGGAATTTTGTCAATGCCTCTCTTTAAACATGGTGCCGAGAATTGAACATAGGACTCTGGATAATTTATAGGCCAGAGTAGAGTGAAGTGGAACTATTACTTTTCATATTAAGGAAAATCTGCTTAATATAGTCTTAGATTTTGTTCTGTTTTTATAGTTTCCACTGAAGTATGCTCCACATATTTTTCAGCAAGATCCCATTTATCACTCCCTCTCAACTGGTTTCTAATTACTTTTTTTGTAGTATGTTTTGCACCCCCTCTTTTTTTGTTTTTGTTTTTTTCATGTTTAATGAATACAAAACTCAATTTGAATGGATGGAGAAAGATGTGTTTTCTCTGCTGAGAGAACAATAAAACCAAGCCAAGGAAGTAAGACCATAGAATGGTGTGCTAGTTCTTTTTATTTAAACAGATATTCCTTAAATAACTGTTATGTGACAGGAGCTGTGTTAGGTATTACAGATAAAATAATGCACTACGCATGTGTGGTTCCAACCATTTTAAGGTTTTAAATCAATGATTCTCAAGAGTGAGTGGTTCCAAGAGATAATAGCAATGGTTTCATGGACATCTGTAATTCAAATGAGATTAGAAAAGAAATATAGAGTAAAATGAATATTCCGGAAATACAATTGATAAGACTTGCCAACAGGATGAATTAATACTAAAGGAATACAACAAGAGGGAAAAAGTCTAAGTTATTTTCCTCTGGGAAATTCTTAGATTTCGAAAACTCTAGACAGTTTTATCTTGTCCGGGATATTGCGTGACTCCATTTCAAGGATGTTTCAGTTGTAATAATATTAATTTTTAATATGGGCTCAATAAAAAAATAAGCTAAGCATATTCTGTAATACATATTTACAGGTAGAACAACCCACTTAGACTTAGAAATAGTAAGGGGGGAAAACATTATCAAATACAAATTGTCCCATGTCAGTTTGTGTTGTTACTTTTTGTGCTATACATTACATAAAATGTATCATTTAAATCACTTAAGTGTAGTTCAGTGGCAGTAAGTATGTTCATATTGTTGTGCAACTATCACTACCACCTACTTCCAAAACTGTTTTATTTTCCCAAATTGAAACCCTCTATCCATTAAGCAATAACTCCCCATCCCTCTCTCCTTCTAGAACTTGTCTCTATGAATTTAGCTATTCTAAGTACTTTATAAATGTGGATTTGTACAGTGTTTGTCCTTTTGCTTCTGTTTTATTTCACTTAGCATAATGATTTCATGGTTCTTCCATGATGCAGCATATATCAGGATTTCATTCATTTTTTAAGTCTGAATAATATTTGATTGTATGAATTTACATTTTGTTTATCCATTTATTCATTGATGTGCATTTGGGTTGTTTTCACCTTTTGACTATTGTGAACAATACTGCTATGCATATTGGTGTACTGGTATCTGTTCAAGTTCCTGCTTTCAATTCTTTTGTGTATACAACTAAAATGGAATTTCTGGATCATATCTCTATTTTCAGTCCAAGACCCTCAGTTGATATAAGTGTGTGAATCTAATTGCTTTCTTACCATCTCTAATTAAGTGTCTAATAGATATGTTACATTTAGCATAATTAAAACACTTTTTTCCTCTTCCAAATTTTGTCCCGGTGTATATAGTCTGTTTCAGGAAATGGCCGGGCCATGAATTCCAGTGACACAAGCATTGGAATCAATCTTGACTGTTCTGTTTTGTTCATAGAAGGTGTTAGTCAGCAAGTCCGCCCCTAAAATGCATCAGGTTTTCATCCACTTTTGGTCAAACCCATCCTGAATCTACATACTTTCTCTACTTATATTTCTACTTCTGTAGTCCAAGTCACACTAGTCCTGTTCTCGAACTTGGATTTAGGGAAATATCCTCCTAATTGCTTTCTTTATTCCTACTCTCCTATGCCTATTTACTTAAGATTCATTCTCCTTTCACCTTAATGCTGCTATAATTTTCCCTCATACTTAAAAAAAAATCCAAAATGTCCACCAAGGCTCCTTATGTAAATGGACCCTGCCTTCTTCCCCAAGTTCATCTTAAACCACTTTTCCCTTTATTCATACTTTTTCAGACATGCTGGCTATGGCATACTTCACAGAATTTTTCTTCTTAATGTTAATTTTTTTGTATTTTTTTTTGTTTGTTTGTTTTGTTTAGCTATCAACTTTTTCACCTTCTTCCTTAATTTTTAGACATTTACTTTTTCTTTTTGGGGGGTGGGGCGAACATTTCCATGAATAAATCATAGTAAGTCAAAGTTGTCAATTTTCTTTCAATTTCTTTAATATGTCATGCATTTGGTATGGGTAACCCAATTTGGCCAACAACATATAAAAAGTGTACTAAGTGACTTCTGAATAGGATTTCTTTTCCTCCTTCAGCAAAAAGAATGAAAGAAGAAATATTTCTTCCTGTCTTGATAACTGTTACATAAAAACATGATATTTTGAAATGAAGCAGTTATAACAATACCAATCTAAGGACAAAACAGACAAATAAACAACAACAACAAAAACCAATGCTGAATTTGTCAGAAAACTTTTGGGTTCTTAATGATAATGGTAAGCATCAGAATCAATTTGAAATTTCTTGCAACATGCTTAAGCTATTGTATTAAAATATATATTGCTGAATAATAGAGTACCTTAAAATTTAGTGGCTTCAACAACAATTTATTGTTGCTCAAGATTCTACAGGTTGGCACTGGTTCCATTGATCTGTATCAGGCTTGGTTGACCTTGGCTGGGTTCAATCAATTAGTCATCCATGGTCACCTAACAGGTCAGCTGCAGCTCACCTTGGCTGATCTTGGCCCTTAACTGTGACGAATGAGCTGAGCCCTTATCTGTGACAAATGAGCTGAATAACCTAAGTTCCACAATTTTATTTTCTCCTCAAACAGGCTAGTTCGGGCTCATTCTCATGGCAGTGGCAGAAATCCTGAGAATGTGAGTAGTAATGGTAAGGCTTAGACTCAGAAGTAGCACGAAGTCACTTCCACTCTATCTTTCTGGCTAGTGAAGGTCACAAAGCTAATCTACATCCACATGGAGGGGAAATAGACTCTACCATTTGATAAAAAAAAGTTCGAATATCATATGAGAACAGACAGTGACAGAAAGGGTGGAATGTCATGACCACTTTTGTGATCAATTTTCCAGGGTGATTTTTTGCCTGTGACCAGCCAAGACGATGTCCTCACACTAACAACTTATTATTTCTTCCTTATTTCTGTAATAGTCTTTCCTTGTCTTTTGCCATAACTGATTCATTACATTTTTAAATTTGCTATTTAAATGTTATTTCCTCAAGGATACTTTATCATTTCTCAAGTAGCCCTGTTTCTTCCATCACTAGTTATTCTACTTCTTTCAATAGAACGTAAGCTTAGTGAAGCTGGGGACTTTATCTTGTTTATGCTAACCCTTTATATAGTCCCTATTATATGACAAATATTCAGTGTCTTTTGGTTAGTTTAATGAATAAAGAATAAATGTGCAAGCACTGTAATGAGTGAGTGAATTTTTTTGACTCAACCTATTTTATGTGTTAAGGAGAGTATAGTATATTAGAGTAGGAAAGGGTAATAAGGGGGGAGAGAAACACCATAAATCTCAATCTATTTTATCAATTTTTTTTTCATTTTGTAGATATGTGTATATATCAAGGGGGTGCCAAAAAATGTATACACAGGACTTGTATTCATCTTTTGTTGTTGATATATATTGAGTATTACAATTTCAATACAGTTTTTTCCTTTCTTAAAATGTGTATACATGTTTTGGTGGCCAGTTAGCTCAGTTGGTTAGATCATGGTGCTGGTAGCGCAATGGTTGCTGATTTGATCCCCACATGGACCACTGTTAGCTACCCCCTCCTTAAAAAAAAAAAGTATACATTTTTTTTTTTTGGCACTGTGTGTATGTGTGTGTGTGTGTGTGTGTGTGTGTGTGTATAAACATATATGTGTGTATATAGATATAGTTTTAATTTTTGACAGATAAGAAGAAATATATCCTGTGCTTTCCTAGTTCTGAGACTTTGTTTAAATATATTTTTCCCTGTATAAAATATGTGTACACCATTTCTACATTTCAATATTTTGTCCTCTTTTATTGACCATATCAAATGCCAGATTTTGCAGGAAAAAACTTTTGGTTTCCTACTAGATATGTTCGGTGGCTCCATTAGATTTCTCTGAGACTGTGGCATTTGGCTTACATTGTCATTTGCAGTCATCCAAACCTTTATTTCCCTAGAAATTGTAATGCAAGTTCCTGGAAGTAAGAGTCTGTCTTACTTATTCTTTCATTTACTATAATTTCCTACATGTGTATCACAGGTTATTAATAAATATGTCTCTATTTGAATTCACATATGTGATAATTCTGCCTTATAATATAGAATAGATATCTAATTCAATCTTGAAACTAATTATAAGATAAAACACAGTTTTTATTGTTGCCTTGTTAAATTTGATTCTGCTACTTATCACTTAAAATCCCTGTGTGATCTCTAAAGAAGTTGCTTACCTTTTGTAATTTTGCAATAATAGTGCATAGTCATGTCAGTATGATAGCCTAGCTTACTTTCTCCTTTCTCCCAGCAATTGTTCAAAGCTTGTTTCATGTCCCTATTTTTGTTGGCTCTGTCTCCTTCATTATGTCTTATTTCCCATTATGCTACCTTCCAATCACTAAAGTCCATTCCCAATGGCTCAGTGCTGGGAACTCTTCCTTCCTCAACTCCCAGAACCTTCCAAAATAAACACCTTCAATTACAATCACTCCTCACCTCCTCAACAGAGGCCCCTAACAATAAACAACTTACTCAATAAGTAGTTGAAGAATGATTCTCAAAGGAGCTTAGTGTAACGGAGAAATGGGATGTAATACCATTTTTACTTTTTGAGTTCCCATTAGTCTCCATTGTAGAGGAAGAGACTGCTTAATATTGCCCTGTAAATATAACTTCAGCAGTTATGCTTCTGTGATATGTAACAAAGTGACAACAATGTGATATGTAGGAAAATAATGTTGTATTAAATCCATTTCATCATATATTAAGAAGCTACTTCAATAGCACAATAAATGAAACACCATTATGATATTTATATAAGTGAATTAGCAAAAAAAAAAAAAAGAACCCTTAAAATATAAGAGAAACATCAGAAAAGTTTAGATTTTGATTTAAGTATTTATATGACATACTTAGAAAAAGAGTATTCTTAAATTGTAAGTGGCCTTAGAGAATGAGAGGCTGAAAAGTATGTTCCAAATATACACAATTCCAAGAACGAGAAAATTTAGCAATTTCCATGTGTAAATGAATTCCAAACTCCAGCAGAAAGATGAGATTGAAGATGGTCATTGACTTCCCCACTCTGTCTTGCGCCTTCCATCTTCATTTTGCTTTCCTCTCCCCTATATCTCGCACAATATCTGGTATCTTGTTCCTAAAGAGTCTTACACTCAGGACCTAATAAAGACTTAAAGGTATAATACAAATTTTAATATTTCCAAGGCCACTTAAATGTTAGTTTTGTACAATTGAAAAATAAGCAGGAGTGTCTCTGTTTGGACAGAGGACTCTTCCTGGCCTCGCCTTTAGGTTTCTCCATGGAGATCATTATCTGCTCAGTCTGCTTATGAACTTAACTGCTCAGCTGCACTACAGAAACAATTGGAGATCCATAGTTAGATCCATAGTTGTGTTTCCTTTTTCATTACTAAAGATATGTGCGTTGTGGGGACAAAGCCCCAGAAAGCAGTTTCCAGGCTCTTGGCCTCACATACAAAGGTGCTGGCTCAGGTAGTAAATGGCCATCAACTGTGATTGGATGGCCATCAGCTGTGGCTAGTTGGCCGTCAGCTGTAACCAGTGAGCCATTGGCTACTAATATAACTGCCGTGGCTACGCTAGCAGGAAAATGGGGGCTAGCAGGAGCGGATTGCAGAGAGGCAGATGCCGCCGGCGAGAATATAGTGGTATGACTCCCCTATCTATGGCTCCGTGGGTGTTTCTTTTTGGCCTCACCGTATCCTGCATTCTTATGTGGGGAGCAGGACAGGAGGCGCCGCAGGCCGCCCTGCATGACATGCGTGTATGTACATATATGAGATAGCGAGACATGAGTTTGGAGGAGGTAAGAGAAGAGGAAGAGAAAAAAATTTGAACAACTTTAACAAAATCTTCACTGACACAGGTAACATTGAAATAGTTCAGCAAATTAATACATACTATAAATTATATCGTGAAAGAATAAAAAAGTCTATTTGAAAATAATTGTTCTCTATCTCTATCTCTCTCTCACGTGCATGCGCTCATGCACACACACACACACAGACACACACACACTACTCACAAAAACTTCCATTCACAAAATGCTAGTCTAGAATGCCCAGAATAGATCTGATCATTGTGATATCTCAATGTTCCTTTAAAGTCTTAGCAATATCTCCCCTATCCAATGTTTTCCACAGCTCTTGATTATAACCTCTGGGAGATCATTACTTTCCCTTTATCTTCCTTAAAGAAATGTGAGGAGGGCATTAGAGACTATATCCTTCATGGGGGTTAGGACACTTTTCCCAGCCTTTCTTCTCTCAATAGAATATTGGAGGACCAAAAGCCATATTAAATTTCAAGTTATCCTGGTTTCTTTTAATCCAGGTGGTGGCTCTGTTGGCAGTATGATTCTCTAAAACGATAATGAACTTAAAAAAAAAAATATTACAGTGAACTGTGCCTGTAGTTGCATTTTTTTTTTCCTTTTACATATGCAGGTCTATCTCTAAATTATACAGTCATTAAATTATCAGGCTTTCAAGTAAAAGGTACATCCATATGCTTTTTTTCCTGAGCCCTTTTGTCCAACTAAAAAGAATTAGTAGGTGGTTTCAACAAGTATATAAAGGCTTTACTTTTGTTTTTATCAAAGGCTAAGTCCTAACTGGCCTTTGTCACTCAAAACATTTTGTAGTTTATCTTTAAAAGTTGTATATCAGAAAGACTTACGTATTTTGATCATTCAAGTCCCATAATTTCTAGATTTTTCTGTCTTCTTTGATTAATTCTGCTTGGTAACTGGTCAATTCCTTTATATCTCATCTTTATTTTTTTTCTTTTTTCTTGTAGTACCTTTTCAAATGCAGATGATGATGGTTGAGGAAAGGAATAGTATTTATTCACTTAACCAATTGCCTTTTAAGTACTTGCAGGTAATAATTTTGCCAAATAGTTTGTCTCTGCATTTCATTCAGCCTGTAATAATAAATTCCTTGTAGCCTAGAGTCTGATCCCAAAGCAAAACCCTCATTGTTTGATAAAAGTTTTCTATTTCTATGCACTGCTGTGTTTATTAATAAGATTTTGATAGATTAAGCTGTGATGTCAGAGGATCTGAGAGTCTCAGAATGTTAATAGGGGAAATGTGTTTACTGATTTTTCTCATTACATATTAGTTACAAGTAGGCTGCTGCTCTGTTCCATATCCTCTTTAATCCAGAGCCCAGGAGGGAGAGGCAGCACCTTCTTAGTAAATGTTGGCCAAGTGGCAGAGAGAAGAGACTTA
Organism: Rhinolophus hipposideros; assembly: GCF_964194185.1. NCBI lineage: Eukaryota > Metazoa > Chordata > Mammalia > Chiroptera > Rhinolophidae > Rhinolophus > Rhinolophus hipposideros. The sequence goes on along the minus strand of NC_138047.1, from coordinate 87,845,849 downwards.
TAGTGGAACCATGAAATGGCTCTTCAAACTTTTACTCAGAATTTGTGTATGTTACTTTTACCCATGTTCTGTTAGCTCAAGTGTTATGGGCTGAATTGTGTTCCCCCAAAATATTGTATTACTAATTCCCAGTGTGATTGTATTTGGAAATTGGCGGTAATTCAGGATAATGAGGCAATAAAAGTGGGGGACTCTAATCCACTTATGACTGGTGTCTTTATAAAGAGAGAGAGAGAGACAACAAAGATGCACAAACAGAGGAAAGGCCATAAGAGGATATAGCAAGAAGGCGTCTGTCTACAAGCTAGGAAGAGAAGTCTCACCAGAAATCAAACCTACTGTCACCTTGATCTTGGACTTCTAGCCTCTGGAACTGTGAGAAAATACATTTCTGTTGTTTTAGCCTCCCAGCATGTGGTATTTAGTTTCTACAGTCTGAGTAGATTAATGCACCAAGTAACTAACATGATCAATCCTTATAGTGATAGAATGGGGAAGTACATTCTTCCCCCAGGGAGTGAGTGAATGTTGCATGGTATTAGGCAGAAATATACTGTGTTTCCCTGAAAAGAAGACATAACTGGACCATCAGCTCTAATGTGTCATTTGGAGAAAAAATTAATATGACACCTGCGTCTGATATTATATTATATAAGACACAGTCTTATATTAAAATAAGACTGGGTCTTATGTTAATTTTTGATCCAAAAGATGCATTAGAGCTGATGGTCCAGCTACATCTTATCTTTGGGGAAACAGTATGAACCACTTTAGTGGCAAACAATCACCATTTTGAACAATAATGCTAGACACTGTATAGCACTGTTTTATTTTGCTGATGAATAGGGAACAGACATTAGAACATTTTTAAGTTTGATTCTTGTTTTCACTTGATCTAGTATTTTAATTCTGACCAATCTTTAGTATCTCAACTAGTTGAACAAATTTCCAAGCCTGTAGAATCTATGAGCTTTGTAATGGAGTAAAAATGTTTAAAGCAAAACAAAAAGGGATATAAAAAATAAAAACTGAAAAATTATACTTTTAATGATTCAGAAGTTAAATTATTAAAAGCTTTTCAAATCTGCATTTATTTATTTTCAATTACAATTGACATACAATGTTATATTAGTTTCAAGTCTACAAAATTGTGATTAGACATTTATATAACTTACGAAGTGATCACCCCAATAAGTCCGGTACTCATCTGACACAATACATAGTGTTTCGATTGGAGCATTTAACCCATTTAAAGTAATTATTGATAGATATATAGGTTTTGCCATTTTATTATTCATATTTTTATCTTTTTTTTTTCTTTTTTGGTCTTCTTAAGAAGTCTCTTTAATATAACATTTCATGTAATATCGGTTTGGTGGTGATAAAGTCCTTTACATATGTTTTGTCTGGGAAGCTCTTTATCTTTCCTTTGATTCTAAATGGTAGCTTTGCTGAATAGAGGAATCTTGGTTGTAGGTCCTTGGTTTTCATGGCTTTGAATAGTCCACACCAGTTTCTGTGGCCTGTAGAGTTTCAGTTGAGAAATTAGCTGACATAAGTACTCAGGCTGATTGGTTGCGAGGATGGGCTGTGACTACAGTGGGGGAGCTGTGGTACAGGGGCTTATAGGACTCCGATGTAGATCACTAACTGCTTTTCTCTTGATGCTTTTAAGATTCTCTCTTTGTCTTTAACCTTTGCCGTTTTAATTATAACGTGTCTTAGTGTGGGACTATTTGGGTTCATCATGTTAGGAACTCTTTGCTCTTCCTGGGCTTGTATGTCTATTTCCTTTGCCAAGATAGGGAAGTTTGTTATTGTTGTTGTTGTTGTTTTGTTGTTGTCTTTTGTCATTATTTCTTCAAATAGATTTCTCTTCTCCTTTTGGTACCCCTATCATGTGAATGTTGATGTGCTTGATGATGTCCCAGAGCCCCTTAAACTATCCTTATTTTTTGGATTCCTTTTTCTTTTTGCTGTTCTGATTGGGTGTTTTCTGCTACCTTGTCATCCAAATTGCTGATTTGATTCTCTGCTTCATCTAACTTACTGTTGATTCCCTCTAATGTATTCTTTATTTCAGTTACTGTATTCTTCATTTCTGATGGGTTCTATTTTATGTTTTCTATGTCTATTTTTATTTCCTATCTTTTTGTTGAAGTTCTCACTGAGATAATTGAGCATCTTTATAACCAGTGTTTTGAACTCTGTATCTGATAGAATGCATGTCTCCATTTTATTTGATTGCATCTTTGTTTATTTATTTATTTATTTATGGAATTTTGTTCTTTTTTTTTTTTTTTTTCCTTTTCATTTTGGACAGGTTTCTTTGTCTCCTCATTTTGGTTGCTTCTCTGTGTTTTTTTCTGTGTATTAGAGCTGCTATGCCTCCCAGTCATAATAGAGTGGCCTTATGTAGCAGGTTTCCTGTGGAGCCCAGTGGCACAGTCTCCCTGGTTATCTGAGCTGAGTACTCCAAGTGTGTCTTTTGTGTGGGTTGTGTGTGCCCTACTGTTGTAGTTGAGCCTTGATTGCTGTTGCCATGTCAATGGGAGGTATTAGTACTCAGGATGATTTATTGGGAGGATGGGCCGACTATAGTGGGGGAGCTGTGGTACAGGGCCTGATCCTATAGAGCAGGATTCCCTTTCGTGGAGCTCTGGTGCCTGCTGAGTCCACTCTTTGGGTATGTCATTTGTGGAAGTGGTTGGGTGGTGTTCTGGTGTGTTCTGAAGATGGCCATTGGGTGTCCTGGTTCTAGAGAGGGGCTCTGTTGAGGACAAGTTCTGCTGCTACCTGTACTATGCCAGGCCTACCTGGTATAAACTGCAAAATGATCTACAGATGGCTGCCACTTGCGCTGGGTTTAGAGGTGTGTCAGAGAGGCTAAGCTGCGAATCGATGCTGGCTGCTGCTAGTGCTGGTCTTGGGACTGCTTAGCAAGAGGTATGGGGCACCTCGAAGCAAGATGCTACTTGTTTGGGGTTTGTGAACTTTGAGAGATCTTAGGAAACTCTGCACCGTGAGCCACGGCAGGCTGTTTATATGGAAAAGCCACTGGAAGAGGCTTGAGTGGGCCTGCAAGTTGGGTGGGGTGGGAGTCTCAGGGAATCATCAGAGTAGGGCCAACAGTATTAGCCTGGTTGATGGAGACTCAGATATTGCATCTGAATGCATCTGCACGCTGGGATTGGAGAGGTCTAAACAAAGAAACAATGGATTCTGCCAGCACTTCTGTCTGGGAGAAAGCTTCCCCTCTAGCCCTCGACCTGATGTCAGACAACTCAGCTCTTCCCTGCATGTCCTTGGTACCTTTTGAGCTGCAGCCCCAGTGGTGGAAGTCGGAGTGAATCTGTCAGTGAGTAAGTCCATTTGCAAGCCCTTTAAGAGGGACACCTGGGACTCAAGAAAGTCCACTCAGCCACAATCTTCACTGGTTTTCACAGCCAAAAGTTAGGGGAACTTCTCTTTCTGGCACTGGAGCCCTGGACTGGGAGCCTGGTGTGGGCCTGGGACCCCTCTCTCCCACTGGGGGCCTCTGCAGCAGAGCTATCCCTTCCAATTTTTAACTGCCACACTTGGATGCGGGACCAGCCCCTTCCACATCTCTGCCCTCCCTGCAGTATCCACATGGCTTCTCATGTATATCCTTACTTATAGGGCTTCTGTTCAACTAGACTTTAGGTGATTCTCAGTCATGATTGTTCGTCAGTTTAATTGTAATTTTGATGTGGTTATAGGAGGAGGCAAGTACAGTATTTACCTACTCCGCCATCTTGACCAAAAGCCTGAAATTTACATTTATTGGTATGGAACATTAGCTGTGAAAACGCAAGTTGTACTTACTTCTATGTTTGGACAGATGTGGGGTGTTTCCCATATTAAATAATCTTATATGCTTTGTTCATATTTTAATACTTAATGTATTGCTGCCTTTTAGGTAATATATGTATATAAATATCAGTCAATTATGGTCTGTGTCTTTTATAAAATGTTGAATCTTGAAGAGACAGTGGTGGAAAAAATATTTTCAATTAAGATTGAATAATAAAAGCAGAAACTTTTAAGAGATAGGTAATATAGTAGATCTTCAGAGATGGTAGAGATAAGTATTTCAAGAAGAAAAGCATAATTAAAACTAAAATAAATCTTGTATTTTTTTCCAGTAATTTAAATATAGATACAGGATACTATTAAATATTTCTCCATCTTAAAAAAATTGTATGATGTTTTAATTCAGCCCTGTGAATACTTAGGGGGAGATAAGTGGTACTTCCTTCTCTGTTTATCCTCCCTGCCCCTTGCCCGCCTTAATTAGGGGACCAGAGTACCACCACCTTTCTTTTTCTCCTAGCCTTACTGAAATCTCATGGTTATATGATGGTAGCTGATTTAAGGTAGGGGGTGTAATGGGGACACTAATGACCTATAGTTATATGGTCTGAACAACCATATATTGTCATGCAGAAAGGTGAGGATGTAAATCTGATTATACCTTTTGCTATTTCCAAACTTGTCTCTAGCATTGAGGGCTCTAGTTTTAAAACTTGTTATGTGAACAGAAACAACTTCATGAAAGTATTTCAGCATCCACTGAAGTTTAGTAGAAGCTCCAGATCCCCTATTGCTTCTCCAATTGGAATTGCACCTCTGTTTATCTGATTTCTACATTAAACTTCCTCAAAGTTTAACATAGTTTTAAACTCCCTCAAAGTTTAATATCTTTTAAAAAACGATATCCATAGCAAGAATGTTTGAAAACCATCCAGGAAACTCTTTTGCTTAACATACAGGGTTTTTGTGTTCTGTTTCTGTTCTTTCTCCTTATATTCATCTAAAAATATCTTGAAACATTTCGTTAATTTTATTTGAAGTGTTTCCTTTGTCTAGATGCTTATTTTGACCCACAACTTCTACACTTTACATCACACCACTTATCATACTGTCCTACATTCATTTGCTTATGTATAGGGAACAAAAAGTCCCAAAGGAGCATGGAACAGGGACAGAGTGACAAATTTGATAGTCGGGGATGTATCTCATTGATATCAAAAATATTTTTTAGTGTCTAGGTTATAAGTAAGAAGCAAATGGGTTTTCCATGGCCAGTTAACCATTAGAAGCACGTGAAACTGGATTAAATTGTGTGATATAAGTGGCAGTTCTAAAACTTCAGGAGCTCATCTTTGTCTTGGCTTTGCTTATCATCTGCAGCACCTTGGCCCAAATAGCTAGAAGTTTAAGCCTTGATCTCTGTGGCATTTTATAATTTTAAAGCAGAGGTGTTCCAAGATGGAAAACTGAAACTCGGAGAAGTCAGGACAATGCAATATGGTATTAGAAAAAGAAAAACTCTTAAAGCATCAATTGATTGTTCCTCCTACCTCTAAATTGAATGGTCCCTAAATTATCTCATATTTCTCTGCATCTAATAGGAAATAAAAGTCTATGGATTGCATAGTTCCTGACTAGAAATCTCGATAGAACTCTGCAGACAGAAATCTCTTCTCAATTTCTCTTATTTTAAGCCTAAGTTATTTCTAGTTTCAATAAAGATAGCAAGCAGCTGTTCATCTTCCTTAAGCTCTCTATACATTTCACAGAAACTGTTTTAAACAGTCCTTCCTGTCTCTACCTGGAGCTGATATCTAGTATATATGTGTGTGTGTATATATATATATATATATATATATATATATATATATATATATATATATATATATATGAGATTGGAATTTATCTTACACAATTAGCTTCTTGTACATATTAATGATGTATGTATCTCTACAAGGAGTTCTGTAGGTCATAAAGTAAGTCAGTGCAATATGAAGATGGATTAATTCCTAGAGGAGGTAAAAAATAGCAAAAAGTGGGATTGACTTCCCACTTTTTTGACTAATAGGGAAAAGAAAATGTTTAGGTCAGATTAGCTAATGATAAAGAAAGTGAGAAGATATATTTACAGACTTCCCCCCCCCTTCATGCATCTACAAAGTATCTCTGTTAAACAACCTTGCTAATGTGCAACAAGAAAAATAATTCTGAGGAATAGTTTACTTTCCCTAATCACCAATTTTACCCTGGCAACCATCTTCTAAAACTAATAATATAATAGAGCATGATTTGTTTTTCCTACAGTTGGAAGAATTTAGTTAAATTAAATATAAAGTGTTATTGACATTAGCTACAGAAGACAAAGATCCAAAGCAGTGATTTAACCAGAAAGTGATTAAATTCTTTGGATGTATATAGAGTCCTGTGTCTGAAAGATTTTTATATTGACTCTTCTTATGGACCTTATTCTAAATGCTCTCTAAATAAATCACTAACTGTAATCTAAGGCAATGGCTAATGAAGATGCTGCTTTTACAGCTCAAGGGTAAAATATTTGTTTAAGAAATAGGTATGCTAGACTTCCCTGAGACTCTTTTTCCATAATTAATGAGTTGATTAATTATATGTGTACTATGAACGATGGTGTCTGGATAATGATTACTGACCCGTATGCAGCTCCCAAACCACAGTGAACTTCAAAAATTCAATTACAAGGTCCAGATGCTGTATATTGCATATGTAAACTGTTTCAGGAAGGAAGATTACATATTAATAACATCGTCTATGTGGCTTATCTTTGCAGCTTAGTGACTATTTTGCAAAAATAATTCTTGGGGAAAGCAAAAGGTATATACAAACTGGCCTGTTTCAGTGTGTCATGCTTTTACTCATTAGTATTTTTATTTCAATTATTAAAATCTCTTAGATACTTGCGTTAGAGATTTCTAATTTGATTAATATCTTTCAATAATAAAAACAGGTCAATAACTATGTATTCGTGATATTTTTGAAATATTTCATTTTTATATGCCCAATCTGACTTCCTTCTGATTTTGTAAAGTCCAGAGTAGCAACTGGTATTTTCAAAAATATACAAAAAACAACCCTTTGTTTAAAAAGGAACATAAAAATAATTCATATCCAGTTGTTCACACGTCTAATTATTTTTTAAAACACTCAAATTTAGTAAGTTTAAATATTCATAATTGTTCACTCAAGTTAATCATTCACCTATCATATATTTACTGAGTAACTCCTAAGAACCAAGGTCTACATAAAGTATCTCGTATACAAAGTAAAGCAGTCTGCCCTCTCTACATTTAAGGAGACAATTATACAGTGATATAGTGAAAAATCTCAGTGAAACTTCTTAAAAATGCAGAAATCTGGGCCCTATCCATAGAGATTTAGATTAAGTTGCATTGAGACAATCCTGGGAATAGGTATGGTTATCTGCCTGATGATTTTGAGGTGATAATCTCTTAAACATATCTTGAAATAATCTTGCACAAACAATGGAAAAATACCTGAACTCTCATGCATACCCAGCCACCCTTCCTCACATGTTTGCACAGAAGGGAAAGCTATCAAAAACATGTTCTTTTCTCCTCATTTATCCATTCTTTTTCCTATCACTTCAGTTCACATCTTCTACCCTCTTACGGTTTTCTGTTGTTTGCCAAGGAAATAAGAAATTCAGGTCTCATCCAGAGCATCCCGATGAAGCAAAGACCTTGGGTCTACTTTTTATGATTTTACTCTTCCTTTTCCTTTTTTTCCTTTTATTAATGTGGTTGGAGAAGTACAGGTTTTAGAAATGAACTGAATTTCAATACTAGTGTGACCATAGGCAAATGAATTAAGCCTTTTGAGCTGTGACTTGTTTTTCCTCTGTTTATAATGGGATTTTTACTAAAAGTTCCCTAAGGTCTTTTCAGCTCTAATATTTTATTATTGATTTTAATTTTATTTTAGCTTTATTCATTTCCATTCTGATACAGATTTCTTTTAATGGGGATTTCCATGAACAAAAACCTGGAGGTTGTTTGTTTGTCTTTGATAACTTGTTTTCTCATTTATTGTCCCCCTTTAAAATTTTATTTTTTCTACCACAATTTCTCCTTCAAGTCTTGAAATCAACTCAGATTGAAAAATATATTAAAGTGCATTTCTTTTCTCTTTCTTATTTGCATTTGATTTTTTTCTACAGAAGTTCAGAATAATTGAAAAATTATAAAGTGCTTTGTAATCATTATTTTACATTCTGATTCTAGGGTCTGTGATTATTCTTCATGCATTGGAGAAGATATTTCCAAAGATGTCCAACTTTGTAAATGAAGAAGATAGAGCTACCTCCAGATGGAATTTCATTGTCATGAAAATGCTATACTCAGAGAAATTCGAAGATTAATCACCAGGTAAGCACACATGAAAATGCTGTACCCAGAGAACCTGAGGATTATTCAACAGGTAAGCAAATATCTCTTTCCAATTTGGGTGCAGAGTCAAGGGGGGATTACAGAATCTCTTTTTAAACATGGGGTAGCAAGAACCCGTGATTGTATGAATAAATATAAGTAATAGATAAGATATCTCATTTCAGGTGTAATAGAACTTCAATTTAGGTAGATTAAAAAAATAATTAAGATAATGCTAATTAACTTGGTATATTCCTAGGATCCTTTCAGATCTAAAAGAAATATAAATAAATACCAAGAATAAACCCTGATACAAGTAATACACACAATCTGTCCAATTAGGTGAGGTACCCTAAAAACATCTGACTTCTAAGATATACTGGTCTCCAAGTATATTGGCCTCCAAATGTCCTAAGGCTGATGTAATGCCATGAAGCAAATCGACTTTGCGTGTATAAGTAGGGTATTTTTTAGCAATCCAAACAGAATAAAATTCCCAAAATCAATCTGATTCATCAATACCTAAATCTATTCATAACCAAGAATAGCACCTCAGCAGCAAGCCCTTTCCAGGAATAAATTGCTGTTCATCCATAGAGGGTAAAGGACTTTTCCAAAACTGTTTTTACAGATGTCACAATTTTATCTTATTTTTCCTCCTCCTCCATCTGCCACTGACTCAAACTCTCCTTACTCCATTCTTCAGGAACAGCTTTCATCTGCTCTAATTTCCTGTGGTAGTCTTTGTTCATTGATTCAATTTTCCTAAAATATGGTTGTTCTAATTAATTTTACCTAACTTGACATTAAGAGCCCCGGGGAAATTAATAAGGATCTTACGTATGAACCCTTCATAACATTATGAAATGTAATCAGATTCACAGCAATTTATAAATTCCTTTAGTCACTGTAAAGCATGTGTATAATATGCCTTTGTCATTCAAGGGGCTCATCTGAATGATACACAAAAAGAGGAAATTCGTTCTGATGTAGGATCCAAACACAATTAAGTATTTTTATCCATGTATGTAACAATCACTATGTGTCAATCAACTGCTGATTTTCTGTTACACAATGAATTTCCTTCTTGCAATGATTTTCCAAGAAGCAGTCTATATTTGTCATATAATATTGACTTTCTTAAACAAAAATTCATGAAAGTACATCCTAAGCATGCTTAAGACTGTAAATCTACTTATGATTTTTGAACAAGGGCTATTAATGTTGGCTGACTTGAGAGAACACTGAATTGACTGTAGCATTAACTGTTTTTAAACTAGTAGAGACTAAGTTATCATATAAATACATATATGCATATGTACATATGCATGTTTCTTTTCATTTCCGTAATGAGAGCAATGGAACTCCACAACAAGATAAACTCATGTTGTTGAGAATAAAGAAAATGGTTTGCATGATATTTGAACTGCAGTATATGAATGCATAGGCTTTTATAAATGTAAAATTAAATAGGTTTAATGTGATGAGTAATTATTTAGGTAATAAATGTATCTCCCAAAATCTTTCATAGAAAATGATTTTCTCTTAAATATGTTGCAAGAGTTAACCTTTATTTTTCCTTTCGAAGCACTATTGTTATTTGTTGTGTTGCTTGTTTACTTGAGAACATTTTCCGTGAGTAAACTGTATGGCAGCCAGGACCACATCTATGTTTTTCATCATTTTATCTACAATACCTAGTCCAGTACATGAACAGAGCAGTGGCTTAATAAAACACATTGAAACAAATGTGTGAGAGGCCAACGTTAGGCCATAGTAGCCCTTTGCAGTCATGCTCAATCTCAACAGCAGCAACCTGGGTCTTATTTACTTTGCTTTTTCTTGCAGTGGGATAAGTATCCCAGGAATTTCATATCCTTAATGTTCTAGTTTATCCTGCCAATTCAGTTGTATACATGGACACCATCAATTATATGTGTCACTGCAGAAAAAGGTTGAAAAAAGATGTGTTCCCTTAGGAAGACGTTTGTGCAGTAGTTAGGGCAGTTATAGATACTATGATACTCTCTGGAGAATTTTCATTTTCCTTTTGTAAAGCAGTTCTTTTGTTTATGTCGTGACTCTTTTGAGGGGCACACTGCCTTTCAAACTACTCACTAGCCTCTGTCTAATTTTGTAATCGTAATTCGTTGGAACTTGCCAGTGCTTCTGAGTATTGCATCATTTCCTTGGACTTCGTATTTGATCCGCTTCAATTTATAGTATTTGTTATGAACTCTCATGGCTACCTAATCAAATCTATCCTATGGGATCCTCTACAGTGGCATAATTTTGGCTGTGACAGATTTTAACTTTTCCTAAATATTTATGTATGTCTAAATAATTGCCTAATAAGAATATTTTGTAAACTTTTAAGACGTATTTGTCTGTTCACATGTGCATCATTTTGGTCATATATACTGCAAAAATACTTTTTATTTAATCGTTATGAGAGCCATTTAATTAGTTTTAACTAGCTGAATGAATAATAAACACTTAAAAACACTTCTAAATATGCTCTTCTTTTCTATGTGAATTAGGATAAAGCATTTTCTTTTGAAAATCAAAATGATAAACTTGCTATCCATTAACTTACTATTGTTCTTGTGGGGTATGTATGGTTCTTGTGGGAGATATAGTGGGAGATAAATAGAAAACCTCATTTAAGAAACATTTTGAATTTGAATTTATTCACAGTAGAAAAACAAAACAGTTAATGTGAGCATGCCTAATAAAATTATTTTTTATGAGTAAAAGATTCAAAAGGAATGTACTACTAACCTGATTTCCATATTTATACCAAAATGAAGTATGTTACACTTAGGAAATAATAATTGCCTTTTACTGAGTGTCGTACTGTTGAGAACTGGTTGTTTATTCATAAATATTTTTGTCTGTGGTTTCTATTCAGTTAGATTTGAGATCTGTAAAAGCAGTGACCACATCTATATTTGTCATATCAGTAGCATATCAAGTTGAATGCTTATTGCTCTAAATGAGTCATTGGCCAAGAATGTTGAGCAGATTAAAGGGTTGTTAGTTTTAAAAATGCAAAGAAAGAAATTGAGGAAATATGATTAGCGAAGAATGTTACACAGTACCATTTACAATATAAATTTAAAATTTCTTAATTTTTAATAGGAATAGCATCTTCTCCTTTAAAGTCATGTTGTGTATAAAGCCATTGTCATTTAATTGGCTTCCACAGCATTCCACATTTAACATGAAACATTCTATCAGTAAATGTTTCTTTATCTTTTATCATCTTTTGTTTCTTATCTTTTACTGTATCTTTTATGGAGCTCCTTGAATGAAATGACAGGATTTTAGGCATTTTTTGACTAGCTCCTATCACTTTACCTGCCTAAGTAGTCACTCCACAAATGTTTCTTGAATTAAATTAACTAGGTGTTTTACAAAGTTTAATTAGAATTAAAAAAAAAAATGCTTCCGGTATAATCACATTTCTTTATCTGTTATTTGAGGGAGAACTAACAGTTAGCAGTTTCTATTATTTTAACAGGACATTAGTCAATAACTCAAATCTAACAAAAAATTCTCAAAGGAAAAAGTATCACATATTTATGTCAGAAAAATAGCTATGGAGTTGGTTAAGTTGTAAAATACTTCAATCCTATAGCTAATATTTTATTCTGTTTCCATTTCCTTATCTTCACCCAGATGGTAGACAGTAAATACAAGACAAAATAAGAAAGCATTTCCTAAACATTTACATGTCTAAATAATGGGCATTAATCTGCTTTATATGTGTATTCAGGTCTGTTGCATTTCTACAAATCTATCCCACCTTCAGTGTTCTGTAGGTGTTTTTATTTCCTTGCCTATCAGTTAGGTCGAGTGTCTTCATTGTTTGCATTTGTCTTTAAGCTCTTGTCAATTATTATTCAGATGGTGCCAGCACCTAATCAGTTAACTCCTAGACTCTGTGCCTCAGTTTACTTAAATTAAAAAAAAAAACAAATGCCACAATGCTTAGTCCTAGTCCACATATTATTATACTCAATATTTTATGCAGTCAGTATTACTTTGTACATATTTTAATTTTCTCTCACAATAGTAGACTTTATCTCACTTTACTTAAATATAAAGTAACAAGCAGGATAAAAGCCTCAGTTGATCCCAGGTATCCTAATTAGCATAATTATCAATGTATTATTTTCAGAAAGTTAAAAATATGAGTCTCTCACAAATGCACTATCAGCACCTTTACAGATTGTGTTTAACTCCTTAATTAATGAGGAAACCAAAAACAAGACAAAAGTAGTTCAAAAGATATTTTTGTGGGACTGCATATAAACACATTTTAGGGTACAAATTTTAAAACGAGCTTCCTAGGTAAAATACAAAACCTGTTAATGTCTTACAGTGCAATAAAGTAATTGGCTGGGTGGTTTCTTTTCTACCGAGAGAAATCTATAGATTCACGTGTTAAGGTCACAAAATTTGCAAAATTTATATAGATAATGATTTCTCTGTATGTGTGTTTATGATGCAATGCTCCAGGACATTGAATGTTCCTTCCATGATGTCTTGGCATTTTTTTCAGAGTTTTTAATGATTTATTTTTTAAACAGAGTCAATAAAGACTTACATTGCTCCTAATAAATACAATGCCAACTTTTCCACAAAATGTCTCCAGGGACTAGATCTTAACTACTTTATCTAAAAGAAAATAACTATCATGTTTGTCTCTCAGGACTGTGAAAGACAGATTCAAATGTCAAAATCAAAAGGGTCAAATAGAAGCCACAACCAGCATGTAGAAACACATCCCATGAAAACATTTACTTAGGACTTTTACAGAATCATATCTGTGGAGAAGTATCAGATAAGTAATTGGTCACTACAATAAAAAATAGTAAATACAGAGAAATAGATCAGATGAATATAAGGAATTTGGAGAACACAGTCAGAAATTTCTTTAGCAGAGATTTCGGATGAGAGGACAACATGCATATGAACATAGCCTCACACCTGAATGGTTTTAATCTCATTCTGGTAGGATCCAATGACCGCTTCCCAGAGCGTTGTTAATAAAAGCCAGAACTTTAAGCTGCTGCAAAGTAGCAGCTCTCCCTATCTTGCAGATACTTTGTAAACCAAGCCCTCCTAAATAGTTATATTAATAAATATATTTAAGTGTATCTGTATATTTAAGGACATATTGTTCAATTTGTTAGTTGTTTCAAGTCCTTAGTGCTTGTGCCACTAATTTTAAAATAGGATATTTCTTACTGAATCTAGAAAGAAGGTAAAAATTATAAAAAGTGAAATAAAATATTTCATAATATAGAGTAAAAGGAGGTGTTGTACCAAATTTGATGTATTTTGGGACTGATGTCATACCTAGTTTAGTTGGATGTCCTGTTATGCCTCATTGCTTACATGTTACCATAATTAGAGGTGACAGTTTGGAACATTTTAAGTCTTAAAAATTTCAAGTCAAAGTAAATTCTTTTCAGCATCAAGCAGGGAACTCTAAATCAAGTGATTTGGTTTATCAAATACAAGTTTTAAAAAAATCTTAAGTGTATACATAGTAAAATGGAAAGCTTCTATCAAAAAGTTGTGCTATTGGGGTAGTTTAACCATGTCAACAAATTATAGCTATAAGAGAACTTATTCCAATGTTAAAAATATACAAGAAGCTCAAGGAATTATTTTAAACATAACAGGCTTCCATAGGTCCTATTACATGATCTGACTTGGAAGTGAGAAACTATAGATTTCATTGTGATATTGTTATTCAGTTCTTTACCCCAAGGCTTTCTTTGCAATTTTTCTTGCTTGAGAATTTTTACCACATACAGTTAAGTAAGCATTTAGAGGATTTTCACTTGGGATAATTCATTCTTATAGTCAGACTCAGTATGTGTGCAAGAATTGCCTATCTATTCTGACACTATCAGAAGTGAAGAAATGTTTTTATTAGCCAGAGGCTAAGCTTCATAAAATCTTTGTTTCAAACACATTGTGAGTTACTATGCATTTCCTAACTACTTTTAACTTAAACTAGTGTACTGTTTCGTGACATGTTCTGTCTAAAAATGTATCTTCTATCCTACAGATTCAAATAAAAGATTGCTGTAAATCAGAGCAGAAATTTAGTGATTAGATCATCTGTTAGAATATCTGCCAGTGACAAGGCTATTTCTATATTGACACTGATTTTTACGTGTTGAAAATAAACACTTTCCATTGGAGGGCAGTTTTAAAAATACATTTACTCAATGATGCCATTAATTAAAATATTAATTACCAGCTGTTAAAAGTCAGATCTGCAAAAACTATAGGATGTTAGAACTACAGAATAATTTTAAAAACATTGAGTCCATTGTAACATTGTATGTATAAAAATGGGAGTGTTTATACACTTAAGTAGGGACAAATAAAGAAAGACAATTTTTTAAACTTGAAATTGAAAAAAGAGATGTGGGGACCTCCAATGGGTAGATACAATCTGAGCCCTCTCATAAGACTCCTATGATGAATTTTAATATCTAGGCTTATAATGTTAAAAAAAGAATAATTAAAATAATACAGTAAACTTTGCGCCCCTAGGCTCTCTTCCATTGCCCTTTGATTTGTTTTTATACTTTTAGATGACTTTCATCTTTATCTGATTTTCTTTCTGTGATATGCTTTGTAATATATTGTTAGCTATATTTCATCCATGGTAATATATATCTAAAGACATCCAGTCATGATTATTTTCATCCTGTAAGATTATATAAATGTAATAGGTAAACTGGGACAATAACATAAGCATCCTAATTCCCATCCCTCATGCTCTTCTTTCAGACAATATTGAGTGTTATATTAAGAATTTGAGAGTGCAGTACAGTAAAAAAAAAAAAAAAAAAAAAAAAAAAAAAGTCTTGGAGATTAGGCCAAGGGCTACATGTAACCATGTCACAGTTTGAGAGAATTAGAAAGAAACTTTAGGGCATAGAAGCTACCTGGTTTCATAATAGGGTAAGGCTCTAATGTTTAATATAATCATCTATACATAGCAGGATTCTGGGTGATGATATTGTCTGGGAATTAATTGACTTTATTAATTTGTTTATCTTTATTGATTTTTTTTTTTTTTTTTTACTATTCCGAAATTGTGTTGCATGCAAAATACAAGAAAATTCATTTTAAAACATCAAAGAAGACTGTAACAGTTGACTGGGATTCCACAAGATACTTAAAGTAGCAAGGAAGTCCCTAGCTAAAAAGAAATTCAAATATCAGAAACAAATGAAATGAATTTCAGAGTCTTTCTGTAGTATATGGACTTAGGAAGAAAACCTTAGTAAAACCAAGTAGACCCGAAATAAAGAAACAGAAAAGTAGCTTTTGTAAACAACATTCTTTTTTTTTTTTAATTAAAGTTTATTGGGGTGACAATTGTTAGTTAACTTACATAAATTTCAGGTATAAAATTCTATATTACATCATCTATAAATCCCATTGTGTGTTCACCACCCAGAGTCAGTTCTTGCGTCACCATCTATTTGATCCCCTTTACCCTCATGTATCACCCCTTTCCCCCTTAAAAATTCTTACTCTATGTATTTTCTACTCATTTTGCATGTGTCCCTAACTTCAGCCCATTATGTGCAATGTGCTGCTCTAGTCATCTCTTCCTTCATGTCTGCAGACTGTGCAGAGATTTTGAGAAGCAACCTCTGGTAACATTGCTAACTGAGGTGTACATCCCACTCTTTTATTTATGTAATTAAATTTCAGTGCTCTCTTTTATATATTGTGTTTCCTTGAAAATAAGACCTAGTCAGACCGTCAGCTCTAATGCATCTTTTGGAGCAAAAATTAATATAAGACCCGATCTTATTTTACTACTGGTTTTATTTTACTACCAGGTCTTAATAAGACCAGGTTTTATATTAATTTTTGCTCTAATTTTTGGTCTTATATTAATCTTTGCTCTAATTTTAATAAATAATCTTATTTTAATTAATAAGACCAGGTTTTATATTAATTTTTGCTCTAATTTTTGCTCAGGTCTTAATTAATATAAGGCCAGGTCTTATATTAATTTTTGCTCCAAAAGACACATTAGAGCTGATGGTCCGGCTAGGTCTTATTTTTGGGGAATCACGGTACCTCTTTTGTGGATTTCAAATCAGAGCCTTTTTTTTCTTCAATGTTGAGGACTTTTGGTAAGGAAAATAGCAATAGTGTTTCCTGCAACATCCCGTCACTGATTTCACTCCCTCAAAGACAGTAGTTATCCCAGGATCGCTATTGAAACTCATCTCTAAAAGGCACTGAAAATGAAATCCTCAACTTTGTGAATGTCAAAGTCAAACAGAATCCTCTAACAATTAATGGGAATAATAGTATTAATAGGAAAAATTCTTATTTATTTCCTAAAACATTTTTAGAAATTGATTGGCAATACAAATATATGACTTACGTATGTCTAAAAAATCCTGGTGCATTGAAGAAAAAAATCTGTGTTGATGTTTTTGTGTATGTCTTCTGTAGAGATAAATGTAAAATAATTTTATAAGATTAATTTACCAGAAATGTTAACATGCAGCATCACAAAATTGTGTGTAAGGTGAAGGAGGGAAGGAATAGGTATACTGATTTTTCAACCTACTTAGACAGGATGAAAATAATCTGAACATAATATCTCCAGCCAGGCCAGTGTCATTGCAAACGTCTGCTTATTACAAAGCAGTATGGATATTCAAAATAGTACACTTCAAATGTGCTTGATAGTTTCTATCTTGATGCCAATTACTTCATAAAGAAAAAAAAAACCCTCAAATATTTATTCAATGATATGCCATCAGTATGCAACTTGTCTAAACCAAATATGCGCTTCATCTTTTTTGTTATTAACCATAATTATTTGGAGTCTCACATCATTCTAGCTGCCATTTTATTTTTCTGAACAGGTATTAGGGATCAAGCATTTTATTTTGTTTGCCAGTACTGACAATAAAGGAAAGGATATTATTAAGAAAAAAGGACAGGGAAACAATGGTAATAATAATTTTTTCCATGTTTTAAGAGTACAAAAATAAAACATAAAGAAACACAATTCATGGTATCTGTTATGTAACAGAATGTATGGCTAAGAAGTAAGAAGGGATTTTGGTTTTAAATTATGTCTACCCATATGCAGCCTCTTCTGCTTTCTATAAAATACTGCTTTAAGGACTTCCCTTCCTAGGAAAAAGATGTTATATAGAATTTAGATAGATATCTGTATGATTGAATATCTCATTTTAAAAGAGAGTGTGGCAGTGATTGATACAAGTACGAGTATGCCTAAGGTAATCTGATTCCATCAAACTGAGCACCCCAGAGTTCCAAGACATTCAAAATCAGTCCGTGTATGTGTCTTGGTTCTGGAACAGATTGGTGAGGAAGGTGGTCTGGATGCATTTTAGGCATGAGTCATTACTCCACAATAAATACTTGGTGGATGCACCTGAGGAAAAAAAAATATATGTATATACACATATATATGTGTGTGTGTGTATATATATATTTACGGTGCATGTTATTTGTAAATAAACAGTAACAGTTATATTTCAAATATGTATAATATATATGTCTACATTTGATTTGTTAATCAACATTTTAAATTATATTGCGAAGTAGCAACACTTCCACAGCATTGTGAACCAGAACATGCTATGATGATCCATAAGCCATAGGTAGGCGGTTAGACTTCACAGGAACACACAGCTCAATGAGATTATAAACAAAAGTGTGGGAATCAGAAGAGAGTGGCATGGGGAATATATTGGGAAACTAGAGGATAGGAAAAGGTATGTCAGTAATTCTTGTAATTCTCTGTGTTTCCAACCCTTTTAGCAGAGGTAGGGGTAAGCACAGCAGGAAATGGTTATAAGGCCAAGGGGAGAGAGAAAATGAAATCTCCTTTCATTGTCTATGAATTTCTGCATGATAAAAATATAGAAAACTGGCTTTCAAAGGATTCTTAGTGCAATATATTTGAGCCTACTCGTAAATATAAAAAGCTACCCTGCTCGTTAGAATTATGTTTAATCTAAAATGATTTCCATTTTCGGAATTTTTTAGCTGCTTTGAGGTATCAAAATATACCTATGCATAACTATAACCCAAATTATATGAGTCACAGAGTAAATTCTGTTTGAACAAATATAAGAAAAGACATCTGATTGAAGTTTTATTTTCTTGCTTTGCAGCCCAGTCTTTCTTTTTAGAATGGAACTCTCATCAATTAGAAAAATATAACTTTCAATAGGCTTTTAAATTTAAAAGTAAGTCATGGGTTCTACACGTTTAATCCCTGACTTGAAAGATTACTTTTTTTTTGGGGGGGTGGGGCGGGAGAATGTCTTATTTTTTACTGAATACAGTATTTTTCTTTTCTTTAAATTGTAGTTCTAGTCTGGTAGCCTTATAGACACTTTTCACTCAAATATATTCCAGTTTACCAGTACCAATCCTGAAATATCTAAGACTGAGGAATTTAAAATTTCTCATGTTGAATATTCAATTGTGTGTGTGTTTTTTTAGTGTCCCTTTTTAACACCTAAAGCTCATTGCTAAGTGAATTATTTCATGTAGGCTTTAAGTGGATAATAAATGGCTAAGCTTCTTTTGGACAGGTAATACCTCCTTTTTGATTGATTAAAAGAAAGGAATGCAAAGCATTAAGTAAAACATTAATTGAAACATAAATATTTTAGATTATCAGATTACCGTCATAAAAATTATTCATGTATGAAATTGAAACAATCTTTGTGCACATATTTTACTGATCACAGAATTTATAAGGCATTTTCAACCCCGTGGAGAATAAAAATATTATCTTCCCAGGAGATCAGAAATGTCATTGAGAATTTCATATCATATACTGCCTGAGAAGAGGCAGAATCACCTGACGTTGTTAAATATTGGCAAAGACAGAAATAACAGCTTGTGCTAATGCAGATTGGCCAGACTTTGTTGATACAGGTGAACATGGCCAGATGGTTTTCAGGCAGCAGTATTATCACTGGTTTTCTAGTTAACGGAAATAAAGGACTTCATGATGGCATGCAAAAAATCATGAAATGAAATGAAGCTGTTTGAGTTTCTTTTATCACTTTTCTTCATGAAGTAGAGAAATTACTAGTAAAGTCACTATTGGGTACTGACATGACATTATATGATGAAAGTTCTTCATTCTGACCATGTTATCTGGCCCGCAATTACTGTGCTGGAGTATGTGTGTGAACGTGTGTGTGTGTTTTCCCCTTGCAGTGAAATGTGTTTGCTCTTAAAAAGTCTCAAGTCCCGCCCTTCCGCTCCCTGGTGCCCAGTCTGGGAGCTGGCTGAGGCGCCGCTCGGCTGAATACAGCTTCTGAGGAGCAAAGGTGGGGAAAAGACTCACTGCCAAAGCAGATGCTTCCGTGTACAGTTCTCAGATCGCTGTGGGCTTTGACACTGCAAGGTGTCGTGTGACATGGCTCAGCCAGTGACACAAGCCTCTTCTCCAAGGGCTTAGGGCAGGACCAGATGCCTGGTTCTAATGCCAGGTACTTCCTGGACCAGATGACAGGCCCTTACGAGTTCAGGCTGGACCAGCCACCAGAGGACGGCATCTCCTCAGTGATGTTGAGCCCCAACACCTCCCAGTTCCTGCTGGTCTCCTCCTGGGACACATACATGAGTCCGTATAACGTTCTGGTCAACTCCATGCTGCTCAAGTACCAGCAGACCTCCACAGTCCTGGACTGCGCCTTCCAGGTTCCACCGTATGCCTGGAGTGAGGCATTAGATCATCAATTGAAAATGCATCATTTCAGCACTGATCAAGAAAATTTGGTTGTAACCCAGGATGTCCTTATCAGATGTGCTGAATACTGTCCAGAAGTGAATGTGTTGGTTACTGGGACTTGGGACCAATCAGTTAAATTTCTGGATCCCAAAACTCCTTGCAATGCTGGGACCTTCTCTCGGCCTGAGAGGGTGTGTACTCTCTCAGTGCCTAGAGACCAGCTGATTGTGGGCCCTGCGGACCGTGGAGTGTGAGCGTGGGACCTATGGAATGTGGGCAGCATGGAACAGTGCCGGGAGTCGAGACCCAAGTGCCAGACGCGTTGCATACGAGCATTTCCAAACAAGCAGCATCATATATTCTGCAGGCTGAGTGGCGGTTGAGTACTTGGACCCAAGCCCTGAGGTACAGAAGAAGTATGCCTTCAAGTGTCACAGACTAAAATAAAATAATATTGAACAGATTTACCCAGTCAAGTCGTTTCCTTTCACAACAACCACAATGCATGTGCCACAGGAGGTTCTGATGGATTTGTAAATATTTAGGATCCTTTAAGAAAAAGTGGTTGTGCCAGTTCCATCAGTACCCCACCATCATCTTACCACTTGCCTTCAGTAATGATGGGACTACACTTGCCACAGCATCATCATTTACAAGTGTGCGTGAAATGAATGACACAGAACATCCTGAAGATGGTATCTTCATTCCCCAAGTGACAGATGGATAAACAAACACAGTGAAGGAGTTTCTCTTTGGAAAGCTTTGTTTTCCTTTCTACAAATTTGTGCTTATCTTTCACGGGATGCATTAGAGTCATTGTGGATATATTACTTAGTATGTGGATTTCTCCATTTTCTTTCTGACGCAAAACTAGTCCGCGCCCTTCATACTGATTGTATAGGGTGAGGAGTCCAGTGTCCTTATGCAGTAATACAAAGAACTGGTTTTCTCCAGCAAGCCCAGTTGCTGTTTCAGAGCAACTTGAGCTCTTTTTGTAAAATAATGTAAACCTGTTATTTCCATGCTGTTTAATAAATCAGAGATTCAGAACCCTTACCAAAAAAAAAAAAAAAAAGTCTTAAGTCCCTATCCTTATGAGGAGATGGACACAGAGGAGGGGCCTGTGTTATTTGAAGTTTGTGAGACCAAAATAGAGGAAACTAGTACATGCTAGTGTCTTAGAGTTGTGTGGGTAGTCATAAATCAAGAATGGCCACTCAGGGGTAAGAAGTGCCTGGTGGAAACAGATCAGTGAAACAGTCAGAATACATTTCCAAAGACAGCAGAAAGAGAAGGAAATATGAAGAAGTGGAGCAGGAACCCAGGAGATGTGACCAAAAAGAGAGAACCGGGAGCAGTGAAACAGGACAATATATACAATGATAGTCCTGAGAAAGGCTGTCTTTTCCTAAACTGACTTTTAAGTATTTCCTTGCACAAAAATACCAGATATGGTCAGTAGCAATTATAAAAAATTTTGTAAATATACAATTAACATTCCGCAAATATTTTTTTCATTTCAACTTAAGGTAGAAGTATTTAGACTCCCACTAAATCTGTAATAGATCATCGCTATTCACAAAATTTCAGAAAAAATAATAATTTAGATGTAATTTCCAATAACTAACTAAAAGTATTTTTTTTTTTTTTTGCAGTTCAGTATTATCAGCTCCAAGGAATGACAACACTATTGTAAACAGAGCAAACAAACAAAAAATACTGTTACAATTTTAAATTCATTTCATTACATTGGTATATTTTCAAAGATAATAAACA
Source organism: Rhinolophus hipposideros (assembly GCF_964194185.1). Lineage (NCBI taxonomy): Eukaryota > Metazoa > Chordata > Mammalia > Chiroptera > Rhinolophidae > Rhinolophus > Rhinolophus hipposideros. The sequence goes on along the minus strand of NC_138047.1, from coordinate 87,824,021 downwards.
TGCAAATAAAGCTCCTAGCTTTAGGTCCATGTAGATGATATCCTTCTCCTGAAGGTAATCACAATAAGATAAACTGATCATTACCTAACCCATAGAAATGTGAAGATCATCACTATGTGGTTACATTTTCTTTATGACTTTAATCAAGATGTTATCACACTAAATATAACTAAAATTGTATTAAGTTAAAATATACTTAAGGAGATTCAAGAGTCCTTAAATTTTCAAAATCTGAATAAAATCTAATTCCATAGTAAAACTCTGATTTTCATTAGAAACTGATTTTAGATGGTACTAAAAGGATTAGAAATACAGCAATTACTTAGGCCGGCTCCAGTTTTTGTTGTCGTTGTTGTTTTTCTGAACCAAGAAAGCAATGACACATAGTATCTCTACATATAAGATTATACACACACACTCACACACACACACACACACACACACACACACACACAAAGATTCCTGCAAGATCATTCTAAATATGCCATATTTAAAAATCACTTAATCCTCCTCTTATTACCAATGAGCCAGTGAAATTAGAAATTTGAAACATACCCTCATTTTTCAAGTAATGAGTCATCTATTGTTTATAGCAGTTAAATTTAAGATTATTCTATCATCAATTTTCCCAAACTTTTTTTTTTCTTTTTCCCATCGTTCTCACCTGAAATCCAGGGTAATTTTATAGATGGCTACATCTTCCATGAGAGTAGACCTAAGCAGAAAATTTAATGGGCGACTGACTGGTGGACAATTATTCTGGTTCCTTTTATAAAATTAGAATGCTTAATTTTTTTAAACAATTGCTCAAAACATTGTTTATATTTGAATATCTTAGTAAAATCTTGGACATAAAAACATATTTTTCAGCTTTCTAAAAACTAATTTTTGAATTTTCTTTGTAATTTAATTTATACTATTGATTTACAAACACACACACACACACACACACACACACAAAGGAAGTTTATATATGACTGGAAATTTGAGGAGTAAAACGTAACTCTTACCATTTCTCCTTTCTCAAAAAAAAATGATAATAGCAGGAAGATGAGAAAAATACATATGTTGCATTAACAATCTGCATTGAAATCCTGATTCTGGTGCTGACAATAATTTTGGTGTCTCTTTAAAAATGAAGTTACCTGTGGCAGTTTTTACATATGGCTGCAAACACTTTGAAAGTCCTAACATTATAGGTAGGCACCATTTATCTTCCCCTAAAGAAACCCACTTGTGATTCCTTCAACTAACAAAGGATGATCAAATTAATTCTATGTGAATTCTGAGGCTAAGTCTTAAAAGGCCATATACCTGCTTATTGGAATAATTATTCCTTCTGTTGCAGTGTAAGAACCCAAACAACCTTTGTGTTTCAGTGCTGTGAGGAAGCCCAGGTTACAGGGAGTGGCCAGATTCAGACACTCTTGGCCAATTTTGAGCCATCCTTTGAATCATCTCAGCCTGGGTGCCAAATATGTAAATGAAGAAGCCTCCAGATGATTCTCTTTTTCAGTATTCAGCTCAGCCCTTGCCATCCAGGACTTTCCAGGGGCCCCAAATGTTGCAGACCACAGTAAAGCCACTGCCATGTTCAAATCTTTGATCCATGAAATTTGTTAGAATAATAAAATGGTTGTCGTTTTATGTCACTAAGTGTGAACAGTTTATTAAGCGGCAAAAGATAACAGAAATAATAGTAAATGAAAATGTTTCTTCCTCTACAAATTGGCAGACTTGTCATGAAAAGAAAGAAGAGAAAATGTGGCATTATGCAAACCTGATTGCCATTTAATAACTGTTCTTTGGTAACCAGTATGAAAATCATGGATGATATTCTTGTCATAGGATTTTATGGAACATTAAATGTGATAACATAATTAAAATATTTGACACAAGCATGCATTAAAAACTGTGAAATTCTTTCACTTATTATTAAAGACATTTCATTCTGCCTTATTAAAGAAGTAGCATTATTGCCATGAGAGAAATTCAAACTATGTAAATTAAAAAGAACTAATTTATGTTATAGGAATCAAGGAAATTTCATTGAGTATGAGGTATCTGTAATGCACTATATAGACTTAGTAAAAGTTTCAATTTAGTTTAATAAATGCATGTCTATATGATAGGAGGAATATATATTTGAGATCCAACAGTGAATGAAAAGCTGCTTTTCCACTTCTCATGAAATTTACAGTCTAGCAGTTTAAGGGAATTACAAACAATTTTTAGCACGGTGACTGTTAAGAAGTCCACATCACTATGGGAATATGTGACAGCAAAATTTACCCTAGTCTGAGATCACAGGAGGCCTTCTTGAAAACGATAATTGACAAAGAAGCAATAGAAACACTGAGATACCTGAAAACAAAAGACAAAATGGATATAGGAAATCCTCATATATCAACAATCTTCTTAAATGTAAATGAACTGAACTCACTAATAAAAAGGAACCAAGTAGAGCAGATTGCATCAAAAAACAAAACCCAACTATATGCTGCCTCTAAGAGATGCATCTCAGCTACACGGATAAATATAGACTTAAACTGAAAGGGTGGAAATTGATACTCCAAGCAAATAGCTTCCAGAGAAAATCAGGTATATTCATATTTCTATCAGATGAAACAGGCTTCAAGATTAAAAAAAAGGTAAAAAGAGACAAAGATGGACATTTCATAATGATAAAGGGAAGAGTACAACAAGAAAACATAACATCTATCTATCTATCTATATACGTATATATACGTATATATACATATATATACACATACATATATATATATGTATATATATATATGTATGTATATATACACATATATATACATGTGCCCCCAATCAGGGATCACCAAAATATACAAAGCAGCTACTAACAGAACTAAAAGGAGAAATTGACGAAAAATATTTTAGTTGGGGACTTAAATACATCATAGACATCTATGAATAGATCATCCAAACAGAGAATACATAAGGAAATATCAGCCCTGAATGACATATTAGACCAAATGGACATAATTGATATTTATACAACACTTCATCCTAGAAAAACAGACTATACATTCTTTTCTACTGTGCATGGAACATTTTCAAAAATAGACCATATGTTGGGACATAAAACTAGCCTCATCAAATGAAAGAAAACTGAAATCATACCAAGCGTATTCTTTGACCACAAAGCTATGAAATTGGATATCAACTGCAAAAAGAAAGCAGGGAAAAAACACAAATATTTGGAGATTAAACAACATGCCTTTAAAGAATGACTGGGTCAAAGAAGAAATAAGAGGAAAGATCAAAAGATACTTGGAAACAAATGAGAATGAAAATACATCCGATCAAAATTATTGGGAGGTAGGAAAAGCAGTAATAAGAGGCAAATTTATATCATTACAGGCCTATCTCAAGAAACAAGAAAAATCCCAGATAAACAAGCTAACATGACACCTTAAACAACTAGAAAAATAAAATTTGATTTAAAAGATGAATACATGATATCTAATATATATTGGAAGTGTTCCAAGAAGAAACAATGTGGATAAAAGCCTTGAGGAGAGAGAATGTAGACTATCTTAGAGAAATCAAGAGAGGACTGGTGCATGTGGAGACCAATAAGGGCACGTGACTAGAGAGGGAGGCAGAGTCCATATGATAAAAAGCATTTAACATAACTTTAAGGATTTGGGAATTTCTCTACAGACAATGGAAAATCATTGGATAGTTTATAAGCAAGCAAATGATCTCACATTTTTGTTTTACAGTATGGATTTGTGATCTGTATTACTCTCCAGAGTAGAAATCTTGAAGATTATCATACCTTTTTCTTTCTCTTTCTTTTTTTTTTTTTGATGTCCATCATGTTATCTCATTCAACATGTTTGAACATTATTCTTCTACAAATGTACAATAGACATAGGATATTAGTTTCATGAGTCATACATACTCTTATGCCGCGATTAAGAAATTAAAGGAGGACCAACTCTGGGTGGTGAACATATGTGATATATAGATGATGTATTACACGATTGTACACCTGAAACCTATGTAACTTTACTAACCACTGTCACCACAATAAACTTTAATTAAAAAAGAGCTTAAAAAGTATAAAACCATTTTAGCATGCACGGTTCAACTGGCTACACTCTTTAAATGTATCACCAGATTTTTTCATGATTTAAAAAGAAGACCTTATTAAGAAGTGAGATGATCCTATACTCTAACACTGTTTCCCAAGTGTAGCAGGAAATTCCATAGGAATATTGCATTCAAAGAGAATCTGGCACTTTTGGAAAAAGTAGGTTCACAAGACAACCACTTTAAAGAAGAAAATATTCAACTAAATACGTATGTTATTATATAACCTCTTATACTGATTTTAGTTACAATATCTGAAAGTCTAAAATTCTCTTGGTCTTGCTTGCTATCTAGTGGAAGTTTATCTTTTGGACCTTGGCATTATGGTAGACTTCAATTCACATAAATCTTCTTTGCTTCATAACAGTTACCTCCAGGACCCTTAAAATAATAGCTACCCACCTTATATCCAGGTCCCAGATATTCTACTGTTGGAACGGTTTTTTCCTGCGATCACAGCCGCTAGAAACTTTCTGTCCCCCTCCTCCTCTGATACCTTATCGGAGCAGTTTTCCTGCAAACACAGCAGTTAGAGGCCTTCCCGTCAAAACATTGTTGAGTGATCACAGCTGTTAGGGATGAACCTCCCTGGCACCCCGGCCAGATTTCCCCCTCGACCCGGAGGCCTAACCCTACAAAACAAAGCACCTGACCCCAGTAAGTGCTCAGTCTTTGGGAACAATCCAGCGGAGCCCACTGGCGTAATAAAGCTGTGTTCTCCCTGATCTCTGCGTGCCGCTTGAGTCTCTCGGTCCTCGCTGCTTTTCCGCAACACTATCTACCTCTTTCTGACTTCATTCCTAGTACTTCTTTATATTCCTGGTACACTTTCCATGAATACAGTATCCCTTCCTGAAAACAAAACAACAATAACAAAACAAAACTCCCACTTGCTCTTCACTCTCCTGGCTGTGTTCCTTGTCTTGTCAATTGAATTTTCTGGTACTTAGTTCTTAAGAGCTTTATAAATCAATACAGTACGTAGAACTACATTGAAACACAGCTTTCCATAGTCTCTGGTGCCAGTTATTTCCTTTTGTCCTCTCTTTAACTTATTCTGACATTATATTTTCTTTTCAGCATACTTATTACCAAAATACATCAAAATTAGTGCAGAATGTATAACTAAACATAAACATTGGCTATGTGAGTTAAATGAAAGTTGAGTACATTCAACATGTATAAATATTAGCATATAGTATAGCATCCAAGGGCACAAATCGTACAGGTCAATTAAAGTACTTATCTTTGATATGTGAAAATATGTTTTGAAAATTAAACCCTACACCTACATGCAAAAATAATATTTACCATAAAAAATTTAAGTAGTTTTCTCAGAGGAATGACTCTTACTACTATCATGAGAGTTGGATGTCAGGAGCAATTTAATTATCTCATAATTTTTGTCAGAGTTATATCTTTTGCTTAGAGAGTAGAAGTTAAGGTTTTAAGTATAGGTGTAAATCTGAAAAAAAGGTCAAGTTAGCAATATGGGGTTTTGCATATAAGTAAAAATATTTTATTTTTTATAAAGTTGTCTTGTTTTCAAAGTTGAATTTATATCCAATTAATTTTTGCTGAGTTCTGGGTTATTTTATATTAATAATGAGTTTAAAAAAGTGTTTTCCATATGCTAACATTTTAGGAGAGTCTAATGAACACTTAGAATCTCGTTTCAAAAGAGAAATGTACCATGTTTCCCCAAAAATAAGACCTAGCCAGACAATCAGCTCTAATGTGTCTTTTGGAGCAAAAATTAATATAAGACCCAGTATTATATTATATTATATTATATTATATTATTGTATAGTATAGTATAGTATTTTATATATTATAAAGAGACGGTCTTATAGTAAAATAATAGAAGTCCAGGTCTTATATTAATTTTTGCTCCAAAAGATGCATTAGGTCTGATTGTCCCGCTAGGTCTTATTTTCAGGGAAACATGGTATGTTCCAAATTAATTTTGTACTTTGTTAATAATTATGATTTGTTAATGCACACCCCATATATTAAAGCAAAGTTCATTCAATACATATATAAATAATGGCATTAATAATATAAAAATATGAATGACTGATCAAATAAGGTGGCAAATTGTTAGCAATGAAAGTCAAATAATGAAAATTGGGAAAAACCAAAAAGTCATGTACTTTTAGCTGTCTAAGGAGATCATCTAGTATACTTCTTTTTAAAGTGTTATATGCATTCCAATACACTGTGAATCTTTCTGAACTAAAAGATAATTTTCATAAAATAAATATGAGAACTTCATGTTGATCTTTGTACTATTTGTCTCTTGACAATAGAGCAATGTTTTAAACTTAAAAATGTAGACCATAGAAAAATGTATTTGAATGTCTAGCAGAGTTCTCTTGGAGAAGAAAATATCTTGAGAAGCCAATTTTCTACAAAGTGTAAGGACTAAAGGCATGATTTGGAAGGAGAAAGCAAACAAGCACACAATCCTCCGGAATTTCTCCGCATTAGAAATAAACATAGAAGTTCCACTTCTGGAATGGCAATGTAAAGAGCTCCAAAGATCTGCTCCTCCATGAAACTGGTGAAAATTATAAAACAGCTAGTCATCTAAGTCTCTTCAAATAGGCATAATAGCTGATAGAAAATTAAGAAACATTTATTCAAGAAAAACTACTAAATTTATGTAAGAAGAATGAGAGTCTTCTGCATTTGCACCGTGACCCTCTTTTACCTCTTCCTCCCTCAGCCTGTATTGACAAATACACAACCCAAGATGGGTGCAGTCAACAACACAGGACTTCTGCTGGGTCCCAATTGAAGGCTATAGTGTACTTCTGGGAGTGAGAGGCTATCAGAATTTCTCATCCAACCTACCAGCTGTCTATCCCTTAGGTTAAAGTCTTAGCAAGTGTGGCCAAGAAGAAGGAGCTTACTTTTCTCCTACCAGCCCCACTGATGGGAAATAGACCCTCCCTTGGATGTAGCACATGGAGCCTTGATTGCTTTCAGTCTGGCTTGTTTTTAAGGCAAAGTTTCCATACCAGGAGAAACAAGCTGAAGAGTACCGGAGGCTACCCATCCCCAACTGCCCAGTGCCCAGCTCCCAAAACAGGAATGTCACTCAGAGACAAGCATGTTACTACTGTGTTTCCCTGAAAATAAGACCTAACCAGAAAATAAGCCCTAGCATGATTTTTCAGGATGACATCCCCTGAAAGTAAGCCCTAATGCGTCTTTTGGAGCAAAACTTAATATAAGACCCGGTCTTATTTTCAGGGAAACACAGTCTCTCCACCCTGAATTCCAGAGCTAAGAGTTCTTACCAAAAAGGAGAGGCAGGCCATGCAATACAGAACTCCAAATCTCTGCCCAAAAGAAGGGTTTGGGAAAGTTCAAGTATACGAGTATTCTCAAAAACAATGCAGGTGTGTTGAAAAGCAAATAAGAAATGTGTACTTCGTTAAGGATATAAGCTGAACCTCAGGCAAGCTAATTCATGAGAAAGAATCAAGGAAAGAGACAATTAAGAAGAGCCCTCCTGGACTCAGAACAAATCTCAAATACTGGTATCAATAACTATCCTTGCAAAGGAGCCCACATCGAATGTGATTAGTCTGTGAAACAATTCATGACCCTGGGTATTGTTCAGAATGATCGATCGGTCAGCAATTAGTGGAGTTTATCGTCTGGATGTAATCAGGGAAAGAGAGATGTGGGCCCGGCTAAAATCGCTGTCATTCCCAAGTGTCTGTGCACATGCCCAAATTGCACCTCTGGAGAACAATGTCAGATTCTGTACTACATAGGAAATATGCTTACAGAAAATAACCCAGCCAGTTAATAAACAAATAAACAATAATAACTAGTTCTAGGACAGTGCAGGAAGGACCCAGATTTGTTACATTCTTTTTTAAAAAATATGTGGGTTCGCATCAAAAACTATGAGTCATGCTGATAAGCAGGAAAGCCTGAACTATATACGGGGGTGGGGGAGGGGGTAGGCAACAGCCACTTCTTATGAGAGAAATCATATGTTGAATTTAACCAATAATTCAAAGTAGCCTTTACAAATATGTTTTTCAAAATGAAGAAAACATGTTTAAAGAAGGAAAGGAGGTATGATGGCAATGTCTCATCCGTAAATTAAGGAATAGCTAAATAAATGGAAAGAAATTTCATAATCATCTGTAAGAATATTTAATGTGATTAATGTGGCAATACTCCCCAAGTGATCTACTGATTCAACTAAGTTCTTATCAGAATCCCAGATGACTTTTTTATATAAAAATTGACAAGCTGATTCTAAAATTCATATGGAAACTCAAGGGATCCAAGATAACTAAAGTAATATTTTAAAAAAATAAAAAAGAATCTGTTTGAAAAACTCATACTTTCCAATTACAAAACTTACTACAGGGGTGGCCAGTTAGCTCAGTTGATTAGAGTGTGGTGTTAAAAACACCAAGGTTGCTGGTTCAATCGCTGCATGGCCACTATAAGCTGAGCCCTCTAAAAAATAAATAAGTAAATAACACTTACTACAGAGGAACAGTAATCAAGACAAAGTGGTAATGACATAAGACCAATAAATAGAATTGAAAGCTCACAAATATATGCACATGTTTAAGGTCAATTGATTTTGGACAAGAGTGCCACGACCACTCAATAGGGAAAGAATAGTATTCTTAACAGATGGTTAAAGGACAACCATTTCCACATGCAACAGAATCAAGTTAAACCTCTACTTCACACCATATGCAAATTTTAACTCAAAATGGATCACATACTCTTAGTAGAAAACATAGGTATAAATTTTTATGAACTTAGGTTTGGCAAGTTTAAACCATGTAAGTAAGCCCTATTGGGGACACTCTTCTAGGACACACCTCTTAGCCACAATAAAACCTGGCCCTCCCTACACTCTGAAGCCACTTTCAGATTTGTTTGGGAGCCTTTCCACCTCTCCCCAGAAAGCCTCATCATATGAGACAAAAATGTTTTCATACTCTTTTGGGGTGTGTGTGTGCGTGTGTGTGTGTGTGTGTGTGTGTGAACGCGCGTGCGCGATCATCAGTTTTGACATCCAAATAAAATTTTGAGTGGTGAGTCCTCACTTTTTCAGTGACCACAACAGTGGGTTTTGTGGGAAAAATAGGTTCATCAGTGAGAAGAGGCACGTAGATGACTATATTTGAGTCGAAATGAGGAAGAGAACAAAACAATAATCTCGGATATTGAGGTGAAAATGAACACAGCAACTTGATCTAAGTGACCATAAAAATGTAAGCACACAAGAATCTACAGAAATCTTGGAATGGCTGTTTGACCCCCCAAACAATATACTGCTGGAGGGCAATACACACAATTTTATTTAACTGTTAGGTAAGATAAGCGTAAATGACAATGACTTTATCTCAGTTTATGATGGACTCTAATATAAATCCAAAGGGTATATGTAACTATATATTTTTTTCTACTACCATACTGAATATGAATACCTTTATTTCTTGTGTATAATCCTTAAAGTCATTTTTCAAAATCTCATCAATCCAAGATTGAAATACAATATTTAAATTTTTAAAATCCCCTTTTTAACTAGATTTATATGTGACCTAAGCATTAAAAATATAACTAGATATTTCAAACTCCATTTATGTACTTTCAAAACATTCTTAAATATTCAAGTTATGTTTCAAATTAATAATACTTTTAATCTCATTAATTTAAAATGAGGTAGAACCATCAGTTAGTTAAGAAAGAAAGAAATGAAAAGGAATAAAAGTCATATAAAACCCTGGAGGGAAGAAGGGAGAAATTGATGGAGGAAAAAGGAAGGGGGGAGAAAGGATTAGTAGGAACAAAATCATGACAGCAATTAATTGAACTAATGTGAAGATACATCTGCTCTTTTCTTTCAGAGACCAAGCCCTTTAAAATGACTAATTAGCATGGAGTGCTGTAGGCTATTGTATAACTATTGATTTAATGAATGCATTTGATTGTATTTTTTCAAAAGTTAGAGTTGCTAGGATTGTAGGAAGTTTAAAAGCATAGCGTTTGTTTTCTTACCCTTGGGCAGAAATATACCATTCACTCAGAAACCAGATAATTTATCTCTTTTTTTTTTTAATGTCCAGAGAAGGAAATCATGCAACTTCCTCCAAAAACATGTCTCAGGCTGACAAAGAATACATTCTTAGAATCACAACTTTTATTTACTTGCATAAATAGCTCATTAAGTCATATTGAAAAGATGATATACTCTGGTTTTAAGATATACTTAAAAGGGCGAATTAATGAGGAGACTGGGCTGAGTTGGGGTAAAGACTTCTTTAAAATACAGATTGTAACAGAAAAAAATAATTAGTATTATAAGTGAAGTAATGCTATGATGTAATGTTCTGTAATGTAGTGTATGTATGTTATGTGATGTGATGTACATATGTATGTTATGTATTTTATAAAATGTATATGTATGTTTTGTAATGTAATGGTATATTGTAACATTTTTAAAAGGAAACATAAATTTCAAAAAGAATTAATGTAATTTTTATTCCTTGACTGAGTCCAAGCAAAACAATCACGACTTAATGAGCTAATAAAAAGTAAGTTTATATAAATGTCTAACCACTGTTTTACACCTGAAACTAACATAATATCAAATGTCAACTGTAATTGAAAATAAATAAATATAAGAAATAAGAGAAAATAAAAAGTACACAGGCCGATTAGAGGGGAAAAACCCACATTCCTACAAATTCTTAATTTTTACCTACGGTACGAAACCTAAGTATTTACAAAGATCCTTGGATGATTTACCTATGCAAATACACAAATATAAAATTTATGAATGACCAAACAACTGCTTTAATTACAATAGGTTTAGATCTATTTTTCTATTGACATGTGTGCACTATCACTTCCACTTAGAGAAAATGGTAAAGAAAGACATAGAATCATTATAGACACAAGGAAATACTAACAAACTTGCAATGCTAATTTCATTGAGAGAAAGCTTTATTCATCCTAACTCATAACAAATGAGAATCCTGTTTCACTATTAAAAACAGGCCTTTAAAATAAGTTTCTGTTTTACTTTTCAGATTGTCAACCTTACCATTTCTATGAATAAAAACCTTAATTTAATGACAGTCTGAATTTTGGCCTCTTAAACATAATATTTTAAGCAAATTAGTATTGCAATAAATCTTCCTTTGACACAAAGTTGAATTGCTTTGAGTGAAATAGTTGTTTTGTCATTCCATTAAACCTTGAGTTCAAGCTATAGCTTAAAATTCGGTAGAGATGTTCAGATATAGATATGTATTGATATAGTTCTCACAAAGATTTCTCCTTTTAACTAAACAATTTAAAAGTGAATTTCTAAGGCCCCAATTTTCTGGACTATATAGAACTGAAAGAGAATTACTATTTAGAGCTATACTGTTATAGAATCATAATTACCTGCATAATTGTGTCATAGTGGAAGTCTCTCCTTACCAATTTTTATTTCAACAAAAAGGATAAGCTATTGCAAATAAGTATATTTGTAATTAACTTCTGAGCTTTTTATAATCAGGGGATTTCTCATATTTCTCATTGTTTGACATACAATTGTACTTTCAAGTATTTAAAATAATTATGTAGGGAGTATATGTTTACCTGGTTGAAAATAATTCCAGATTTTACTAAGTAAACATGTTTTTTCCAATAGCGTTTCAGATGTAAGAAAGCTTGAATTTCTTATTTTTTCTGAACAAAATTAAATCCATTACACTCTTCTGGAATAGTCAATAATATTCCTCCATTGTTTTGTAAGAGACTGTTAGCATGAGAACTGCTATCTTAAGGTCAGGGTTAACGGCCCCTGGCTTGAAAAACAACCTAAGTGTAAACACAACCTGACTGTAAATTCCAAGATGTGGGCAGTGACAGCAAGGAGACAAGCAGCCCTGTAGCTTATCTTATACTCTTTGAAGCTGTGTAAGTCCTGCAGTTTATCATATACTCCTTAAAGCTATGTAAGTCCTGCAGTTTAATTACTGTGTGCCTTGAAAATGCTATATAAACCCTGAGTTTTAAGTGTTTGGGGTCCTTGTTGAAACCCGCTGCGTCGGGCAGATACTCGGACCCCAGCTAGCTGGAAATAAACCTCGCTGTGTGACTTGCATTATCGTGTGACTTCTGTTCACTTGAGGAGGGGTTGACTCCGGACCCTAACATTTGGGGGCTCGTCCGGGATCTTAAGACCCTACCTCAGGGGAACAGACGACTCCCGATACCGAGGTTTATTCTGGAACCGCGGCAGGAGGTTTGGCCACCTCCAATCAGGGAAGGGCTGAAACAGGCCCTCGGCCGGAGAGACTGAAACAGGTCTCTGCCCGGTCATCAGGGAAGGGCTGAAACAGGCCCTCGGCCGGAGAGACTGAAACAGGTCTCTGCCCGGTCATCAGGGAAGGGCTGAAACAGGCCCTCGGCCGGAGAGACTGAAACAGGTCTCTGCCTGGTCATCAGGGAAGGGCTGAAACAGGCTCTCGGCCGGAGAGACTGAAACAGGTCTCTGCCCGGTCATCAGGGAAGGGCTGAAACAGGCCCTCGGCCGGAGAGACTGAAACAGGTCTCTGCCCGGTCCCAATTGAGAATTCTCACGGGAAGGAAGGAGCGGGTTACGACCCTGGAGGCTCCATTACTGGAAGTCGTGGGAGACGTCCCCGACGAGAAGGTGGCTCAGCGACGTCCGCAGTGGACGCCGTTTGGACGAGCCCCCCCTGGGTAAGGATCCTGAGTGTGGTGTGACTGGTGTGATTGAAACGGCGCCTGTGGATGTGGTGTGGTTGATTTGATGAGTGGGTGTTGAAAAGTCCTGTGCGAAGTTGTGTATTTGCTGGTACTGTGTCTTTCGTCCTTTCCTTTGCCTTTTCTTGGTTTCTCTTTGTGACTATTATGGGACAGGCTCAGGTAACACCTAAGACTCTGCTCCTGAGCCACTTTCCTGAAATCCGCGCCAAGGCTCGTAACAATGGCATGGAAGTGAAGAAAGGTAAGTTTGACACCTTCTGCTCTGCAGAATGGCCCACTTTTAATGTGGGCTGGCCTCCCCAGGGGACTTTTTCCCTAGGCATTATTAACAAGGTCCGAGATATTGTTAATCGGCGCCATCCGGACCAATATCCCTCCCTGATAGACCTAGATTTTGAAGGGACTCCCCCTCCCTACGCGCCTGTGGCGCCGCTCCAGCCTGAGGCGGCTGCCCCTCCCGCGTCTGCTTACTCCACTGTGCCCTACGCCGGGGCTGCCCGAGCCTCCTCCCGGTGCAGGCAGATTCCCCCTCCTTATGTGCCTGAAACGCCGCATCAGCCAGAGGCGGCTGACCTTCCTGCGTCTCCGCATTCGACCGCCTCCCCCCTCTTCCTCTCCTTCCCCCTCCCCCTGCCCCAGCCCAGGGACCAGCGAGAGGATTGAAGCCCCGTAGAAAGCGGGAGAAACCCCGGAGGAGGAGCAGCCTTCTTCCTCCACCTCCGTTGGGGCGCCAACCCTCACTGTGCGAGCACTAGGAGGAACTGGGAGAGATGGGGAGCGACCCTATCAGTATTGGCCTTTTTTTTTTTTTTTTTTCGAGTAGTGATTTGTATAACTGGAAGGCCCCAAATCCCTCTTTTCTGAGAACCCAAAAGTCTAACTGATTTGTTTAAGTCTGTCATGCATACGCAGTCCCATCTTGGGATAATTGCCAGCAGTTTCTTAAGACCTTATTCACCACCGAGGAGCGCGACCGGATCCTCACCGAGGCTAGAAAAAAATGTCCCTGGTGACAAGGTGCGGCCTACAGCCTTACCAAACCTGATTGTCGAGCGCTTTCTCTTGAATAGACCGGATTGGGACTTTGGGGATGCAGAAGGTAGGGAGCATCTCCGAGTCTACCGCCAGACTCTTATGGCAGGTCTCCGAGTGGCGGCATGCCGCCCCACCAATTTTGCCAAGGTAAAAGCTGTGATGCAAGGGGAAAATGAAAGCCCGGCCGTGTTTTTAGAACGCCTCTATAATGCATTTAGACAGTACACCCCGTTGGACCCCCTGGCAGAGGAGAACCAGTCGGCTGTAATTATGTCTTTTATAAACCAGGCTGCCCCAAATATTAGAAAAAAATTATATAAGCAGGAGGGACTGGGAGAGATGACTATTAGGGATTTGATGAAAGTAGCGGAGAGAGTCTTCAACACTTGAGAGACTCCCGAAGAGAGGGAGGATCGTATCAGGAGAAAGAATCAGGAAGGAAGACAGAGAGCATCAGAGTAGGGAAAACAGGAGGCAGCAGAGGGAGATGGCTAAGATCTTATTGGCAGGCGTGCAAGGCACAGTTGGGGCGGGACCAGGTCCAGCTGGACCAGCCCAACCGTGGAGACCGCGGCCCGACTGGATAGGGGGCAGTGTGCAAACTAAAAAAAATATGGACATTGAAAGAGGGAGTGCCCCAAGCGCCAAGGCCAGACCAGGCAAGGCACACGGGTTCTGCTGGCGGGAATAGACAGTGACTAGGGGGGAGGGGACTCGGATCCCCTCCCCGAGTCTTGGGTAACCGTGTATGTGGAGGGGGAGCCGGTGGGATTCATGGTAGACACAGGAGCTCAGTACTCAGTTTTGAATACTGGAAGCTGGGATACTAAAACCCTGCCACTCTACCTGGAACACCCCGCTTCTCCCCGTTAACAAACGGAGGGGGGGGGGAAGATTATAGGCCAGTCCAGGATCTAAGGGAAGTAAATAAGAGGGTCGAAGACATCCACCCCACGGTCCCCAGCCCTTATACCTTGCTAAGTCACTTACCCCCTTCACATGTTTGGTACACTACCTTAGACCTGAAGGATGCATTTTTTAGCATAGCCCTGGCACCCAGCAGTCAACACATTTTTGCCTTCGAATGGCATGATGGCAATACGGGAACCCCCGGGCAGTTGACCTGGACTAGACTACCGCAAGGCTTCAAAAACTCTCCTACCCTGTTTAATGAAGCTCTGAATCAGGATTTGGACTTGTTTCGCCAGAGCCATGATTCAGTTGCGCTCCTGCAGTATGTAGATGACACTTCTGGCGGCCCCCTCCGAAGCCGAGTGCCGACAGGCCCTGGAGACCTCCTCCAGGAGCTGGGGCGGTTGGGTTATCGGGCCAGTGCAAAGAAGGCTCAAATATGCAGGCAAACAGTCACCTACCTGGGATATAAGCTGAAAGAGAGAACCAGATGGCTGACAGAGGCCATGAAAGAGACTATTCTTAGACTTCCGGTTCCTACCTCCGCTGGAGAGGTCCGAGAGTTTTTAGGAACGACAGGCTACTGCCGGCTGTGGATTCTGGGGTATGCTGAAATAACAAAACCTCTGTATGAGGCAACCAAGGATAAGGCCCCTGGGCCTGGGGGCCAGACCAACAGAAGGCCTATGAGGAACTCAAGGCAGCTCTCTTAAGAGCCCTGGCCCTGGCATTGTCAGACCCCCTGAAGCCTTTTACTCTCTTTGTTGATGAGAAAAGGGGAATAGCGAAAGGGGTGCTAATGCAGCGTCTGGGGCCCTGGAAACGTCCGGTTGCCTATTTATCCAAGAAGCTAAATCCAGTTGCAGCAGGATGGCCCCCGTGCCTAAAGATCATTGCGACAATAGCCCTAATGGTAAAAGATGCAGATAAACTCACTTTTGGACAACATTTGAAGGTGGTGACCCCCCAGGCGATCGAGGGGGTCCTGAAATATCCCCCTGGTAAGTGGATAACCAATGTCCGACTAACCCTTTACCAAGGTCTCTTGCTAGACGAGCCTCGGATCATCTTCGCTGAAACCACCGCTCTGAATCCAGCCACTCTACTGCCGACCCCGGATCTGGAAGCCCCCCCCCCCCTGCATGATTGCCAAGAGGTCATGGCAAGAGTCACCCAGGTGCGCCCCGACCTCCAGGACACCGCACTACCCAACAGTGAGTTGGTATGGTACACTGATGAAAGCAGCTTCATTATAGACGGTGTGCGGAGGGCGGGCACAGCAGTAGTAGACCAAGGTGGGAACATCATTTGGAGCGCCCCGCTTCCCCCGGGGACCTCAGCCCAGAAGGCCGAGCTGATCGCGTTGGCAGAGGCACTGAGCGAGCTGAAGGGAGACGAGTGACTGTCTACACCGATAGCCGCTATGCTTTCGGCACTGTTCATGTGCACGGTGCTATCTACCGGGAGAGAGGCTTTGTTACAGCGGAAGGAAAGGTCCTGTGCAATCTCCCTGAGGTACAAAGACTGCTGATAACCGTGCAAATGCCCTGGGCAGTTGCTGTTGTCCATGTCCCCGGGCACCAGTCTGCCCGGACCCCGGAAGCTAAAGGAAACCGGTGAGTGGATAAAGCCGCCAAAGTAGCGGCAGTAGCTTCATCATCAGCTTTGGCACTCGCCCTGCTCGCACCCGAGCTCCCGCGCCTGCCCCCGCGACCTGACTACACTCCGGAAGACCTGCGATGGATCCAGAGCCACCACTGCCCGGAGTCTGATCAGCATGGGTGGCATCGGGATGCAGAGGGAAGATTGATACTGCCGGCACAGCTAGGACTGTTTCTCCTCTCCAACCTGCACCAAGCCACTCACTTAGGAAAGAGGAAATTACTAAGGATTCTTGAGTCTGCCCCCCTCCGGTTCCCCCGACAAACAGCTCAGATCCAGAAGATTGTGGATCAGTGCCTTGGGTGCCAGGCTATGAAACCCAGTAGGAAGGGGCCCCTGCATACAGGTACAAGGGTACGGGGGAGAGTGCCAGGACGGTGCGCCGGGACGGAGTTGGGAGGTGGATTTTACTGAGGTAAAGCCTGGGAGGTGTGGGTACACGTACTTACTAGTCATGGTTGACACATTTTCAGGCTGGGTGGAAGCCTTCCCCACGAAACAGGAGACTGCCCAGGTTGTTGCTAAGGCGTTGCTAGAGGAAATTATTCCCAGATATGAAGTCCCCGAGGTTTTAGGCTCCGACAACGGCCCAGCTTTCATCAGTAATGTCCTACAGGGACTGGCCCGAGCGATAGGGACCAATTGGAAGTTACATTGTGAATATAATCCCCAGAGCTCAGGGCAGGTAGAGAGAATAAATTGGACTCTAAAGGAGACCTTGTCCAAACTGGCCATCGAGACTGGCGGGGACTGGGTGCCCTCTGACCCTATGCCATGTTCCGGGTCTGGAACTCACCATATAAAATTAAAGATGCACCAAACCCGGAACATGGCATCGTTCCAGGGGATTGGGTATGGGTGAGGAGACACAGGTCCCGGACACTGGACAAAAGGTGAAAAGGTCCTTATATAGTTATTCTGGTTACCCCCACTGCCTTAAAGGTTGACGACATCGGACCTTGGGTCCATCACTCTCAGGTACGCCAAGCCAACCAGCTGGAGCAGACAAGCTGGGGAGTGGACCGTACGGCGACACCCTAATAACCCTCTGAAGCTACAGCTCTCCTGACCTCGGGGAAACACCAAGCCCCTGCCTCGCCCAACGATGAAGTGGCCGCCCCTGAAGACCTCTACAGCTGGCCCGCACATGAGCAAGATTGCTCATTATGAACAACAAACAGGGGGGAAATGTAAGAGACTGTTAGCATGAGAACTGCTATCTTAAGGTCAGGGTTAACGGCCCCTGGCTTGAAAAACAACCTAAGTGTAAACACAACCTGACTGTAAATTCCAAGATGTGGGCAGTGACAGCAAGGAGACAAGCAGCCCTGTAGCTTATCTTATACTCTTTGAAGCTGTGTAAGTCCTGCAGTTTATCATATACTCCTTAAAGCTATGTAAGTCCTGCAGTTTAATTACTGTGTGCCTTGAAAATGCTATATAAACCCTGAGTTTTAAGTGTTTGGGGTCCTTGTTGAAACCCGCTGCGTCGGGCAGATACTCGGACCCCAGCTAGCTGGAAATAAACCTCGCTGTGTGACTTGCATTATCGTGTGACTTCTGTTCACTTGAGGAGGGGTTGACTCCGGACCCTAACAGTTTACTGAAGCATTTGCCTACTCTATATAAACCTTTAATCAAGATTATGACTCAGTTTAACTAAACTTTCCTGTAGTTCTACTCTTAATCTATTTCATGGCTGCTTTTCTAGTATTTTAAATAACAGATGGCAAATATGACCCATTCCTTATATCTGTTTGCTGTCTTATTATCTCAGAGATAATGTTAAATTTTCAAAGAAAAATTTGATAATTTTGTCAAATCACCTGTCTTACCTAAGACATAATTTATCCTAAGGAGGATAAATTCACTCCTTTCATTACACTCCTTTTAAAACTTTCTTAGAATGGTTAATAATCTCAATCAAATGCATTTATTCATCATTAAAATAAAAGTCAAGATGTAGCATGGGAAGGAAAAGAATGTATAAAGATTGTTTATTTGTAGAAAATATGATTGTGTAAATATAAACACAAAAGAATCAACAAATTGACTTTTAAAAATATTAATAAAACCAAGATTGCTAGATATTATATTAATAAACAAACTCTGGTATTTATGATAAGGTAAAACTCATGTAAAAGTTGACTGGATTATTTTTGAAATATGTGCCATATTGGTCTAAATTTTATTTCCCCATATTATGTAGTCATAAATAAAAAGAAAACAGTGCTTTATATAATCTTTAACTTAACTTTATGACGAAGGGCACTGCAATCAAAATGATAAATTATAGTTTATACTTGATTAGTCTCATTATCAGAGAATACAGACAGTCATGAGCATTGTGGCTAATGGCAAACAGCACTGGTCTGCTAATAAAAACAGGGACATTCATCTTTAGGCTGTTGTAAAGAATTCTGGCCTAACTGCTGTATATTCAGAACTTTTCAAGAGAAGGCAATTCTTAACAGGTTGTATGTGATAAATCCAAATGTTTAAGAAGTGTTACCTATTTCAAAACCAAATAAATACATGAGTAAATATTAAAAGAAATTAGTGAGAAAAAAGTCTGTATTTAGTATTTAAGTTATAGGTGATTTATGACTTCTACATCTTCAAAATCAAAACCTATCTGGGGTTATCAGTGAATCAGTATGTGTATATATATGTGTATATATATATATATATATATATATATATATATATATATACACACACACACACACACATATATATATATATATATATATATATATATATATACACACATATATATAATGTACAAAGAAAAAAATATATACATATATATATTTTTTTCCTCATGAGACAAGAGAAATAGGTCAATTCTTCCCTAAGGCCAAGAGTCCCACAGCTGAACACAGGATCCTGCCTATTGGAATGGACTATTGTAAAAGGTGATAGAATGCCATCTTTATTTGTTTTTGATGAGTCTGTAGATTTAAAATTAAAGTATATTAATTTTAATTATTATTATTTATTTTTCTGGTCTTTCAGTTGCTACTTATTTGAACAAATTGCTACTTATTTCTTTTTTCTTGCATGTATATCCTTTCTGAATTGGTACAAATTCAGAATTTGAGCTCATGAGAAGGCTGTTAGAGAGGGATGACGGAAATGGAATTCTACAAATAGAAAGTTTCTCTGATACCCACAGAGTTACATTGAAGTCCTTAGATACCAGGACTTGATTGCCAAGATACAAAAAGAGGAATAAGGATATCTAACAGGAAGTTGAAATAACAGCATAATTTCTTTTGAAGTGGAAGATTTTTGTCTATTCACTTTAAGTAATTAATATGTTTAATTGTACATCTTATCATACTAGTATTTGCTTTCTATTCTTTAACATTCAGTTTTCTTTCTTTTTATGGCATCTTTTGGATTAATCAAATGCTTTTTATCTCTATTGTTAATTATGAATTATTTTATTATTAATTTAGCAATTATCCTAGATATTACTATATGTGCCCTTTACTAATTTCACTATAAAATTATTACTTTACCACTTGTCTGTTAATGTTCGAAATTGAAAGATTTCAATTCCATTTACCCTCTCTCTTCTTTTGCTTTTCATTTTTATGCATCTTTTGTTCACACATGTATGGGTATTTAACATGATGATTGTTCAGCTAAAAACTCTTTTCACACTAACAGAATTTGAAATGTTGTACTATGTTTGAATGATATGTTTAGTGTCATTTTCACCTAAAACACTATAAAATATAATATTTATTATTCCAGTTTCAGGTAGAAAAATATCACCAATTTTCTCATTACCAAATTTCTAGACAAAGAATATTGCATTGAAAAACTATTTGAAATATATTCCATATTTGCATAAATCAAAATTGGAATAAAATGTAAATATCTTCCTATAGCTCTTCACTCTATTGTACTCTTAAGCTGTTTTCATGTTTCAAATAACTCACATGATAATCTTTATTTTGCCTTAGAAGCATTTTTCTATGCTGTACTTACAAATTTAAGTGCAATTTTAAAGCAAGATATCATGAGATCCCAGTAGAAGACAGAAAGAGTGAAATGAATATTTGAGAATTTAAAAGAAATTATGTGGTTTTACTGATTGAAGAAGCACACAATGATGCATAATGTTAAATAATGAGTGAAGCATTATCTGATTATTCTGAAAGCAGAGAAAATTAATAATTAGGCACTCCTGATGCTGATTTTGATAAACCTGATTGAATGCTGGTACACAGACTCTCCACAACCTTTGAAAAAACTGACTCATTCACTGCCAGTGTTTTTGGGTCAGGTTCTCCAGAGAAGCATAACCAATATGATATGTAGTAAGAAATTGGCTCACACTATTATGGAGACTGCAGAGCCAAAATCTGTATAGTTAATTCCCTCGTTCCTCTCCAAAGGCCAGCAGGCTGCTATAGAATCAGGAAGAACCAATGATCCAGTTGGAAAGCTATCAGGCAAGAGAATTCTTTCTTCTTTGGGGAAGAGGGACAATCTTTAATTCTATTCTGTCCTTTAAATAATTAGACAAGACTCATCAATAGTATGGGGGTCATTGCTTTACTCAGTCTATCCATTCAACGTTACTCTTCCAAAAACAGTCTCACAGAAAAGCCAAAATATTTATATTCATGTTTCCATAAAATTTGAGTTGGTGACTATTATTTCTTCAAAATATGTTCTTTTCCCCTATCTCTCTGTCTTCCACTTTGGGACTTCAACAGTGTGTGCATTGGTCCACTTCATGGTGTCTCACAGGTTCCTCGTGCTCTGTTCACATTTCTTCAATCTTTTCCTTTTTGTTCCTTAGGCTTGATAATTTCCATTGTTCCATTTTTTATGTTTGCTGATTCTTCTGTCTATTCAAATCTGGATTTGAATACCTTTAGTAATTTTTTTTTTCATTGTACTCTTCAGCTCCAGAAATTCTTTTTGCTTCTTTTTTTATATTTTCTCTTATTTTAATTAATGTTTCCATTCTATTGGTACATGATTTTCTGGACATTCTCCATATCTTCCTTTAGTTCTTTGCACATCTTTAAGATAGTTGTTTTAAAGTCTTTGTCTAGTTTGTTCATCATCAAGTCTTTTCTAGGGACAGTTTCTGTTGATTTATTATTATTATTATGTTTTTTTTTTAATGGGCTATGCTTTCTTGTTTCTTTGTATATGCTGTGATGTTTTGCTTGAAAAGTGAACATTTGAATCAAATAATGTGGTAACTATGGAAATCAAAGTTTCTCCTTTCCTTGGAGTTTGCTGTTTTATTTTTGTTGTCTTTGTGATGATTGTAGGTTGTCTCTGTACTGAAAATCAGTCTGAGATTTAATCTTAAGATCTTACCAGGTTTTCTCTGAGCCTGCACCTTCCTCTGACCATGCATGGCTTCTGTCTAATTTTAGTCTGGTATGCAGTTGCTTTTGAATGACCTAGTCTCAATATCTGGCTACCAAAAGGGGAAAAGAAGAAAAATGAAGGGGGTAGAAAAAATGATGCCTGGACTTTAAATCCTCTTAAAGTAATTTCAGTCATAGACAGAGGGAATTAAAACATGGATGGAAATGTAATAACCATGGCTGACCATGTCTGTGTCTGCACCTTTGTGACCATAAGCAGCAATCAGTGATCAGAGCACATAACTCCAATATTTGGAGGAGAAAGTCATTTTTGCCCACCCTGACTTCTACAATCTGTGTGTAGACTATTCTAGGAACACGCATACAGGTGACTGCTATAAGGCTAAGAGATAAGGGATGGGTAGGTACTGCTATGCTAAAATCTGAAATTTATGAAAATGAGCCATAATTTACTATCTCAACATGACCTGGAAGTTGTAAGCCTTCAGTAGACTCCAGAGTTCCAGGTAGATAGATTGTGCAAGTGCAATTGTTGTCTAGGTAGGGAGACAAATTTCTGGTGTTTCCTACACTGCTACTTTTCCAGAATTGTTTCAAAAGAGTTATATTTTTAACACATCACTATTACAGCTTTGTTTAGTAAAAACACATTTTATTTCCTGTGAAGTTTCATCTCTGTCATTCTTCATCCCTTTCTTACAATGAATTTTCTGAACTTATATGAAAATTTATTTACTGTGTCATTATTTTGAGAGTGCTTTCATTGGGTATGGAATTGTAGTTTAATAATTTTCTTTCAGCATTTAAGTATATTATTTCATTGTCCGTAGCTTCCATTATTTTTACTGAGAAGGCATTATTTTTGCTGTTGCTACTTTTATGTTTTTCCTTCTTCTATTCTTTCTCCCTCTCTCCCTCCCCCCTTTCCTCCTCTCATTTTTCAATTTACAGAACATCCTGAATCTGTTTGTTATTGCCTTTTAATAGTTTTGAGAATTCTTCAAGATATTTTCAGATAATGTTTGGTTCCATTTACTTCACTCTCTTCTCTCCCTCTGAGACTCCAATTAGATGGATGTTCAAACTGTCCTTTGTGTCACACAAATGTTCGACAACAATTTTGCGTATTTTTCATTCACCCCTCTGTGTTTCAATTTATACAATAGATATTGATATATCTTTTGGTTAGCTATTTCTGATCATGGTGATGTCATTTTGCTGTAAAAGCTATCATTAGATTGTTCATTACAAATATTTCATTTTTCAGTTCCAATATTTCTATATTAATTTTTCTTATACATTCTAATTCTATGACAAATAGTGATTTTCCAACTGTTTTTCCATCTTTTTTGTCTATTTTCTTGAATGTATCAATCATAGATCATTTAAAAAGTTTGTCAAAATTTATTTTCTTTTTCTTTTCTTTTTTTTGACAAGATTTGGTGATGTACACTACAATCATGGGAGGTGGTGATAAAAAGAAATTATCAATCTTATTGGGCATTCAACAAAGTTTATTATTGATTATAAATGATTAGCCTTCAGTGAAAGTGATGTAGTAAATAGCTTTTGTCCATCCAACACAACCCTAAACTTTAAGCATGAATATTGAAATATGTGAAAATGGACAAATGCTCTGTAATATTGAGTTTCACCAAAAAATGCTTAGAAGATATTTGTTTCCCAATTAAAATTAGCCTTGTGTTACAGACGCCTAAGATTGAGAAATTTAAGGAAGCCCCGCTTACAGCAACAGAGCTTGAGTTGATTCTCATCTTACTAAGGATTACATTTCTTGGTTCACATACAGGGTCAAATTTCTCTACTAAGAAGAAACGTTCATTTTTTTTTTTTTTTTTTTTTTTTACTCAGTAGAAAAATTTTAACCACACAGAAAAGGACTAAGGAGAATTTCCACAAACAACAGCTCTCACAAACAAGAACTTTGTTATCTGTGGTTTCTTTTCATTCTATATTACTTTGTTGTGCTACAAGTGACAGGAAGAAATCTGCCCTTCAGAACAGCAAGGCTTTTTCAGAATTGCTTGCTTCAGAATATCTCATGCCATCCCATGATCATTAGGACAGAACATTGTAAGAAAGAGTGAATTTTTCTCTGTAGAATTTCCTGAACTTTGGCTGTTTCTCTGTGGCACATTTATCTACAGTTCAGCTGAAATGGTTCTGACTGCCTAGGGGAGCATTGCTTGTGAAACACACATGCTCCTTGAAGAGACTATACATATTTATTCCATCCCATTCAGGCTCTTTTCTCATGCTTTAATTCTACTTTGCGATTTATAAATCATATGTAAGTTCTCAGTAAAGCACAACATTATGCTTATAGAATTTCTTCTACCAGGGACATAAGACTATCTTATATTTTTAAAGGGTTGTCACCAATTTCTAACATCTGGATAATCTTTGGAAATATTTTTCTTTGGGGCCTGATTTTATCATGGTATTTGGTCATGTGGCATTTCTAATAGTTTTTTTTAATGGAATGTAATATATTTTGTATAAAAATTACAAAGTCCCCAAATGTTGTTACACTCTTCCAGAGTGAATATAGTTTTCCCTTTATTAAAGTAATACAGTGGTGGATGAAATCTTGTACTAGTCAGGCACTGTGCTTCCTCTCAGCTAAGTTGCTGCACTGGTAATGCTTACTCTATGTCTGGGCTTTTATTAGCTCTTAAGTGTTCTCAAATGAGAGTCCTGAGTGTTCTTCATGGTCCCTCTAGTTTTTGTTTCATTAAAATGCAAATGACTCTGTTTTGCATTTTAATGTTTTTTCACTTAGGAATTTAGCTGTCTGATCAAGTTGCACAGCCCAAAATTTCAGCAGATATCTTAGGAAAAAAAATTAAAAAAGGTACACACTATGTACTGCCTCATCCCATGTGTCTCTCAAAAGTTCCGCTGTTTTTCCTGTCCCTAGAAGTGTCACCTTGGGTTATTTGACTTTTGTCCTTGTCTAGCATCTGAAATACCTCCAGAGCAATATCACTTGCTGAGTTCAGATTACCACTCACACTTTTGTAGTTTTAGCTCATTCTTGATTTTTCTGCTCTCACAAAGACCATTTCTCTGACTTCGGGTTGCTAATAGTTTCTAGATCTCACTCAGAAGCAAAACTATGTATTTATTAAATTGCAAGCATTTCTAGAGCAACCTTGTGACAAAAGTTGTATCAGAGATTTCCAACATATGCATTAGGAATTCATTATGTGTATTGTGTGTATGTATATAAAATGATAAATATATATCTTAATGATAAAAATGTATGAGGGATGAAGTCACATTGTCCAATTAGAGAGAAGGCATTAGTATAGAGAGGTTAAGGGCTCTTTTGCCATCAGACGACTCTATTGGGAAATTTGAGTTAT
Organism: Rhinolophus hipposideros; assembly: GCF_964194185.1. Classification (NCBI taxonomy): domain Eukaryota; kingdom Metazoa; phylum Chordata; class Mammalia; order Chiroptera; family Rhinolophidae; genus Rhinolophus; species Rhinolophus hipposideros. The sequence continues at coordinate 87,798,742 of NC_138047.1, read as the reverse complement.
TCTTCCTTTTAAGGTACACAAGCTGTTATATTAATTTATTAACTTTTACAGTTTGTTTCCAGAAACATATCCTATAACTTTAAAACGGAGAGAAAGTAGTTGAGTACTTATTTGGGGCCAGAGGGAAAAAGAGTACCTTATATATTTCTCCAAATAAATTGAGTAAAAGTTTAAAAGGCATAGGGAGAAAATGCATTATAAATTTCTAGGAAAAGAAATTTTAATTAACTTATTTTTTCTCTTTCATATCATAGTAAAGGACAAAGAATTCAGTTCAATCATGTTTAAATATGGAAAACTTCCACAAAGCCTGAAGTATAAATTAAAAACAGCATTTAGAAAAATAGATTAGCTCTTCTGCAATGGTTTCATTTTTAAATATTTTTACACTTATTCTCTTGCATGACTTATATATTTTAAAATTTAGCAAATGCTACTAACCTTCCATGAAAAAAAAAAAAACAACACAAACCCATAATTGGAAAATATATTTGAAAAACACTGATATTAATTCCTAAGATTGCCATTTTAAGCATGATTAGCATATATTTTAACTACCTTCTGTTGTGTGAAACTGATAATATTAGATTTTACTGTATAATTATTCTGTTTAAAACCTCAAACTTTTCACACATTCCATTTATTAAAACATTCCTATTTTAGAGAAAAATTTACATTTCCTCTAATTAAAAAACACACACAAAATGATGAGGTAATTGGATTTTTGTCATATTGCAATGCTTTAAACTAGAAACCATTGTTCATTTCTGTCTTTACCTAATCCTAGAGAGTTATATTTGCCTACTTTTTAAATACCATGTAAACTTAACTGAAGATTACTGAGAATCAGTTTCAACTCATACTTTCCAATGAAATGGAAAACATTTAAAAATCACTTTTTATCCCTATATTAATCTACATTTTGAAAAATTTATTCTATTTCCTTGCTACATTTACATAATACAATCTAATTTCATATGTGAACAACAAAGATGTTATATAGTTGAGATCATAAAACATACTTTATTGATATAAATATAGATACAGATAACAATTATTGAGTGCCTGTTATATGCCTGGTAATATCAGGTGCAATTCAGATTTCAATTAACATATGGAGGAGCCAATAGAAATGATATATAAGTGAGTTGACCAAATTCACAGAACTAGTAAATGGTAGACCTAGGATTTGGACCTGGCCATGTGAATTGAGCAGCTTTATTCCTACTCACCATCACAGGATTGATCTGTAGCACATGTTCTTTCAGAATACGAACTCTTTTGAGTAAAAGACTCAAGAAATATGTAGGTAACGATCAAATTACTGTGTCAATTTTATTATAGCGAGAACTGTTGGAGACCATTATTTCGATATTTGGGAAACATGAACATCTTAATACTAAGCCACAAAAGTAGAAACATTTCCTTATTCTTTTACAGGAAGAGCTGGCTGAATGCCAACGTTCCTCAGCAATGGAGAAGAAGTATAGAATTCCTTCTGGAGATGTGCTGCTGCCCGTTCACTCCTCTTTTCCAGAGCTGGAATGAGGGAGGGAACAGAGCAAGCTTAAAATTGTTATGAATATTCATAATGTTCAATTCCCGTAATATTCATATGAGATAAAAGGATATTTGCCTTCCCCCAAATACAGTATGATCACACACACACACACACGCACACACACACACACACACACACACACACACACGAGAAGGGATGTATACTATATATAGCTATATACTTATAAAAATATAAATACAAATGTTAGGATATTTTCTAGAAATGTCTTAATGACTTAATCTTAGCCATGAGCTTAAAGTCCAGAAAGGGAGGCAGAGACAGTTTGTGAGAGTGAGGTATATATTTTCTTGCATTATTTTCAACTCAGGAGGAGAGCTAGATCTTAATAGATATGGGTGGGTTACTTTAGCAAGCTTAGGAAAATTGGGAAGTTCAATATTTTCAAGTTTATCAACTCAGATATCCCAATGATATCTCACAATATCTCATTCTTTCTTAATCAAGACCCTGAGCTTGGCATAGCAGATCTGCCTATGAGTCCTCCCTCCCATCCTCCCCCATCCCCCGCCAATGATTAAATATTAGGGCTTAGTTTTTTCTGCCTGCTGACTACAGGAGATGAGTATCTTTTGATACTGCTAAGTGGGCCCTCTGAGTGTCACAATTAATTTTTAAATGCTTTATTTTTTTATAGATAAGTTTTAGGCTCACAATAAAATTAAGAGGAGGTAACCGAGATTGCCCTATCTCCCCTTCTCCTACACATTCATAGCCTACGCCATTATCATCCCTCACCAGATTGGCACATTTGTTACTAAAGATGGACCTGTGTTGACACATCATTATCATCCAAAGTCTATAGTTTACCTTAGTGTTCCCTCTTGGTATTGTACATTCTATGAGTTGGGACAAATGTATAATGGCATGTATCCATCATTATAATATCATACAGAGTATTTTCACTAATATAAAAATTCTCCCTGCTCTGCCTATTCATCCATTCCCCTTCCTCCTACCCCTGGAAACAACTGATTCTTTTATTGTTTCCATAGTTATACCAGATTAGCTTCTTTCACTTAGTAATATACTTTTACGTTTCCTCCATGTCTTTTCATGCCTTGATAGGCTCGTTTTATTGCTGAAGAATATTCTGTTGTTTCGATGTATCACAGTTTATTTATCCATTTACATACTGAAGTACATCTTGGTTGCTTCCAAGTTTTGGCAATTATGTATAAAGCTGCTATAAACATCCACATGCAGGTTTTTTTGTGGACCCAAGGTTTAAACTCTTTTGGGTAAATACCAAGTAGCATGATTGCCAGATCATATGGTAAGAGTATATTTAGTTTTGTAAGCAATCACCAAATGTCTTCCAAAGTGACTGTACCATTTTACATTCCCACCAGGAATGTATGAGAATTCCTGTTGCTCCACATCTGTGCCAGTTTTGGGTGTTGTCAGTGTTCCAAATTTGGGCCATTCTCACATATGTGTGATGGGATGACATTTTTTTATAAATAATTATTTGCATATCCCTGGTGACATCTGATGTGAAGCGTCTTTTCATATACTTATTTTCCATGTGTGTATCTTCTTTGGTGGGGTGTCTGTTTAATTAAGTCTTTGGCCCATTTTTCAGTCAAGTTGTTTATTTTCTTATTGTTGTTTTACACACTTAAATTCGAATTGATGATTTATCGCAATCTTTCATTATGTATATCCAGAGCATCAAGTGCTCTGAGCTAAAAATATTTAATCTCATTGTCCCTATAATTACTATCTTTCCCACATATCTGTAACACCTAGTACACTGTACTTGCTGATACAATTTCTTTTACAAGATAAACTCCAGTTCATGACTGAATATTTTAACAATTTTGCTGTTATCTATGCCCAGTATTGTGGTCATCACTGCCAGCCAGCTGGAGGATAATACAGTTCTGAAAATCCATTTTTACCACATTTGGGGAACTCCTCTTGCTTGTACAGATACAGTTCTCCAACGACTGCCTTTGTTTTGGACTATGTTTTCTAGTATGCTTGTACAGAAAATAGCCTTGGAAGTTAAAGATAGTGTCTCTCTCTGAAGCAAAAGAGAGGTTCGCTTACTGTCCAGTAAAATAAAGATAATGTCTTTCTCTGACAAAGCTTAAGCAGGATAACTGTCCATTATAAGTTTTGGGTACCTTAAGCCTGGTTTTCCTTTACTGGGTCGCAGTTCACTGCGAATGCAACATATCATCTGACATTTATTGTGGAGCCTTGTGGGAATGGAGCTTGTGGAATGAACACAAATGTTAATTTGGCTACAGTTAAGGCTCTGAGTAATAAACTTCCCTTTTTGTCTGTCCTAATGGTCTTGTCTTCGCCAACACCCATGAAACGTTGGCAGACTAAATTATTGGTTTGCACATGCAGTAAAAACCACAGAACCTTCCCAGCTCTTCACTCTGGAACCAAATGTTGAAGTTCAGGTTCCTAGCAAAACAGACTCTGAGATAAAGATGCATGCAGAGATTTTATTTGGAAATAGAAGTTGGGAAAATCCTCTCAGTATCAGTACTTGTGGCAGAGGAGTAGGAAGTATGATTGGTCAGAGGGAGAATTTGGATGTGTTGCAGTCACAAGGCACATACGACAGCCATGCATACTTTTCCCAGTTAGAGAAAAGGGGCCAGGACGCCCTACTCGTTCATGTGCAGGCACCCCTGGCTTTATTGCACTTCATTTTAACGTGCTTCACAGATGCTGCTTTTTTAAAATTTTTATTTATTTATTTATTTTTTACAAATTAAAGGCAAGACCCTCCACTTCCAAAAGAGGTGGTCTGGAACCGAATCAGCAATATCTCTCAGGTGTGCTTGTACTGACTACTCGCACTCGCCAATACAGATTGTTTCCCCAGCTGTGTGATATGACTTTAAGCAATGCGGATCTTTTCAGTTGATAATATGAGTAATTCCCACTGCCAAGGAGGGCAGACAGCTGACCTCCTGGAGGAATATGTCCTTCAGGCTTATAGGAGATGCTGGACGGCACACTGCAGCCTCTGATATAAGGGAAAATTCAGGAAAAATATAAATTGCTCCATCCAGAACCCTGACAGCATCGAGCTTCTGAATTCTTCAACCCACAAATCTTTTTTATGCTAAATTGTCTTGGGTATTGCTATCTGCAATCTGTGCACCTAATGCGTCTGCTTACAACTTTCCCATGTCATTTTATTTTAAATCTCATATATTTTAAATTTTATTTAAATCTCAACTATTACCGCTGTGTAACATTTTGTGGATTGCAGTCTTATGACACATACATCCTATCTCTTATTTACATTCTATATGCTCTTGCTACTTTTTCTTATGTATTAGATTTCAGATTAAATGCCACTTTCTTAGAGATATTATTAAAGTGGCCCGTTCTCCATTGTTTTCTAACAATAAACTCTCTTCTTTAGCTTCACAGTACCAGTAATAATTTCGAATTGTGGACTTACTTGATTGCCTAATTATTTTCTGAATTCCCTAGTTGATTGTGACATTCAGGAAGGCAGAGACTAAACCCATTTTGTTCACTCTTATTGTGATAATCATGAGAGCTGTCACCCAAGTATCCCCAGCTCTCTGCCCTCCAGGCTCCCAGTAATACTGTATTTGTTGTTGCTGTGGCCATGTGATTAATTATAACCAATGCCCTGTAAGCAGAAGCAGTGTGTGCCACTTCTGTGACCAAACACTTAATTGCCAGTGTGAGGCTCTGTATAGCACTTCCCCTCTGGCACCACAGTGGGCACCATTTAAGATGAAGTCTGCTCTGTCAGCCTGATTTCCTGCAATACTATGCAGAGTTGTCCCCCTCTGGCTACTTTTGATGGACATGAGGCTGGAGTAAGCAATAAACTAATGTTTTAAGACCCTGAGATTGTTTGGTCATTTGATAACAATAGTATAAACTAGACTGTCCTGGATGATGTACTGCCTGGTACCACATTAAGCACAGAGCCTTGTATGGAGTATAAACTAAATAATTTTTTGAAGAAAAGAAAGAGTAATACCATGTTTATTTAGCAGTATGTTTTTTTTTTTCTTTTTGTTTTGTTTTGTTTGGGTCTGTGACTCATTTTTAAATGAGAAATTTCTCACTCTTTGTCTCCACATGAGTAATGCAAAACCAAAGAGCACCAAACAATTTAAAACCCAAAAAAGAAAAAAAAAAGTAACTAATGTTTGTCAAAGAGGTCATCTTCTGGGACAATGGACGTTGTTCAGATACATCACATTTTCATTGGTTAAAATATGGGAGGAGTAGAAAGAACAAAATGTTCCCAGCACTTTAAAGGGTGCCATGCCTTAAAAAAAACAACAAAAAAACTATATGCTTTATATAGGTTTTTATACAGGCAGAGAGATTCTATTTGGTCCAGATTCCTAATGAGTAACAATCCAAAGAAATCGTATGAGTTGATTGGAGGAGAGATTGCACCTAGCACTGTGCCAAGAAGGAAGGTTTAGTGTTTTTATTGTAATTCATGTATCTAAAATGTTTCAAGGGAAACCTGTTCACTTTGTGCCAACAGGCTTCTTTTTTCCGGCCACGTGACAGGTTTGTAAAGTTCATATGCAACTGTGCCTCTGCTTTAGTATTCATTGAAGTGTTGTAATTCAGTGATTGTGCTGGAGACTTGCCTCAGTCTCAAAAGGCTTGCTGTTACCCTACTCATCTCTCTCCACTCCTTTTCTCCTCATGGTCAATGATTCCTAACATTTATGAACTTCTCTTGTGGTAAATCAGAGCTATTTATTTTATATCAATAAAATTTTCAAATGGCTATCACATCCTATTTGTATGAAAAGGTGTATATGAATTTTAAATGATTTGCTTTATGCAAATGAATTGCAAGTATTTTTTCTTTGTATTTTAATATTATTATTTAAGAGGTGTTGTTTTACTCAGTTGCTTTTGTCAGTTTTTAAAATGTATAGAAACAGACATTTCTAAGACTTCCCCAAATTACAAGACTTTCCTGTTTCCAGACTTCAGTCTGGCAACTCTGTGCCTACCTGCATTCCTTCCATCCTTCCTTCTTTCTTTCCTCTCTTTCTTCCTCCCTTCCTTTTTTCTTTCCTTCCTTCCTTCTTTCCTTCCTTCTTTCCTCCCTGCCACCTCCCTTCCTCCTTTCCTTCCTTTCTTCTTCCTTTCACCTCTCCTTCCTTTCCTTCTCTTCTTTAACCATAAGTGTAAATCCAGATTCTTCTTTCTGTTACTTTGATGCAGGGTTGGTGATAATGACAGAATTAGATAGAGGGCTTGGCTTTAGCTGCTTTTTATTCTTTCTAAGCATTCAGATTGAGCTCAATTTGATACAATATAAATTTTCCTTTATAATTAATCCTCATTTTTTTCAAACACCCCCAAAAGTGGAATCAGTTGTGAAGAAGGTTGTTTTGTTGATTCAGCATAATCAGATTCATGTTAGGCCACGTCCTTGAATGTGCTAACTGACATTCCATGTGACACGACGTCAGTGCCATAGACTCTGCTTGACGGTTTAATGATACAACTAACGTTTATAATATATTGTTTTAAAATATATTCAAACTCAATGTGGATACAAAGATATCACTGCTTTAGTTATGCTGATAATCACTAACAGTTTGGAAGAGCATTTTATTATGAGGATTCGAAAGAACTAGGGAAAACTTATGACTAAGGGGTGAGAAGTAAAATTAGCTTTGCAAACTTATTGCAGAAACAGATTTGCTAGGATATACCGTGTGTTTCTGCCAAAATAACACAATCAGCTCTAATGCATCTTTTGAAGCAAAAATTAATATAAGACCCAGTCTTATTTTACTATAAGACCAGGTATAATATAATATAATATAATATAATATAATATAATATAATATAATATAATATATAATATAATATATATAATATAATATATATGATATAACATAACAATATAAGACCGGGTCTTTATAAGATAATACAATATGATATGATATGATGTGATGTGATGAAATATAATATAATACCGAGTCTTATATTAATTTTTGCACCAAAAGACACATTAGAGCTGATTGTCCGGCTAGGTCTTATTTTCAGGGAAACACGCTAAATACTTTTAGTGCTTTCATTGAAGTTATCATGATTTAATAAAAATCAACTTTATTTTGTGATTACAGTGCCACATTTAGAAGCTCTCCCTTAATACTCAGGCTTGGCGTTGTCAATGGAAGAAACATCTAAACCTGTAGAGAAGTTTTAGGCATTTCTTTGAGAAAAACTGACAACATGTGCTGGGGAACAAGATATCAAATGCTTTCGTGAATAACAGTTTTGCAGTTTATTTTTTTCATTTGAAATTAAGGAGTGGGCTAAGGAAGATTACATGAAGGTAGGAAAAAGCAAGGCGGGGATTGGATTACAGAATAGTTAAGATTATTTGTTCTCTTCATGGAGATTGTTTCTTAGAAGGAGGGGTCTGAAAAAAGCATTTCAAAGGTGTGTAAACCTACATTCACAGAAACAATGGACAGGGCTGGCTTAAGGCAAAGATAAAAGCAAAGAAGTTGTATGCCTGGGAGGTGACTACCCACCCTGACCTGCCCAGTTAGGAATTTATGATCAGATCATCCTGTGAGGGTACTTTCCATAGAACCCCTATTTTCATCCACAGTGTTCATAGTGAGTGTACTTGTTCCAGACTGGAAAATTATTGGTTGGAGAGAGGCAGATGGATATAATGGGGATTATGTTTTATAATTATGATGGGAGGCTTGGATGTCAAAGATTAAGAAAGGCATCTTTGGGGGAAAAAGACATTGTGATTAATTTAACTTATATTATTAATAAATATTTGTGTCACACTTTGATTCTCTGTATTGTGAATGTTGGTTAAAGAAGCAAATTATTCAGCATTCGTTATGATATGGGTGATGTTGGATCTGCTAGCAGTTTCTGAGTGTGGGCCGGGATCCTGTCTCGTGATGCCTAAGAATGGAAACATGGACCAGGGAGAGGCAAAAAGTTTTAAAAAGAGGATAGTTTATTAGAGGCAGGAGAAGAGGTTGCAGCTCCCGAGCGGGAGGGTATCCAGATTGGTGGGTGCCCCATGACTGAGGAAAAAGCTCCTACTTTTATACCTTCCCTTTGCCTATTTGGGGAAGGGGAGCTCTTTGGAGAAGGGAACTGTTTGAAGAAGGGAACTGGCGCCTTCTGAAGAAATTTGTCTACCAGGTTTGTTCTGCTTACCCATCCTGGAGGAATAAGCAAAGTAACCCACTCTTTATCTACCAGATCATCTCCATTTGTCAGGCCAAAATGAATTTTATGATTAACCTCAGGGCCTTGTTACATTATGTCCTGGAGCGAAGGAGTGATTTCAAAACCTGAAGTTTTAGGATATGACTGTCTTTGTTTATTCCACAACTGGACCTCCCTGTCTACCTGGGGACATGCTAACTCTCCTGTATCAGTTATAAAGATAAAATATTTAAATTCTCAAAGATTATCAGTGTACTTTGAACAAAAAATAAAGCATATTTTATTATCTCAAATACCAAGAAGTGTTGTGACAAAAACTGTTGAAGTCATCAAATACCCAGGAGATTGGTTATTAAAATTGACGTCTATAAACCGTGATTCTTTCATTCTTATACCAATGAGTTAAATATATGTATCAATACTGATTCTTAATGAATTGTAGCATTTGGCAGTTAGTGTCACAACTTTCACATTAGTCAGTTTAAAAGTTTACCCAATTAATTATAGCGTTATGTTAGAATAATATTAGCATATAGTTTTTAAACTTTATTTTATTAGTCTTTAATTTAACATGAGGCCTGATTTTTTTGTTTTAAATGCTAAATCAGGTTTAATAAGTTATTTTTGCTTGCAGTATTATTTTTTTCTTATTAGCTGAGAATACTTTATAATGCTTTACCAAACTTAGATAGATGAATACTGCCAGAAGTCATTTTCGGTTTATTGCTGGTGAAGCTGCTTTTCACAGCATAAGCTCAGTTGCAATATATAATTTTGTCTTCCGATAAAATTTGCCTATGTCTTATTTATTTGAAAACGATAAAATTTATTTGCATAAATTAGGAAGGCCCATATATCTTTTCATAGTTTATAGTCCTGAACAACTATATTTTGCCTTCTCTTTTCTGTAATGTTAGTATTAACCCTTCCTGGAAAAGCAAAATGCCATAATAACTTCCTCACTCACTCCCATAAGTAGGAAAACAAAACAAAATAAATTCAAACTAACAACATAACAAATCACAATTTGGTTGAGAATATATTCCAATTGTGTTATAAAAGCCAGACTCTGAAGATAAGCTCATTTTCTTTTCTCCGTTCTGCATTTTACTTACTTCTTTTAAGATAATTTTACTAATGGTGGTGTGCTACCCTCAGGGCGCAGGCATGGGTGACAAAAGGAATTGGAGGTGCTAGGTTCATTGATATCTGACCCAGCAGAGGAAAAGGTTACTGTCAGCAGTGATTGAGGCAAGCAGCTTCTCTAAGGATATCACCCTCCCAGAAAGAACCTAAGGCAACTCTTGTCATTAGAAAGGACAAACTACTGAAAAACTTCTTTCTCCTGTCTTGTGATCAGTCATTACAAGGTTTCTGCCACGATTATCTGGCACTATCTGGGAGATCAAGAAGGACAACAGGAAGTAAACGTGGATTTGGCCTCACTGTTTCCAAGCATATGCGCATATGCAAACACACGGATCTTCAGGAATTTCCAGGAAAGAAGGCTACTTAAAAGATTGATCTTGGGTGAATAATTTCATTTGTTTTTAATCTCTGTAACTCCCATGGTTATGGAATGCAAGTGAGAAACTGAAGACTAGAAATGAAAAAGTGTAACGTGAGTTATTTTAGTATCTCTCATGTTCTTTCAATAGATATCAATATACATATAAGGCTTTTTCAATTCCTTGTGGCGCCAACCCTCCCACCTCCACCCAAATCTCTGAAATGGTAGAACATAAACATAAGTAAGAGTTTTTCCTTTAGAGATCCTGTCTGTAAAAATTTAAGGGTGCTGTGAGTGGGACGTGGTTGTCAAAGGAGCAGTCTCATGCACGTTTGTGTCTTTCCACAATGTCAGACTATTAGAATAAAGTCATGGGGAAAAAAAAAGAATAAAGCCATGGATCTAGTCCTACTGACTCGGTTTACCCACGGGCATTCACCACGGTTCCAGCCAGAGGAAAACCTCCAATAATCGAGGGAGAGTAATTTCTCACAAGAGCGGTCATACAGGTTTGCAAGCAATAGGGTTAGGCCAGGTGAACCAAATCTTACAAAAGAAGGATGAGAGAGTGGTGTTCAGCAAGAGTCCGTAGGTGCTGGGGTGCCTAGTGTCGGGTATCAGGCTGGACGGGTGAGATAGTGAGGAGGTGATGCTTGAAGTATTCCCTCTGGGAGGAGTGCAAGTGGAGCTGTCACCTCCTTGTCAGTTGAGGCCTGAGTGATGAGCCATCAGAGAGCTCTGACTTTATGCTCAAGACTGGGGGTGGTACACCTATCTGCAGTCTGATAAAGCTCATCTGCATTCTGATAAAACTGTCCTGATGGTCACACTCCATGCTGAATCTGGAGTTATCTGGCTGGGCATTCACTGGATAGCCTTTCACGTGATGCACTGGCATGACTGTCACTTTGCGACCAACAGAGCTATCAGAATTAGTAGAGTCCATTTTGTGTTCATAATTAAAGGTCTGTACATAAGGGTAAGCAACAAATTAAGACATTAAGATAGAAAGGTCAAAGGAAAACAAAAAAATATATATAATTTTGTCATAAAACATAACAGTGAAATACCAAGAATAGATGGTAAACAACAATGTCGATACAGTTTTTGAATAGAATCATTGGTGGCTATGGAGTAGGAAGGTTGACTAGTGCAACTGGTGAGAAGAGAGATGAAGTTAGTTGACTAGCGAACACAAGAGGAAAGAAGAACATAAGGAAGACCTGTGTTTATCTAAGATTCATACAGAGAAGGGAAGAAAGGAAGTAACATAGTATAGCAGGGCTAATTGTAAAACGTTTAGTTTATTTTTTCTTATTAGATGGAAGTAGTCTAGAGGAAAGTCACTAAGCTGGAAGGAAATTTTAAGACAGAGATCTTTGAAGAACTACAAAGAAAAGATCTTTAGAAGAAAAACAAATTCAAACAGTTCTTTCTCAGGGTCAGCAAAAGAGGAAATAAAAACAAAAGGGGTTGGGGAATACAAAGGTATTAAGAGAGAAGTTCGCATCCAAAGGTTCTTGTTTCCTCAAGAAACAAGAACTTGAATTTAAGATGAGGTTGAGTAGAGTTAATTTGGACATCTCATTGTCTAGTGCAGGTACAGAAGAAACTTGTGCCTTGAGTCTTTTCTTTCAGATCCCATATATCTAAATCCCCCACCTTTGTGTTACAACTGATGTTAGAAAGCAAAATACTTGAGGATACATTTATAATACAGCATAGATTAGAATATTATTTAATTATGAAAATCAGAGAGCAGAGCAGTTACAAAACTGAAAGCAGGATACTGAAAAAAATGAAAAAAAAAAAGACTTAGATATAGCCTCAAAATAGCACTCAAGAAGTCAGAGCTGGGTAGACTTTATTGAAATGTTTAATAATCACCTATTTAACACTTATTGACATAGTAGTTCTAAAAAAAATTGTGGCAAATAGGGATATGAATAGAGAAAACATGAACCTGCTCATTGAAAAGCTGCAATATGGAAGGTACTTTGACAGAATCTTGGAAATTACTGAAATAAATAAAACAATGACTTTGCCCTCAAGTGGACTTTAATTTGTATTCATTCATTCATTCATTCATTCACGTTTTATACTGAAGTGAATCAACACTATTGATAATACTAGTAAATTAATACAGATTTTAATATAAAAGTTTACTTTTTAAATTTAAGTCACAGGGAAGGAGGCTATGTAGAGCCTGAAAAGTGAAGGAATGTGTCATAGGGTTCTTTTCACCAAAAGGTAAGCACAATACAAAGGTTAGTAGAAAGCACAAGTAGAGAGATGACTTCCTACAATATATAATTTGAGAGTTACTCTTCAGTCCATTTCCTGGAAGATGTAAACTAGGACCTTGAAGGAAAGGTTGAATTTGGACATAGAGATGGAAGAGGAATATTTTCATTGGAGGAAATGTAGTAAACGAAATTAAAGTGGGATATATTTATGGCCCATAGAGTTGATTTTATGCAATTCAATTATTCTGGAGAACAGGGTGTGAAAAATAATTTGATGCCAGGTTTAAAAATATATGAGAGAGTTTAGACATTTTAGAGTATAGTGTCAATAGATTTTTGAGCAAAGTATGGTAGCATTAGAAGTATCTTCAAGTGTTATCTGCTATTGAGTGTCTTCTTTGATGTACCTTCTCCCAAAGTAAAGCTAAGATAAATGACAATTTTAACAGCATATGCTTATACCTGTCATAATATTTACCTGTGATATTATAATTACCTGTTTGCCTAGGGGATCCTACCAATGAATTTGAAACTGCTCAAAGGCAAAGACTAATGTTTACTTATCTCTAATTCCCAAATACCCAAGGCAGCATCTGGCATGTTTTATAATTCAATATATTAAATTAAATGAAGATGTATCTATATGTAAGATTGATATTAAATCCAACAGAAGTGGGAAAGAACGGGAATGAGAAGAAAAAAGTATTTGTCTCTGGGATGGTAACTTTTATTGCCCTGTAGTTTACATCAAACCTCTAAGGAACAAATTTAGTTTTTGCTTTTTCCTCTGTCTACAACTAGGCAAGAAAAAAAAAAAAAGATATATATATATATATATGTATATATATATATATATATACACACACATACATACATACATACATACATATATATGTATATATATACACACACTAATATCTATATATTAATATCCATATATCTATATCTATCTATATCTATATCTATCTATCTATCATCTATCTGTCTGTCTCTCTGTCTGTCTATCTATATATCTCAGTCTACAGTCTGTTTCTCTACAGTTCTACTTTGGAATTTCAGGCTAATGTCATATCTAATTATGACTTTTTGGATATTCTTCCCCCTTTTATGTGGCTAAGATGATAGTTTCAGGGGCAGCTCTGAGGTAGCTGTTCCTTATGACCACGATGGCCTTAATGTTTCCCTCAGCTTGAACAAATGTTAGATAGGCTTCTTCCTGCCTCCAGATCCCTGACCTCCCTCTCACCCTCGTTCTTACAGTATCCAGATAGCCTAACCAAAGTAGTCCCTCTCCTTTCTTTTTTTTAGAGGTTTATCTTAAAAATCTTAGTGCATTTATTTTATTGTAAATTCTTTCTCCGTCTTTTAAGATACTTTTTCTGGTGTTGTTTTTGTTTGTTTGTTTGTTTGTTTTATTAAGTCTCTTGCCAGTTTTATAACCCAGAACTATCTTTTTCAAAGACCTGGGAGCTATCCCTTTGAAATGTAATCATCAAGGAAGATGGTACCCACTGTCTCCCAGTCTCTGTGAGAAGTCAGGAACCAAACTTCAGTGAGGCTTTGCTCCAAGTTATAAAATTATCTTCTCACAAAAATAGGAGAAAGTTAGCTTTCTCTTTGGGTATGGCCAGTTAGCAAATTCAGATGGCCTACAATTCCCCCAACCTCTGCCCTTAAAAATTCTCCCATTCTTTGTTTTAGCAGAGCTGAGTTCAGACAATGTATGTTCTGGTCTTTCCCTCCTATTGCAGTAAACTTGAAAAAAGTCTTCCTTCCCTGTTTAAGTTTGTTTGGTGCAATTTTTGCTGTGGCGCTTACCTCAAAAATACCTGGATTAAGTGGCCTAACCCAATTGTACTAAAGCATTGGGACCAACTCTTTTCTCCCTTGACTCCTCATTTTCACTTTTGTTTTTTCATACTTTTTCTTATCTTGAATTGGTAAATTACGTATTATTTTGTGACTGGATTAGAAGTAGGCAAATTAAACCTTTCTTTTAGCTTTGATTCTAGTCTATTTGGACATGACAGTTTAAGAACAAAGAACTTCTTCATGTTACATGACCAGCCTCACCAAACCTCTATCTGTGTTTGGATTTGTAGTCTTGTGGGTAATAAACCAGTCATTTGCACTGCTTTGCCTAGTTTCTCAATAGAATTTCTTCAAGTAGCTCAGGAAATAAACCTAGATGTTAGAGAGCAAAATTAGGTATTCTTAATCCGTGTCCTAATTCATTTCACTTCATTTAGACATAACCATAATAAAACCCAAATTTCTTTATAATTCAATAATTAATTAAATAAAGTCTGCTTTAGGATTATATCAGTGAAATGAAAATGCAAAAGATATTTTAGAGATCAAATCAAAATGATTTTTAAAAAATATACAATGTGGGAGAAAGAGTTACGGGGCTATTGTTACGTTCCCTAACGAACACAATAGAGTTGTGGTGATAGGATAAAGGGATACTGAAATGTCTAATGTTTGGCCTATATGGTTCGATACAACAGGTGATAAATAGTCCTTCATAACACAAATATTTTTTTTTTCTATTTAGAAATGCTAGAAGTGATCAAAAGTTAGCCAATTCATTTAAATGGGGTTGGATTGCATACAATCATAAGAAAATATTGGAATTATTTTATCAGGAATTAGATAGAGTATTACCAAATTACAGCATATTAGGGACAAAACAGAAGTATATAAGGAGAATAATGAACAGAATGTTTTGGTTGCAGCAAGTCTACTATAGTACAAAATCAGTAGCCAAAATGAATCAGGAAAATTCTGAAGGAAAGAAATAATGACACCTAAATTTACAGATAGAGGAGTTTAAAAGAGGGTGAAGATAAAATTTTCTGGGTAGCCCTGTAAGGAATGACCTCAAGATAATTTTAGAAAGTAAGCTTAGTGTACTTCTTCTCCAATATGTTTTATTTAGTCAGAGTGTACCACCAGTTAAATACAAAGACATAAAATGGCATCATATATTCTTGATGGTATAATTATACTCAACCTCCTATATCTCCTAATTTTAATGCTGATGTATTTTATGAATCTATGGTGTTTTGTCCAAGAAAAAAACTGGAATTTGCGCCAAAGACCCGTTCTTATAAGGAATGGAGTAGCTTTGCAAAAAGCAGTGTCTGGAACAGATATGATACACCTGTCCCTTCCTCCTGCTGCCCCATTGTCAGGAAATTCAAAAAGCTTTCAGAGTGTATGCAGCAGATTTCTAAGAGATGGCTAGGTTTTTTGAAGTGTTGGCTATGGAGGAGCCATGAAAATCCTATTCTGTGTTTGTATTATCTTAGTCTTACCTTCAGACGTTGGTAGCCTGTTAAATAAAATTTACCTGTTTTTTCTGTTTATCGTAAAATATGAAAATTTTATTCTACCAGCCATCTCCTCAGTTTGGCAGTTATTACTTTAATATAATCCTGAGTATCAAACTTCTAAATATACTATTAAAATTGAAATATTTTTCCGTGACTGTTCTCTGAAGCTTTTCCTCCGTAGTACCTCAATGTCAGAAAATACATGAGGTCTGAAACTTGACTTTTGAAGATTCAGTGATTGTTGCTATCAAAATCAGGTTATGACCCAGGACAGCCACCACCAGAGAACACTCACATCTTAGCATCATAAGACTCAATGCCACAATGATCCGGGAAGGGCAACTAACCATAAATGCTGCTCTTTGGTTCAGAGATGCACCAATTAATTTCTCTTCTCTCTGATCCACTTGAAGAACTCAGCTAGAAGCCAAACAAAGCCAGCTTTATAAAAAAAAAAAAAAAAAAAAAAAAGAATCTAACATTTCAGTTATTTTATGTGTTATTTCAAGTAGACTGTATTTTAGACTTTTAGACTCTAGAACTAAGGGTCATAACTCTTGTACCTCTCTCTTCATAGAATTACAGTTTGTCAAAGGTGTTAAAAATAAAATGAGTCTGAAGGCTCTATGAAGATTATGAGAAGGATGAGAAAAAGGTAAAGAAGGACTAAGGTTAGACTTTTTAATAAGAGTAACAACAATAATATAAATGAAAGATTTCTTCTCATCTTTTTTGCTTCTCACTATTCCTTTTGGGAATCAAATTTGTATGTAACAAATTTCAATAAGAAAACTATTATAAAAGTTAGTATTCAGATTTTCAGTGAAAAGCTGATGGAATTAAGCATTAACTTAAGAAATGATTTTGAGTATCTACAAAAATCCAACATTTTCTCCATTTCCTAAATTCTTATATAGTACTGTGTACATGATTTGCCCTCGTGCTGTTAAAAACATACATACACTTTATCACATATTGACAATTATATCTGAGGCCACCCCCCAGAAATTAAATAATTTCCCTAATCTCAAATAAAACTTTGAGTTTTTTTCCAAACCTGATTATCGTCTTTTCAACCCTGATTGTCTCTAGAACTCTTTCTGAATAAGAATTTCTAGCAGTGCCATGTGTTCATAGTTTTCTCTTTCTTGATTCTTTTTTTATAGTGCCTGAAAGTTTTCAAGCATCACGTGTCCATGTATGTGTGAGCAATGTGTGTCTTCCATAGAAATATATTTTTGAAAACACGTACAGAGACTTTTTCTTTTTGCCATGATGGAATGATTGGCACCAGACTTACATTCCCTTCATCAACTAGGAAACTGAACAGCACATTAAAGAAGTGCTTTCAGACAGTGGATAACAGACATAGCACAACTGTGATACTTGAGTGTAGGGAAAAGTTCCACAACATCACAGACTTTCTGCCTAGAGGTATTTCTAGTCTGTAGCACAGGGAAGGGAAACCCAAACACAGAAAAGGTAAATACATAACATTGTGATCTCATTGAGTGGGGGAAACAGAAATTAAAGTTGAGGGAGGTTGAGGTGGCTAAAGTGTGCAGCTCACAGTACCAAGAAAATGAAGCTAAGCAGAGAATAAGATTCAGAAAACTTGAGTGGAATAGCCTTGAGGTTTGTTTGAATACTAGAATATAAATTAAGAGGGGAAATTTCCACAAGGCCAGTCAATGAAACACTAAAAGGAGTTATTAGCTGAGCAATGCCAAATCTCACACCGAATGTGGTAAGCATTCAACTAAGCAGTCTGGAAAAAAAGTTATGTTGAATATCAAGGGAATTCAGTAGAGTCTGTAGCAGAGTTATAATCTCATAGTAAAGTTAAACTAACCCAAGAGGAAAAGCTATGGTCCCACAAAAACTTCAAAAACAAGGCTTTGAAACTCTAAGGCTGATCCTCAAGTAACTTAACTGGCCATCAAAACAAAAATCAACACATTTTAAAGTAAGAAAATTCTTTCCAGACATTTAACAGCATACATTTACCAAATCCAACAGACAATACATTATCAAAAACATATCTAGAAAATCCCAAATATTTAGAAATTAGACATCCTACTTTGAATAACTCATTTGTGATGAAATATTTTGGCAAATAAATGATATAAGGAGACTTGATTAACTTGATAAAGGGAAAATACTAAAAACATATAGCTACCATCATGCATAATCGAACGACTTAGTACTTTTCCCTTAATACTTGGAACAAGCCAGGTATATTCCCTTGCACAATTTCAAGTCAACATTAGTGGCCTAACATGTGCAATAAGGCAAGAAAAACTAATACAAGGCATACAGCTTAGAAAGGAAGGGAAAAACTTGCAATTCATAGACAACAAGATCATGTTGCAACTTCAGGAACCTAAGAAGCAGACTCTGAGAAGGAGGTTAACATGTATGAATTGTATTTAGCAACACCTCTGGAATCAATATCTGTAGAAGGGAGGATAAGGAAATAGTACTGGGTGCAGGGAGAAGCCATACTGCGATAGAAAATCAGCAAAAACTAAAGTTATCCTGTGGGGTCTGTGGAGTTAGAATGTCACTGAAGAGTTTGGACAAGGTGGCCAAACATTTATACTTCTCCAAGAAGGAGTTTACCTTAGGGCAGATAGACTGCCTTCAGCTCAGACAATCTCTGAAGGGGCTGATAACTGTACATTGACTACCAAGAGAATTTCCAGCATCTAGATAGGAAATCTTTCACTGAAGTATAACTGGCAGCAATACACAGTATCCACAGAGATTAAATGAACAGAATATCTAGATAACCTATTAAAAATTTACTAGCACTAACAATCATGAATTTACCTATGGACACATGATTTATATACAATAATCAAGTGTATTACTATATACTAGCAATGAACACTAAGAAACTAAAATTAAAAATATGATTTACAATATTATTCAAAATTAGGAACTACTTAGGTATTAATTTAGCAAAGTACACATAACACTTCTGCACTGAGACTTTACATCTTTTTTTGGGGGGGGATTAAAAAAAACTACTAAATGAAGAAACATATCATGTGCATAGATTGCAAGACTCAATATTCAGTTATCAGTTCTCCCCCAAATGATCTGTAAAATCATTACAAGTCCACTGAAAATCCCAGTGGACTTCATTTTGTAGAATGACAGATGATTCTGAAATTTATATAGCAATGGAAATATAGAATAGTCAAAAAATCAGAAAAAGGAAAACTAATTTGGAAGACTTATGCTGCCTGATTTAAAGACTCTGCTTAAAGCTATAGTGGTCAGGAGAACCTAGTCTTCACATAAGAAGAGGTGTATAAATAAATAAGTAAATATAAATAAAAGAGAATACAGTTAAAAATAGACCCATATGTATATGGTAATGAAGTTTTGACAAAATTACTGACATTATAACATGGGAAAATGATAGTTGCTTCCACAAGTGGTGCTGGAAAAATTTGATACAGACATGGAAAAGAATGAATCTCAACCTTTATCTCACAAATTTTAAATTGGAATAAATTTTAATCCTAAACACAAACCCTAAAACTATAAAATTTTCATATGAAAACAAGACAAAATGTTTTGGCCTTGAATTTGGCAAGCATTTCTTAGATAGGACACAAAATATAAAAACCTAAAATAAAACCTTAATAAATTGGACTTCAACACAATTAAAAAACTTTTGCTCTATGAAAGATACCATTAACAAAATAAAAAGGCAAGCCGCATACAGGGAACATTTACTTACAACATAAGTATCTGATGTATTACTTGTATGTGGAGTATACAACTCTTACAGTTCAGTAATAAATCATTTTTTAAAAAATATGAAAATAACTTGAATAGACACTTCTCAATGAAAGATTTACAAATGTCCAATAGTCACATAAAAAGATGATTAATAATATAAATCATCAGGAATATGCAAATTAAAAGTACAATGACATACTAGTACACCCCAAACAGATTGAAATAAAGGCCAAAATGAGAGAGTAAGCATTTAGAAATATTTAGAGCACTTTTGATGAAGTTGAATATAATGGTAACAAAATAAAGCTTATATTTTGTATGTCTTTGTAAAGTTTTCTACTTGGTTATGATCATTTATTATTGTAATTCATAAAGTTGTTAGTTTCTAAGAGATCGGAAAGTTTTTTAATGGTCCTTTACCACAGATATTTTAAGAAGCATTGCTCTAACGAGCTGAAGATCAAAGTGTGTGGCCCATAGCAATATACCAGCAGGATGACCTGAAAATAATCAGGAAGCTAAAGAAATGTATGCTGTGGATGTGCCTGAATCTTAATATTTCTCACTTCTCCATGAATTGCCCATAAAAATAAAAAACACAAATAATCTCTTTAACTGTCATGTTTTTTCCCATATGTTATCACACGTATGCATACCATGAGAGGTAAAAAGACTACAGAAAATGTGTATGTCTAATTTCCTGTAAAAGTAAGTTTGGAAACAAAAACATGGCTAACCTTTGCATTGATTCAAATATGAAGACCAAAACTTTCATGCTGATACTCCAGATGGCCACAATTTCCCAAAGTCCAATATATAGTGTTTTTTTCCCCCCTTATAATCTATTAAGTTAAAATATCAGTTGTTTGGTTACAAATTAAC
Organism: Rhinolophus hipposideros; assembly: GCF_964194185.1. Lineage (NCBI taxonomy): Eukaryota > Metazoa > Chordata > Mammalia > Chiroptera > Rhinolophidae > Rhinolophus > Rhinolophus hipposideros. The sequence goes on along the minus strand of NC_138047.1, from coordinate 87,778,219 downwards.
ATAATGCCTTCTTTATGTATTATGATGATCAGACTTTCAATACTGAAGAAAGAGCAACGTAAGTCAAAAAATTGTGCATGGGTTGTGAAGTCTGGAACTTTTAGCCAAAGAAACCTGTTAATTGAAAATCTGCAAGATTGTAAAGTTAAAATAAATTCATTTGTTGGACTATAATTTCAATTATTAGATTTTTTTTTTAGTTAAGGTGGCAGCATCAACTTTACACACACATACACACACATGCATACACACACAAATTGCATTGTGCTCTGCTAGCATGCATTAGCATGTATTGTGATAAATCTTATTTATATATTTTATATATATATAATATATAAATTTATATATATATATATATATTTTTTTTTTCTTACTATTGCATGTAGACTAAATGGCACAGAAAACTAAGGAGAAATAAAGTATCATTTTGTCCCCAACTGGTTTTATTAAATGATCAATAACCAGTAGAAGAAATAAGGTCTAATAATTATTTAAAATAAGTAATTTCATTTAAGGATTTAGCCTTTCAACGGTCCCTTTTGCCTAAATTCTTAGCATTGCGGGTGTGAAAGACACTGTATTATTTCTATGTCTAATAAAGATCCATCAGACTTAGGAGGATATGTTTATAGAGCTATGCTGGAAATTTTCCAACTATCATGGAAAATTTAAATCTCAAAAAACTTTCTTGAACCTTGCTTTGCTGATAGAATCTATGTGAATCCAGATAATAAATCAATATATTGCACTTTGCTTTGGAAAACCTTTGTGATTCTCCCCAAGCCCTCACTTCCTGTCAAAGAAATTAAACTGTAACTCAACGTAGTAGTAAAAATTTTGTGATGAGACAGTCATAGAAATTACTTTTAATATAGTTTTTGCTCTTTTTCTATGTCAGTCAGTGACTAATTTCTCTATAAAGTAGAAAATAAAGAATCTATACTTTCTCCCAAATATTTGAAATTTTATATTCACAAAGTGGAAATGTTTATATAAAGTTAAAGTTTTTGCAAAGAAGTAAACAAGTATATATAGGTAAAAGAGTAATTTTTCTGCATTTATTAGTTCTCACTATTTTGCAGTGTGAGCTGTATTGGCCATTATAATGTTGTATTAATTTTTTGAGTAAAATATCTAGTTATAAAGTTCTAAAATTGATCTTATTTATAGAATTATCTGTTTTCCTTCATAAACACACTGTGTAACACTGAAGTTATTGAATTGTATCAGTAACTCAAATACCTTTGTCTGTTTATAGACAGCATTTCACTCTGTGGGAGATTTTAGTGTAATTATTAATCATCAGTCACCCATGCTTTCTCTGTGTCTGTGTCCTATTCTCTTCCATGGAGATAATCATAGTAATAGCTACACAAAATTGTTGCGAGAATTAAATGAGCTTTAAAAAAAATTCCTGGAGCATAATAAGTACTGCATTAATGTTTGCTGGTATTATTACTATAATCAATCAAGCCATGAACAAAATACCTTCAATTATCTTCCTGTTTACCCTTTATCATATTGTTTTGTTATTCTTTTCTTATTTCAATGAACCTTGATTTCATGTCCTAATTATCTGAACTATGTGGCTTCTTTTTTTTGGCCTGTTTTACAGTTTAAAATAATATTGGTTCTTTTAAAAAACAATCTTAAACCAAATATATGTTAACATAAATATTATAATATCATTTTTTGGAAAAGTAATTATGTTTTCTAAAGCCAAAGATTATTTTTTCCAGATTATTGAGGGGTTATTGACAAATATAATTGTATACATTTAAAGTGTACAGTGTAATGATTTGACATACATATGCATTGTGGTTTCTTTGAATCCAGTTTCCTGGTTAAGTTTCAATTTAACTTGTTTGTCTGTTTTTGTTCCTCTAATTTTACTGTCCCCAGAGCCCTTGATTAAGAAACTCTTATATTTGTATATAGCAACTCACTTTCAAGAATAATCTACATATAGAATACAAGCTATGTGGTCCTGTATGAAAATTTCAATTATCCACTCGTTTTCTAAACAAAACACAGAAATTGGAGATATGCAAACACACAGACACACACACACACACACACACACACTCACAGTCATATTTCTGACTCAATTTAATATTTAATTATGAAATAGGTATTATGTGCCAAACACATATGGGAAAAACAGCACTTACGCCATGAAATGTCTGTAAAACTTAAATGAAGAAGTAGATGTGATCGAGACACACAGACTCTCCCATTATCAACATTTCCTACGAGAGTGGTACATTCATTACAATTGATAAACCTTTATTGACACATTATCATCACCCCAATCCATAACTATTTGAGGTTTCATTCTCAGCACTGTATACTCTGTGAATTAAAAAAATTATAGTGGCATGTATCTACCATTATAACATGACACAAAGTAGTTTCATTGTCCTGAATTTATATTAATATACAAATTTATATTAATAGACAAATAAACTAAAATTGCCGATTTTTAAAAATATATAAATTTGAAGTTCTTACACTACCTGAATTCAAGAATTATTCAATCTTCAGTGAATAATACAGTATGATATTGGCATAAAGATAAACAAATACATCAATGGAGCAGAATATAATTCAGAAATAGGTCCACATATACATAGAAAATTGATTTTCAAGAAAGATGTGAAGGCAGTTTGATGGAGAATGGAGAATTTTTTTTTAATGAATAGTTTTAGACCTATTGGAAATCCATATATAAAACAATAAGAAAAAATCATCAATTATTAACCCCCAAATGTATCAAAGATATACATATAAATCTTTAAACAGCTGTAAGAAAACATAGTAGAAAATAATTTGTGACAGTGGGTTAGGCAAATAATTTGATTTCATACACCAAAAATGCAATTATTAAAAATAATTAATAAAATGGATTTTATAAATATGAGAAGATGAATTATCTCCAAAATAACACTGTTAAGAGAATGAAAAGACCAGCCACTGACTTGGAGAAAACATTGGCAAATCATCTCTCTCATAAAGGATCGAATCCAGAATATATGAAGAGCTCTCATAACTTAATGATGAAGATATAAACATAAAAATGAGCAAAGGATTTGAACAGACATACAGCTAAAGAAGATATGCTGAAAAAAAAATGGCGGCGTGAGGTGAGCTTCTGTAACGCTCCCCTGGAATTTACAACGAATCGGACAACAATAACTCCACAAAGGACTCCTTGCACAGCAGACAGGCAAGACTAAGAGGCCGACTACTGAATTCACCTCCAGGTGGGTGAATCGCGCGAGCGGGGGAGGAGGGAGAGGAGAAGTGCGGAGACGGAGCCGCGCGGGCGCAGGACACAGACCTAGCTCAGTGCTCGGAGCCCGCTGCTCCCGGAACTACCGCCGCTGCGGGAGAGGGAAGGACTCGGACTGCTAGGGCTCCGCTTACGGCCCACAGGGCTGAGGGGGCAGCATACAAAACCGCTGAACCCAACGCTCGCTCACGGCAGACTTCGGAGCAAAGACTGAGGGAAGAGGGCTGAAATCGGTGGTTTAAGCCCTCACTGCCGAGCGGAGATCAGAAGCCTTAGGCACAGAGACTAGCCGCCCCCTCCCTACCCTCCCAGAGCTCGCCCCGCCCCCACCTGCCCGGTGCTAGAAGCGATAAAGTAGCAGTGTCGGATCAAAGGACAGAATATTTGCTGCTCTGAGAACTGTGGACCGCAGACACAGATTCGCAGCTCAACTAGTTCCGGCAAAGGGGAGGGAGCTGTGGAAGCAGGACTGGCTGTGGTGGTGGTCGCTGCCATTGCTCTGGGCCACCTCTCACAACTCACCCCGCCTCTGGCCCCACCTATCTGGGCGGATCCCTGCAGGAGTAAACAGAACTGCTGAAACAAACGGGCTCTGAATCTGGTGCAGAAAGAGCTTTGGAACTCCAAAAGCTCTTCGCATACCTATCAACCTGTTGCAGAAGACACTCCTGTAGATGTCTAGGAAGAGAAATAGTAAATCAGTGATTGCCATGGATAACCAAGGCAACAAGATAGCTCAGAAAGAAAGTGAAAAGTCTCCAGAAAAGGAACTTAGAGATATGGACCTTTGTGATTTAAATGACAGAGAATTCAAGATCACAATTCTGAAAAAACTGAACGAGATGCAAGAAAACACAGAAAGGCAGTTTAATGAACTCAGAAACACAATCAAAGAACACCATGAGCATTTTACAAAAGAGATTGAAATCTTGAAAAAGAACCAAATAGAATTTCTGGAGATTAAGAACTCAATAGAAGAAATTAACAATAAAATATCCAGCTTAGGTAGTAGAGTTGACCAGATGGAGGAAAGAATCAGTGACATCGAAGATAGGAACCTGGAATTTACACAGAGGGAAGAAGAAAGAGACTTGAGACTTAAAAGAAATGAAAGAACTCTACAAGAACTTTCTGACTCCATCAGAAAGAGCAATATAAGAATAATGGGCATACCAGAAGGAGAAGAAAGAGGGAAGGGAACAGAGAATATATTCAAACAAATCGTCGATGAGAACTTCCCAAACTTTTGGACAGAACTGGATCCTCGAATCCAAGAAGCAAATAGAACACCTAATTACCTCAATCCCAACAGGCCTTCACCAAGGCACATTGTATTGAAGCTGTCTAAAATCAATGATAAAGAAAGAATCCTCAAGGCAGCCAGGGAAAAGAAGATGGTAACTTACAAAGGAAAGCCCATTAGATTATCATCAGATTTTTCAGCAGAAACTCTACAAGCTAGGAGGGAATGGAACCAAATATTCAAACTATTGAAAGAGAGAAATCATGAGCCAAGAATAATATATCCAGCAAAGATCTCCTTTAGATATGAAGGAGGAATAAAGACCTTTTCAGACATCCAGAAGCTGAGGGAATTTTCTAATACACGACCTGCACTACAAGAAATACTAAAGGAGGCTATTAGACCACCATCAACAGGGACAACTTGTGGCAACCGAAACATAAAAAGGGGGAGCGTAAAGGCCTGAACTGGAATATGGGAATAGAGAAAGTAAGCGTACTGAAGAAACTGGAATACTCTAAATATCAAACTTTCTTTTACATAAACTCAAGGGTAACCACTCAAAAAACATCCAAATCTGAAATATATACTGTAACAAAAGAAGAAACAGAGGGAAACATCATAGAATACTACCACACAGAAATAACAGGCAACAACAAAAAGGCAAAGAAACAATGGAGACACAGCCTTACCAGAAAACTAAAGACAGAATGACAGGAAATCCTCACATATCAATAATCACCCTAAATGTAAATGGACTGAACTCACCAATAAAGAGACACAGAGTAGCAGATTGGATCAAAAAACTAAACCCAACCATATGCTGCCTACAAGAGACACATCTCAGCTACAAGGACAAGCATAGACTCAAAGTGAAAGGGTGGAAATTGACACTTCAAGCAAATGGTACCCAGAAAAAATCAGGTGTAGCCATAATGATTTCCGATGAAACAGACTTCAGGGTGAAAAAGATAACAAGAGACAAAGATGGACATTTCATAATGGTAAAGGGGACTATACAACAAGAAGACATAACAGTCATCAATATTTATGCCCCCAATCAGGGAGCACCGAAATATACCAAGCAACTACTAACAGAACTAAAGGGAGAAATTGACCAAAACACAATTATACTAGGGGACTTAAATACATCATTGACAGCTATGGATAGATCATCCAAACAGAAGATAAATAACGAAATCGCAGCCCTAAATGACACATTAGATGAATTGGACATAATTGACATATATAGAGCACTTCATCCTAAAACATCAGACTATACATTCTTTTCTAGTGTACATGGAACATTCTCAAGGATAGACCATATATTGGGACACAAAATCAGCCTCAGCAAATTTAAGAAGATTGAAATTATACCAAGCATATTCTCTGATCACAAAGCTTTGAAATTGGATATCAACTGCAAAAAGAAAGCAGGAAAAAACACAAATACATGGAGATTAAACAACATACTTTTAAAGAACGACTGGGTCAAAGAAGAAATTAGAGGAGAGCTCAAAAGATACATAGAAACAAATGACAATGAAAATACATCCTACCAAAATTTTTGGGATGCCGCGAAAGCAGTTTTAAGAGGGAAATTTATATCATTACAGGCCTATCTCAAGAAACAAGAAAAATCCCAAATAAATAACCTCATGTTACACCTTAAAAAACTAGAAAAAGAAGAACAAGCGAAACCCAAGGTCAGCAGAAGAAAGGAAATAACAAAAATCAGAGCAGAACTAAATGAAATAGAGAACAAAAAGACAATAGAAAAAATTAATGTGACAAAAAGCTGGTTCTTTGAAAAGATTAACAAAATCGACAAACCCTTGGCTAGACTCACTAAGATAAAAAGAGAGAAGACACTAATTAACAAAATCAGAAATGAAAAAGGGGAAGTTATCACGGACACCACAGAAATACAAAGGATTATCCAAGAATACTATGAAGGATTATATGCCACCAAATTTAATAACTTAGAAGAAATGGACAAGTTCTTAGAAACATATAGCCTTCCAAGGCTGAATCATGACGAACTGGAAAATCTTAACAGGCCGATCACCAGTAAGGAAATTGAATCAGTCATCAAAAACCTTCCCAAAATCAAAAGTCCTGGACCAGATGGCTTCACCAGTGAATTCTACCAAACCTTCAAAGAGGATCTAATACCAATCCTGCTCAAACTCTTCCAAAAAATTGAAGAAGAGTCAGTACTCCCTAACTCATTTTATGAGGCCAACATTACCCTGATACCAAAACCTGGTAAGGACAACACAAAAAAAGAAAACTACAGACCTATATCTCTGATGAATACAGATGCTAAAATCCTAAACAAAATTCTAGCAAATCGAATACAACAATGCATTAAAAAGATTATCCATCACGACCAAGTGGGGTTCATCCCCGGGGCACAAGGATGGTTCAATATTCGCAAATCCATCAATGTGATACATCACATAAACAAAATAAAGGACAAAAATCATATGATTCTATCAATTGATGCAGAAAAAGCATTTGATAAGATACAACATCCATTTATGATTAAAACACTTACTAAAATTGGTATAGAAGGAAAATACCTCAACATAATAAAGGCCATATACGACAAGCCCTCAGCTAACCTCATAATTAATGGTGAAAAGCTGAAGCCCTTTGCTCTACGTTCAGGAACACGACAAGGTTGTCCCCTATCACCTCTGCTTTTCAACATAGTGTTGGAAGTCCTCGCCAGAGCTATCAGGCAAGAGAAAGAAATAAAAGGCATCCAAATTGGGAATAAAGAAGTTAAATTGTCACTCTTTGCAGATGACATGATGCTATACATAGAAAACCCTAAAGACTCCACCAAAAAGCTATTAGAAACAATCAATGAATATAGTAAAGTTGCTGGCTACAAAATCAACGTACAAAAGTCCATCGCTTTCCTATATACCAACAATGAAATCTCAGAAAAAGAGATAGAAAAAACAATCCTTTTGCAATTGCAGCAAAAAGAATAAAATACCTAGGAATAAACTTAACCAAGGATGTGAAGGATTTATATGCTGAAAACTATAAGACATTTTTGAAAGAAATTGAAGAAGACACAAAGAAATGGAAAGACATTCCGTGCTCATGGATTGGAAGAATCAACACAGTTAAAATGGCCATATTACCCAAAGCCATATACAGATTTAATGCAATCCCCATTAAAATCCCAATGGCATTTTTTAAAGAAATAGAACAAAAAATCATCAGATTTGTTTGGAACCACAAAAGATCCCGAATAGCCAAAGCAATATTAAAAAAAAAGAACAATACTGGAGGAATCACACTCCCTGATTTTTCCTTGTACTACAGGGCTACAATAATCAAAACAGCTTGGTATTGGCGGAAAAACAGACACATAGACCAATGGAATAGAATTGAGAACCCAGAAATAAAACCACATAAATATGGACAGATAATTTTTGACAAAGAAGCTAAAAACATACAATGGAGGAAAGACAGCCTCTTCAATAAATGGTACTGGCAGAATTGGATAGCTGCGTGCAAAAGAATGAAACTGGACTGCTATCTGTCACCATGTACCAAAATTAATTCAAAATGGATCAAAGACTTAAGCATAAGACCTGACACAATAAACTGCATTGAAGAAAACATAGGTACTAAACTTATGGACCTTGGGTTCAAAGAGCATTTTATGAATTTGACTCCAAAGGCAATGGAAGTAAAAACTGAAATAAACAAATGGGATTATATGAAACTGAAAAGCTTCTGCACAGCAAAAGAAACTATTGACAAAATAATGAGGCAACCAACTGAATGGGAGAAGATTTTCGCAAACAGTTCCTCTGATAAGGGGCTCATATCCAAAATATACAAGGAACTCATGAAACTCAACAACAAAAAAACAAACAACCCAATTGAAAAATGGACAGAGGACCTGAAGAGACATTTCTCCAAAGAGGATATACAAATGGCAAATAGACATATGAAAAAATGCTCAACATCGCTAATCATCAGAGAAATGCAAATGAAAACCACAATGAGATATCACCTCACCCCAGTCAGAATGGCTTTCATCAACAAAACAAATAGTAACAAGTGTTGGAGAGGCTGTGGAGAAAAAGGAACTCTCATACACTGTTGGTGGGAATGCAGACTGGTGCAGCCGCTATGGAAGGCAGTGTGGAGGTTCCTCAAGAAATTACGAATAGAATTACCATATGACCCAGCAATCGCTCTCCTGGTTATATACCCCAAAAATATAAAAGCATTTCTCTATAGAGACACATGTACGCCAATGTTCATTGCAGCTTTGTTTACGGTGGCCAAGACATGGAAACAACCAAAATGTCCTTCGATAGATGAATGGATAAAGAAGTTGTGGTACATATACACAATGGAATACTATTCGGCGTTAAGGAAAGATGATATAGGAACATTTGTGACAACATGGATGGATCTCGAGAGAATAATGCTAAGTGAAACAAGTCAGACAGAAAAAGCAGAGAACCCTATGATTTCACTGATATGTGGTATATAAACCAAAAAGAACAAGACAAACAAATGAGAAACAAAAACTCATAGACACAGACAATAATTTAGTGGTTACCAAAGGGTAAGGGGGTGGGGGGTGGGTGATGAGGGTAAAGGGGATCAAATATATGGTGATGGAAGGAGAACTGACTCTGGGTGGTGAACACACAATGGGATTTATAGACGATGTAATACAGAATTGTACACCTGAAATCTATGTAAATTTACTAACAATTGTCACCCCAATAAAATTAATTAAAAAAAAAAAAAGAAGATATGCTGATGGCAAATATGTACATGAAAACTACCCAAATCACTATTCTTTAGATAAATGCATATTAAACAACAATGAGATAATACTATGCACATATATTAGAATGATTAAAATTAAAAAGACTGACCACACAAAGTTAGCCAAGATGTAGAGGAACTGGTACATCTAGTGGGAATGTAAGGTGCTACAGCTACTGTGAAAAATGACTCGACAGTTTTAGGAAAATAGTATGTAAACATGTACCTACCATACGATGCAGCCATTTCACATGTAGTTATTTACCAAGGTGAAATAACTAGATAAACTATCCTCTCTCCATATGATGACATGTACGCAATTGTTAGTGTTCATAGCAGGTAAATGAGTAATACCACAAACTGGAATATCCCAGATATTCTCTCACAGTTTATTGAATGAACAAATCATTACATATCTGTACAATGAAATACTACTCAGCAATGAAAAAAGAATAAACTTTTGACAAACTCGACAATATAAATAAATTCTAAAATATTTAGACCAAGTGAAAAAGTTAGAAATGTTAGAAAGCAGATCAGAACTTGCACTGGGGAAGGTGTAAGGGAACAGAAAGTGGCAAGAGGGAGGATGCTTAAGGAGCAGAAAGAGTTTTTGTGGGTGATAGGCACATTCATTTACTTGACTGTGTCAGTGACTTCACAGGCATCTACAGAGAGTGCCAGAACATATGCACGTGTTAAGAAATGAAAAACCTGTATTAAAATTACACTGATGGTAACCACTTTGAGCACCTCTTCTAATTGCAGAAGTCAAATGTGACTTGTATTCACCTTTTATTATTGGTATATATTGAGTATTACAATTTTAATAGTTTTTCCTTTCTTAAAATGTGTATACTTTTTTTGGTACCTTCTGTATTTATGTCAAAACTTAAACTATATACTTTAAATATGTGCAAATTTTTCTATGATGTTATATCACAATTAATACATAAAATAAGTTTTTTGCCTACTTTTTCCCCTTGTAATCACTGAGTATCTGCATATATAATATCATTATTTTTTTCTATATCTTCTGTTATCCTTATCTGTTTTTTTCAGTATATGCACTAATAGTGTGTCTTTCTTTTTCTTTAATTCCTATTAGATTTCTAAGGGAGGAAATGGAAGCATTTCAGTCTAAAAGATTTTTCCATGCTCATTAATTCTAGGCCTATTTGTACCTATGCCTTATGGCTGAGAAGCATAAATTTAGTAAACGCTGAGCAAGGAATGGGAATCCCTACCCAGGTATTATATAAGAACCTATTCTGGTATGAGCATACCAGGTAACTGGGGTCACTTTTATAGTTCTAAAAATAATTTTTCATGTTTACTTATTCTAAATTCATTTGTAATTGTGTTATATCATTGCTAGTTCATCATAATTAAAAAAGATTGATTGAATAAATTAATTCCCAATTTTACATAGAGAAGAACTCTTTTTTTTAACAAGAAAATAAACATTCTTGGTTGCTGCCTTTGATCTGTGTAGCTTCTCAAAGGAAAATTTCTGCCCACTGAAGTAAATGATAGCCCTTTCCTCTGTGAGACCAAGGAAAGTGCAGTTTCTATTGAGATTCCTTGTTTGTTCACCCTGGGTTGAATTACTTTGGGTCAATCTCCCCATGAAAATGATATTGTCTCTTAATATGAATCAGCAATGGAAGTTCGTTAGTCATTACCTCATGCAGAGAAGGATGTGTACACTGTCTTCTGCATATTGCTTATCAAAGACCTGAACAGAGAGAGATTTTCTTCTTTTCTATTCTAAATAACACTATCCATTTTATTTTAATACTTTTTCTCTATGCTGCAAATCTCGTGATTACTCAAGACTGGATATGATCCCTGGACCTATTTTTTTAGGGCACACTACTTCTATCTCATTCTTGATCATGTCTTATCCAAACCCAGAATCTAGTGTGATGTCTAAAATAAACTTGGTGCTTAATAAATATTGATTTTTTTTTTTAGTATATGTGCTGCCGAAGCAAGCACAGATTGAATATTTCTTTTAAATTACCAATTCTGGAAGGAATTTGATAAAAGAGCCACTTTGCTATAAGTGTGGTGCACAATAATTTGGCAATATTTATCAGTTATTCAAAATATTTTCTTCTTTTATCTAGTAGTTCATCTTTTGGAACCATAAAAACAATTTGGGATTGCATTCTTTGTGGTATCTATATCTATACATACCTGTATGTCAATCCCTGTCTCCATATATTCTGTGTGTGTGTGTGTGTGTGTGTGTGTGTGTGTGTGTGTGTGTGTATGTGTGTATAGAAAGAGAGAGGTAAAAGTTGCATACTTTTTTGCTTTGTTTTTTGTTTTGTTGTCAATTCATCTTTGGATAAGATTAATTCCACCTTGACTACTATTTGCCTCAAAAATCATTGCTTCTCTGCTTACCTGGACACTGTCTTAATCTTCTCCTGGGCACCTCAGTGGGAGGACTGGGTGAACATGCTTTATTTTTATGAGTCACCAGATCTTTCCCTAAGGAGAGTGAAGAAAGGATCTGAGGGCTTGGTCAAGTAGTCAATAGTTGGGAAAATTTGCTTTAGTACCTTTTTTCTTTGATTTTATGAAAACTGTTTTGCCAGAGTCCAATTATCCTAACCTTGCCAGGATTATCCTAACTTTAGGTTTGTGTTTACACTCCATTTTTATTTAGCTGACAGTTCACAAGCTGTTTTCTAAAATTATGTGCCTTACTTTAGTTCCAGTAGAGATTTATTATAATATTTTATTATATATATAAAATTATGTACCTTACTTTAGTTACAGTAGAGATTTATTATATTTTATTATATATATAAAATTGTTTTTGAAGAGAGAATCGACTTGTATCCTATCTCAAGTGTCCTCAAGTCCAACCAACCATGACATCTGCATGGTGAATTTATCAATGAACATGTTTAGAGGGGCCCTATTTGTTGATGTGGGACAGTTCTAAGGGGAAAAGCAAACAAACAATAAAATGTCAACCTTTGGGACATGGATATACATTCCAGAATGTTTTGTTTTACTAAAATCAATGAACTTTATTTAAGGTAATTTAAAAACTTTTACTTATTATCAATCAACCCAAATTCTAAAGCATGTATCCTAGTGAAAATTGTATTTCTTAATTGCATGCATTATCTGTCAAAACAAATATTACATCAGACAAAGTCAAACAGGCAAGAAATACTTTATTTAATTGCAATAGGAGAGAGGGGCCAGAATTCAGTCTGAACTGAACTCTGTTGAAACAAAAGGTGAAAGTCTTTTTTCATTGCTGGAGTGAGCTAGTGGAAAAGTACTGGAACATTAGAAGATAGGTTGATCAGTGGGATATGTGAAGCATATTCATTTTTGAGTTTGCAAATGCTTTTCTCTATAATTTGGCCATCTGTGTTTGCTAATTAGTACCCACCAAAGTTAGGCTCCTACTCTCCCAGAGACTGGGGGATATGAGTCCTATGTTTCTTGATAGATGGCTTTCAAATTCTTGAGAAAGACATTCCTGAGTTGCATAATTGGCAAGAGGCTTTTCAAAAGGTTACGTATATTGCAAAGAGTCAGAGAAAGAATTTACAATGGCAAGCTGTCTAAAATACATGCTCTATGTAAAGGAAGACCAGGGCCCAGAGTCAGGAGGAGGCCTACCTACAGTTTAAGTCAAGCAGAAGGAAACATGAACTCCATCTTGGTCAAATCCTAGGTAAATAAAAATACTTTTAACTTTTCCTGATTCATTCTTATTTAGCCTGTGCTAATTCTTATTGAATACCATTTTTTTCAAGTTTAGTAGTCCCCCTTTCTTTGAGTTGGATATGTTCCAAAACTCCCAGTGAATGCCTGAAACCACAGATAGAATTGAACTCTACATAGCACTGTTTTTTTCTTGTATGTACATACCTATGATAAAGTTTAATTTATAAATTAGAGTAAGAGATTTACAACACTAATTAATAAAATAGAATAATTATAACAATATGCTGCAATAAAACTTAGGTGAATGACTTTGGGGCGGTTATTAAGTAAATAAGGGATATTTGAACACAAGTACTGCGTACCATTACAATCAAACTGATAACCATATCACTATTAAGTGACTAATGGGTGGGAAGTATATACAGTGTGGATATGCAGAACAAAGGGATGATTCACTTCCCAGGAGGGATGGAGAAGAATGGCACAAGATTTTATCATGCTACTCAAAGCGGGATGCAATTTAAAAGTTTTGAATTGTTTATTTCTAGAATTTTCCATTTAATATTTATGGACCTCAGGGAACTAAAACCTTGGAAAGTGAAACTACAGATAAGGGGAGAACTACTGTAATGTCAACACATTTTTTACATCAGAAGACTACTTTATCTCTAGTGTGAGGGAGGGGAAAATCTCTCCTCGTTTCCTCTTTGTTCTGGCTGGCTGAAGAATTAAAATGACATGCGACCAATTAAAATGAGAAAATGAACAAATTTGATTATACATGTACATCGGGGGTTCCATAAAAATATAGGACCCAAGACAAATTGGACACTTGAGGCTTATGTGACACCTTGGGCTAAGGAGAAAGGTGAGCAGTGGTTTGGAATTCAAAATGGAAAAAAAAAAAAAAAAGACCATTCACATGGTGTTGGAAGAGCAGATGTTTGGTAAACAAATGTTTGCTGAGCCATCTTTAACAGTGGGTCACAAAGAGAACTTTGATCCAAAGGCTCTGGCTATGTCCCTCCCTACTACACTTCGTTCATATTAAACTACGTTATCAGGGATGATAGGTCCCTCTCTGGAGCAGTTCCTGTATCTAAATTCTTTTAGGTGGTTAAGGAGAAGGTCCAAGATTTTTGCTGAGTCTTTTGTTTCTTGAAAAATAACCAATTTAAAATAATCAATATCCCAAAGAGGCATATTTTGGGACAGCTAATTTTGCTCCCCTGTCCTAGCTCTTAATGTCTATTTGAAGATCTGCTCACCAGAGGAAAGGAGGCAATTAAGGCTAGCAAGACCCAATTCACTCATCTTCCATGTGTACCTATTTATTGAAAAGTTGTATTTTTTTTTAGTTGAGATTTTCAGAGGCTCCTGAAAACCTTTTGGTTGTGCAGGTAAACATCTTTCAGAAAAACATACTTTCCCCTGAGATGCTTGCAAATATCACATCTGTTGTAGAACACACAGAAGACAGAACTGTGTGCACTAATTAGAAAGGAAAATTACTTGAAATGTATCAGTGGATCCCTAAGAGTGACTGATGCCAATGGTGGAGAAAAATAGCTCTTTCTGATTTGAAATTATGCTTTCTTCACAACTGGTATGCCTATAATAAGTAAATCAAATTATGTCTTTTCTCCTCCATGATTGTAAATTAGGAGTGAGTACATGATAAAACATTAGAATTATACTCTTCCATGGTAAAAGTATAAATGTTAATCTAAATCTCATGAGTTTGCAAAATTTGGCTAGAAATACTGTTAAAACATACTTTCTCAAGAGAATGTTCTTTGCTTCCAGCCTACAAAAAGACTCCGAATATAACAGCAACAGATTTTGAATGCAGTATTTTGGAACAGTCCCTACCCCACAGGAAGTGGGATATATGCAAAGGTCTGCAAAACTAAAAAAAAAAAAAAAAGAAAAAGAAAAGAAAAATACTGCTGTTTTAAAATGAAGTTTAACAAACTTTGGTTTAACTTCCTGCAAAGGTCGAATCAGGATTAGTTTAAATTTCAGGTCAAGAGGCAGCTTGCTTCCTATTTGATCTGCAGCAATTGAAGCATACCTAATAGAAGCACTATTTTAAACACAAAGGTTAAACACTGTTGCACTTTGACAAAGGTTAAATGCCTATTTACCAAAGTTAATGACTTAATAGCATTTTGAATACCATTCTTTATATAAAGGTTAATCTCATATTTTTGACTTCATGTTTCCTTTCTTAAAAGGAAATACTCCTTAGGATCCAAACAATTATCTAATTGTTAATTTGTTTCGATCTTATTTATAGTTCTCCAACCAGAGTATTATCTGTTTTGATTGCAGGACAATTTTTTTAAAAACATTCAGGAATAGAAATGCTTAAAGACAGAAACATATTTATTAGAAAATTACTGCTTTCAAAGAGTCAAAAAGGAAGGGGATAAAGATTTTAGTAAGAAATCTAGAACAGAGATACAAGCTATGGTGGGAACATATACTTACCAATGATGTACATGAGACCAGTCAATCAATTTCTATTAATTGTAAAAACAAATAATTTCTTAGGCTCTGGAAAAATCACTATAAGATGATCAGAAAATGTGGAAAATTGTACTACAAAAGAGAAAGGTGTATGGTCAATTTGGCATTTACTTTTTTTAAAATTGATTAATTTATTTTTTCTTTTTATTAGTTTCAGGTGTACAAGACAAACAAGGTAATACTTAGATGTTCATCATTTATATCCCTCACACTGTGGACTCCCCTCCCCCATCCTCCCATCCACTATCCCTCCGACATCACACTTTTGATGCCATTTTTAGCTAATATGATTGCAATAATTTACTGTGTATAGTGCATTAATTAGAAAAAGATTCTGAAGTATATCATCTATCTTTAAAAAAAAAATATCTCTAAATGACTAGTATCACCTCACCTCACTTAATTCCTCCAAAATTAAGCTGAGAATTCAGGTATTGCAATTTGACACTGTGCTTTGGAGATGTATACATTTGGGGAAAACACTCATATTTGCTATCAATTTATTGCTTTATAGGTAAAATATCAAATTTGATGAAACATTTCAAATTAAATTACAAGTACTGTTATAGTGGCATGACTGTGGCAAGATCCATGCATATTACATGTAATTTATTTTAAGGTTATATTATAAATAGCAGAAAGTGAAGGAGGGCAATATCAGGAAAATAATTGTGAGAATTGCCCTCTCCTTTAAGGAGAGAGCTCAATCAAGCAGAGGAATGCCATCTGATCTGTCAGAAGGTGAAGATCAGTGAAGAGTGAAAGCCAAATTTCACTTTTGAAAGAGGTGAACAAAAGGAATAATGTAAATGGGAATATGCAGGGAACAATGGATGGTGTGCTAAACTCATGACTAGTTTACAGAGAATCAGGATCAATCTAGGACTTCTGAGGATAAAGAAATGAATAAAATTGACTGGTACAGTATCTAAAGAGATCTATGCACCATTTTGTATATTACCAATTTTACTGCAGTTCAGAAAAAGTGTTCCATGTGTATTTCTCCATAATAATTCTTTCTCTTTTAGCATATCAGTATTTATTTTTTCTTCCCACCTTCAGTGTTTCTTGAGAGATGTTATTTTAAATTATAATTATATAAATTTGGTGTCTCCTATCCATTAGGTCTGTATTTTGATGAAACATTTTGGTGACAGTGACCTAAGATAAAATAGAATATGTATGTAAAAAAGCAAGAGCTTACTGGGAGCCATTTGCAACGTTATTCTCCTTGTGTGACTGTAAAACATTATAACGCTGTTATTGTAAATTTGTTTTAGGTGAATGCAAACTTATCTTGACAAACTCTCTCATAGTTATCCTGAATTGATTGAAAAAATATAGAAATTGTTGAGCTAAGTATGTCTTCTGTATCTGACTGATGGTTATACTAGTTGTAAAAAATATAATCGCTAAAGACTTATGCAAGTAATATGTAAAAATGTATTCAGTTTAAAAGTATGATTCATACAACATTACATGAAAGATGAAGAAATCATGTGGTTCAAACTAGGAGAAATAATTTATAATTAACTTACTAAACTTGGACTTAATGTGGTTAAGGCAACAAGTGCATTATTTTCAAGGCATTCCATTTCATATTCCAACTTTGTGCTTTGCTTTTGCAAAGTCAAGGAAAACGTACCTGAGAGGACCAGTGCTATCATAACTATCCCCTCGGGTTCCAGTTGAAAAGGTCCATCAGACAAGGAAAACAAGTACATTCTGGAATGAATAGCAATAGTTCATAACCAAGCCTATAGATTAAAATAAATAGGGATTTTAATAACAGTGTAGTTGGTCACTAGAAAAATTTGTTTTATATTTATTTCCAGGTGAATAACATGAATGAGTTCCAATGTAAAATTCAGATTTAGAAATAAAAAAGATAACTATCAAACTAGTGATAGTCAAATGATGATTTCTAATTCATACATTTAAGTTATATAGATTGGGTGAAAATGAATATTTAACTTGTATACTTTAATTTAGGAGAAGAATTTTTTCACTTCTTTTGGGGTCGAGTTATAGTGCTGGAATCCTGGTGGCTAACAATGGGAGAACCACATCCCACTAACTGGAGGTCCAGGAAGGTCTAAGAATTACCAATTTGTCTGGGCATCTCTAATTCCAACAAAACACCTGCTTAGATCTCTACAGTGTTGCCCTCCACTTTCGTCTCCCCTCTTTGTGGCATTCCACATTAGAGATTATCTCAGTTTTTCTAGTCTAATCAATAATAGTTGTTTCACCTGTTGTCTAATTTCTCAGTATGTAATGTTGCACTAATGAGTGAGCAATGGTGTTGCAATCAGGAACTTTGGTTTTAGCTTCTGGTTCTCCATCTTAGGGTCTGTGTGGTCTTATAAGCTCTATAAAGATGCAAATAATGCAAAATGAAATGTTTTAAGTGTAATAATATTAAAGTGATAATTGACTTGAAAGATTATAAAAAATAATAGCTGGTATATAGTAGATTATCAAAACATCAGTTAATTCTAAATATAAAATACTTTTGAAGTCACTATTGACTTCAAATTTGATGAAGAGTTATTCTAAGGTAGGAAATAATACTTTCAATGGCCAAAATTTTAGGTAAGGTCAGTGGAGAAATATTAGGGGGCAAACTATCATTGCTGTCATGTCATACCAAGAAGTAGCTCTCTTACATGCATCTACTAATATACTTAGCATTTTACAGGCAGATAATAATTTATTATTATTACATTATTATTTTAAGTTATTTTAAAGCATTAGATAATTAATCAATTATCAGGAATGTTTACCTAAAATACTGGCAAAAATTCATATTATATAGTACTATAATTATTTCTTAAAGTAGAATATTTTATTAATATTTTAGCTTCTTATTTTGAAGTAAATTTTGGATCTTAATATTAAATAAAGCTTATTAAACAAACATAAGTGTATACTTGAAAAAACATAAAAAATGAGAACTGAGTCATAAAAGTCATCTATACATGTAGGAAGGTTTCCACTCACAAAATAAATATTTATGGAGCTCATAATTTCTGTTATCAACAAGGAAATATATTTTTGAACAACTGTGATAAATTCACATGGCACTTATCTCAGAAACAATGTTTAGTCTCTACTTAGCTAAGAATAATGATTTTACCTGAATTACTTAAAAGCAAATTGCATGTATGTAAAAATGATTTACAGAACCTACAGCTATCATTCCAGCAAATGCAAAATCTCAACTGGATCAGGTTTTGGTATCACATAAAATTCCTTCATGCATTATAATTTATTACCCAAAATTGTTGAGAATCATTTGGGCTAAAGCACTCAAAGTCATTGACATTCAGTTGAAGAAACAAAGTCAACTCAGAGTAATCATGAAATTTGTAGTTCACAAACCAAAATAAACTTCTCATTTTCTTACTAATTATTTTATGTTGACATAGGAAATGCTCCCTGAGTAGGTGACATTTACATTAAGACCTGAAAGATGATAATGAGATAGAAGAACAAGTATGCATTAGAAGTAGAAAGGGGGCTTGTTTGTAATGAACAGAATGGAAGCCATTGGAAATAAGATAGAAATCATGAGGCAGGGGCTTCAAAAACTGGCCAACAAATTAATCACATAGATGAAGATGAGGATTTTAAGATTTATCCCAAATCCAATTGGAATCCAATTTTATCATAGCAGCGTGACAGAGTTATAAGCAAATAGAGGCTAACAGAGAACATCCAGATATCCTGAAAGTGTCAGTTTCCTGTCATGATAAAACAAGACAATAAAATATTATCCAGATTGAATTAAATTCACTAGAATAAAACTGGAACAGCAATAACTATAGCATTTGTTGAAAGAGATCAGTGTAGATGAAGATATTCATAGTTATTACAGAAATGGAAGGAATCATATAATATAATGTAATTCAACTCTTTCATATATAAATGAAGAAACTGAGGCATGAAGGAGTTACATGTGTTTTTCTTTGTATTTTTTTTTATTCCAGATGAGAACTTGATCTAAATTAAATTAGGTAATCTTGTAATGTCTCAGAATTTAATTAATTTACAGGAGTATAAAAGGATTTTTAAAAGTTCAGTGTTATAGAGAGATCTTTATCATAAAGAATACATATGTCTTGCATCTATGAGTTTGCACCAGAGTACAATTTATTTTTTTCCTTCTAATATCCCATTGATTAACACAATTCAGTGATATTTGAATAATTATTCAGTTAAACACTGAAAGAAAGAAGATGTAGTGTCCTAAAGGAATCAATTATGCATTAAGATATTAATGTGGAAAAATGGGGAGGTATAGAGTTAGAATTGTTGCAGATATATATTTGAATTTTGGGAGACAAATGTATGGACAAAAAGAAATGTTAGAGACAAGAAATGAAAAGTAATCAGGGATATATAAAGCAGAACAATAGAATCTGAAAAGTCAAGCTATATAATGTTTTCAAGGGTAGGAATCATCAAGGAATGGTCTCTGGCACTTTCAATTGAAAAATCAGAAATTATAAAAGCACTGAAAATCTCTGCGTATAAGAATCTCTGTAACTACAAAACCAAAAATCTAAAACTAAAACAAAACCCTAAGTAAATATGTTTGTGCTGTTCTTGTGGAAAAGCAGTCTAATTATTTTTTTTCAGGATAGATTAGATGTAATGATACTCTTCATGTGTATTTATACGCTAATGCTTTCTAACACTTATTTTAGATAAATTGGTCAATGGAAATAAACAGCTGATAACTTCACCATTCTTCAAAGCATATACTCTAGTAATTCAACGCTTAGTTTATTTTCACCTATACATGGGTCAGGTTATTTACTCATTTATTGTACACTCTTATAGGTCTACTAAATTCATGTACTTTAGGTTCAATGCAAAACTATATTCAGTCTTTACAGCGCTTACATACTAGTGAAAGAAATAAGACATAAATACAAATTTCAAGGTAAAGAAAGTTAAATTGTGATGATGGCTATAAAGCACAAGTACGGGTTACACAAGGCTTAATAGTAGACATCCAGTCTGTACAGGGAGGGAGGGTATATCTGGTGAAAGTCTCCTAGGTTTTCAATGACTTTCCAACCAAATTTTATTAAACAGACTCGCTGGCCAATACGTGACTTTATGTTGAATCTGCAGTGTTGTGGACGATTTTGAAAACAATGCTAATTATAAAAGCAGGTATAGATATACATCATATAATATGAAGGACACGGAAAGATACCCAATTTCCAACTCTCCACATCAATTGTTTAGTTTTCATTCATTATAATTTACAATATACAATGCATCATATTTTATGTATTATATGACAAGACCCATAAAATGTAACAAAAAATGAAAAAGATTACTTTAACACATTTATTTACATAATGCATGTTTTCTTTAAATGGCAGATTCCAATCTTACCTTTGATTTAATAATTATAAGATGCATTTGCATGTTTTCCTCCTAGCTAATTCTGCTATTTGAAGCAGACTCCTGCCTGGTAGAATCAATGCCTTGACACATTCATAAGAGAATTGATAAAGAAATATAAATATTGATGTAGTCATAGTCATAGACATGGACATAAATAGAGATATGTGTTGTGCTTGTGTATATTTCTCTCTATATGTGGCTATATAGACACATACAGAAACACATGTACTGCTGATGCTTGATTTATTAGTCCTGTCACTGAGTCACACAACAGTAGATTTATGGTATGACTATAATTTTACTAAGTCATGTCAGCAGCTACTAAATATCTTGATCTCTTAAGATTGCTCAAATCAATCTGGGAATTCATTTCCAATTATTTGCCTTAGCATGTAAGCATTGAAAGTGAAACTATGTTACAATAAATTTTACTGCAACCTTCCTTTTGTGTCAGTGGGAATAAATTCCAACTTTTGTTAGCTACGTGGGCTGTTACTTTTGCCATTTATTCTGTCTGAGCTTCATATTAAGTTTGAAAAGTGCAATGCAATTCTATAAAACCATTCAGATTCTCTTCCAGTAGTAAAATTTTACAATTCTTGCCCTCATCTTAAGGGCTCTCCTCCATTCTCCACAAGTGTTTTAAAACTGGTCGTAAATTGTATATCGTAAAGTATTGATTTCAAATTACTCTGATTGAAATCAATATTTGTTATGGAGTGAGGCAATCTTTTGATACAGGATATATCAGAGATATATCCACTTAACTTGATCTCTGAGTTCAGTTAAAATACATTAAACCTGTATTCTGTGTTCTTTTCCTTGAAAGTAAGCTAGCAGGCAAAAAATAAATAAATAAATAAATATATATATATATATATATATATATATATATATATATATATATATATATATGTATATATATATATTCTTATCAGCTTAGTCCAAAAGGTAGGAAACAGAAATCCTCTATCCTAAGTATTTGGTGTACAAAGGAATGTGACAGGCTTACAATAAGATGGGAAAAAGTGCCTCTGAGAAACTAGAATTCATTTCTTGCTGAAATATAGGTTTCAGTCTCCTGCAGTAAAACTAAATTAAATAAAATGCAAACAAAAAATGATAAATTCTTCAGATATCAGAGTGTTGGGTAATTAAACTTCTAATTTTATTGACACTTGGGGGGGAGAAGTGGAAAATAAAATATGTCTGTTTTATGGAATATACATATTGACTCTAAAGGAGACTAGTAAATTTCAGATATCTCTTTTAATTGAAGAAAAGCTAAGTAATAGAAACAAAATGCACTGTTCCATGAACTGAGGGCCATTTCAAGTGGAATGAGTGTCTATGTTACATCTGCATTAGAAATGAATAAATCATAAACATTGGAAATTCAGTCAAATATTTCATTCTTTCAATTTTCATGACTGCAAATTATATAATACGTAAAGCAAACACTTATTTCAGTTCTTCTGATGTATAACTGACCAGATTCACTGTGTTTGCCCTCTACTTAGGTAAGTCATTCACAACTAGGAGTGCTTTGCCCCCCTAGGGAACATTTGGTACTGTCCAGAGAAATTTTGTTTGTCACAACTGTGCAGAGGCAGGTGTTGCTACTGGCATCTGTTGGGTAGAAGCTCAGAGTGTTGCCAAACAATGCACAGGACAGCCTTCCCAGCAATAAAGAATTATCCAGCTCAAAATATCAGCAGTGCTGAGGCTGAGAAACCTAGACTTAGATTAATTAAATATTACCCCACCATCCATTTAGCTTAAAGTACAGATTTTGTAAGCTAAATTTATTAAATTACATAATACAATATAAAGAAAACAGGAAAAGAGAAGCAATTGTTTTTGAATTACAGTAGAAACTTACATCAATTTAAGGAAGAACACATCAATGACAGGGCTCCAACTGTATAACTGTATTATTCTCAAATTGCATTGGATCATCTTTGGTTTACAATAACTCTGACTGTAGACTACCCTTGTTAGCATCACTTAAATAGAATCAAGACAAAAAAAGCCATATGCTAAACGACAATTGGATACAGCATGCTTCTATTAAAATTAAGAAGTATTAGAAAATAGCGTAATTAAACTATAAATAATAAAACTAGACATTATATGGAGAAGAAAAATATATATTTTTGCTTTATTTTACTTAAAGAATAGTAATGTTTTCTATCTTAGCTGCAGATGGATTACGAAATATCAGGTTGCCTGATATAACAAGACTGCTTATAAATGTTGAGACAAGTATTTTAAGAATAATTTAGTGATCAAAAGTATGCACAAATTATTACAGAAGTAATAGATGTTTACTACGAAATTGAAAATATAAAAAACACAAAAGTTGAGAATATTATTTTTTATATTTGTGGTGATAATATCATGTACAATGATTCCCTTCCCTGACCATTTCCAAAAAACATTTTGATGAAGATTGCATTGCATTATACCACATGAATTTGCCTTAATATAAGTAAACCACTACCTTATTCATTAATACATTCATTCATGTGACAAATATTTTAACTTTTATTATCTACTAAGAATTTACTTGAGATAGAGTAGGGAACAAATAAAGTAAATATCCGACCTTTATATTTTGAACCTGTTATATTGCACAGGGCAGATGTGTGTGTGTGTGTGTGTGTGTGTGTGTGTGTGTGTGTGTGTGTGTATGTATGTTTGTCAAGTAATGATAAATGCTCTGACTGAAATGAAGAAGGGTTATGTGGACAAAAAGTTATACTCAAGGGTGAATGATTACTTTCACAGGATGGGCAGAGAGCATTTTTGAAGAGGTAATATTTGAACACAGGCCTGAATGAAAGTATCTTTCTTAAGTGAGAGCAATTTACTCTCAAATGCAGAAGCATCAAATTCAAAGATCCTGAGATGGGAAGATAGATGGCATTATCAAGGAAAGACATTCAGACTGGAGTGCCTGGAGCAAAATAAGGCAGTCCAGAGCTTAAACAGATCAGGGTATGATGGCTGAGGTTAGGGGACTGGACTTTAAAAGACAAGTGAAGCTACTAGAGGGGATTAAATCGTAATAAAATTAAGTTTTAAAAAGACCACTCTGCTTGCTATGTGCAACAAGGGAAAGAGCTGAGGATAATCATGGGAAACCAGTTAGGAAGTGATTGCAATAGACCCACACATGAGAATAACCTGTGTTAGGGTAATACTACAGGAAAAGAATAGTAGAATTTGGGGGATAAGATTAAATTGGAGCCAACAGACATTGGTTATGACTTGGGTGATTGGGGGTAGGGGAAGAGAGAGAGACCAAAAACGACTTGATTTTAGCAGTTTGAAGTACTTCTTAGGTTAAGATGCTTTTTCACAAATCTTCTTTTACAACTTTAATAATTTGTTAAGGGTAATTATAATTTGAATAACTGGATTTCAGTTACGCACATTTTAAAGGCTATTGTTGTAGTATGTAGTATGAATATGTTTCTTTAAACAAATACCTCATAGTTAGAGCTTGTTAAGAAATAAACTGAGACATTAAACATTTTTTGACTGTGAGCATTTATCCGTTCAAATCGGACACTATCAAGCTAGAAGTGGTTAGTAGCTCTCTGCCAACAGGAATGTAGGAAGAAACTTTCATAGAGAAAAGGCAGAGGCAAAGTAAGGAAAACTATGGATTGGCCAGAGCTTCAAGTCTAGTTAGCTAAGTGTCATTGGTTGTCCTGAGGTTTTGATTTTGCAGCCTTGAGTCATTTACAGGCTTAGAATTTGGGTTGCTTATGTGGCCTGCCTCAGCATTAGAGCCAGATCAGTCTAATGGCCTCCTTGTTTAATTAATTAATGAAGCTAACTTAGTGTGGACTATTATTTTCATCATTATTATATTATTAAATTATTATACGCACGACTTGCTTATGAAGAAATAAGCAGTGATATACAACGAGCGGTGTATCAGAATATCATTTTCCTAAACACTCACCAATGTTGTCTATTTTTTGTTTTCTATTGACATTTTTACAGAAGCAAATTTAATGATGTTATGGTTTCAACTATGTATTTGTCTTTCATATTTCTTCCTTAGTGTATTGCATATCCATGTCACTTGTTTCTATATATCTCAAGGACTGATGAGTAATTTGTATATATAAATTATATATACTTGTATTATATGTTGTAAATATTATTTTTAGGTTTTTATTTACATGTTTTTTTTTTTAATTCATCTTTTGCTATAAAATTTTATTACTTGTGTTTGGAAATTCAATTAAATTTACCCGAAATAGAATCTTACTTTTTTTTTTTTTATAGTACAAAAGACCTTCATTCAGAGAACCAATAACTCTAAGATATATTTTCTCAATGTGATTCTGCATTTAACTTTTTGATTACTATTTTCTTCTAATTCCTCGGTGATTTCTGTTTAACCTTTAAGCTTTTATTCATTCATCTACTATTCCATAAAATCTTATTAATAAGCAAATAAATACCTGGCACAGTGCTAGGGGCCAGGGAAAATATCAATAGAAATGATGTCATTCCTTGTGATGTTCTCATAAAAGAAGCAGTAATCACACATTCCCTAAAATACATGGAAAACCTCAATAGTCATATGCTGCAAAGGAGAGGAATCAAATGCTATGCCAGGATATAAGATAGAGACTAAGTTTTTCGAGATGGATCAGAAAAGTTATTTCTCTGGAAGTCACAAGTAAGCTAAAATCTGAAGGATGTGGAAAAATAAATTAGGTGTAGGATTTCAGAGGAACATTCAAACAGGGAGAAATATTTATTCAAAGACCTAACATCAAAAAGGGAAGGTTAACATTCAAGGAACTAAAGTAATTCTAGTTATTTAAGAGGTAAAGTTGAAATTTAAATTTTTTTGTAAATAATAAATATTTTTTCTTTAGAACTAATGACTAAATAATCTCTTCTCTCCCTACGTTAATTACATACAATGCTTTTATATTTAGATCTGGGTTTCAATATATTTGTGTCTATGCAATGGTTTTTAGTCTGTCCTTTCATAAATATCACACACACTTTATCACTTGGGTCTTAAAAAGATGCATTTACAATTAAGTGCTATTTTCAATTATGCATATGAGAAACAATTTCTAATCACTTAAATTTTGTTTCCTGTGTCAACAATTGTTGATTCCTTGGTTTCAGGTGATTGACACATTTGCCTACTTCATGTTTGATAACGTGTCCTTCCCTTCACTATAATGAAACTGTGAAACCAATGAAGTCAAAGAAACACATGCTATTTTTCGAACAGCTATCTGAAAGGAAGCTTTGCTTTTATATGTGCTTAAATCACAGTTAAAAGTAAAAATACCAATTACATTTTGAATGCTTGCACCTATTATCTACTATATTAAAAGCACTACATGTATATAATTTAATTATTACAAATCCAGCAGGACAGAGACTTGATTTACTCCATTTTATTAGTAAGAAAATTAAAACTCAGTGACTAATCCAGTCACACAGACAATAATGGTTGCACTAAAAATTCCAGTCCACATTTATTTCAAAAGTCACATGTTTAACCCCAATGCTAACCAATAATCACTGTTTCCTATTACTATATTACAATTGGGGGTACAATTAGGTTTGGAAGATTAAGTTAAGTCTCTAAATTTCTCCAAATTTCCCAGTGTATTGATACAGGTATACCTCAGAATACCTCAGACATATTGCAGATTCATTTCCAGACAACGACAGTAAATTCAGTATTGCAATAAAGTGAGTGACACAAATTTGTTGATTTTCCAATACATATAAATGCTATGTTTATATTTTACTATAGTCTATTTAAGTGTGAAATAGCATTATTTCTAAAAAAATAATATACATACCTTAATTTAAAAATACTTTACTGTTAAAAACATGCTAATTATCATCTGATCAAAAATCAAAGATCACTATAACAAATACAATAATAATGAAAAAGTTTGAAATATTGCATGAATTACCAAAAGTGAC
This sequence comes from Rhinolophus hipposideros, assembly GCF_964194185.1. Lineage (NCBI taxonomy): Eukaryota > Metazoa > Chordata > Mammalia > Chiroptera > Rhinolophidae > Rhinolophus > Rhinolophus hipposideros. Next base: position 87,751,214 of record NC_138047.1, on the reverse strand, counting down.
AGATAAACAAAATGAGCAGATATTGTTGAAAATGGTGCCGATAGACTTACTTGACCCAGTGTTGCCACAAACACTCAATTTGTACACAGCACAATGTCAAGCACAATGAAATGAGGTATGGCTGTCCCTTTTAGGCCTCTAAACCCAAGTATTTATGTTGGAAAGAAAATCTCGGTTGACATAAATATTAGTAGCACCCCTGCACACACACATTTCAATGTATGGAATGGAGACTCAGCTCTGATTCATGATTAACTTGGCCTGGAATGAAGAAGCATTTCATATCCAGAATTATGTCTGAGCAAGATAATATTTATTTTAGATACTTGAGGTGTATTTGTGCAGTGAACATGGTTCATGGCTTTAGTTATAGATTTTTATTCTAGAGCTCCAAATACAAAATATAAGAATTTAAGATTATGTGTCTCAAGAAGGGCCACGCACATATACCTGTCTAGACTGTCTCCTTTTGAGGCTTAGAGCAATTTCAGACCACATGATACCTTTTACACTTCAAAAGTCATGTGTAGTAATAAACATTTATTTCTGTAAGTAGATACTACTCAAATGATGAATGCATATATGGAATCACTGGATTTCAATACTCCACATGAAAAAACAGTTGACGTAGAGAATGTTGTGTAGTTTAAGATCCCTCAGGGGTGAATAATTTTAAATCAATGACTTCAGATATTATGCTTCTGAAATACAGCCTCTCACAGGAGTTTCCCTGCAACACTGGTAAACATGATGCCATCTGTATAATTTCCCTATGTCGTTCTCATTCCTTTAACTTAAAAGGCAAGGTGAAGAGAGGACAATATTAGAAACAGATTACACTGAAGAAAATTGACAAAATTAATTGGTAGCATACATATATCAGGTTAACAACTAGATTCTGGTCTTGCAGCCGCAAAGATACATCATTGCACGTTCCTGGGTAGCTTCCCATCACACAGTAATCCGGGTCCTCTGGCTCCTTTTGTCATGGCTCCGCTGTACCTTTGAGCCCCACTGCAATCTGCATCTTGTTGGAGGAAGTATAATGGACGCTATGCTATGCTGCCTCCCTAGGATTGGAGTATTCATTTCTCCAGCAGATGGGAATGTCAGCTGTAGAGGGCTCAAAGCTGAGTGTCTCCCAGGAGTTGCGCTTGGCTGAAGAACTCTTTGCCAAAATTACTCTTCCCCTTAGAATTTTCCCACAATCCATAACTGGTCAGTTACACGGATTCATCTATTGTCTCAAGAGTGGCTGTCTCTGAAAGGCTATTCCAGCCTTAGAACTCACCCTGGGATCGGCTGAGGCCTCTATTTCAATGCATCACTCTGTATCAAAGTGAACTAAATGTTCCACTTCTCTCTCTCCAGTCCTGCTCCCTTCACGTCCACACGAGTATTGTTCCTGAATATTCTCCTAAATCAACTACCTGCATGCAAACATGTCGATCTCCTGGAGAAGCACATTAAAAGAAGAAAGAGAAAGTGTGGAGGATACACCCCCCCATTTCTTTAATGCCCTTATTAGTTGTGTGTGACTGGCTTAGTCACTGAGTCTCACTTCCATTCACAGGACAATAGCTACAATTAGTCCCAGGACTACATATAGGGGCTAGACTCCTGAAAATGCACTGCTTTGCCAGTGTACCTCTACGATAGAGACAGGGATCAGAACACTGCGTCAGTGAATATGTGAGCAGTAACTTTTAGGAGACAGAACAAAGTTGAGTTTAAATTGTTAAGATGCTTCAGGTACAAAAATGAGATTTTCTATTTTTTACTTATGTTTACATTCAATCCAGATATGGACATAACAGACTTATATTTAATTTCTAGAGATACTGTTCACTTTTTCCAAATAAATTCAAAATAGATATATTTTCTTATCAAAGATAATTTGATCAGATACATCATTCATCCATGTAACAGCTATTTTAAAACTACATGCTATATACACTTTGTTTATAAGCGAAGTGACAGTAGGGATCAGATATGAAGGATCAAATTCACACCCATATTATATTCATATTATAGTGGTGAAAATAAATATTTCTATACTGTAGAGGTGCATTTTATAATAAAATTTAGATTGAGAGCCATGGGATTACAGAGGAGTGATTGGAGAAAACAAGGAAGGTTCAGAAGTGTAGTTACTATGTTTGATTGAACACATTATAAATAAATGAAAAATTCCCCCTCAGTTATGCAGAACACAACCACTAAGGGCCTCTCTTTAGAAGACAATACACTGTGAACTGTGCCTTGAATTCATAGTCATTAGCCCAGCAATGTAGTAGGAAAAAAAAAATCCAAGTAGTAACAATCCCAAGTGTACAAATACTGTTGTGTGGTATGTGTGGCATTTCATATATAGTTTAGGAATGCAACTATAATTAATAAATATATAAATACACACATTTCTTCAAGGTTGAGGAGACTCACTCATGCTAATAATTTGACTGTGTGGCTAGAGCAGAGTTTAGGTTATTTAGTGGAAAGGATTACACTGAAGGGAAAATTTAGAAAAGCAGAAAGTGGCAGCAGAGTTAGCCAGAGGAAATTTTTAGAAAGGCCCATTAGCTGTGCATTAGAAACTGTAGATATTCACCAAGTCTTGTGACAAGAATAAGACAAAACAGAGAGAACTTGCAAATGATTTACATTCTTGCAACTATAAATGGCATAGTGCTAATAAATCGATTTATGTATCACAAGCCTTTCAGACACTCTTGTTATGTGCTTGGGTGAATCAAGCAGACAGAGTCTCTACCTCAAAGAGCTTATATTTTACCAGGGGGAAATATGATCCAGAGATATATTTTAGATACGGCTATAGTAAGAGAGATGGATGGTTTATTCATTTATGTTATAAGGGAAAACAGTGAGGGCAAATTTCACTATGAAGAAGTGAAATTTGACCAGAAAACTGACAAAAGAAAAGAAGGAGTAATTTGTAAATCTGGGGAAAGAGAGAACAGTAAGTGCAAATGACCTGAGTTGAGAGCATGCCAGGTATATTCAAGGAATGGAAAGAAGAGAGGCTGTGTGGATAGAGTCCTGTTACAACTGGAGTTGCTGTTTCTCTTGTCACATTGCCTGGTCTCTAATAAAATATAAATAGCAAAGGTAAATACAAGTGCATTCTCTTCCTTGTATTATTAAACAATGCCCCAGTACAATATCGAAAGGGTCTTATGTTCAAGTTTTGGATACTTTTAATTAACAATTATATATCCATGTAGCTATACATAAAACATGATGTATGTTTTTTGAAATTCCATAAATTATTTAACGTTGTTACTTTTAGCCATTTATTTTGTAAAAGTCATTTTAAACTCAAACTTTGTTATTGCTGTCAATACTTTTGATATAGTAAGTTAAAATTCTTCAGAATTTTTGTTTAAATTTTGAAATGTTTGAAAATATGTACATGTATAAAAGAAATTGTTAAACATGTTGACACAAATTGAATATACTTAGACTTTCAAATAGAGATATGTATCATGAGTATAGGTAATTTGCAGATGTATTAAGAAGATAGAAAAACCTTAATTTAAAATATTTAAACACTGAACTGTGATGGTAAATTTAGCTTAAGAGGAATCGAGTGCAGATTCAAGCCATATATCAATGGTCAACAGACATAACAAAATGTAGAAAATTGTGCAAGGAAAGGAAACTCAAACACGGGTGCTGTGAAAAATAAGATACATCTTGACCATATGACAAAGACCAACAATTCATTCTCTTCCTGCTAAATAATATTTGATAGAGGATACCAAACATCATTTCCCAGTCCCTTAGAAGGATCCAACAAACACGCAAAAATATTTAACAGCAATCACTCCGAATTTATGCAAACATCTGCTTCATTAGTCATTTTTTTAATCTTCAAAATGTCCAGTTTTATTTCATCTAATCACCTATATGAAAACCTCAGGAAAGACACCACAAATAACTAAAATGTATGTCATTATATCCATGGGAACAAATGAAAAATGTATTAATAGATTAGCAATGTGAAAAAAGTAGATATTATACTCTAGATTCGCTGTATATTATGTATATATACTTCTGACTTACAACAGGTAATGTAAAAGATTATCATTTAAATGGTAAATATCATATAAAAATCTTTAACTGGATTAATTTCCCCCCCCACCTAATGGTAAGACAAAAGCTCCCCAAAGCATACACTCTGGTAAACAGAAAGAAAACATGTTTCATGGACATGCTAAGAATTCCCATATGTGAATGTCTGTGTGTGAAGAGCTGAGAAGCCAAAACTTTGTTGTAAGAGAAAAGCTAGGGGAATTCTCTTGAATACCCCATTTGAATACTGCACACATTTTTACCTAGATTAATTGAAGTGGCTTGGGAGTGGATGGTGACAGGGTTATGAGAAGGTTTTCCCGCACAGCCATTCATTGGCAGTGCAGCTTAGCTAGAAACATAAATCGAATGGCATTATGTGGCATACATTTGCAACAAGGAGATGGAAAAGGAGTGACTCCTGTTTTCTAGACGCTTATAACTTTGAGTGACATAGAGAATTTCAAAATAACATGAAAATTACTCAGTTATAAAAATGCACAAAGTACAACAGCTTCAAATAAAATGGCCCTGGAATATTAGGAAAACCTTTATTTTTAATATTTCTTTTCTGATCTTTCTCTGTTATTCATGCCTCTCTTTGCTTAACTTTCTGCAGGTATTGGGAAATTTATTTAAGATTCCATCCTAATTTGTTTATAGTATTTTTTGTATATTGCTTTGTATAATGTTCTTACTAGTTGTATTAAAGTATACATATGAAGAGTATCACTTCACTGTCACCTAAGGTTTGCCACTTCAAGTGAGGTGTAGAAACCTTATTTCTATTAGGCATCTTCACCCTCCCCTCTTTGAAACTTTAATTGTCTTAAGTATTTTTCTATATATGTTGAACAGCAAAGCAAATCATGTTGCTTCTACTTTCAAATATGGCTTATAAAATTCATGAGAATTAGAATTATGTATGAAATGTACCTCTACTTTAACTCATTCTGAATTATAGTGTTTATTTTCTTTCTGAAATTTCAAGCATTCTTCTGTTCTCCTTAATTTTCTTTTAAGAGGACTTTTTTTCCAGCCATTTTTAGGGTTTATTTGGCTAAGAACAAATTTTCTTAGTTTACTTATGTGACAATGGTTCTATTTTCCCTTGATTTCTAAAGACTATTTTCACTGGACATAGAATTTCTGATTGAGAATTCTCTTCTTCCACTACTGGGAAAATATGAGCTATATCCTTCTGTCCTCCATGATTTCAGATGAGAAATCTCCTGTCGTTTAAATTGGTGTTTCCCTATAATTAATGCATTGTTTCTCTCTGGATATTTTCAAATTTTTCTTTGTCTTTAGATTTCAGAAGTTTAATTATAAGGTGTCTTGGTGTGGATTTCTTTTGTACGTTTATGGCTTTTTACCAATTTGGGAAGTTTTCAGCAATTATCTCTTTGAATACTTTTTTGACCTCATTCTCTTTCTTTTCTTCTTGTGACTCTAATGACTTGAATGTTAACTTTGTGTTGCTGTCACACAAACCCCTGAAACTATTGTTTTTTAAGTTTTGTAATTTCTACTTGGTTATTTTTATAAATTCTCTTTACTAAGATTTTTTCCATGTTGTTTATTTGTTTTTAAAAGAATTTCTAATTAATTTTTAAAGCATTTTCATGATGGCTGCTTTAAAATACGTGTAAGATGACCCCAACATCTGATTCATCTCAGTGTGGGCGTCTGTTGATTGTCCTTTCCCATTAGTGTTGTGTTTTTCCTGGTTCTTGGTATGACAGATGATATACTGAACATGTGAATTTTATATTATGAGTGTCTGGATCCTATTTAAGCTTTCCTAGCAGGTAGTCCCCTTATTGAGGTGTCCCACCTGAACAATTTGTATTCAACCTTAGTGTTAGGTTCTGAGTTCTGAGCAGTAGTTAAGAGAAAATTCCAGTCCTTACTTCCTAGTGAAGGAAAGAGTCAGTAAATAAGTAAAATACATATAAGTTTAAATTTTAAGTGGTGATATGAGCAATAAACCTGGGTTACGCGGTTACAGAAGGGTGGATTGAGTAGGTGGTCAGGACAAGAGTTCTGGGGAGCGAAATATAATGAAAGACAAAAGCAAAGTAGAGTACGGCAATGCAGAGGATTGGGGAAAGTGTCTTCCAAACAGATGGAAGCACATATGTGAGGCATCTAGGGTGAGAATGAGAATGTGAGCATATTGCCACCTTCGCAAGTCAGTCTGACTGTAGTGCAGTGAGTGAAGAAGGCAGTCAGAGAAGAGGAGGCAAGAGGGCAGGTGAGGTCACGTCATCAGGGCTCAAGCGCTCCGGATGAGGAGGACGCATTTATTTGCGGTGTGTTTAGAAGTCATTTGATCATTGAAAGTAAGGCAAATTTTAATTTTTATAAGATAACTCTAAGGGTGAATAGTTTTTATCCCCCAGACATAAAAAAGATATATATTTATCTCCATTTTATATGTGAGGAAACTGAGGCCCAAACATGTTAATATAATCTCTTTATTAGAGTTCTTGAATTAATTAATGTGATAATATCTAAAATATCAAGGGATACGTTCTAAAGTAAGTAATTAAAATACACTTAATGGTCTATAAAGCATGCTATTTATCAGAGTGGACAGAAGAGAGGTGAAATTTTTATAATAATATATAGGACATTGTATCTGGGAATTGGAGCACGACAGCTCATATGTTGAGCATTTATTTAATCAAAATGCACTGAACATAGAGTTCACTGTGTACTACAGTGTTGTTGACAAGACATAAAAGATTATTTCATGATTTCTGTAGGACAGGTTTACTTCACAGAAATATAAACTAAGTGTCCTCCAAAAATGGTGACAAAGATTAAGTGATTTGACAGCAGAGTAAAAGGGAACATAAATTTTTTGGAAACACTTATAAATCTGAGTACATTTTAAATAATCCAACTTCGGGTGATAATAAAAAAGAGGTGGAAAAATAGGAAGCAAATAATAAGTTGCTCTAATTAAGAAGAGAAAGTGATCATAGAACATTTAACCTTTTATGAAAGATTATGGTGTTTAGGGCCAGATTGAATCCTGATAAATAATATGATCAACTGTTCTTCCTTCATGAAGGAATCTGAAACAATCCAGATTAATTAACATGATACAATCTTGTCAGTTAACACTAATGAGCTCTGACTCTATGCCAATCTTTGCATTAGGAAAAAAAATTATAAATGTTTTAATAAAATTATAATTTAGCATAGACTTCAGATAGTAGAATCTTTTACTGGTATCCTAGCCTTAACTCTGACACTATAAAACTAGGATTTACTATCCCCATAGCTCCATTCCTATGCTTTGAAAAATTATTATATGTATTAATTTTTAATGTTGAATTACTTAAGAAAGACCCCTTCAGTCCTCACCACGGTCTTTCTGCAGGCTTGCAACATGGCCTGCTGTAATGATGAGCAGGGGAAAGAAGGAGGAGGAGCCCACTAGAGAGGGGCAAATTGATTATTTATTTGGCAATATCTAATCAATTTATTTAGCAATATGCAATAGAAAAAGACAAAGGCAATTAATAAAATGTGCTAATGACCGAAAGTAAAGGTGGTTAAGGCTAAACTATATACATTGGTAATAATGTCATGTCGAAGGCGTACACATACATATAAGTTTAAGAGATCCCGACACATGTTTACTATTGATCAAAAATCACTTGGCTAAATACACAAATAACATCAGTAAGGAATATCCAAAAGCAGGAATAAGTTTTATAGGACAGAACTATTACAGTAGATGCCAAAATCTCACCAAATCGGGGTGGGAAACAGAACTGGAAAGTCATAAATCAAAAACATGCCAGGTCTGTAGCTGAGAGAACCTCAGGCGTCTCCCACACCACTGCCTGTTAGTTCCCAAGAATGCTGCTGCTGCTGCTGTTGCTGTTGTTGTTGGAAGTTAGGAAGTCTTATGATACTGCAAGCTGCAAGTTGCATACAATTTCTCAAAGATGCTAGAATGATGACAATTCACCAACAAAAGAAGTCTCTACTGTCCATTGAGGCAAGTTCTGATCTCTTATGCCGAAACAATACAATCCTGACAAGCAGTCCTGAAACAGCAAATCTTCTGAATAGCAATCTCTTGAAACAGCAATCAATCCATCAGTCCACCTGAAGTCTGTCTTATATATCTCTTTTGAGGCACCCCAGAGCCAAGTTTTTGTGTTCCTGCCTCCTCCTCTGGGAATGGCCAGTTCCGGAAGGGTTCTTCAGTTACTCATATGAATGCTGCCCATCCAGCCAAAGGGTCAATTCATCTGGATAAGCAATATCTTGCTTGGGACCATCCATCCAAGGTCTTCCAAAGTTTGGTAACATGCCTGTCATTTGATCCTGATATAACTTAGCTACTTCTTCACTTCATCTGTAGATGTGGGTGAAATAAACAGAACAAAGAGGGAATTCTCTCAACCGCTGATCAAGAATTTCTTTAACCCTAAGCTAACCATTACCTCACAACAGAGACAGAACAGCAAACATCATTTCATATCTCCCCTACTCAAGAGAATGAGACCAAACAGAAAACCTCATCTCATGTCTCCCCTGTTAGGGAGAATGAGACCAAAGGGGAAATTTACTCAAACCCTGATCACAACACAGAAATCACCTCACATATAGGACCAGTAAAAGCTAATAGACAAAACCTCACATCAACCAATGAAGCCAAATTTTCCTCAACATCTACCCTACACCTGCACAGTGCTGTGAATAAGTGACTGTCTCCATAACTTCATTTCTTCCAAACAATGATCTTCATTTTTTTTCCTTTTGCGACATTTATAAAATTCCCTGAGGTGCTAGGCCTAATGGTTCAGAAGAAAAAGTCACTTGTCTCTTAGGGTTCCTCTGGTTGACTAAATCCAGCTTTGCTGTCCTTCTGCTGGTCTCATTGAGTATCTCAGGCACTGGCAGTCAGTTTTCTGCAGAGCCAGCTCATAAGTTAAATTGTGGGTTTAAACATTATTTAGAATTTTTGACAGTGACAGCGGAGCAGTTAACCAACTGAAGCACCCTTATAAGCACAGGGCCTAGAGTGGCTAAACAGGTCAAACACCCATGAAACCAGTCCTAGATGTTGAAAAGGCCAGTATCATGTCATCGTTAGGCCCAATGGGGTGCTAGGGCAGTGGAACCTCACTCTCTCCCTCTCTGTGTACTCCAGGGCTTCTTTTCTCCATGTGGCCTCTAGACATCTCTCCGTGTAATCTCTTCAGCAAGATCAAAGGACTTAACACATGGTATCTGTGTTTTCTTAAACTCTAGTGTCAGAGCTGTCATTGTTGCTGTGTTCAGTTGGTTAATGCAGCCACTTTCCTGCCTAGACCAAATTTAAGGGCATGCATACTAGAAGCGTGGTGTATTCCGGGCTGTATATAGAACCCCTATCAAACTCCTCATTTGCTAAATCACAAGTAGTATTCCCGGACTTCTTTCAGGGCTATGTGCAAATGTTACCTGCCCTACACAATAGTCCTTGGTCATCTTAACAAAAAAAGGTCTTCCTTCCCTAACAGGTTATATCAATAATCAAGTAGATATTTTCCCACTAGAATAGTTTCTCCATAAGAGTAAGAGCTTTCTCTTGTCTACTGCAGAATACCCAGTGCCTAAAAGAGTGATAAAATAAGTAACTAATACTTAAATGAATTAATCAGTAAATCATATATATGTGTGTGTGTGTGTGTGTATACACATGACTTGTATTCATCTTTTGCTACTGGTATATGTTGAGTATTATAATTTTAATACAGTTTTTCCTTTCTTAAAATGTGTGTACATTTTTTGACATACATATACATATATATATATATATATATATATATATATATATATATATAGAGAGAGAGAGAGAGAGAGAGAGAGAGAGAGAGAGAGAGAGAGAGAGAGAGAGAGAGAGAGAGAGAGAGAGCGAGGGAACGGAGCGGGGAGAGGGAGACAGAGACAGCGTGTATACATGTTTTTGGCACCCTCAGTATATAGATTTTTATAAATGTGTGTGTGTGTGTGTGTGTGTGTATATATGTATATATATATATATATGTGTGTGTGTGTGTGTGTGTGTGTGTGTGTTTACATATATGGGGGTGCCAGAAACATATATACACATGAGTTGTATACATGTTTTGTTTTCAGTAAATATTGAATATTACAATTTTAACATTTTTTTTCCGTTCTTAACATGTGCATACATTGTTTGGAACCCTCTGTGTGTGTGTGTGTGTGTGTGTGTGTGTGTGTGTGTGTGTGTGTATTTATTGCTATCTTCTACCTATGTGACTATCTATCTATGTGTCTATCTATCTAATCTATCATCTCATCTATTTCCTCTGTCTCCCACTTGGAAAATATAGTGAAATACTGTTAGTTTCATCAGTGGTGCTTCTCTGGAGGGCAGCAGTATATACAGGAAAATGTTTCAGTTGGGTGACTGAATCTGACTTTGAAAACGGCTTTGTGATTCCGTTTGCCATCCACACAAGCAGGCTCCTTCTTGTTCTTATGTAACAAAATCCCTCATTATATGCTGAAAGAGTCTGGTTTCTCTGTGTATTTGTTTTAGTGTTCACAAGATCGACTCTGACTGAAGGAAAGACAACAACAGAGTTAAAGGGGACAAGTGACTCAATGCCACATACGTACTTGCTTTTTCCCCACTCTGCAGACAAACAGGTTAAAGAGGCTATTAATAAACATGTTTTGTTTAAGGACATAAGAGAATCATGGTAGGAGAGAAGAGTGTTCTCCCTATCTCCCAGGGAGAATGAATAAGTAGAAAAATTACAGAAAAAAAGCACAAACTCACTGGAGTGCAGGCTTATGCACTTTGCACGTCTTCCCCTAAAGATATCTGTAAACATCTCTGTGTTCTGGGCTCAGCACTGCTCAGGGAAGTTAACTTCCAAAGAGGCAGCGTTTAACTGATATGCAATCATTTGGCTCTCTGCATTAATTTATGGGCTTGGTCTGACTCTGAAAATAATTATTTGACCAAACAAGTAAATCTCTGTTTTTAGTCAGCCTGTATCAAGTAGCTAACTATCTTTGATTGAATGTTATTCAGGGTATCACAATCAGATTCTGAAATAGGTTGCATTTGAGCATAAATATGTTTCTGAAGGAAAGTGACAAATAATAATAATATACTGTTCACTGTATTACATTCAAAATGAAGTTGATATCCAGTTATATTTCTGATGTTCTGACAATCCTGAATACAAAGGAAAATCATTACACTTTGAAACATCCCCATTTCACCTAAGTCTCACACACACACACACACACACACACACACACACACACACAAATGTACACATTTGTATATGTCAGGGATAATTTATACTAATTCATAATTTCACATTGAATTATCCTTAATAACAATCCCTGAGGTGAGATTAATACTTATATATAACATACATAACATCCATTATATTTCTACATAGATTTAAAACATATTTTTTAAATATTTACATGTATGTGTATAATATCTAATTTTAACACTATTTTATACAAATACATATTAATTATCTTTCCCATAATATATTATGAAAGTTACATGCTCTATAATGAAAACCAATGAGAAAGGAAAACCAGGGATGAACCCAATTAGCCTTATTAAGCAAAGTTGAAGAAAGATGCATTTCAAAATTATTTCAACATTTTAAAACTATTTAATGCCAATAAAAACATTTGTGATATATGCAAAGTTACTTTTTAAGGCAAGGAAAAGAGAAGCAATAAAAGCAAAGTTAATTCAATATTAAAATTTATACTTAAAGAGGAACCCTGACATAAGAATGACTGACTCATCATGAGAAGCTTGTCCAATACTCCGATCATTCTCCTTTCACCGTCATTTTATAGCTTTCATCTTTCAGATAATGTTTCTGTAAAAACCTATCTTTTATATTCATTCTTTTAACTTTCCTCTTTCGAGTTTGATTTAGCTATCCCTTCTAAAAAATACGCATTCTAAGATATATTCATTCAGCATACACTCTCCATTAGTAAACCCACTTAGTAAATATCTATTGAATACCTACAGTTGTCAGAACACAATCTTGATAATTCGTTTCTTAATTTATGCATCAATGAAGTCTACATTGAGATAAAAATAAAGCCATGAGAAAAATATATTTGCTATATGTAAAATATATTATTATGGCATATATATGCCAAATAATAATGTAGCATATTAAAATACTATTACTACACAATGCAAACTGATCACACTAAGTTAAATGTTTAAACAACTAGTTGAAAGCTATCATTTAGGGATTTTCAAAAGGTATCCAGACACAAACCTTTTTTCAAAATAAGAGCTATTTAAAAGAGACTTGAAAATATACAATGTGTTTAAGAGTTTTGATTTACAATTAACGTACATGCATGAGTCAGCTCATGGCAAATCCTGAGACAAAATGATTGAGGGGGACTAGAGCTGTTTTTTATTTTTTATTTTTTTAAATTTTTTTCTGAACCCATATAAGAAACTCCTGATGATCATGAGAAATACTTAACGGAAATTCAGCTACCAATTCACAGTTTTAATAAATGATCTTGTTTTTTTTCTGAAATGAAGGTTTGTTCTCGTGGAATAAATGGATTTCAGATATCATTACTTTTATGGAAATTGCAGCCATTTCATCATGACACTTCAAGGCAATATTTCTTACCTATTCATATTTATCTTTGGTCTAAAGATCTAAGTTTGCAAGACATAGATAAGAATCTTTCCAAATTTAATCAGTGAAATTCTCAATACTATTTAGAATGTACCTTACTGCATAGTGTTGATGTATTGCCTAAGAAAAGAAAATATATATACCCTGGTGTGGTTTAATATGCCTTTTCAGAAGAGCATTTGAATTGGCTAGAAACTGTTTTGACATGTACTTGAAGACTATAAATGCTACAAGTGACAGCTTTTAATCAATGTGATAAATAGCAAAGGTCTGTAAATGTTATCAAATAATTTCTAAAAATGAAAACTAATTTTCCACTCCCACTGCTAGCAAATTTGTCAACTACAGTTTGGTAGAACCAAAACATCTGCTCTTTGAAGCTGTGTAAACTCTCACAGTAAAATGATACATTATTTTGTTTTCAGATATACATTCATCTCATTCCTAATTTAGTATGTTTATGAAGTATTAAGATAAGTTCCTGATTGAAAATTGTATGCATGTAGATTAAAGATAGAAGTTTTGATTAAAGTTTTAGTCTTGGTACTGCTCTTTCTTTCTTTAAAATTTCTTTCTCACTGTGCTCTAGAAGAACAATTATTTTTCTTTATTCTTCCTTTTACATTTTTTTATTTTGCAATTTAAAAAAGCTAATACATATAAAGAATATAAAACATGAAATTAGAATATAGTAAATATTTAATAGCTCTTAGGTATCATTTTAAAGAATTGATTGCACTGTTTAATGTGTTTTAATTTTATAATTTAAAAATAGGTACATTTTTTTATAACTCATAATTTTAGCATACTGTTTTGGTCAGTAATATATCATGTACCTACTATGTGCCATATGCCATGTATCCCTAAGATACTGCAGTGCCTCATAGATGTAGATGTAAATATAAATGGATGTAAAGATAAATGAAACACAATTATATATCTTAAGGAATTTATTCAGTAAGGGAGTTGAATGTCTAAATGGTATGTTAAATATTATATCTTGCTTGTCTTCTAAGAAGGCTTCCTGAAGGAAATGCTTTGAGGACTGAGGAAGACCATTCCAGATAGGAAGAACATTCTATAAAATGATACAAAAACAAGACAAACAATCATATAAACTTTGGTTTTTCTCTCTCCCTTTCTTTCTCTCTTTCTCTCTTCCTCTTTCCTTCTTTCTTGCTTTCTTTCTTTCTTTCTCCCTAACTCCCTCCCTCTTTCCTTCCTTCCTTCCTTTTCCTTCCTTCCTTCTTTTCCCTTCCTTCCTTCCTTCCTTTCTTCCTTCCTTCCTCCCTATTTTCCTCCCTCCCTCCCTCCCTCCCTCCCTCCCTCCCTCCCTCCCTCCCTCCCTCCCTCCCTCCCTCCCTCCCTCCCTCCCTCCCTCCTTTCTTTCTTTCTTTCTTTCTTTCTTTCTTTCTTTCTTTCTTTCTTTCTTTCTTTCTTTCTTTTTCTTTTTTTAATTTTTCTTTTTAGAATATTTTGTTTGAGCCAAATTAATGATGTATACCAGGGAGCAAGATCTCAACTACTCTGAACAGTTTTTCAGACCCTCTGGTATTTCTGAAGTATACAGTGTACAGTGTGATGTGATGGTATATGAATGAAAAAAAGAATATGTTGGGCTAGTCCAGCAAGGCCATGCTTAGGGCTTCTGTAATTATTGTTTACTTCTGCTATGCTCTTCACCTATCTATCTTTCACTGCCTGTAGATCTCTGCTCATTTAGCACCATTTTAGAAAGGTCTTCCCTGATCAGCCTATATACCTGAAAATCTACCCCCCTTCCTTGTTTCTGCTTTTTATTCTCATCCTGCTTTATTATTTTAAAGGTCCATAAACCATCAAGCCCATTAGTTTTACATATTTATATGTTTTATTGTCTAAATTGTTCACATAATGAATGTTCCATCAGGAAGGCAAATTTGTGTTGTTTATTGCGATATACTCAGTACCTAAACCATTGCCTAGCAAATAACAGGCACTCAAAAAAAAAAAAAAATCTTGAGTTAATTACTGTAATCATTTATCCCTTAATCAAAATTTAAATTCTATTCATTTACTTATTAATCAAAATTAAGTAAACTTACATAACTACCTATTTTAGTGGACATCTCTTTCCATTTTGTTGTTAACAATTTGTGTTACCTTTTCTAGATTAGAGGTTTCTTTTTTGGGGGGGTATTTATTTTATTTTATATTTATTTATTTATTTATTTATTTATTTATTTATTTATTTATTTATTTATTTTTTCTTTAAATTAAAGTTTATTGGGGTGACAATTGTTAGTATAGTCACATAGATTTCAGGTGCACAATTCTGCAATATATTATCTATATCTCACACTGTGTGTTCACCACCCAGAGTCAGTTCTCTTTCCATCACCCTGTTTACCCCATTAGACCCTGTTTACCCTCTTCTACAGCCCCGCTCCTCCCTCCCCCGTTACCCTCTGGTAACCCCCAAACTATTGTTTATGTCTATGAGTCTTTGTTCTTTCACTTGTTTGTCTTGTTCTTTTGTTCCCTTCAGTTTATATACCGCATATCAGTGAAATCATATGGTTCTCTACTTTTTCTGTCTGATGTATTTTGCTTAACATTATAACCCCAAGATCCATCTATGTTGTTACAAATGGTACTATTTCATCTTTTCTTACCGCCGAATAGTATTCCATTGTGTACATATACCACAACTTCTTTATCCATTCATCTATTGAAGGACATTTTGGTTGTTTCCTGTCTTGGCCACCGTAAATAAAACAGCAATGAACATTGGAGCACACTTGTCTTTATAGATAAATGTTTTCAGACTTTTTGGGGAGATACCCACAAGAGGGATTGCTGGGTGATATGGTAATTCTATTCATAATTTTTTGAGGAACCTCCACACTGACTTCCATAGCGGCTGCACCAATCTGCTTTCTCAACAACAGTATATGAGGGTTCCTTTTTCTACCCAGCCTCTCCACACTTGTTACTATTTGTCTTGTCGATGATAGCCATTCTAAGTGGAGTGAAGTGATAATTCATTGTGGTTTTTATTTGCATTTACTGATGATTAGTATTGTTGAGCATTTTTTCATATGTCTATTTGCCATCTGTATGCCCTCTTTGGAGAAATGTCTCTTCAGGTCCTCTGCCCAATTGGGTTTTTCAATTGGGTTGTCTGTTTTATTGTTGTTGTTGAGTTGTATGAGTTTCTTGTATATTTTTGATATTAGCCCTTTATCGGAGGCGTTGTTTGCAAAAATCTTCCCCCATTCAGCCGGTTGCCTCTTTATTTTGTCGATGGTTTCTTTTGCTGTGCAGAAAATTTTCAGTTTGATATAGTCCCATTCATTTATTTTAGCTTTTATTCCCTTGCTTTTGGAGTCACATTCATAAAATACTCTTTGAACCCAAGATCCATAAATGTAGTACCTACAGTTTTTTCTATACAGTTTATTGTTTCAGGACTTATGCTTAAGTCTTTGATCTATTTTGAATTAATTTTGGCACATGGTGACAGATAGCAGTCCAGTTTCATTCTTTTGCACATGGGTTTCCAATTCTTCCAGCATCATTTATTGTAGAAGCTGTCTTTTCTCCATTGTAGGATTTTTTGCTTCTCTGTCAAAAATTATTTGTACATATTTATGTGGGTTTATTTCTGTGTTCTCAATTCTATACCACTGGTCTATGTGTCTGTTTTTCTGCCAATACCGTGCTGTTTTGATTATTGTTGCCCTGTAGTACAAGCTAAAGTCAGGGAGTGCGATACCTCCTGCACTGTTCTTTTCTCTTAAGATTTCTTTGGCTATTCGGGGTCTTCTGTGGTTCCAAACAAATCTGATGATTTTTTCTTCTATTTCTTTAAAAAATTCCATTGAGGTTTTGATGGGGATTGCATTAAATCTGTATATCACTTTAGGTAATATGGCCATTTTAACTATGGCGATTCTTCCAATCCATGAGCACAGAATGTCTTTCCATTTCTTTATGCCTTCTTCAATTTCTTTTAAAAATGTCTTATAGTTTTCAGGATATAGGTCTTTCACATCCTTGGCTAAGGTTATTCCTAGGTATTTTATTCTTTTTGTTGCAATTGCAAAGGGAATTTTTTTTTTCTTTTTCTGAGATTTCATTGTTAGTATATAGGAATGCAATGGACTTTTGTACGTTGATTTTGTAGCCAGCAACTTTACTGTATTTGTTTATTGTTTCTAATAGCTTTTTGATGGAGTCTTTAGGGTTTTCTATATACAGCATCATGTCATCTGCAAAGAATGATAATTTAATTTTTTAATTCCCAATTTGGATGCTTTTTTATTTCTTTCTCTTTCCTGATTGCTCTGGCAAGAACTTCCAACACTATGCTGAAAAGCAGAGGTGATAGGGGACAGCTCTATCGTGTTCCTGAACATAGAGCAAAGGGCTTCAGTTTTTCACCATAAAGTATGACATTAGTTCAGGATTGGTCACATATGGCCTTTATTATGTTAAGGTATTTTCCTTCTATACCTATTTTATTAAATGTTTTAATCATAAATGGATATTGTATGTTCTCAAATGCATTTTCTGCTTCTATTGATATAATCATATGATATTTGTCCTTTATTTTGTTTTTGTGATGTATCACATTGATGGATTTGTGGATGTTGAACCATACTTGTGCCCCTGGGATGAACCCCACTTGGTCGTGATGAATAATCTTTGTAATGTATTTTTGTGTTCTATTTTCTAGAATTTTGTTTAGGAATTTTGCATCTGTATTCATCAGAGATACCAGTCTGTAGTTTTCTTTTTTTGTGTTTTCCTTACCAGGTTTTGGTATCAGGGTAATGTTGGCCTCATAAAATGAGTTAAGGAGTATTGCTTCTTCTTCAATTTTTTGGAAGAGTTTGAGTAGGACTTGTGTTAGATCCTCTTTGAAGGTTTGGTAGAATTCACTAGTGAAGCTATTTGGTCCCGGACTTTTTTTGGGGAAAGGATTCGGATGATTGATTTTCTTACTGGTGATCGGTCTATTTAGATTTTCCAATTCTTCATGATTCAGCCAAAGAAGGCTATATGTTGCTAAGAACTTGTCCATTTCTTCTAGGTTATTGAATTTGGTGGCATATAGTCCTTCATAGTATTCTTGGATGATCCTTTGTATTTCTGTGGCATCCGTGATAACTTCCCCTTTTTCATTTCTGATTTTGTTTATTAGTGTCTTCTCTCTTTTATCTTAGTGAGTGTAGCCAAGGATTTGTCGATTTTATTAATCTTTTCAAAGAAACAGCTCTTTGTCACATTAATTTTTCTATTGTTGCTTTGTTCTCTATTTCATTTAGTTCTGCTCTGGTTTTTATTATTATCTTTCTTCTGCTGACCTTGGGTTTCATTTGTTTTTCTTTTCCTAGTTCTATAAGGTGTAATGTGAGATTATTTATTTGGGATTTTTTCTTATTTCTTGAGATAGGCCTATAATTATATAAATTTCTCTTTTAAAACTGGTTTCGCTGTATCCCCAAAATTTTGTCAGGATGTATTTCTTGTAATGTAAGTCATATGTTAGAAAATTCTCTCAGCTTCTGTATGTCTAGAAAGGTCTTTATTCCTCCTCTGTATCTGAAAGACATCTTTGCTGGATATATTATTCTTGGCTCATAATTTCTCTCTTTCAGTAGTTTGAATATTTGGTGCCACTCCCTCCTGGTTTGTAGAGTTTCTGCTGAAAAATCTGATGATTATCTAATGGGCTTTGCGTTTTAGGTTAGTGTCTTCTTTTCCCTAGCTGCCTTGAGGATTTCTTTGTCGTTGATTTTTGACAGCTTCAATACAATGTGCCTTGGAGAAGGCCTGTTGCAGTTGAGGTAATTATGTGTTCTATTTGCTTCTTGGATTTGAGGATCCAGTTTTTTCCACAAGTTTGGGAAGTTTTCATCGAATATTTGTTTGAGTATACTCTCTGTTCCCTTCTGTCTTTCTTCTCCTTCTGATAGGCCCATTATTTTTATATTGCTCTTTCTTATGGAGTCAGAAAGTACTTGTAGAGTTCTTTCATTTCTTTTCAGTCTCAAATCCCATTCTTCTTCTGTCTGTGTAATTTCCAGATTTCTATCTTTGATGTCACTGATTCTTTCCTCTATCTGGTCAACAATATTACATAAATTGGCTATTTCATTCTTCATTTCTTTTATTGAGTCCTTAATCTCCATAAATTCTATTTGGTTCTTTTTTTAAAATTTCAATCTCTTTGATAAAATGTTCATTTCGTTCTTTGATTCTGTTTCTGAGTTCATTAAACTGCCTGTCTGTGTTTTCTTGCATCTCGTTGAGTTTTTTGAGAACTGCAATCTTGAATTCTCTGTCATTTAAGTCACATATTTCTATATCTTTAAGTTCCTTTTCTGGAGACTTTTCACTTTCTTTCTGAGTTTCCTTGTGCCTTGGTTATTCATGGCAATTAGTGATTTATTATTTCTCTTCCTAGACATCTACAGGAGGGGGTTCTGTAACAGGTTGATAGGTCGGAGTCTCTCTTTTGTTTTCCAGTACGTGTTGGTAGAATGTTTTATTTTTTCTCCAACTGAAGCCTTTTAGTCTCTCTCAAACTGTAGTGTTATATTTTCTCTGCACTATTCCGACTTCTCACATAATGGAGGTATTCCCTAGAAGGCAGGCTTCTCCTCTGTGAACAGTTCACCTGGGTCATAGGGTGCCACCTCCGTGGGAGAATGTGGAGAGCTTCTGAAGTTTCAAAGCTCTTCCTTCACTAGATTCAGAGCCCATGTGTTTCAGTAGCTCTGTTCACTCCTGTAGGAATCCACCTAGATTGGTGTGGATAGGGGCGGGGTGGGTTGTGAGAGGTGGCCAGAGCAATGGTGGTGACCACCACCACAGCCAGTCCTACTTCCACATCTCCCTCCCCTTTGCTGGAAATCATTGGGCTGTGAATCCATGTCTGTGGGCCACAGTTCTCAGAACTGCAAATATTCTGTTCTTTTGATCTGATACTGCTACTGTTCTGCTTCTAGCACTGGAAAGATGGGGGCAGGGTGAGCTCTGGGAGGGTCGGGAGGGACAGCTAGGCTCAGTGCCTACGGCTTCCATTCTCTGCTCTGCAATGAGAGCTTAAAGGTTTTCAGCCATCTTCCCTCAGTCTTTGCTCCAAGGTCTCTGCTGTGAGCATTGGGTTCATCCATGTTATATGCTGTCCCCTCAGCCCTGTGGGCCATAAGAAGAGCCGTAGCAGTCTGGGTTCTTCCCTCTCCTGCAGTTGTGGTAGTTTTGGGATGCAGCAAGCTGCGAGCACTGACCTAGGTCTGCGTCCTGCGCCTGTGCGGCCCCGTTTCAGCACTTCTCCCTTCCCTCCTCCCCACCGCCCACCTTTAGGTTTTTTCAGTAGTGAGCCTCTTCGTCTTGCCTGTCTGCTGCACTAAAAGAGAAGAGATAACAGGGAGTCCTTTGTGGAGTTATAGTTGTTCAATTTGTTGTAAAATTTAGGGGAGATTTCAAGAGGCTCTCCTCACATCGCCATTTTTATGACTGGGGTTTTTTAGAGGTTTCTTTTGTACAATGATCTTATCTTATTCACTGTTTAATCTTGACCATATAGATGAAATATAATAGGTGCTGAAAATATACGTGATGAAAAAAATAAATCTGCAATCATCATTATAATGTCTTTGGTGTAGATTCCTCGTCTGAGTCTTGATTTTATATGTCTATGCTTTCTACTCAGTCATCCCATGTCTTCTTCATAAACTTCTCTTCTGAGGATCCTCTAAATGTTGGTGATTTTCAAGGTCACCTTCTAGACCCCTCCCTATTCTATACACTCTTCCTAAATTTTTTCATTACTTTTAATCCTATAGTAATTTGTCTCAGGATATTAAAATATTGCTCATTTAAAAAAAAACATTAATTTTGATTTATAATGTAGTTTTCATATGAATTGAAGACATTTGATAAGATTACTTAGTGTAAATATTTATATGTATTAGTAGTGAAAAGTTAACTCCTACTGTGATAACAGCAATGTGGATGAATAGGACATCCCTTATAGAGTCCTCCCTCAACAACTACAATTCAGCATCTATCCATGGACAGTGCCTTTATGAGATCCAGACACACACTAAGGGACCCAGAGGGAGTATTGCCCACTCATGTGCCAGGTAACAGGCATACAGACCTCATCCCAGCTGTGCACCCTGTAGTGGCCCTTTTTGGAAGTCCAAATTTCCAGCAGAGAAGTTCCAGTACACCACTGGAACACAAAAATAAAATAAAATTAAACAGATATTACTATACATTGGATAGGGTAAGAGAAATGGTTCAACTTAACCTGCATCACAAGTGACAAAAGCAAATAGAAACAAGTGTGACTACCTCAAACTAAAAAGCTTTGCACAACAGAGGAAGCCATCAGCATTTATAAAAAGGCAATTTATACAATGGGAGAAAATATGTGCAAACCACATACTTGATAACAGGTTAATGTCAAAAATAATGGAGGAACTCATACAACTCAATAACAAAAATACTAAACAATTTGGCTTGAAAATTATCAGTGGAAGTAAATAGACATTTTTCCAAAGAAGACATACACATGGCCAATAGGTACATGAAAAGGTGCTCAACATTACTCATTATCAGGGAAATGCAAATCAAAACAATGATGAAGTATCATCTCACACAGTTAGAAGGGCTATCATCTAAAAGAGAAGAGATAACAAGTTTTGGTAAGGATGTGGAGAAAGGGGGACACTTGTGCACTGTATGGGAATGTACATTTCTACAGCCACCATGGAAAGCAGTATGTAGGCTCCTCAAAAAATTAAAAATAGAACCATTATATTATCCAGCAATCCCACTTCTGGATACACATATCCAAAGGAAATGAAATCAGGATCCTGAGGCGATATCTGCACTCCTATTTTTACTGTGACATTGTTCACAACAGCTGAGTTATGGCAACAATCTGCATCCCATATGACAGATGAATGCATAAAGAAAATGTGTCATATCAAGAGACTGGAATATCATTTAGTCATAAAAAGGAAAAAAAATATCCTGTTGTTTACAACACCATGAACAAACCTGAAGGGCATTATGCTAAGTAAGTCAGACAGAGAATGTCAAATACTGTATAGTATCATTTAAATGTCGGGGGAAAGGTGAAACTCATAGAAAAGGAAAGTTGAATGGTGCTTGCCAGGAGCTGGGGGGTAAGAGAAATTAGATGTTGCTCAAAGGGTGTAAACTTCCAGTATAAGGTCAGTAAATTCTGGGATCTAAAGCACTGCTTGGTGATTATAGTTAGCAATACTGTATTGTATACTTGAAAAAGGAGATCTTACGTGCTCTCACAACAATAGAAATGATAATTATATGAGGTGATAGAAATGTTAACTAACTCTAGTGTGATATCTAAATCAGTGCATTGTATACCTTAAACTTACACAATATTACAACAATTAAATCTTAAAGTCGGAAAAAAGTTGTCAACCTGTTAGTCGACATGTACCTTTGTTTTCAACTTAGTGAAATCTACACTTTTAAGAAATAGTAATTATATCATCGATTATATTTCACTATACCATAAATAGAATATATGATACATAACATATATCATAACATATATGCATTGCTCTTTGATATGTTTATGCCAATTATACCTAGTCTAAAATTTGATCTAATTAGAGAGAGGGATAATTTTAATGAAAATATGAAGCAACTTAATGAAGCATACATACACACAGACATATTAAAGTATGTGAGTACTCTAAGCTCTCGTTAAGGATATGAATATGAAACGTCTTTTCCTTTCCTTGTCCCAGATGCTGTCAACACACTTTGGGTTTCCCTCTTTTCCAAAACTTTCTTCTTATTTCGACAAATAATTTATCAGTCATTAGATTAATTACTTCCTTGTTTTCTCCTCAACACCAATTTTTATCCATATCTGGTTTCAAAATAAAATTGTGTCATCATAGTGGCACACAGCCTTATCTAGGTGCTATTCTGAGGACTTCCTACTTAGGAACTCTTTTAGTAACCACAGCAACCATCTGAAGTTGTTATAGATAGAAAAACTGAGGCAAGAAAGATTATGTAACTTCCTTAACATCACATAAGCCATTAAATAGAATCCTGTACAAAACTAAACCATCTGCTCTTGACCATACCAAACTGCCTCTCCATGTGACATGTGTTGTCCGTATAATTTTAACTTTTACTCCAAAAACCCTCACTATTTATGCTGCGTAATTTGCCTGATTCCTGAAATATAGAGCAAAAACAAACTGTGAGGTTGCAAAGCTAAACACAGAGATGTGGCTGCTCCCTAGGATAAATGAGAAATGCTATTCTCAGGAGGTCAATTATTGCAAATTAGGAGTTTTCACTAGTCTGGAAGTATCAGGAACAAAATAGTAGATTAGTGTTGATAAAGTCTCGGGGACTGTGATGGGAAGCTCTTTATGTTGGCACTAACGAAAAAAGTCAGAAGCAACCATGCTTTGGATGCTTAGAAATTTCAATTTTCAGCATATTAAGAATTCAGTCAAATAAGACTCAAAAGAGCTTTAGGATTACAATAATTTAGTGAAAGGAGACTTGAATATGGACCACAACTTGAGGGAAATCATTGTCTTTTTAAAATGCATTTTTCTGGGAATCATGTATGTATACTTAATTAGAGCACATATATTTTACTGTTTTAAAATTAAATTCTGATTAGAAAACAG
This sequence comes from Rhinolophus hipposideros, assembly GCF_964194185.1. Classification (NCBI taxonomy): domain Eukaryota; kingdom Metazoa; phylum Chordata; class Mammalia; order Chiroptera; family Rhinolophidae; genus Rhinolophus; species Rhinolophus hipposideros. Next base: position 87,727,708 of record NC_138047.1, on the reverse strand, counting down.
GAATGCCCATATCAATAACTATGTATGTTTCATGTGTCTGCACTTTCTACCCAAGTCAGGCAGTGAAGTAAGAGCATGTATAGTTTCCAAGGTGCAGTGATGCCTTCGTTGTTCTCTCCCTGTGAGCATTCTCTCCCCAACATGAGCAAAAGCAAAACAAACTGAACTCTCTTCACACAGTGCTTTATGGAAAATTACCAGCATTAGATTATTTTCTTAATATGAATTTTTACTGTCCGTATTTAAAATTTTTGTGGCCTTAAAGATAAAGTTTTACTCATTTTAGATAGCTAAAACTTCAGGCTTAAATTATAATGAATAAATTGTGAATCTAAACTACTAGAAATGGAGAAATGCTACCCCATCGATAGCACTAATCATTTATATAAACTTCTTTCTTTCCTTAAGTTTATTGTGATTACTCTTGAATTGTAGAGTAACACATGCTTTTTATAGAACAGGCATGATTTTTATAGAACATAGTAGCATATAGAGAAAATATTCACCAGCAAAACAAGATCACTTGTTAAAAAAAATGTGCATTTTTGTCTAGGTTTTCCTTTCTTTACAATTTAATTTATATATCAAATGTTATATCTCTATATTTAAAAATCACTGGAATCTAAGCATTTTATGTTCTGAATAATTATTTCTAAATAGTAAAACATCAATAAGTATGTTAATCCAAGAAAATTCTAAGAAGTCTGTATTAGAAAAGCATAAACAATTAGGGAAAGGAAATAATTTCTTCTGTAATTTTGATAACAAATCAGTTTTCTCTTCAAAAAATAAACACAATGAGGAAAAGAAAATTAATTACCTATAATCTCTCTATCTAGAGCCAATAATCTAAAACAAATGCTATTTTTATTGTTTCATCTCTTTCCTAGAACCAGTGATTTAAAATAATTTGCATTTTGTGTATCTTTGTTTCTCTGTGTATATTATTTTCTCTCATATTCCATACAATTAAGAATTCAAAATGAGTCCTCATAAAATATTTTTCTCACAACATTATATCATTTTCAGTTTTTTTGAATTATTGAATTCAATTGAAATGTTATTCTGTATATACAATTTGTCAGATTCTCGACATTTATCAACATTATTAATCCTCACACCAAAACTGTTATTCTCTTTTTACAAATAAGAAAACTGACGCTCAGAGAGAATATTTAATTGACTGAGTCACAAAGGTGAATGAGCGGTAATTCTATAGCAGTCTATATAATCTGAAATTCTAAGCCATCTACATTAGAACAATACCTGCGTGTGATGTGTCAGGTGACATGAGCATTTAGCTACTGTTAAATATTCAGTTGTTTACAATCTTATATTACAGATATCATGAATATCTTTTAACATTTTCTCTTCATATTCTTTTCTTTTTTGATAGATTTATAGAATTGCTACATAAAATATTTAACTTCTTTATGGTTCTTGGTTACTGGTTTGTGCTTTCCAGGAAATAGTGTCCATGTAACACTCCAAGTAACAACGTGCTAGAGGGACCATTTTATAGAGAGATAGGCAACGAGTTTGCTATTTTTGCTACCTTTGCTGCTTTCTTTATAGTAATTAAATATTTAAAAGGCATGTGGCTACAATGTTCATTTCCCAGCTTCTCTTCAAACTAGGTGTGGCTGTATGATAAGGTTCTGCCAATGGGTTATAAGCATAAGGATGCTTGATACTTAGGAGCCAAGCTTCTGAAAAGAAAGAAGCATACCTTTCTTCTTTCCCCACTCCGAAGTTGGAATGCTAAAGAAATGCTGAGCCATCAGTGATCATTGGGCAAAAGGAAACCCTAGAGATGGAAAGATCTTGGATTCCTAAATGTTGAACTTGGCATCCAGCCCTAGTTACATTCTCAGACTGTTATATTCTCTCTTTCTCTCTATTTTGGCCTGTATATTTTTCATTCTCTTGTGGTAGGGAGCTAGCCTATATTGTTGCACACACACAGACACACACAGACACAGACACACACACACACTCACACACACACACACACACACACACACATTATATATGCCCACAGGTTTGATTACAATCATTTTCTTTTTCTGATTTGTCAGTATGGCATCTGGTTATTTATCTGATTACTAATGATTATTTAAATACTTTTCATTACTTGAAGTTTTCATTTTTTAATTACTCATTTTGTATCTTGCTTGTTTAACATTTATCTCTCAGATTTATAGAAAACAAATATTCTGCAGACTCTGCTCTGTTTTTGTTGGTAGTTGTTCTTTTTTTAATGATAAAGCACTACATAAAAGCAAAACAAATTGAAAATACATATTAAGTCTACTGAATAATAACAAATGACCTGAGCTATTTCTCCTTTTTAGCCACCCATATATATTTATAATTATGTTGGGCTTTCCAGAAAAAAAAATAAAATTAAATAAATAAATAAATTATACGTGTGTGTTTGTGTGTGTGTATGCCATGTTCCCCAAAACTAAGACCTAGCTGGACAATCAGCTCTAATGTGTCTTTTGAAGCAAAAATTAATATAAGACCCAGTCTTATTTTACTATCATATAATGCTAGGTCTTATCTAACATATTATAAGACCATGTCTTATATTAATTTTTGCTCCAAAAGTTGCATTAGAGCTGATTGTTTGACTAGGTCTTATTTTCAGAGAAATGTGGTATATATCTATATCTATCTATCTATCTATCTATCTATCTATATATATATATATATCTTTGATGACTAGCGATATAATAGCAGGGTCAGGGACTTTTCATTTTCAAGGTAACAGACAAATTAGAAGCATATTTTAGAGTTATTTAGAATTTATGTGTCAATTGTATCAATATGGACTTATTAGAGGCACACTAAGTCTGATTGTTATTATTGGAAAGGCAGTCTTGTGCTTGCTTCTTTTAGGTCACCACTTGGCTGCTTAAGAATGGGCCTTGAGCCTGGGATATTTTTTTACCAAGAGATAAAGAGACCACACAACCTGTGCTAGGCTTATCACCTTGTATGAGAATATATTTCCCTGTTTCAGACTCAGTAAATTCTTTCTTGTCTCTGCTTGAAGCATGTGTCATATGGCACATGGCCACCCCCACTGTTATCTGTCTTTTGCAGAAAGGGGATACGGTCCGTTCTACTGTGACACAAGAGGGGTCAGGGGACAGGGTCCTTTCTATTGTGGCACAATTTGCACGTAGGTAAAATGCACTATGTTAGCCTCTGGGAGATACCCACTGGCTGAGGGGAACCATCACCCTTTCTTGCAGCTGATCTTGCTCTTTCTCTTCTCTATGTAAGTAAAATGCTATTCTGTCCAATGCTTGACTGTGTTATGTTCACTTTGGTAACTCCAATACCAAACGGCATGGGCAGAAGTGCTTGGACTGCTCACCCTGCTGGCTAGCATTATGATGAGTTTTGCTTTCTTCCTCATGGTTGGAGTCCTCCTCTGGAGTTGGTAGCTGGTGTATGGTGCTGTACTCCCTTGGAATTGATAACCACTTCAGGGTACTCTGCTCAACAATTACCACCAAATTAGCTGTATAAATCAGACAGAATATAGGATGACTGCGAATATCAAATACAAACATGTTGGTGCAAATCACACAAAAAAATGGGAATGAATGTGTTTCTAATCTCAATGTCTGAAATGCTGCAGAAGACTTTTGATTTATGTTTGTGAATGATTCTGTGTGTTTCTGTCTTTGACGTTTAGAGAGATATCTATTAGTTTCTTCACATCATTTTGTAGCTCTCATGTAACAAACAGAATGCATAGAATTGTATAGATTAATAGTTGACTAATTTTTCACTTGGAGCGACTAACAAACAAGCTGTGAATCTCTTTGGATTTTACTTCTGTAATAGCCACATTTCTGAAAGCATATTTTTGAAATAAATATGCATTTCAACTTCACTTTTTATGGAGAAGTTAATAAATAAAAGGCAAGAAAATAGAGCAGAACTAAAATAGCATGGTCCATATATTATATCCTTACATATATACAAAACCTGAAATATTCGGAAAAGATGAAAGATCCTTGTGTCTCTAGCATGACTGGAGTTGAGTGAGGTAACATTTGTCTTAGGACACAAATGGTTTTAACATATCATCTTATAGTCCTTCTTCTGATCCAGAGCCCCAACTCTACTAAATTAGACTGGTGTTCTGATGTAACCTTAAAAATGTGATTGTAATCTCTATTGTGTGATTGACATGGTCCAGGCCCTCGGTAATTGTGTAGTAAAAAATAAATAAATAAAATAAAATAGTCCAGTGACTAAAAAGTAATTTTCATTTAATTTGTATACTTGTGTTTTTCAAATATTCTAAAGAATACAACAAAAAGGTTACATTCTTTAGCTTGTTAAAAATCTATGTTTGTCATATCCCACAGATGCTTCTGTAGAGCTCTCTCAAAATACATTTAAAGTTTATCCCATAGCCTTGGCCTGAATTGCTTCCTCATCTTCCATTTTCATTTTTTTTCTTTTTGTCTCCCTCTAACCATTCTCCCAAGTGTCCATCACAAAATCCAAAGAACCTGCCTGACATGGGGGCAGGGGAATAACAAGGAAACAAATAAACCAGCAAAAAACATATGCCGAGAGAGACAGAACAGAATGCTTTTTCATGGAAGAAGGGGCAAATCAGATACAACTCATATATTAGTAAATGTTCTGACACACTAATTCCATATACTAATACCTATATGCAGTAGAGTTTTATTTTATCAATTCTATTTGCAAAAAGCTTACAAGTTTGAAAACTATTTCTGAATCCTTTTTGTTTCAAAATAAAACTGTGTGCATCAAGCATATATTTATGTAACTTCTATAAAAAATAAAATCACTTTGAAACATGTTTATTGATTAATATTCACTTAAGTTAATAATTGTTGGCTTTGCTGGAGTGACCTCTGCATGCAAGCACAGAATCTCTTCATTTGAAATTATGTTAAGCAGACGTTGTGAATATCAACCTGAGACCGTGTCCTACGTATGCTGCATTTATATGAATGAAGCCTCTCATAATCGTAATCATATTCAATACTTAGAAGGATCTCTTTCTTGCCTAGAAACACTGAGACTTAACGGCATAAGGATCTGGAAGGACCTGCCCCTATTTACCATGAAATTTTATCTACATATAGGTATCCTGTGAGAAAGACAATCATCATGTTGGGAAGAACACCTTAAAATGTTGCTGACCATACATTCAACCATCACAGTGCATAAAAACTCTGGTGGATGTATGTTTCCCGTGTGAAACCAGAACCACAGGACTTGACTGTAGTTCCTGTAAAGGACTTAAAAACTCAAGTTTTCAAGAGTAACTGATATTGTTGCTAAATGCAAATGAAAAGAGGGGTTCTAGAGAACATAGTATTTATTTTCTCTTACACTGTCTTTCTGTTATATTTGAAGTGAGGTTGTTTCAATTACTTTAAGAATCTCATTGTACTAGAAAAACATTATTTGTTATGTTTCCTTTCTGTCCTCCCAGTAATGGCTGCCACAATCTTATTTCCAATTAGCTCTAAGTTGTCCCACCAGTGTGAACAGGGTTGGGACTCGTAAATCCAACAATCTGATTAATAAAAGAGTAAAAGAGACACCATCTTCATTAATAATTTTTTGGTAATAATAAACTAAAAGTAACTAATATAACCCAGTTACTCAAGCACAAATATGGAACAATAATGTTTTAACTTGATTGATTGGAAGGGTGATGTAAAAAGTCTTATTGAAAGAAAATACAAATCTGATATTGTAAGATAGAGAATGCAAAAGACAGATCTAGTGTTACTTGACTAACTTCAGGATGCAAGTTCTTTCCATTCCCAGTACAGGTTGATAAATAAATGTGAATGCCTGCTATTCATGGAGATGTTTCCCTGAAAATAAGACTTAGCCAGAGAATCAACTCTAATGCGTCTTTTGGAGCAAAAACTAATATTATCTAACATACTATAATATCAGACCGGGTTTTATATTAATGTTTGCTCCAAAAGACGCATTAGAGCTGATTGTCTGTCTAGGTCTTATTTTCGGGGAAACACGGTATAATAATGTTCCTATTTAGAACCAATGCCAAAAAAAAAAAAAAAAAAAGGAGTCCGTAGACTGGGTTTGTCCTCAAGTTCTAAAACAATTAAAGCCATATACATTAAACATGAAAATTTCAATCTGTACCTTTTAACATGTGCCTTCCAATACGATTTTTGTGCTAGATGACAGCCACAGATGTCACTGTGTTTCGATCTGGGAAAAATAATTTGCAAAAATAGAACAGTTACTAATGGACCTACAGTATCATTTAATGTGATGGTACTTATATAATTCTTTAAAACTCAAAAGAACTTTATTGGGCCTTACAAGGAACACTCTTATTTTAATTTTAGATTACCAAAATCCAACGTTAAACTGCTTCTTAAGCTTAGACTTCCTAAAGATTCCCCAAACAATATTTAGATAGTTAGTCATTGAAAACACAAGCAACAAAGATATCACCATTTGTAAAATTCATGTATAACTAAGAAAAATTGTGCATTGCTAAGAATCTAATTTAACCATTCACCTTTGGTATGATTATTAAAAGATTATTCCCCCCCAAACAAATAATGTACTGACTTTAAAAAAAAAGGGTAATTCTGTTATTTTCTCATAATTCTGATAATTGCTTTGTTTCATATTTTACTATGGACTTTGTGGTTGTTTAGATGGCTGTAATTTGAACACAGGAAGACAGAAAGAGCAATGGAGATAATTATAAAATTGTAATGTTACTATTTTTATAGTAACACAAGCAGGAGATATTAGAGGCAAATAAGAATTAAAAATAAGAGGCTTAATTCTCCCTGTTGAAAATAAGGGAAGAGACTCCCGCAGCCACTATTTCCCTTTCCTTGGAGCATTTGCTTGAGATAACTTGGAATTGTAAGTTGTTTTTTCTATGTCTCTTTGAAATGCATATGAATTGTTTTAAAGCTAATTAAGCTTTTTGCCAGCTATAAGACCCAGGGATATCTTTGTCAAGAACCTGGGAATCATCTCCTTGAAAAGGAATCATCAAGGAAGATAGCATCCTTATTTTCTAGTTTCTCTGGGAAAGTAGGAACCTAACTTTAATGGGTGCCTTTCTCCAAGTTACAAAATTAGCTCTTGCCATAAAATATGAGTAGTTTTATTTTTCTCATGGATAATGCCAAGCAGCTCACACAGATGGTCACCCCGATTACCAAGTGAGTGTAACATGAACTTGGTGTGACCAATGGTGTTGTCAAGTCCTCTTACCTGAGGACTAGGTATTGTTCACGTGGAAAACATTTATGTACCAGGTAGCATCTTATTGGCTGTATAGAAAGGTGCGATTTCTTTCTGTCCACAACCTCTGTTATGATTGCCTATGATGTGCATCACATTCTGGCTTGCGATTTATTCAGTTATAAAATGGTTTTCTTTCTCTTCTGACTATGTGGAGAGGCTTTTAAGGTAGGAAGGAGATTTGGGTTTTGATTATATTTCCTCAACACACCTAAATTGCCTTAAGATATCAACGGTAACTATTCTGATGTTTACTCCATCACTGAAATCAGGGATTTAGATTTTCCCTTCATATGCCACTCAAAACTAGTTGCACATCTAAAAATGTACCTCAGAGTGACTACTTTATGATCTAGGAATATATAAATGCTTTTATTCAGAAAAAATATATTTTTCAAAGCTAAAATGTAATTTATTTTATCTTTTAACAGATTTTAAATCACTAAAATGCACCACCCATATGCTCCCTATTTGAATACATTAAATTATGGAGGGACATGCTTAATTGTAAACTTGGAAAAAAATATTTCATTTGAATTGAAAAAAAACATATATCTTAATATAATATTGTTATTCTTAAAAGCTTATAACCAAACATAATCTTTTATAGCAAATCCAATAGTAAAAACTGAACAAAAGTAAGACACACCAACAAGAATAATAGTGGACAATGGATAACGTTGTTAACAAATACAATTAAAAGGTAAAAAAGAAACATTCTCATCTGTATGTGATCTATTAAAATGTACTTTATATGTATAACAAATAAGTTAGTCTTGTGATATGTTTCTAAATTAGATTTTCATTTCTTATTTGTTTATCCAAAAAATTGCTGAATCTGTCCTTATAAATCCCACTTATCTCATGCATTTTCATAGTATGTTCTGAAGAAATACTGACAGGAAAAAATATGTCAAAAACCATTTGGTAGATTATATATTTGACTTAGCTATGTGAATGAATACTATTTCCAATGAATTTCAATGTATCACAAGTTCTGAGAAAAATGTTCCAATTTTGCAAAATAAATAGCTACTGGTCTCAGAATAATTTAATATAAGCTTGTGCTTCTTTTCCATTTTATTATAATTATTTCCTTGATGCTTCCGGATGACCTTTGCCAAGTAACTCAATTTTCTGTGCATTTTCCACTTTCGTCAAGTATTCTCTACTTCTTTTGATAGCAAACAAATACCATGCTATTTCCTTCCTTTATTCATTTGTGGGTTCATTTTTAAGCTAATATGTATTAAATGCATATAAAATGCCACATGTTGTCTTAATTACTTTCTTATCTCCATTTGGGTATCTCATTGGCATCTCAAATTCAAACTGTCCAAAATTTATACCAAAACCTCTCCTTCTCTAACATTATTATTATCATTATTATTATTAAATAAAAAGTTGTCCCCATTTTATTGAATGATACTTCCAAACACGTAGTTTTCCAAGCTATAAACCTGAGTGAAGTCATAATCCCCCCACCTTTCTTTCATCACAACCTGTGTCTATACACTATTAAGTTCTGCCTATTTTAACTCCTAAATAATCGGAACCTCTGCTTTTCTGCACATCCACTCATACCAACATAGACTATTTTACCTAGTAGTCTCTCCCTCAAGAGATGCTTTTTGTCTTAGTTGTTTCCCTAATGCATTCTTCTCTCATTCAATTTGCTATCCCTGTTATAGCCCAAGTATCATGTATACAATGCAAATACATATGACCTTCACCAGCACATTCTTTTAAAATTTTAACAGCTTTCTATTGATATAAGATAAAGACTGTCATCTTATATGAATTAGAAGAATATGCATGATTTGACCCTTGCTCATTTCATTTTTTACATTATCTCCAATACTGCCCCAGCTCATTATCCACCCTACAATCTTCCTGATATTTTTCACTGTTCCTCAAGTGATTCATGCCCGTCTTCTTAAGAACATTCTGCCTTGCCTTTGTCTCTTCTTGGAATGAACTTTTCCTTCCTTTCCTCACCTTCCCAATTGTCACAAATTCTTCAGAGTTCAAGCCATTCATAATCTCATAGAGAAAGCTTTATTTAAATTCCTAGATCTTGCATCATGCTCTGTGGTCTATGCTCTTACGAGTATATCAACTTCTAATTTTCTCAAATATCATTGATTGATATTTTAATAAAATAATTAAGTGTTGTAATTAGTTCTTTGATTTGCTTTTTTTTTTAGATTAGAAGCTCAAAAAAGTGCTTCCTTGTCTTGCTTATAGCTATAAATGCAGTCACTAGTTTAGTACCTTGCACACAGTAGGTGGTCAGTAAAATGTATGACAAATAACTAAATGAATATATAATAAAATATATGATTTATTCCCATTTCACATTTTCAGCCATAAATCTGTATAGTGCAATTTGTTATTCTTTAAATAAATGCATAGGGGAATATAGACAGGAGAAACAAATAAAATAGTAATATTTTCTCAATTTTAGGTTTTTGTTTCTTATAATTCTAAAATTTGCCTGCATCTCTGATGCTTTTTTTCCTCCCTCTTAATGCCTATATTTATGGTGCACAACCTGAGAAATATAAAAGAGACTGTGATCGTGAGAGTGCAAATGGAAATCTTCACCTCTGTTTGAGCAATTAAATGGGTGATCTAATGCCTTCCAATTAAATAGATGAATCTACACGCAGTAATTGGTTTATTTTATTTTCTGAATTGAATATTTATTTTACTAAGTAAAACATTTAATAGTTGTAACAAATCAATGAAGTCAAAATATTTAAACAATGCTTTAATGCAAGCAGAATCTACTATTGAGGCTTTTTCCTTTCACCTGGGAAAAGCTGGGCCAATATTGAAATAGGTTAGTCATCCAACATAGCTGCTTCAAAGCTTTTTAAAATACAATTAATTATAAACAGTGTATTGTGACCATTTGGTATTTTGAAAATGCCAAATTTACTGTGTTGGGCAAAATATTTAAGCTCAACTTCTACCAAGGCAATTTTCTTTCTTTGTAAGAAAAGATGTCCTTCTGTCCTGAGCTCAACAGCATTTTGAAGACTCCCTGGATATGATTGATGAAATAATGCTATTTCACTTTCCTGATCACCCTTGGTACATTGAGTTGGACTAAAAGAGTTGATAGTTGAGAGAGGTTTGGTTGTTAACTGGGACTGTGTATCCCCTGTTGTGTCTCCTACTTTCTATTCTATAACCCCCAAATTCCCACATTTTGAAAGAACTTAGTGTTCCTTTTTTAGTTCTATTACTTTAAAGATATTCTAAGAATGAGAATGAACAAAGGGCTTAAAAATAGTAGGGAGATAAATAACAAATGCATGTTTGGGAAAGTGGGATTACTACTAATCCTGTATGAAGCAAGGGCATGGAGGACAGCAGCCAAGTTCATGGCAGTGGACAGCAGCTAAAGGCATGGGCTTTATTATATAGCTCTTCTCCTTTGCCATCAGTGATGTTTCTGTCTCAGTTTTTGTTTGCTTCCTTGCTTTTTTTTTTTGTTGTTGTTGGCTGGTCTATCTTCATTCACCTCTTAAAAATAAATGTTATTGTTTGATTCATTTTTCTCTCCTTTTATGTATTTTTCTCAAGAAAACTTAACCATCACTGTATTTTGAAGTATCACATTTTTACTTTATTCATATCTAATTTGGATCTCCAGAAATGATTTTTATCTTGACTCCAAACATTAGATTTTTAACTGGCTGTAAATATCTCTCCTTGGCTATTTCGTAGACAACTCAAACTTAGCCAGTAAGTGGCATAACATGGCTAGATGATTTCTAACCTAGATTTGGGCAGTCCTTGAAGCAGAGATAAAGTTAGGGAATTATTGCCGTTGTATAAAGTAGGGTTTCCCTATTTTGGCACTGGTGACATTTTGGGCAAGATAATTCATGTTGTGGGGGACTGCCCTATGCATTGTGGAATATTTAACATCATCGCTTGGTCTCTATCCACTGATTCCAGTGGTAACCTGCTCCCTATTATTCCCAAAATGCCTCAAGACATTGTCAAATATCCCCTTGGGGGCTAAAACACCGTCAGTTGAGAACCACTCATCAAGATGCTAAAGATCTGTATTAGGACATCCGCAGTGAAAATGGAGAAATAATGCAATTAAGAGGTATTTTGAAGATTCTGAGATTAATGACTGAGCATATTAATGTAGGTACTAAAAGAATCTCAAGTTGTTTTCTAGACTGGTTATCAAGAAGTTACTAAATTTCAAAGTCTTGTATTTATATTTTCTATGCCTTTCTTCATACTGTTCACTTTACCCAGGTTTCACTTTGATCCTCCCATGTGCACTTAATAAAACTCTATTACCCTTTTAGGCTTATCCACTCATTACCATTGTGACTAGTTTTTCATTCTTACACTCTAACAGAATATTGTCCTCTTTCTTTGGGTTGTGAGTTACCACTAGTTATTTCATAATGAGTGTATTCCCCATGTCTTTAATGATAGAACTTTATTTTTATATCCCTTCACAACGTATCATAATGCATAGGGTATAATAAGAGCTTTAAAAAGTTGAATGATTTACTTAGTGAGTAAGATACAGAACAGTAATGTTTCCTTTCAGAATGAAGTTATAATTATTATTGATAATCAACATAACATTACTATTTATTTTGAAATGATAGGCAAACACTACAGTCTCTCAATATTTATTTTTAAACATTTGTTTAGACAAAGCAGGTAAAATATAAACATGAAGTAAAATTTCAGGAATATAAAATATGGAAATACAAAACAATTAAACTTAAATCTGCAGAAATTACAAGATTATCAAGTAGCTCAGTAAGCATTTCATATATATAGTAAATAGGTGGTCAAAAATGACTGTGAAGTTAAGTCTTACACTAAGAAGCAGAAATCATGTTTGATATTAGTTAATATAATTTTCTTAATATTATCATGTTTAATCAGAGAATCAGGGCTTGCACTGGGAAAAAGGGGGAATATGATATGGATTGAGTCTATTTTCTATACTTCAAAAAAGAAGTCTGAAATTTCAATCTATAAATGTATTTCTAAATTGTCTAGAAAGTATATGAAGGGTCATACTCATGCTTTAGAAAATTAAGTTTACAAACACTTTACAAATGCTTTACAAAATTAAGTTTAAAAATGCAATCAATGCATTATACTGAAAACAAAGGATTAAAATGAACTTTCAGAGCCAAATACTTCAAAGTAACTTTTTGCAAAGCTTTGCATACTTTGTGTTTGAACCAATTGAATTGTCTTCCTTTACATACCCTGTTATTCAGCATCCCCACTGAGTTATTGTAAACTATTTCACTGAAAGAACTGCAGCTTGAATTTCTCTAATCTTAAAAAAAATATCCTGTTCTCCCTAGAGTGGAATATGATGCTGTTTTGAGGTTATGTAATCTGAGAATATATATATATATATATATATATATATATATATATATATATATATAGAGAGAGAGAGAGAGAGAGAGAGAGAGAGAATATATATATTATAATATATAATATATATTTTAAAAAATATCCTTCATAATTTTAAAATTTTAAATATGAAGAAAACAACTTGTATTTTGTTGCCTTACAGAATTCTCAGTTATTTTATCAATATATATTAACTAATACAATATTTTACATTGTTTAAATATAAAAATGCATGTACAATTCCACAAATGGTGAAAACTTGAAGTTAAATGACTTTCTTTGTCTGTAAGGCTTCAAAAATTAAACTCACTTGAAATGTTTTGCTTAATTGGAAAAACCAAATATTGCAATGAAAAATGTTCTTTTGTAGAAAAAAACTCTCTATTTACTACCCAGGCACATTATTTAAAAGAATTAGAAAATAGAAAATGAAAAACTGTATTTGCATTAATGGTTAAAAATAATTTCCTCTAGCCACTTAAGCAGAACCAGATTCCCATTATGCTAATGTGGTTACTATTTTCCATACTCTATTTATCTGCCGTCACATAAAATTCATTAGATCGACTCTAATGTACCGATTTTAAAATCAATCACATTGCTGTTATCCCTACCACGGCAAATGTAAAAGCCTGGCCTTCCTCATACTCACCCTCTTCACCTCTCATAATTCACTTTAACGCATAATTCAAATGCATAGCTTAGTTCTGGAATATGGGACATCATCGGTAGGTACTTTGTAATTAAGATGACGGGGCTCATTGTTTTACTTAAGTTTGAATTCCTCCCCCAGTGCTTGTTATTTATATGGCATTGGCAAGTTTGCATCACCTACAGAGCATCAATTTAGTCATTTTTGAAAATAGAATTTATAATTCATTGCTGTGGGGATAAGTGAAAGAAACACTGCATTTAAACTGCTTAGGTTAATGATTGGCTTGTAGTAAGCCTTTAATAAACTCATAGACACTGACAATAGTTTAGTGGTTACCAGAGGGTAAGGGGGGTGGGGGTGGTAGATGAGGGTAAACGGGATCAAATATATGGTGATGGAAGGAGAACTGACTCTGGGTGATGAACACACGATGTGGTACATAGATGACATATTACAGAATTGTACACCTGAAACCTAGGTAACTTTACTAACAATTGTCACTCCAATAAACTATAGTTATTAAAAAAATAGTGGTAATAAATATAATTAGATGACTGGCATAGCAAACTCTGGGGTTATGAAATCTTCCAAAGTGTTCAGTTTTGAAATTCTAGTTAAACTTTGAAATCCTCCAAAGTTAATGAGAAGATTTGGGTTAAATAACCTGAAAATATGTTCAACAGATAAATATATGAGTGAATAACATAGGAAAAGGAAGTAGAAAATATCTTTTGAAAGAAGCCTAAAGTTCAATTTTACTACATAGGGGAAAGAGTGCTTAACTCTTTTGAAGTACAGGTGATTAACAGACTTTTCAAAGGTCACAAAGGTATATAGGACAGGTAAGGAAAATAATTAACCTATGTAAGGGAGAGCAAAGCAAAACAAACAAAAATAACCCACTGACCACCTTTCCAACTGCCTCTTTTCTAGTTCAAGTGTGTTTCAGCAGGATAGACTAACGCTGCTACATCCTGACTGCTCTCAATTGACAGTTTTTTTTCTCTTCTCCATGTCATTTTACTCATTATTGCCTGATTGAACTTCCTAATCCATAATTCTACTCAAAAAAACATCAATCGCATTCCATCACTTGCATAGGCAATTAAAGTTCTCTATACCTGGTCTTCCAGATCCTCTACTGAGTTACCTCAACTTGGCTTTGCAACATTTCTCAATCTTCTACCCACTATACACGCTATGTTCAGCTGAAATAAACCCTTCTATTAAAAACTAATTTCCATCTCTGTGTTCTTCACTCATTTATTCATTAAGCCATTGAAAGTTTATAGAGTCTAAAATATGCACCACACTATGCTGGTTCATGGGAATACATCCATAATTTATATTGGTTGCCGTCAGTAAGCTTTATAGTCTATTGGGTGATAAAATCATGTAACTCATCAATTGTGATAGTATACTGTGTACAAATTATACATGGGTTTCATTAAATTTAATGACGATCGTCTAAATCAGCTTGAAAGAGTCAAGAATGGCCTTATAGGGGTAGTAGTTGGGCTGAGTGCTCCTAAAGGGCAACTAGAATGTCACTCAATAGAAAAGACGAGGTGGGATGATATTTCAGGTAAAGAGAATCCTTTTTATGAAAGACAGTATCGCCTTAATAGGAGCTGAGGTTATCTATACACACGAACATAGGAGGCTTCATATATAGTATACATATAATGCTTATATAAGTATATCTTGATACATGCATTATATACATATGCAAGTTCTTGGAGGACATTTTGTGTTAAGAAATTGGAGGAGTCTTTACATTTTTCTACCTATAAGATCATGTCATCTGCAAACAGAGATAATTTTACTTTTTCAATTTGGATAAGTTTTATTTCTTGTCTTTACCTAATGTCAACATAGGACTACCAGTACTCTGTTGAATAGAAGTGGTAAGAAAGGGCATCTTTGCCTTGTTCCTTATCTCAGGAGAAAAGTTTCCAATTTTTCACAATTTACTATGATGTTAGCTGTGGGCTTCCCATATATGGCCTTGATTTTTGTTGAGGTCAATTCCTTCTATACCTAGTTTGCTGAGGATGAAAGTGATTGAATTTTGTTGAATGCTATTTCTGTATCTACTGAAATAATCATGTGGTTTTAATCTGTCATTCTTTTAATGTGGTGTATCACATCAATGTGCAGTTGCTCGAGATGTATAAAGTTTCAGTTATGCAAGATGAATAAGTTCTAGAGATCTGCTGAACAATATGACATCTATAGGTAACAACATTGTATCGTGCAATTAAAAATTTGTTAAGATGGAATCACATGTTAAGTGTTCTTATGATAAAAGAAAAGACAAAATAAAAAAACAAACAAACACTGACTGCTCTCAACACACAGGGATAGGGAGAAAACTTTGGTAGTCATGGATGTGTATACCTTTAATTGTACTGATTGTTTTATGGGTGTCAAATTTCATCAAGTTGTAGACTAAGCATGTGTAGTTTCTCATATATCAATTATACTTCAACAAAGCTGTTTCAAGAAAAGTTTGAGATTGATTCTAATCCTTAAAAATCAATCTTTGAAGAAATTAAATTGGGAAGTTTTGTGCTAAGATTTGCATTTAAAAAGTGTTCTCAGGAGAGTTCAGAAAATATTTTGAAAGGGTACAGATGGATATAAGGAAGAGAGATAGCATATTTAGTATTTAAGGAGGAAATATCTAGAAGCTCAAATTAAGGCAGCATGTTAAGAATAGAAAGGCTGATCAGAGTCAAAATAGTCTAACAAAAATGTTGAATGGATGCAACAAGATTTGGCAACTTTTTGATGTAATAGGGTGACACATGCCTTTCAGAGGAAGAAGTCTAACATTAACTCACAGTAAAATTTTCCCAGGCCCTGAGGTGCTGACTCAAAGGATCTGGTACATTTCCGAAATAATCTATTTTTTGTGTGTGTAATTCGTAAGTTTTAGGACATCTTTCTTTGTAGTAAGAGTTATGTTTAAAATGACAAGTTGATGAAGTTAAAAATTTCATTCCTAGAGAATGTTTTCACATTAAAAATAGAATTTAGCAAAATTGTATGCTATTTTTTCAATTTAACCTCTTTTGTTCATTAAGCTTAATTGGATGAAAAATGCCACAGTTTTACAATATTGATTTTTATTTTCTTTCAGTGAATCAAAATGTACGGTAATGTTCATTTTTCAGCATCCAGAGCTAAAACTTTGAGTATTTTTGGAAAAATCATATAACTCGATAATGTATTTATTGATATTTGACTACAATTAGTAAAATTGGAAGAAGAATATTATTATTTATGTAATAAATTTTCATTTAAAGTAACCTTTATTAGGCAACACTCACCCCTCAGTGTTAATATTATTAAGGGTGCTAGTAAATTCATCTTAAAGTCTCAATACTGGGACATCAGTCAATGTCCAAAACACTATATTAGACATTTTAAGTAATATGTTATACATTTGATCCATTTGTGAGTTGTCATTAGTGAGTTTTAAAAAATCCCATTTGGTAAGACTGGAAGCATTGAAAGAATAAAACACCAAATATACTTTCATACAGTGTTAACTTCAAGGAGAAATCACAAAGGTCCCGCACTCAGAAAGGCCACCCCCTAGCCTTGTCTTCGAGCCCAGGTCCCCTTCACCCCCACACTTTGCCTGCCTCCACTCTAAGGGGTGCTGGCACTGACCAGCAGAATGCAGTGAATTTATGTGGATTTTATATTTTTTTAAATGAGGTGCACTTTACAGGTTTTTTTTTTTTTTTGGTAACAAAACCTCAAGAAATGAAAAAAAAAAAAGAACTCTATGAACTCTATGAAATTCACACCAAAATTCATGTTTTTATATGTAGGATTTTTTATTTCTCTATATAAGTTTGCTTCTTAAGAAGTGTTTTGTTTTCTAGATCTTGAAATAGCATTGAAAATAAGAACAGAATTCTGAAAAAAAAATGGACAATTGTTTCAGTGAACAGATTCTCCTTGGTATTTTTTTTTATTTTTAATTTATCCTATAAAATAAAATAATTTATTTCTACTATATCAGGGTGAACAAAACCATAGCCTGTGGCCAAATTCAACTATGTCCATTCACTTACCTATTGTGGATGGCTGCTTTTGTGCTACAACAGCAAATGTGAGCAATGGTGATAGATACCATCTGGCCTGCAAAGTCTCACATGTTTATCCCATGGCTCTATGCAGAAAAGTTTGCCGGTCCCTATGCTATCGCAAAAGCATATTATCTGTTGTGTGTTGGCAAATACCCCAATGGGAGTTTTGTGTATTGTAGGGCCATCACAGAACCAGGAAAGCCAGTCTTAGGACTTACAGGACACTGATATTTCATGTTTGCACTTGGTTGAATAGTGTCCCCTAAAAGTTCATGCTCATCCAGACCCCATGAATATGAATGTTATGGACTGAATGTTGATGTCCTCCTAAAATTGGTATGTTGATATCCTAACATCGATGTGATGGTATTAAGAGGTGGGCCCTCTGGGAGGTGATTATGAGGTGAGAGTGAGGCATTCATGATATGATACATGCTCTTACAAACAGACTCCAGAATGCCCTTTCACCCCTTCTACCATGTGAGGACACAGTGAAAAGACAGCTGTTTATGGACCAGGAAGTGGACTCTTCCCAGACATTGAACTGACCGATGCCTTGGTCTTGGATTTTCCTACCCTCAGAACTATGAGAAGTAAATGTCTGTTGTTTAAACCACCCTGTCTATTGTAATTTTGTTACAGAGCCCAAACGGACTAAGACAGTGACCTTAGTTGTAGATAGTAGCATTACAGATATACTTAAATTAAGCTTTAATCACAAAACCCAATATCATTGATATCCTGATAAGAAGAGGGACATTTGGACCCAGGCACATACACAGAGGGATGATGTGAAGATAGAGGCGCAGATACACAGGGAAAAAGGTCATGTGACAAAGGAGGCAGTGATTGGAGCAGTGGGTCTACAAAGCAAGAAATGCCAAGGACTGACAGCAAACACCAAAAGCAGGAAGTGGCCAGGAAGGGTTCTTCCCTAGAGCCTTTGATCTGGCAGAAGCCTGAGTTCCAGACTACCAGCCTCCAGAACTGTGACAGAATACGTTTGTGTTGTTTTAGGCCACCCAGTTCGTGCTACTTAATTACAGCAGCCCTAGGAAACCAGGACAGTGTGTAAAACAAGTTTTATAAAATGCTTAAACGCACTTAAACTATTAAAAATGTTTTCTAACACTTGCTGATTTAAAGTAGAAGACTAATGGTTATTAGTACTATAGCAGAAACTTATACTGTGAATAAGCTTATACCATATGGCAATTTTACAATTTACATAAGCAATTTTTTTCCTTTTAATAAAAACAAATTGTATTGCATTTTAATGATCAATTATGACTTACTAGGTCAATATAGTTCTCCAAAGATAAAATAGGATATATGATTGTTTATCTCAATATCCGTTTAATAAAGGACCAATCATTTTTATGAGTCTTAAAGCACATAAATTAACATTATAATAAAAAGTATAGTTTAACTTTTTCCTTTTAATACGTATCTCTGTTAATTTCAAGGCTATTAAATTCTATAAAGCAATTATTGCCAATCATTACAGCTAAAGAGCAATAACTTGATTTGTTAATTAAAAACTTACTTAGGGCATTTAATTTCAAGTATTAACAAATATTTACTAAATTCTTACTAAGAATTAAAAATAATATGCTTGTAATTCAGGACAACTTGGACATTGAAGCTATTGGAATTTAGAAAAAAATAAATTTGACAAAATTACATAATCAAAGAAAAAGCATCAAACAAGGGATAACTGTGAGTGCCTTCCTACCCAACATTTGAATTTATCATCTTTACTTCTCCATAACCGTCCTGCTACATTCCAGAACATTTTACATATTTTGGTGTTCTAAGTTACCATTTGAATGTGTATTGTCATATTTATCATTATACAATTTGTAGACCCAAGTGCAGTTTTCAGAATCCCCAAACAACATTTATTAAATTTGTTGAGTAATTATATTTACTCATGATAATTTCAATTCCACAGTGCAAATCAGCACAGGTGGGACTAGCAGTTATATTTCTTCATCCACAGAGCCCCTGCTGTACATAAAGCATTCACTAGTAATTTTCTTTAATTCTCCTAATTGCTTGGGGCAGTGTAAGCCACTCTTTTCCTTTAATTTGATGCTTTCTTTTGTGTTTCATAGAAAACAAAATACTGTGGAGAGGGGACACTTATAATTGCAAGACTTGAAATACAAGCACACTCGTTTCTAATATAGACTGCAGTTTTTACACATTTATCTACGTAATAGCAACGATTTGAGAAACTAACAGCCTGGACTCAGAAAGAGGAAAACAATAGGAGGAAAGAAAGGCAAAATAATATGGATGATTAATGTTTTTAAAAATATTATGAAGCATACTTTTAGTATAATGATATTAAAATTCGAAGCAATCTTATCACATCTTCTTTTTCTTGTTTTAGGATCCTATAATTACAATCACTTATAGTCCATTTGTTTCCCAAAGAATAAGGTATGAATATTCTAGTGTTGTGTCATGAATTTCCTGGAGTTCACGAAATGTGTTTTTTCTACTAATCTTACCTTTAAACATTCTGTTTCATCTAAGTAAAGTAGATTGGACCAGCTTTACCTCATGCTTTCAGACATGCTCAGTTGATGATGCATGTGTTTAAAATAAATGAATGATTTGCTGGGTGAATATTGCTTTTAATACCATGAAAATGCTGAAGAGATGATCACTAATATTTCTTGCAATGTAATTTTTTTAGGTTTAGGCACCACAATCGAAACATAATTATGTAATGAGTTCAGCTTATTGCATTTGGATAGTATATGCAAAAACATTTAAAATTTTTAAAAAGAAACAGAATTCTTAATATATTCTGCAAAGATTTCACTCAAGGCAACATAATAGAAGAAGCAGTTTATTTCTGAAAACGTCAATTACCATAGAAAGTAAAATGCTGTTACCAAAGAAACAGGTTCCCCTAGAACAAAGCAAATAACTACATAATTTGAAATCTAGCTTGCACCTGCATGAGTGAGAAGGAATTTTTAATTTCTTTAGTCTCTGTCACTCTTAGCAACATTGTGAGTATTGTGCAAAATTAAATGAGGAAAGCAACATTGGTTGATGCAATGGCAAACACCTGTTTAATAAAATTTTTGTTTGTTTTCATTTACAGTTTTAGCTGATGATATTTAGACTATGGGCCAGTATTTACAAGAAGCTATGCATAAACAGAAGAATTGCTAACTATATCTTTATCATTAGTGAAATAGCTGAAAAATCATCCGGGTCCAATATGAGATACTATTCTATTAATTCAAGCGTGTTTGTTCTTAAGATTTTGGAGATCGTCAAATCTTTTGAGAACCTGATTAAATCTAAGAACTCCTTGACCTGAAAAGTACATACAGATACAAATTTACACATAGAAGAACATCGACTTCCTAAAGCCCTTTTTGAGAGTTGATAGAATCCAGGTAAAGATTCCTTATTCAAAAAGCTACTTCATTATTAAACCTGTTTATTACTATATCTCTAGTTTACTAATATTTCATATTTAGGTTTCGGTTTTTGGCCTTCAGAATTATTCTCTGCTTAGATAATTCCTTTTGAAATAGTTAGAATATGGCCATCACAAATGTCTTTGAAGTCCCAATGGGCACTAAAAATACAAAAGAATAGTAAATGTATGCTACATAATATCATTCACAATTAAATGTTATTTAATATATTTATAATATTTTTCTTCTGGATATGCCACAATTTTCTTAACCATCATTTCATGTTTAGCATTTAGAGAGGTTTTTGTAAGTAATTGTGCAAATTTCTATTTATTCCTTTAATGTGAATTCTTAGGACTGGAATTATTTTGTTAAAAAGTGTGAAAGTGTTAAATTATGGGTATATATCACTAAATGGCTCTCCACAAAATAGAAACAATTTGCACTCCCACCTATGTTTTAAGATAAAAACAAAGTGGTCTTTTAATATGTCCTCAGTAATTCGACAATATTCAGTTTTACCATTGAAAAAACAATAAATAAATAATAAAATTTACTGCCACGATCTTATGATATACATTGTCTGGTGACAATAGGTTTTATAGCAATCACAGGGCAAATGAAAATATGGTTTCATAGGACTTCTATTTTTCTGTTGACTTTTGCCAAAACAAAAATTGTACCTGACAAAGTTAAACAGGCAAATAAGATTTTAGTCAAGGTTATAGGTGAGTGAGACCATAACTCAGTCTGAGCTCAGCTCCAATGAAACAAGTCAATGGACTCTTAAGCACCAGGGGAGCTAGTGACAAAGTACGGGAGGGCGTTAGGATGGACGTCAATCCATAGGATGTATGGAGCAAATTAAGTTACTCCTGAGTTTGCAAGTGTTTTTCCCTGAGATTAATTGTTCGCTAATTGACACCCACTGTACTTAGACTTCTACCCTTCCACAGCGACTGGGAGATCAGGACACATATACATTTCAAAAAGATAGTTTCCAAGTCAGTGAGGCGGGCAGGTATTCTTGGGTAGTAAACTGGCAAGAGGCTTACAAGAAAAAGATTGACATCTCAAAGGGGCAAAAGAAGAATTTAGAATTACACATTTTCTAATGTAAATACTTTGAGAAAAGAGACATCAGGAATGTACAATCAGGAAAAAGCCTGTCTAAAGTTTAGTCAAGCATGCGGCCCTGGTGATCACCTTCCGTAATAACTTAGGGCACAATTTACAGACAATGCTCTTAAGAAATTTAGCAATCAAGTAAACCATTGAACTTTACCATGGTAGAACATGACATGTTCTTAAAATTAAGATTAGGAAAGGGTGTAAACTCACTTCCTTGGATATCACGTTTATCTGGAAGGCTCTGGTGGGGAGTAGTTTAAAGAGTAGACTTTTTGCTACGGCTTTTAAAGTGCGTTCCTCCTGAGTGGTCATTATTAGTCTTTTGGACTCAGGTATCTGAACAGTGTGGGACGTCACCAGAGGAGTAGGAAACCTTTGCTCAACTGGATTCTTACGTTCAGACAACTTCTAAGTAACAACTGAGGCTCAACACAGAGAACATGCCCACACACTTTATACTTGTGGGATCCAGCAGACAGACTCTAGTTACACAATGAGATTTCTCTTGTCCAACAAATGTTTCTGAGCTCCTTACACCATGCTAGGCATTGGAATAGGAGATGTCAGAAATTTCAAAGTGAACATATTTCGATTCCTTTCTCATTTATTGTACAATTAACTAGAGGTGATAAGATATGCGTCTAAGTGCACTCAAGAAGCATATGCTCTGCAGATGCTATGTATAGATATGTATTTGTTTTTATTTTCACATTTTAACAAGCTGTTTTTCTTAGTTGCCTGCTTTCCCTTTTCTATTTAACTCATTAACTTTCCTTTCACCTTTTCAGCATACATCACTAAGTTTCATAGTAATTGCTTTCCTGTGAATATTTTATTGCTCCTCTCAAGGAAAAACATGCTGTTGTCTATTCATATATTTTTGTCCTTTCCTTCAGTTAATTTACTCAGCTCTAGCTCCCATTCATTCTCAAGGTGAACTTTCTGCATTCAGAATATTTACTCTTTTTTATAAAGTGACATCACACAAGTATTCAACTTTTCTGGGTAATAAAAGACACACATTTCACACTATCATGGGTCAAGTGTATTATGCCCTTTGGCAAAAGTGCATGATTTCTTCCTCCCCAAAGGTCATTGCTGCTAATTAAAAAAAATAAATAAATAAATAACATATTTACTGCATTCAGTCTATACTGAAATATGCAAAGAATTTAAGTTTCTTATATCATGCTTTGTTTCCTTTTTTAAAAAATTTTCCTTATTAACTTCTGATAACATCGTGAAGTAATCTTATTAATGTATACTTAAGCAGAAATAATTGGCATCGTGGATATGTTTCAGTCCTATCATCAATATTTTAGTGAAATTCATTATAATTTATGTGTCATGAAATGACTTTATGATTAATATAAAGCCTACCTGAAATTACCTATAACTTGCTAGATTATGTGAGACTTCATGGATTCCTCAGGAGGAGACTTTAGCAGTGGCCAGGCATGATGAGAAAGGGGATTTGGAAAGAGAGAGTCAAGCCAAGACAAGCCAGTCTGCATCTGCCTGTGCTGTTCAGGCAAAATTGGCTGTCACTGTGCTAAGCATAAGCCTGGCTAAAGGGGAACCATGGAAATGTGTGACGGAGAAGACTTTTTTCCTGCCAAGTGAAAAAAAATGTCACTAGCTCCGTTCAAACATGAAGGGAAGAGTCAAGTTAAACAAACAAACAAACAAACAAACAAAACTCAGATAAAATGTTGTTAATGTTTGCAGGTTAAGAACTCCTTTGAAAAATCTGTCCTAAATGGGGGAAAATAAATAAAAGAACACATTAATAATTGTCCTACCATTTTTGTAACTTAACAGACCCCTCTCTCAAATCCCCAGCAGCAATTCATGGACTCTAAGATAAAACATTCCTCACATTAAAAGATAAAATGTTAAAATCTTGCATTTTCTTCCCCAAACCAAATCTTTAGTGAGAGCGTAAGAGAAAAGACTAAAAGTTAAAAAGAATTTCTTGGGGGAGATTATTCTCACCGAGTCACAGTCAGTTGAGGATTTTAATAATAATATTAGCTCACAAATTCTTTTTACAGAATCCTTAAGTTTATTTGCTTATGAAACAATTCAGCAAATGTACAACTTAAAACCAGAATATTATTTTCAGATGTTTGTTTTAGAATATTTTATTTGCTTAGAATTCAGGTACTAAATGTGCAAGGCCATTTCCGCCCATCTCAGATCAGCTAGGATTTAGGCTGCTCTTAATTCTCTATCCAAACTGCCTTTCTGCTTGGATGGAATTAGATTACAAATCTCATATGCTTGCCTCATGCTTGTATTAGGCAACAAAGCTATCTGCTTATTCTACACATTGTAACCAGACAAACATTATTTTACTTGAAGCTAGGTTACAACCCATTATTTATGTGATAGTACCAGAGAGGAAGAAATTGTATTCACTAGTTTCTTCTCTGCTTCTTTATGCAGAATGCCAAAGGGGCCAAAAATATATCCAAAATTTGACATACAATTAAGACGCATCCTCTCTATAATATCTATAGTCATGTCAAATGTGCATAAATTTTAAAAAAAAACCCTTTAAAATTCCAGAAACCCTTTAAAAATTCAGCTCTCTTAGGTGATCACGTTAAGGGAAAATATGGTAAGCTAAATGAAAGCATCATAACAAAAGGGAAGCTCTCACAGTTGGACTGATTGTTGATGACCATGCCATTAATAATCTTCCAATAAGTAACACTAATTATTTTGACACTAACTTCCTGGCTTCCACAAAATTAAAAGCTTATAGTCCCTCAGGGACATGAACTAAGTAAGTAGAGATGTTCACCCCTACAATAGCTGAGCAGGCAAAATACGTCAAAATGTCAGACTGTGAAATCAGAGTAAGAATGTACGAGAGGGAAATTGCCAGTCCTTGTGATTTTGTGGCCATTAAATCACATTTGGCATGAGAGTTGACATTCAAGAGTTCACAAATTACATCTGACACACAGAAATATCTTTATCAAATAATAGAAGACACCACCAATACTAGACCAGTGTTTTGTGCTGTTTTTTTAAGTGCCCCTCTCCCAGGAGACTTCTTTAATGTATTTTTTTCCAAATCATTGTCCCCTTTGAAATTTAATATATACCATCTATCCATCTATTTACCATATGTACACTTGTGCTTTATACATAAAAGCATACTTTTGTGTGTTTGTGTGTGTGTGTGTTTTGTGTGTTTGTGTGTGTGTGTGTTTTGGCCCAAGGGCCAAAAATCGCCTATGTGGATAGTGTGTGTGTGTGTGTGTGTGTGTTTTGTACACACACACACACACACACACTATCCACATAGGCGATTTTTGGCCCTTGGGGGCAATATAACTCCATTCCAAAAGCGTTCTTTGACAGATGAAATAATTAGTGCCTAGATGAATAATTTTTTTCTTCAGATTTTACATAATCACCATCTCATTAACTTTTTCTTAGATAAGGATAACTTTCATTAAAAATCTATTCCTCCAATAATTTATTTCTGATTAAATGGAAAAAGTACTTCCTTGAACTATCAATTAACTTGTTTCCTACAGTGTAGTGCTATTTTGAACACTTTCCTAGTCCTGATTTTAGTATGTACTCTGCACCATGTACCCCTTTACTCATGCACTGACAATTGCCAGTTCGATACTTATAACCTCAAATCTTCTAGGGCCATATATTTTACTGAATGCTATTCATCTTCACCTGAAAAACTGCAGGTACTTTAAGGTAAAAACATACACAGTACTACTGTCATAGAAAAAATTTTATTAGAACTTCTTTCTATCCCTTGTCTATCACTTCTATTTCTTCACCAATAGCTATTTACTCCAGGTTTATAATCCCTCATATTAATTATAATCTTTCGTGTTTATTCTTTCGTCATCATTTACACTATTCTTTATTAGATCAGATCTCATCCTCCGACATCTACACTGTTGAATAACTAATTTTGTCTCTTGGCCTCTAGTTTGGCCTACAACAACTCAATCACTTCCACTGTTACTTGGATAATTTCACTAAAAGAGAAATGTATCAATATGTTTTCTTTTCTTTAAAACAACTCGCTACCCCTCAAGAAATAATGTTAAACATCTTTTCTAGACATGCAAGCCTAACACTGGTTCGATATATCTAGCCTTATTTTGATCTACTTCTGCCCAACGGTAAAGCCATGTTGAGTTCATTAATTATGTCAATTTCTGCAAATACACCACATGTTTATGCTTTTCTGAGACTTCATATATATATGACTAGCAACCCTGACTAGCCTCCTTAAGTCAACTTCTTCAACCTTCAAAATCCACTTCCCATCTCCACTTTTGTAAAGTCTTTCTCTATTCTCTAACTGGAGTTTATCACTCAGGCTCAAGTTATACCACTTTGTCTTTAGTAGTGACTTCCAGCAAAAAACTGATAACATGTATCAAATAATTTTATATGTCTATTTCATTGATTATGATTATGATTTGCTTGACAGCAAGCATAATTTAATTCATCTTCAATTCTACACCCACTGATTAAAATCAATATATATTTGTATAGTACAAATGAATCAATGAATAAATAAATGGATAGGTGGATCATTAATAAATGAATGAAAAAGTTTTATGGGTGGGAAGGTTGTGGCTAGAATGAAAAAAAATTACCAAATAATCCAAATAGCAAAATGTCATTAAGATCTTCAAATGTAGTTATGCATAGGCCAACAAAATTTATTTTGGGAAAATGGCATAATTTTCCATTAATAAGTTACTGCAGTCTCTGGGTTTTCAAAAGGAAAAACAGAAACAAAAACAAAAACACCCAAGTATTGTAGTCAACGAGGAACTAATCACTTTTTCCTAATGAGGGACATAGTCACCTTGTAAAGGTTTCAATGCCTAAATCAATAAGCCAATTCACAAATTTTAATAGTTTATTTGCTAGTTTTCTGGATCCTTTTATCATATGCTTAACACTCATGGAAACAAATTCTTTAAAAAAGGTTGTCCCTCAAAGATATACTTGAAATGTTAAATAAAATCAAGTATTTTCTATTTTCTAGAGTTAATTTTATCATCTCATGTCACCCCAGAGAAAAATGAGCTAATTTCTGTAAAATTGACTATTAATCCTACCAATTATACATAAAATACCAAAATGTCTGATATCATGCCTTATTTATTTAAATTAGAATAAGTAACTTAGTCAAATAAAAGGACTTACTTTTTTATTTGAAATTTGCCATGGAGTACTTGGATCTGATGATTTTTTTTTCTCTTCATCAAAGTCTGCCTCAAACATATTCTCCATATTTCTCATTTCAATACTTAGGAGATATTTGATTCCTCTTTTAGTAGTAAAAAGGTATCTAATGCCTGTCAAATCTCTAGAGCTTTAGTACAGTGTGAGTTTTAGAAAAGAATAGACTCTCTAGGTGTACAGATGATCAATGAGAGAAGTCTGAGCACTGAAACACAAAGGAGAAAGAGATTAACAGCATATATATGTATACACACACACACACACACACATATATGTTTAACTGGAATATTAAGGAAGACCTGGAAAATGTCAAATATTGAATACATACAAGATAAATTCAAGTTTCTGACAGTTATTCATATAACATTTCTTAAGTTATAAAAGAGAGGAATAAATTAAAAGTAAAGAGACAAAATTGTAAATAAGATTGGTGAACAAAAGGAAAAGAAGAAAACATGTATCAGTAGTGTACATCGAAATTCTTACCTAGAAAATATAAGTGACTCAATCATTATTTCTATCACATATTATTCTGTTAGCTTTGAATTCAGAATAAGAATTTTGAAGAAAAAAGTAAAAAACAATTGTGTGAACATAACTACACAGTCTACATGGTCTAATTAGTTTATTTTCTTTTTATTCAATCTGAATGTCAAAATCTTTCCATCCACAAAATCACCAGCTCACACATTAGGCATTCGTCTGATTCCCTTTGCCATCATGCCCTGAGAAGCTCTGCTCTGAGAGGTTGAGTCATGAAGAGATGAAAATCAAAGGAAATTGAACATTAGGTCTTGACCCCAAACTAACGCTTAATTATTTTGTTGAGATTTAATATCTCCATTACCAGTTACTCCTTTGATTTGTGTGCATCTCCATTTATTCAAGGAGTTGTATTCTCTAAATTTGTATCTTATTTTTGTTTCCTTGTCTTTCCTGTTCTATTTTTAGAAGTGAATCAAACAAAAGTAAATGTAGCCAAATACCAAGACAATTAAAAAAAAAAACCTGAGATGAATAAGCAATTAAGATAAATATAGTATATTTTTTATATATCACTACTCATTCTTCCAGTTTTCTTTCTATTATGACTGCACGTGATACTTTCAAGCTACCGTTTATTTTAAAAATACCAAATCAAATGTATTTCTGTCTGGCACACCATGAATTACTTTATCCACTTTCAATGTAAATGCAGTTTGACTTAATATACAACAAGCTATTGTGGGAAGTATAGTAGGGCTGTACATAGAAATGGTTAACAAAAATGTCCAATGAATGTAAGAATGAAAATGTATCTCAGTAAAAACAGGAAGATTGCAAGTAATTAGGCAGTCCACTGTTGATTTCCTTCCTGTACCAAACAATTTAGATGATTTCTAAAATCTCCACAGCAAATAGGAACAAAATTATGAGGCAGAGAAAAAGATAAGAAATAATTACACAAACACATCTGCTAGTGCAGTGCAACACAAAGTACCTTAAAGAAGTGAGAAGGAACTGAAACCAATATACAATATTCTGACTAACAGAGGTAACAGAAATAAGATAGTGGGTTGCACATTAATAGACACAGTCATTGCATATATATTGAATTTTGAAAATATTAAATATGATAACTACATGGAGAATACAAAATAAAATGCATTATTACATTAACTAACAGGAGTAAATTACACCGAGAGTAATTTCCCTATTGATGATGTAATGAGTTAAAATGCTTCCGGTTTTATACTATTTGATACTGAAGAGCCTTGAATCGTATCTGGAATCTAGAAGGGTGATCTTGAAAATAGAAAAACAATAACAGCCATTGAATTTTAATCAGATATATAGTCAAAAGTTGTTTTATGGAAAGTGAATCCCAGGCCAAGAAGAATAAGACTACATCATCATGCAGAAAGGGGTGGGTGGATGGTGGAGTGGTTATAGGAAAACTGAGTCACTGACATATTTGTTGGATGTTTAGTGAAGGAGGTCAATAATTAATTTTATTATATGTTATCTTAAATGCGAATAAACTGATGTCAGCAAAATGCTAACTTCATATAATTAAACTCCCTTTTCTTAAAAAAAAAACTACTTTATTGAGGTATAATTGGCATGTAAAAGCTGTGCATATTTAATGTTTACAACTTGTTGAGTTTTGAGGATAAGTATGCACCCATGAAACCATCACCAGCAGTAAGGTCATCACCTTCTAATATTTGTCCCATGGCCTGTATTACTTTTGTGTGTATGTGATAAAAACACTTGACATATTTATCCTCTTAACAAATTGTATACAATAAAATGTTAGCTATAGGCACTATGCTATATAGTGGGTGTCTAGAACATATTTTACAAAACTGAAACTTTGCACCCTTTAGCCGTCTTCTCCCATTTCCCCAGTCCTGCAGCCACGGTCAACCACCATTCTATTTTCTGCTTCTGAGTTTGACTAATTTAGATTCTACATATAATACGATCATATAATGTTTGCATTTCTGTCGCAAGTAAAATAAAACCGTTCTTACATTCTTCAATGTTTCTTTTCTTTTTCCTTCTTTTTTTTTTTTTTTAATGTTGGGCCCCTCTGCGGTGCTGCAAACTCTCAGGTGGACTCCTGGATTGCTATAAAGGTGTTATCTTCTGTGGATGGTTGTTAAAATTGGTGTTTCTTTTAGGGTGCAAGTGCTGGAATCTTACATAACACCATCACTGGCATCCTTTCCCCTAAACTTCCTTTTATTGATTTCATATACATCAAGTGATTTTCTGGTAAGAATGTGGGTCCCCGTGTAGCTTTTTCTATATAGACAGAACATTTTTGTCAATTTCAAGTGAATCTTTTCACTTTTGTGGCAATTTTCTGTGTTCAACAGCTTTAAATACCAATCTATGTTTTAAGTTAATGTTGATTTGTACCTAACAAAAACTGAATGATGAGCAGGTATCTGGGTAAGAAATGCTGATAGTCAGGATCTACTAATAGTAAAATAATGAAAGAAGCAATTCCTTGTGTTTCTTCACAGTCAGGCATTCACAGCTCCTCTTTTGCAAAATATAATCCTAGGAAGATTTTGGAGCTATAGATTCAATGAAAATCTACATTTATGTGCACAAATATTAAATGTAAAGTCAACATTTTCAGTATTATTATTTAATTTTATCTCATTTCTAATTAAATGGAATTCACAAATATGGGTACATGCAGTAAAAGCAAATATTAAACATCAACCCTAGATTTTCATTCATAGTTTGCTTTTTTCATCAAATTGGTTTCATGTCATAAATGTTTTCTTTTAGGTATGCAGTGTTTCTTTGTATTCAAAGCATCATCACTCAAGATACTAATTACTATGATGGACATTTTTGTCTTTAGAATGGCTTGTAGTTAAACAGAGTGTTTTAAAATTGGATCTTATCCTTAAGAGGCAATGTCTGTATGGCCGTGATAATTCTGAAAATGTGGTCACCATGGTACCTAACCTGAGGAAATGAGTAAGTGGCTATCTGCAGTCCAGGCTTCATTTGTGCTTTTATATTTCTGAGGGTATGGCTTTAGCACGGATCACAGACTATGTCATGGACTAATGGTGAAATATGTGGCTGTAAGGTGATTTGGATGTCCCTGCTTAGACAACGTTTATATGTAAGATAATCAACAAAACTTCAATTACAATTTTGTCTGTAACTCCACATTAATTGCAATTGACTTTTGAGTGAGATTAAGTCTATGCGCCACCATAATATCATTTGAGCTATTTTCTTATATTTATTTTGCATAGTAGAAAAATGCTAATTAATTAAAAGTTATTGGCTTTTTGTTTATTTTAGATGTTGAAGATGTTCACTACAAAAGATTCCTTATAAATATGCTAGATAGCCATTTCACAGCTATTAAAATATTATATTTTTATTTATGTCTGCAGAATGGCAAAGAACATTCAGCTATTCATATTTCCTATAAAATAGCAGCATCTTTTTACTTAAATGAAATAATCTCGTTAAAATTTCAATGAAAAGCCATACATACATCACTGTATAATTCTGTATGTGATTTTTTTCCCTTCTTTTTAAAGCAGAGGAAGGTAGGTAGACATGTAGTTGAAGTGACGGGATGTCTGCCTAACTCACAATAGTATGCCCATGAAAATATCATGTCTTTGATATTCTCTCATTGGGGATCTATTTCCTCCTCACTTCAAACTTGAGATTCTAGAGCCAGATAAGTTTGCAATGTCTGCTTGCAAGTGTAGCAATTTGTGGTCCGAGTGATATATCCATGATTTGAAGTTAGTCAATAAAAGTGCATGTCTTAGATTTTTTTCAAAGGTGTTAGAGAGTGTTGTATTCTCCATGGTAAAGCTGGGAAGAATGAGTACATGTCTATGCATGCCTACAAATGCCTTTTCTGCTCTTTGATTTTCTATACTGATAAAACCTTCCCTTTTTTGTTTAGTTCAAATTAGGCCTCTGAACTTTCAAATGAAATAAAAGGTACAAAAATACTAATCATCAATCAAACAATATAATTAAATAGAATTATATGACCACAAAATATCTCCCTTATTCTTTCAAATGTATTGCTCTAAAGCCAGGTTGATATTTGGAACACCAGAGATCAGCTCAAAATGATGCCATTTCACCTACATTTCAGTTTTCATTATTTCTTCCTGGCTTTACAAGTGGTAAAACCGTCCACACTGGAGTTGTTACCTTCTGCAGATTGTTTTTAGTCTTGATACATACTGGGGTTCTGGGGATGGGAGGAAGGACGTGTTGGAAAAGCTAAAGATAGTTTGGTTCAAAACGGTACTTTAATATTTTGAGGACTAGCCTCAACGTAACAACTGAATGCTATAATGAAAAAGAATAAAGTATATTATTTTAAATTATGAAAGTGACTTAAGAATCATTGCACCAATTGCAAGAGTAAAAAAATTAAAAGGACTCCCACGTCTCTGTAGAGTTAACCGTCTTTAGTGTTTAGTAAAGGTAAAGTACATAGTGCAACAAGAAAACTTTCAGAAAATCATTGAATCTATCTCTTTCAGGAAAGCACTGCCTCATCCCCAGAATCCCTTCTCAGCCTCACAAGACTTCACAGGAGTTTCCTTCAGAGTATGAACCTCCAAGGTTTGAGCCAGCTATCATGATTTCAGGAAAGCCCAGACAGATACTTAAGGCAGGGTGTTTCATACACAGCTGCTCGCATAAGCCAACTTATGTAAACCATCTAATTGAACATCTCCCAACAATGCCAACAATGTAGAACATGCTTTCACCAAGTTTAAACAGCATATTATGAACTACATGTCATTCTTATCTTGCTCAGGGGTCAGTACATCTCTTCTAATACATCTCTAGAGATAAGCATCAAGGTGTTTAGTCTGGCTGTCTGATAACCAACCCTACCTTATATAGCCATAAACTAAAATATGTGAGAGTATAATATGTTTGGAAGACATTTAAAAGGAATGGAGAATCATATTAATTTAAGAAAGAATGTAGAGAAGACCAGGCTCTCCATGATGTCATCAAAGACAATTGTTTGACTGTTTGACATTTTTTTCTTCACTTTACTATCTCTTTCCTTTGATTGCTCTCCATCACCCAACAATTTTAATCAATTTTGTGGGATAATTTGCATAGAACAAATGTACACATTTTTTTATGTTCAGTTTGATGAGGATTTTTTTTCTGGTTTGGTATTTTTTATTTGAAATATATTTGACATGTAATATTGGGTAAATTTAAAATGTACAAGTCAATTTTATACATTTATGTATTGCAATATGACTTCCCTTGTAGACTTATCTAACACTTCTAGTTAGTCACCTAATTAAAATTTCTTCCTCGTGGTTATAATGAAGATCTAGTTTCTTAGCACATTTGATGTTTATAATAGAGTACTATTGTCCATAATCATTATACTGTGCATTAGATCTCCAGGACTTATTTATCTACTAGTTGCAATTTGCGGAGGAAAGTTTGAGAATGATTGGTGTTAGTTATTGGATAGAATTCACCAGTGAAGCTCCCAGGTTCAGGGCTTCTCAATGTCAGAAGTTTTTCATTACTAACTAAATCTCCTTATTGAGATTTTCCTCTTGATTCATGATTTAATCTAGTCAGTTTTGTGTTTTTAGGAATTTGTTAATTTAATTTAGCTTATTGAATTTGTTTGTGTACAGTTGTTAATAGTATCCTCTTATACTCCATTTATTTCAATAAATTCAGTATTGATGTCTCTACTTCTAATTTCTGATTTTAGTAATTTCAGTCTTGTCTCCTTTTCTCTGAGTATATCTAACGAAAGCATTAGTAATTTTGTTGTTATTTTTGAAGATCCAACATTTGCTTTATTTCTTTATTTTCTATTATTTTTCTATTCTCAGTTTTTTAAACCTCTGCTATTTATAATTTCCTTCCACTTGCTAGATTTGGGTTTAGTATGTGCTAATTTAGTAAGTTGTAAAGTTAGGTTGTTGATTTGAGTTTTTCTTTTTTCTTTTTTAATGTAAGCATTTGTAGACATAAATTATACTCTCAGCATAACTTTCTTCATGACATTTGGTATGTCATGTATTTATTTCCATTTCTCTAAGCATTATATTTAAAAAATATTATTTGCGATCTCTTATTGATCCATTGGTTGTTTGAGGGTGTTGTTTAATTTTCATATTTTGAATTTTCTAGTTTTCCTTCTGTCCTTAATTTCTAACTTTAACCTGTTGTGGTCTGATGGGATGCTTTATATGATATCTATATTTAAAACCTATTGAAACTTAATTTTTGACCTGTCATATTGTGCATAATAGAGACTGTCCTATGTGCACTTGGAATATGTTGTCAAGTTGATTGAGATTTTTTTTGTGTGTGTGTTTTTCAAGTCCTCTGCTTCTTTATTTATTTTATGTCTAGGTGTCCTATTTATACCTGAGAGGACATATTGAATTATCCAACTATTATTGTAGAAATCTTTCTTCCTCCCTTTAATTTTGTCAGTTTTGCTTTATATACATTGACAATCCATTATTAGAGACATAAATGTTTATAACTGTTATATCTCCCTGTTGTATTAGCTTTTTATTAATACATAGCACTCTTCTTTATCTATTGTAATATATCTTGAATATATCAGTTCATTGTCTTCTGATCTGCAATGTTTCTGAATAGAAATCTGCTGATAACCATATTAAGGATTACTTGTATGTGATTTGTGACTTCACTGTTGCTGCTTTTATGAATTTCTCTGTCTTTTTTATTTTTATCTATTAAATTTATTGGGATGATATTGGTTAGTAAAATTATATAGATTTCAAGTGTACATTTCTATAATACATCATCTACATATTGCATTGTGTATTCATGATCCAGAGTCAGTTCTCCTTCCATCACCATATATTTGACCCCCCTTTTCCCTCTTCTGCCACTTGCCTTCCCCCCTTACCCTCTGGAAACCACTAAACTGTTGTCTGTGTCTATGAGTTATTGTTTCTTTGTTAGTTTGTCTTATTCCTTTGTTGCTTTCAGTTTTATATCCCACATATGAGTGAAGTTATACGGTTCTTGACTTTTTCTGTATCACTTATTTCACTTAGTATGATATTCTCAAGATCTATCCATGCTGTTGCAAACTGCAATATTTCATATTTTCTTATGGCTGAGTAATATTCCATTGTGTATACGTACCACATCTTCTTTATGCAATCATCTATCGAATGGGCAGAAGACCTGAACAGACACTTCTCCCAAGAAGACATATAAATGACCAATAGATATATGAGAAGATGCTCAACTTCACTAGATATTAGGGAACTGCAAATTAAAACCACTATGAGATACCACCTCAAATCTTTTAGAATGGCTGTCATCAACAAGACAAGTAATAACAAGTGTTGGAGAGGCTGTGGAGAAAAAGGAACCCTCATACACTCTTGATAGGAATGCATATTTGTGGAGCCGCTACAGAAGGCAGTATGAAGGGTCCTCAAAAAATTACGAATAGAGGGACCAGCTCAGTGGCTCAGGCGGTTGGAGCTCCATGCTCCTAATTCCGAAGGCTGCTGGTTTGATTCCCATGTGGGCCAGTGGGCTCTCAACCACAAGGTTGCCTGTTCAACTCCTTGATTCCCACAAGGGATGATTGTTAAGATTGTTAATAGTTATGGACATGTAAATGGGGAAGAAGTAAGGAAAACAATGTATAATCTGAGTTAATTGGTGTAGTGTGTGTGTGTGTGCGCGTGCGTGTGTGCGTGTGTGTGTGCGTGTGTGTGTGTGTGTGTGTGTGTGTGTGTAAGTAATGAGATATATAAAATACAACCCTGGAAAAGTTATTGTTGTTTGTATCATGAAGTGGGGTCTTAAGTGATCTCTTTTGTAGATACACTTTTACATATTTTTAAAATTCTTCAATAAATATATTTATTTATATAATTAAAACACTCTTACTGGAGAAATGGAAAGTAAGTATATCACTTAATTAATAGCTTGATGTATGCATATAAAATTGGCAGGCTCTTGCCACGCACAGTTCTGTTTCCTGTTACGCACATTGATAATGACTACTTTAATACTTTCAGACATCAAGAAATAACAACAAAGAGTCTGCAATGCATAATTGCTCTCAATTTTAAAGCAAAATTTCAAGATGTAGTATTAAAGGGTATTGGAACAAGTTTGAAATTTTAACCCAATTCCTAGTGGAAAAATGACTGTTTAGGATAATTGAAAACAACAACAAAAATCTGCTTGAATGAGCTGTCCCATGATCAAGAGAATAAAACAGAAAAAAAATAGAGAGAGAGCTCTTGGGTACTGGATTATTAAATCAGTAGCTTAATTGCATTTCCATAAGTTGTCTCATGTGTTTTTATTGTCTTGGGTGCTGGCAATAGCAATGAAGCTATTCCTTAAAACCATCAAAAAGGCAGTATAGAAAGTAGGCAAACATAACATTATGAAATTTTCTGCATTAAAGAAAATTACATTTTTTCTCATGATATTCTTACTCTGATATGGCACAGTGATTAAGAAATTAAGTTTCCCTATGGTCTTGTGTAATTTATTCTTTGCCTGTTTCGCCCTATAACAAACAAGAAAACAGCATGTGAAAGTGATTGATTGGACGTTTTCAAGTACTCTGTGGAATTTTTGGATATATACCGAGTATAGCAAAAAGTGATTATTAATAATTGTCATTGGAAATCCATGCCTTATTTGCACACACTAAATGATAATTTATAATACCAGTGTACCATGTAACTTGAAAAAGATATCAATAATCAGAAATGGTAATGTATCTCACATTTAGGCTAAAATTTAAGTATAATAGCCTATGTGAACCAGTCAAGTATAATATAATGTTTCAAATTTTGTAACTGTTTTCAATAAATGGACTCTGAATGACACCTGTATTAACAATAGCCTTTATTTTGTAGGGATCTCATAAACAGATCTCAAACAAAACAAACATTTTACATATTTGTAAGCATATATAAACTTACCAAGTTGAGAGTTCCCCCTGTCCTGATATAATTGGTTTTCTATTATACATGGTGTCACATACTAATCATATTTTCAGGTGACATTTAATATGATTTATGTCAACATTTTACAAAAGAGTAAATTACCTGTCAATATAATCAAAATATAAATCATATTATTAATAATGTAATATATAAAATAAGTTTGTTATTAGTTGTTAAGTCAACATGATAAGCAAGTGTTAGCAGTGATTAAGCACATTTACATAACAGCAGTTGTAACTGATCTCCTTAGAATCTTTAGGAGATAGGTTCTATTAACCATCCCAATTAGCAGACAAAGAGAAAATTTATCCGAAGTCACACTGTTAAAATTCAAATTCCAGTTCAGTATGACAAGGAAGTCTGGATTTTACAACCTACTGTGCTAACTCTGATAGCCACATGTTTTATAGCTTTGTTTTTTCCCTATGCAGCCTAAGGAATATAACACATCTCATATGGAATCTAAATTTTGTAAAGTTTACTTATGTGTTTAAAGATCATTACTGGAAAAGATATTTCTTTAGAAGCTTGACTTTCTATAAATGTTGGCGATTATAAATACGGGCATTAATTTTTCCCTTTGGGCACAGAAGGACAGTAGTTTTGCGATTTTAGGCTTAATTTATATATATTATGTTAGTATTGCACACAATTAGATGTATATATGTATGAATCTTAGTTATTGGATCAGTAGGGCATTCTTGGAAAAAAGAGACCGCAGCTTACTAATTTTTCTTTATTTCCCACTAAGGGCTAGTATAGTGTCTATCAGTTAATATTCAATAAGCGGTTAAATTGAATTGTTAAAAATAAAAGAAAATTAAAAGGGGTGGGGAGGATACTTGCCTTATGAACCTGGTATTTATTTTTAAAATGAATGGTTCTACCTGTTGGCCAAAGAGAATGCAGTAATCCCGGGCTGTCTGAAATTTTCAAATACGTAATCGTAATCTTGTCCTTTTTAGAATTTTACTCTTAGGAGATTCTTATTGACAAAATAAACCAGTCAAATTGTTGTATGATACAGCTCCCTCTGGAAGACTCACAGTAATTGTTAATATATTAGTGCTCTAAGAAATCCTTTCACAGATTTGGTTCAATCCAGTGTTTTTCTGCGTTTAAGTTAACTGCAGCACAAACTCCTCCACTTGCATACTGTGGGAAATATAACTACTGTGAAAAGATTTTCAACAAAAGTGGTTGTATATACTAATTATATTTGTTTATCATCATACAGTGAATAATTATTAGCTGAGTGAATAATGATTTGTCCTTTATACCTTGTTTATCTTACACAGCAATGTCTTGATTTTTTTTATTATGAATTACAGGATTAGATATTATTGGCTTAAGATTTTCCAGAAGTACCTTAGTCAAATCATCAATGATAGTCAAGAATTTCTCAAGTATTAAATTTAAAAATTCATCCATTTGTATACTACTCATAGAATGCCTATTGTAAAGAAAACACTCCTCTGATGTGGACTTAGTTTTGCAGTCCTTATAAAGTCATTGTTCTTAGGGAATGGAGATGATAAAGCTAAAGAAATAGGAATAGTTTTTTTTGTTGTTGTTGTTTTATGAATTGGTGATACATCTTTTTCTTATCCACTCATAAGCTGTCTTCCAATATTGTGTACAGCCTCTCTTCTAGTGGGTGTTAGCCTCTTTTGTTGCATTGTTCAGAGAGAAACTGTGTGGCTGTGACTGGTATAAAACCTAAGTCCTTCACTTTTGTAGCTCACCACAGACCACCTGACCTCTTTGGTCAAGATTATGCTTCTGCAAACCATTAGCCATTTTCAGCTTGTAACACATTACTGGATCGAAATCCACTTAATCAATTCCACTACACAGTAATCCGAATTTAATATCATCCTTTCTCATAAAGGCATTCAAGTCCATCATTTCCTCACTTTATGATCTGTGTATAAATTTTTAAAATATAGTTTGCCTGTAACTAAATTGTAGGCCTAGCTAACATATTTCACCTAAAAAAGAGAGAGAAAAACAAAAAAACCTATACTGTGACATTATTCTTCTTCACTATTCTTTAAGATATTGACAGATTTGGTGAATGGGTATTTATTGGGCACCTAATTTTACTCAGAGTTGGCTGAGCACAGGAGCTCAGGTCACTGAAGACGGAACAGAGAAACACAGTGTAAAAATGAAAGGTGATATGCCATGATGAAAAATATGGAAAAGTGTAAAGAAATGTTAACTTTACATTGAGAATGAGACAGGAAGGGGACAAAGAATGTTTCAAAGAAATGACTATGCTTTAGCACATTTTGAAAGGTGATTTATTTCCAGGTCGGCAGGGCAGGCCAGGGTGTTCAGGTGCAGTAAACAGTCAAGGCTAGAAGAGATGAAAATAGCTATTAGTTGTATAGTGTTAGATCATAGTGTGTCTGAGAAGCAGAGGAAGATGAGCTAGAGAGGCCAGCAGGGACGAGAACGTGGAGGACATGTGGAGGAGTCTGAGATTTTCACTTTGGGAAAACAAGAGTCATTAGCATGTATTTTTTTAATGAGTAGAGAACATGGGAAAATGTACCTTTATATAGGTCATTAGAAGGGCAATGAGAAATTCACTTAGAATGAGTACAACATACGAGACAGCATAACACCTAGACATCTGTTGGGAGAACAGAAATTATGGAAGTATCTACTCTTTGCCTTCGGGAACTAACTTTGAAACATCCGTTTTTTGTTTGTTTATTTATTTATGTTTAGTTTGTTTTGTATAAAGCACGATGGGTAACAGCAGAGCCAGTATGCAACTGATAGCACTCATTTGACAGCTTCTTAGTATGTCATTGTACCCTATAGATGACTTATGGCAAGAAATGTTCCTAATACTAGCCATGAGCTAGAATCTACAATAAACAACTTTCTTGCAAAAACTAATTCAACACTGAAAAATTACAAAGAAGCAGATATTATGATTACCTACATTTTACAGATGATGATACTGAGGCCTACCGGTTGTGTTTAAATAACCTGTTCAAATTAACAAATTAGTCAGTAAACAAATGTGGAAGGATCTTAATAGATCAAGCTCTTAACCATTACATATGAGGTCGGACAATTAAGTTTGCAGATTTTATTGCAATGATGTTGCTAATGTTTTTTGATATCAGAAGGATTATTCATTATGAATGTGTACCAACTAGACCAACAGATAACCCAGTTTACTATTTGGAAGTGCTGAAAAGGCTGTGTGCAAGAGTTAGATGACCTGAACTTTTCGCCAACAATTCATGGCTCTCGCATCACGACAATGCACCAGCTCACACGTCACGGTCTGTGAGGGAGTTTTTAGCCAGTAAACACATAACTGTATTGGAACATCCTCCCTTCTCACCTGATCTGGTCTTCGATAATTTATTTCTTTACCTGAAGATAAAAGAAATATTGAAAGGAAGACATTTTGGTGATATCCAGAACATCAAAGGCAATATGACTGCAGCTCTGATGGCCATTCCAGAAAAAGAGTTCCAAAATTACTTTGAAGGATGGACTAGGTGTAGGCGTCAGTGCATAGCTTCCCAAGGGGAGGACTTTGCAGGTGACTGTAGTGATATTCAGCAATGAGGTATGCAGCACTTTTTCTAGGATGAGTTTGTGAACTCAATTGTCAGAACTTGTATATTAACCTTTAAATGTTCTATTACATATATAGACTTAGCCATCATTACACACATTGGTGTCTTTCAATTTGCAGGGAATTCGGTGTTCTTTTCTACCTTTTCAAAACCAACTTATTCATCTTTTATGGCACAAATCAAGAGCCATATTGTCTAGGAAGTTTCTTTGTCACTGTCTTCTAAGAATCACAATTTTTTCCTCTACATCTACACATTGCAATGCTTTTATTTTTAAAATTATCTTTATTTACTTTATTGTGCATTATAATGATTATATTACTTATTTATTAAATAGACCTTTTTTAGTGCTTTTTATATCTTTGCTACTGTGGTAGGTTCTCGCTTATTTGGAAGAACTACACTTAGCATTAAATGGGAGGTTTATCTTTTTCTGATATGGAAAAATAAGTCCCATGTTTTATTTTATGTTCCCTTTACTAACAAAAAAATAAAACAAACAAACAAAAAAAACAAACAAAACTTATGCACAGTAATAAATGGGTATGTAATACATTTTATTGAATAAATACATTCAAATCCATTAGCTAAGTGGCCTGATGATGGATAACCATATGATGGCCTTGGCTTGGCTTGTAATAGGTGGTGTTGCTTTCCCCTACCAGCATTTTATAGGAGAAAAGCACAACAGAGAATTGTAGCTACTTAGTTATATCCATCTTCTTATAAAATATTGATTTGTTTCTTGATATAATTCTCATTTTATCAGTAATGTAGGAGAACTTTATGCCTGCATGAATTTCTTCAGTTCCTTTTTCATATTATGGTGAATAATGAGGCACTATCTTGTGTTGAAACCATGTCTAACAGAATTTTTAAAGTAGGTCAGGCATATGTACTTTACCATCTACCACCGCTGCATCATAATATTATCAGACCTATTTAAATTACTAGAATTTAATATAAAATTTTAATAGGACCTGTGTTCTTAAGAAAGCTCTCAGAAAATACTAAAACAAGTGCACATAGAGTTTGTCTTTTTTTATTTCCTCGCAGGGAAACTTACTTGAATAAGTTTCCTAATGTGTAAAATTATCACATTAATTTTTCAACCTGACTCTTAAAGATTAACAGTTTAGAATAATAATCTAATGAGGGTATTAACTTATTTGATCTAAATATGTTCACCAATAGGTAAATCAGTCTTGTGAGTGTGTATGCGTGTATGGTGGGGTGGGGGTGGGGAGGTGGGCTGCTTTAGGCTAGTGGGAAGTTTATCTGAGCTGCATTAGAGACTAGGACTTGGAATTAATTAGTGAAGAATAAAAATGCCAAACAATTTAAAGGCCCAGGTATTACAAGTACCCAATATATGTGATCTATGCATTGTGTACGATTTCATCACTTTCTTCTAGTGAAAGAAGACTAATGGGTCATAAAAAAGGCAATGCTATCTTTCTGCTATGTATGCTACAACATAGGTAAACTGTGAATAGCATCTGGAATTTTATGATGAAATTGGTAAAAAAAAAAAAACAGTGAGGAAATTAAGTCTGGTGCATTGGAAGGAAGGATAATAGTGAATGGTTTCATCACAAATGATAGAAGGCATAATACAAGTACACTAAAGTGATCATGACTCTTGTTCGTTTATTCATCATGAATTTTAAGCAACTACAATATTATCAAGCACTCTCATAAGTCTTGTGATAAAAAAAATGACATGATTATAACAATCAGTGCTACCGTTAGAAGAGAGATAATACAAACGATTGGGATTTAGAGCTAAAAGAAAGAAATTGTAATCTTTCATTGAATTTTTAAGTCACAAAATATGAGATTTAGGTAAGTAACGTGTATGTCTTTCAGAAATCTTTCCTTGAATGTTATTAATCCCTTCATCATGCATTTTTAAGCATCTACAATACTGTTGAAAATACTGTGATGAGTTTTGTTGACATAAAAGTTGTAAAAGTTTGAAGAAAGTAGTGAATTATTCACACTGGAGAAGATGTAGAAAAAAATCAAGAAGTAGGGCATTTCATCTCAGCCTTGAAAGATAAGTTATAATTAGAAAGAAAATAGGAAACGGAAATTCCATGATAAGGGATCAATGTGAATAAAGGCACAGGATTGTCTGGAAAGTTCTTGCCATAGCTAGTGTGATGGAATCAGAGGGGATATGGATGACAGTCGCTGTAGATGATGTTGGAAAGGAAGTGTGGGCCCAAATCATGGAAAGCTTTGTATGAATTGGAAGTAATTTTGAACTTAATTCTGTAGATAAAAGTAAGTCTAATAGACTTAGGCAAAATCTTCCAGCATACCATGATTTACCACAGCAGTCAGCAAACTTATATGTAAGGAATCAGATAATGTATATTTTAAGCTTTGCGAGGCAGAACTTCTGTCATTACTGTACTGTCATTGTGATGCCAAAGCAGCCACAATCAGTATGTAAATAAGCGGGTGTGGCTTGTGTCAATAAAATTTCATTGACAAAACCAGTCGGAAGGTTTTATTTGGCCTGTAAGCCATAATTTGATGATTCCTGATTTAGTCCACTGAGCAGATCTGCTGGAGTTTTTCTTCAACGACGTTACAGAAAGGTCAACCTCATACAGTGCCTACCTGTAAATTTCAGGAAACCTCCAAGACCTCCCTTACTTCTAAAATTATTAAAAGTGTAGGGGTTCTCAAGACCACCCTTAATTTCAATAATTCACTAGGAAGATGACCATTGAAAGCTGTTCTACTCACCTCATATTTATGGCTTTTCACGGCAAAGGGATACAAATTTACGTTAGCCAAGGGAAGAGGCACATATGGCAGAGTCCAGGAGAGTTCCAAG
This sequence comes from Rhinolophus hipposideros, assembly GCF_964194185.1. Taxonomy (NCBI): domain Eukaryota; kingdom Metazoa; phylum Chordata; class Mammalia; order Chiroptera; family Rhinolophidae; genus Rhinolophus; species Rhinolophus hipposideros. The sequence continues at coordinate 87,684,384 of NC_138047.1, read as the reverse complement.
GGTAAAGCTTCCTGTTGTCTTCTCCCAGTGGAATAATGGACCATACCAACTCTTCCCAGTCCTGATGTGTAACAATATGTATACACACAGTATCATCAGTAATCTCAGGAACACTCACCTGTCAGATGTCCAGAGTGCTTATTAGGGCTCAGTAATATATTATAGATATGGTTGCCTGCTTACACAGCTGACATTAGCTTCCTGGCCTTCCAGAGGATAATCTGATACTGTGGGCCCCAAATATCCCCAAATAAATCACATTACTAGTATAAACTACATTTCATAGCCCCCAAGTAAACAACGATTGTTTTATCAGACAGGACATTTCAAGAGTTTAGAGATCACTTTCTAGGAGTAGAGGGCAAAAGACAGACCTCTCCTTAGAAAAAGTTAATTCTTTACTACACACTACCTTTTATTAGCTGCTTAGAACTGCCATAACAAAGAACCACAAACAAGGGGGCTTCAAACAACACAAGGTGTTGCACACAGTTTTAGAGGACAGAAGTCCAAGATTATTAAGATGTTGGCTGGACCATTCTCTCTCTAGGGGAGGAGTGATTCCATGCCGCTCTCCTAGAGTCTGGAAGTCCAGGCATTCGTTGGTTTGTAGATAGCTATGTTCTCCCTATGCCTCTTACCTCTGTGCATGTCTGTGTGTCCAAACATCCCGGTTCTATGAGACACCAGATATATTGGATTAGAGCCAACTCTAGGAACCTTATTTTACTTGGTAAGCTCTATAAAGACCCTATTTCCAAATAAGGTCATATTCTGAGGTATCGGGGATTAGGATTTCAACTTCTTTTTTTTTGGAAGGGATGCAATTCAACTTACAACATCATTAGTTTTTTGTGAGGATTATATGAATTAATATATGTAAAATGCAAATCAGAATATAAATAGAAAACAATTATAATTTAGATCTTAGAATTGAAACAAATTCAAGTGTACTTGAGACCATATATATATATATATATATATATATATATATATATACATATTAGTTTGTCAGAGAATTGAGTGAAACACAGATCGAGATAATAGTATTTGATATGGAAGTACACATCACTGAACAGAAGGTCACGGATTGATGAAATAAATTATAATAAATGCTTCAGTCTTTGAAGATGGTATAAATGCCCTGGAAATTTATGGATAATAATAAGGGCAAGGAGAGTATATACCAGATGATACTGACTTAAAAGTCACATTATTTTTCTGTGTAACTAATTTCTTTAGTTATATGAACACTTCTCAAACTTTGTTGTAATGCTGTATTTGTTTGTTTACCCAGAGTAGACAATGTTTTTATAAGCGTCAGGAACCACGTCTGTTGGTCAAGTGATGTACCCCCTGTGTTTGGTACATAGTAGTCACTCAAGTTTGCTTTTTTGAATGATTAATTGATTGAATAACTGATAGTCATAGAGCCATGGATATGAGAGACAATAATCACTCCTCTGTTCTATAAGATGTTAAAAAGTATTAATTGTGTAGGAAAAGTTAAGGCACATCTTATAAAAGTCAAAACATGCTTTCGTAAAACATGGTGGTGGGCAGATCTTTTGTAGAAAAAGTCATAGAAAAGTATACAAAGAAAAATATTTTAATCCGTATTCCAGGCCTTTTAAAAACATTTTATTTTATGGATGTTGAAATTTAGAAGGGAGTACTTAAGGAATTTGCTTATGTTTATGCAAATAATTGGAAGTCCCAGAATTCCCTACTCAGTTTCAAATAAAGAAATTTTATAAGGACAATGCATACAAACACAGTTTATTTTTGCTTCGTGGTATCCACGTCCTATTTAATTTTGACCATGTGCTTGCTTTACATGGTTTATAATCATCATTTTAATCGAATAGTTCGGAACACTATTTTCCTGTTTACAATTATTTTTCAATCTAAAACTTTGAAATCAAGATTATAAAAGCATGTCAGTCAATATTTACTAAATTTATATTATCTGCAAATCATTATGCTAAGCTATTTGATGGGGTAATCAGAAGGAAAAATAATTAAACCTTCACTTAAAGAAATTTAAGTATAGTTATATATATAAAACATACCTGAAGTAGACAATTTGTTTAATGTTGGTCTAAACACAGTGAACATGGAAGCAACCATATACTTTTGAATATTCTCGAAGATCACATGATCTTGGAATTTATTCCATCATCACAAATAATAATAGGCAAACTTTCTAAACCTAGATTTGAAAGCCCACAAATCCTGGTATCTCTTTCTCAGTCTCCAATTATAGTGATCTATTGGTTTTTTAAACAGAAGCAAAAAAGTGTTCTATAGACATGTGGTTCTATAGACAAATAACGTACATATGGTAGAATCAAATAAGGAAGATATCAAGAAGAAAACAATCCAAAGGCTAGCTTTGCAGACTGTAACAGGACACACAATTTTGTGGTGCAGTTAATTCACTGAATTTAAGCTTTATTTTCTCACCTAAAAGTAGAAGAGTCTGATTACATGATGTCCCAAGCATGAGTTTTCAAAGTCAAACCGGGGTGTTTATACTCCTGTGAATATTTAATGTCTCTGTAGGAGACACACTAGCATAAATAATTTTTTTAGGAAATTATTTTTCAGATATCCAACTTCCTACCTCAAAGAAAGGCTATGGTCTCTTGGCTCTCTTTTCCAATATTTATTTTTACAATCACCTGTCTGCTTTCGCCACACAAAATTAAGGCAAATTTTCCATCTTGAAGCACATTACAGAGCCATCCTAGCAATGGCAAAACCTTGAGGACTGAGGAAAAATATGCAATTCAAGAGTGGTTTGCAACTAACTGAAGATCTAGTAAAAGCAAAATGAGATATATTGCAGGGTCAGTGCCTTATATTTCCCCCAAAATGTACTCAATACATTTCCTGTTGAGTCTATCTAGTATTCTATCATATAAATACATTCAGAAGAAGTGAGATGGTTATCATGGGTGCATGCATAAACATAACAGGTTCTTTAGAAATAAAAAATCAAATCAAAAATTTTTTTTGACAAAGAAAGTTTGATTTGGCTGACTGTCTTTCAGAATTGGGTTTTCTAGTTAGTTGCAGTGGTCATTGTTTAGAAACAGAATCAGCTAAATCTGCTGTTCTAATATGTTTAAAACACATAAAAATGTACATGATGCTTTTTGCAAATATCTAACATGTTAAAAACAGTTAGATTTCAATTTAAAATGCAGTATGGCTAGATATTTTCCCAGAATTATTTTAAGGGATACAGAAAAAAAAAAAAAGTTTGAAAACCACAACATCTGATTCCTCTAATATTAATGCAAGTGTTACTGTATTAGGCAGAGAAGGCGTGGATAAATTCATACTAACATCTTTTACATAGAAAAGAGCAGACAGAAATGGAGCAAACATTTGAATCCTAAGACTGCTTTTTCTCTCTCAATGCATGTGATCCTTCAAGTTTAGGAACCCCCATGAAATGTTCATTTCCTGGGTATCTTTTCGTTTTATATATTTCTATTTTTCCTTTACAGAAAGATTAAAACTCGCTTCTTTGTTTTTTTTTTTTTTTTAACTTTTTATTGGGGAATATTGAGGAACAGTATGTTTTTCCAGGGCCCATCAGATCCAAGTCATTGTCCTATCTAGTTGTGGAGGGCGCAGCTCACTGACCCATGTAGGAATCGAATTGGCAACCATGTCATTAAGAGCTCGCACTCTAACCATCTGAGCCGGAGCCGTCCAGCCTCCCTAAAACTAGCTTCCGAAGATAGTCGATGGTGAGCACAGTTAGACAGTTATGGTTCAGAGATAAAGCTAGCCCACTTGTGATTGATAATAAAGTGTATCAAGAAAAATAAGGGAGGTGGAGTATGACATAGGGAAGATAGTCGATGGTATTGTAACAGCTGTATAAGATGTCAGAGGGGTAGTAGATGGGGTTGGTGGGTTATCCCTTTATGAGGGGTTTAAATGTTTAACTATTACATTGCTTTGTACACCTAAAACTAATAAAAAAAGATAATTCAAACAAAAAAGAATAATCATCAGACAGAAACCTTCCTTGCAGGAGAGGGGGAATGATTCAAAAGTTTTTGTGAAACAAAAGGTCAGACCAATCCACCTATTAAGGGAACCAATCTAAATGAATCCTTCTATTTATTTCTGAAATGCATGGACAGTGTTCATTCAATTACGTGGACTTAGAGTAACAGTGATTATATGAAATTTCTCTTTGGAAGATTTTGAACCAGGCCATGCAGGCTTTGTTAATAATGAAGCTGTAGCCACTGAGGTGAACTCGTCCAATTTATACGAAAGCCTGAATGTAAACAGCCTACCAAGAGAGATACACAGCCGTGCAAATATTTGCAGGGGAATTTATTACATTCTCTATGGGAAAACAGATTAAAGTGGAAGAAAATGTACATAAGCCTTTCAACAATGAAAAATATTAACTAAAAAACAAAGCCGTCAAGAACCATATTCCCAAGAACTTGCAGGTTCCCAGAGCTGCAAGGTGAATCAAATAAGTTTCATTTTATTATTTAGTTGCTGAGAATGAAGTCTTTCTAGAAGAGCAGGAAATATCTTCTTACTTTTTAAAATGTTACCTTCATTTTATTTATTTGGAGCAGCTGTTGGGGAACAATGAAATTTGGAGCCTAGTTGACGATAATAGATTTTACGATAACAACAAATTTATTTGCACATAGATACCAGCATAACAGGACCCACAAGGGAAATGAGTGAACTAGAAAAGCTTGAACAACGGAAGTGTGTGTATAGACCACAGGGCCTCGAGATGGTTTATTTCTAGGTGTGATATTCAGATTTATCATTATTAGTTTCTTGCTAATCTCATTATCCCGTTTAATTCTGAATTTTCAGGTCAGATGCATAATTTAACGAAGCTGGTTATTCCTCCCATTGCTCTGAAAGACAAGCTTCTGCTTGTGATCAGTTCAGCTACATTTTCTTAAATTCACATTTTCATGTAACATTCAATGCTAAGACATGTTTGTACCAGTTTGATCATTCCAGGACAATAGACAATATTTCACTGCCTAAGTAAAACAGATTTAATTGCTAGACAAGATTTCAAGGAACTGAACTTCATTTTAATCACAAACAAGCTGCAAGGCAGTTTTCAATTACAGCAAGCTTTTTATTTTCCTCCAGCTGTGTGTCCCTGCTGATTCCTCAAATTACGTGTAAGTTGTCCCAGATTTTGAAGTGGTGTACCTACGGAGGTTTTTCTTTTGTCAGCTGATGAAGTATCTGTGATTGGAACCTAAAAAAAAAAAAAAAAAAATTGGCATTTATAAGATGTATTAGCCTGTATTACCCCACCCTGTATCTTTCAGGACATGTTGATTGAGCATGAAGAAGGTCTGAGATATCCTCTCCTGACAGGAACGTTCTTAATTAGGCTGCTGGTGTTGCAAGTACTCACCTCTTTCTTCCACAGGAACTTCAAAAGATACTGTTTGAACTAAGCCCTAGAAAAAGTAATATGTTGGGTATTAGACAATCAGGTCAATAATGCACTGTATTTTCAAAGTTCTACATAGTTTCAGCTTTTAGAGAAGTTACCATATGAGGTCCATAGTTTGTATCTGATAATAATTGTCTTAATATAAAGCCTGAGTGCAGGGCTAAGTTGAAACAGATGTCCCTAAACTGGGAGGGTCCAAAGAAAATCTGACTCTTCAGAGAAATGGTATAGCCTCATTTAAAGATAAAGGGAACAATGATAATGGAACACAGAAAAGAAAAGAAAAAAAATGTTCCACTTCAACTTGCAAGGATTGATTTGCTTTTCTCACTAGCCTAATTACTATCTTTCTGTCCCTTTATTTATTCAGTAATCACTCACGAAACATGTAATTGACAGCTATTATATGAAAAATTTTACTACTTTATTAATTACCTATCCACACAAACATAGTTACAAAGATATAGGAGGAATTTCCAAAGAAGGTGAGATCAAGCATACCCAGACAAAAAACATATCAAAGGTTTCAAGTAAAAAAGAAAATGATATTAGATCACTCCAATCAAATTTGTATAAATTTATGAGCAGATATGAGGATGTAGTTTATCCTAAGGATGAGGGAATAACATAAAGGCACAAAAATGAAAAGAAAACAACTACTGGGTTCCAGGATTACAAATAATAATGTTTGGATTTATTTTAGACTGACAATATAGGTTGATGTAATATTGTTAAAACCTTTATTCTCTTGGCCATGAAAGTCATTGGAAAGGCTTAATAAGAGCAGTGCATTAAAAATAAAAAAAAGATGGGGAAAACAAATGGGGATGCAGTATCTGAATATATAATAGCAGTTAGAAAATGGGACAAGGAAATCACCTGAGAGAAATTTTTCTAAAATTCAGAGTTATTTAATGGCTGAGATCAGCATTGACTATAAGAGTTACTGGCTACTATAGGAGCTGACTGTGAGACTTGATAAGGTCTGAATATTAGAAAGTCTGTGAAGAAATAATGAACTAGAAAAATATTGTGATGGATTGAAAACCAATGAAAATTAAATTAAATTAAAATACGTATGGCATTGACTTAAATTTAAAAATCCAAAAGCCTCATATATTCTCTTTGTATTAAACTGTTTTGACCAAAGATTATGATTTGGTGTTAAATAAAAACATACAAAAAATTATATAACATGCATGAACTTTCACAAGTCATGAATTTGGAGATAAAAAAAGTAATTATTTTCCCCATAACTTAACTTTCTCTGTTGTTTCCCTACTCATTAAATACTATCACCAGCAATAACAATCTAAGAGCTACCTCTGAGAACTCTGATAGCATCACTGTGATTTTGTAGGTTCTAAAAAGGATTTGTTCAACTATCTTTCAGAAATGCTAGACATATTTGTGAATTTTAGTTTACACCAAATTTTATGACCTTGAAAAGACCCCCAAATCCTGTTGCACAAGTGCTGTGTTGTATAACTTTATTCTAATTTCCATATGACTCTGAATACTATCCCTTTCTAATGATGCACCTCGTATAGTTTCACATCTTACTATCTGTTGAATGCTTGTTTCTTAATCACCAGTTCTAACTTTACTTGATAATCTTATTGTGGTCAAATTATATAAGGAATCACACTTTTGAAAAATGAATACATGGATGTCGAGTTAAATATATATACATATAATTCAGCATACAACGGTATCATAAGTACATGGGGGTATATGTGCACTTACAATCAGAGTGGGATGACATAGGAAAGAATAATAGGAATGAAGAAAGTGGATAAATTACTGGCTACCTGACACACACTTGAATGTTGCAGTTCAGCAGAATATCCCTAACAAAACACCTTTTTTCATATAGCCCTAGTTAGTTCCTCATTGTCACCCTAGATCTTTTCAGGTAATCCCAATTACTGTGAATTAATTCAAATCACAGGTAAATTTAATCTGAATGTGTAAACCTAATAATTAACAAATTGCTATTTGTGAAATAGTGTGGATGGATTTTTTATTTTTAAATCATCGCCCTTTGACATTACTTTGTGAGTCTCATTTCCTTATTTTATGCAAAATATGACTAAGTTTTTAATACTTATTCCTATTCAACAAACCTGAAAAACCAACAAAAATAATTTAAAACTTTAATAGAATAAACACATTTTAACTTGAGTGCAAGAATTTGTATTCAAAATTTTTTCTTCCCTCATTAATTTATACTTTTTGTGAACCTACTAATTAGGTGTTTTACATATATATATATATATATATAATCTTTGTGTGTCTTTGTTATATTTGTGGAATTAATCTCAAAAGAAATAGCTCTGTCTTTAAATGAATATCCATTTACTGTATTTTAGAAGTTCACATTTCACTGACAGACTATTCTTTTAGTGACTAGCTTAATAATACATTTTAATAACTAATTCTAGTTATGGCTTCCAGTATAGTATTTATTTTTTGACATTAAAAATTTTTCTTATTAGAGGCAGGGTGAAATAATGAATCACCTAAATTGTAAATTAACTTCCATTAGCTCATGTTGCTTTGTAAAGTATTCAATGCATATTAGATTTTAGGTTTTCTACATGTACTATTTCTATGAGAAAAGTTAAATAAAAGGTAAAAGAAAAACCCTGTAATATCATAATGAATACATTGTTATAATGGGTTTTGTGTTTTCAGTAGGCTATTATAAACACATAATTTTAGTATTTTGAATACAGATCTCTTATATCAGTCAGTTTTCATGGTTGTATGAAAGAAAGACTAATTCTGGTTAGCTTCAGTAAAGAATATATTTGTTGCAAAGATAGTAGCTAGTTCAAAAATTGATTGGTTTGAAAAATAATCAGGGACTATGGGAGAGTGAGGTGCAGGAAAACAAAGAGAAGGTCAAGTCGAAGCACCTGTGAGGCCTCTGTGTATAGCACAGGCCCCACTCATTACACTCCACTTCATTCCAAACTGGATCCCTCTACAATGGCCCTGTGATTTCTCTATTGTTTCTGGGTATTTGAGCCACTGCCTAAAGATTGATAGTACCTCACAGGTACACCTTAAGATCAAGTCTAGAACATACCAGGCTAAGTGAAATAGTAAATAACTGTGATCTTCCATTTGAGAAATTTGGTCTAGGAAGAACACTAAATCTGAAAAATTAAGCTTAGGTGGTATATCAGATTATTAGATAAAGGGACACTGATGAGGGCAAAAACGCTGAGTGTGTGGAGAAAAGGGGGTTCTGCGGATGGTAATCTCACAGGGTGATCTGACCATACATTCCTAACTGGGCGGGTCATGGTGGGTAGTCACACCTCGGGCATAATCACTTTTTTAGTGAAAGTTTTATCTTTAGTAAGCCCTGTCCATTGTTCTTGTTCATCTAGGTTAACACACCTTTGAAATGAATTTAACCTCAAGAGCATATGAATTTAACCTGGAGAGCATATAATCTTAATTATTCTGTTAACTAATCCCTGCCTTGCTTCCTCCACTTTCATGTAATCTTCCTTATATCCTCTACTTAATTTTAAATGCATAAAAGAACCTGCAAAATTGTCATTCCCTAGAGCATTTGGGATCTTGTTCCCTGGCATTTGTCATCAGTTTGGCTCAAACAGCATCTTAACAAAAATTCTTTATAGGTTTGGTCATTTCGTATATTGACAAGTATAAATAGGTTTGGTCATTTAGTATATTGACAAGTATAAATACAAAAAAAAAAAAAGACATATTACTTCAACTTTTAACCAGAGCATCATTTATTAAAAGGGTATGAAAAGACTTGTTTCAGCTCCAACATATAATGAGTTTAGTAGTCATTGTTTCCATCTTTACAACAAATAAAAACTGAACAAACTAAAAAACAATGACTTTTAAGCCATCGGAGAAAAGGTCACAGGGCAAAATGCCACCTCAAAATGTGAAGAGATAAGTGAATCCAGTCATGGATGAGATCTGTTTACTTGGAGGAGAAGCTCTAAAACCATAACTGGTAGGAACAATTAAATGGTAATCTTGGTGAGTTGCTGGAGGTTGACTATAGGCTACCACAAAAGTGAGAAACTTAGGGAACTCAAGTCTTAGGTGGCCTCTCACATTTTTGTGGATGTTACATGTAGGAACTCCACCACATTCTCACAGTGCAGGCCAAGAGAGATCAACTTGTGGCTCTCGCATTGGGAGGGGAACAGTAATAATTGTGAAATAAATCCGGAACATTCTCCATAGCAAAGACCTACTTTCTAGAAAAACACATTACTTGAGCTTATCCTACCTGGGAGAAGGGCATTTCTCATACTCCAGCCCCATTTAGGCTTCTTTTCTTACTTAAGGGCCCGAGGAGGGAGAATGGAAGCTAAGAAACAGTAGTCAAGTTTTTATTTCAAGGACCCAGGCCCATTAAAGTACTGACATTTAACTATAAGATTAGAACAGGTTTTTATTTCCTCAAAGCTTAACACTAAACCAACAGAGCTCTGGTATAATAATGGTGAATTACAACAAATGGCTGCAAGATGCAAAATCTCTCAGTGAAGTAGTTCATAGGGAAGCACAAAATCAATATGTACAAGGACACAAGAGGTAATTGAACTTCTGTCACCTACAGCTACAGCAAACATTAAGTGCCTTGGAATTCCTATTCATGTCCATATAAAACTTCACACTAAATAGCTATTTACCCTCTGGTAAATAGTGGTATTTTGATTTATAATAAGAATATCTATCTATCATCTATCTATCTATCTATCTATCTATCTATCTATCTATCTATCTATCTATCTATCTACCTATCTATCTATCATCTATCTTTGGTATTCACCTTCCCATTTCTGGTACAGAACTCCTAAAATCTTTGGAATTTCCTAAGTGACAAGGGAAATAAGAGTATATTTTGTTATAATATTTGATCTTTTGTCATCTGTTCTTCCAATAGTTCCAGAGCCATAAAGACAAAATGGGTGTCATATTGTTCATAACAAGCCTCTTTCAACCATACCTGAGATTATGTTAATGAATAAGTTTGGAAAGCCCCTAAAGATGAGGACTGGTTACCAATCAAGATTAGAGAGTTGGAACTTTCAGTCCCACTCCCTGACCTCAGGAGAAGGGAGAGGAGCTAGAGGTTGAATCAATCACCATTGACCAATGAATTAATCAGGCATGGCTATGAAATGAAGCTTCCATAAAAACTCAAAATGACCAGATACAGAGAGCTTATAAATTTTTGAAAAATATGGTGATAGGAAGAGGGTGGTATACCTGGAAAGAGCAAGGAAGGTGTGTGTTCTTTCCGCCATAACTCGCCCTATGTATCCCTTCATCTGCCTGCTATTTTGTATCCTCTGATATACTTTGTAATGCACTAGTAGTCTAGTAGTAAATTGTTTTCCTGACTTCTTTGAGTCAATGTAGCAAATTAATCCAACCCAAGGAGGTGGTCATGGGAAACTTGTTTGGATCAGAAGCACAGGTAATAATAACCTGTATGTGTGATTTGCATCTGCAGTGGGGAGGTGAGTGCCATCTTGTGGGACTGAGCCTGTGGCCTGTGTGATCTGATGCTATCTTTAGGTAGGGTCAGAATTGAGTTAAACTGTAGGATGTCCATCTCCTGTCACAGAATTCTTTGATGTGTAGAAAGCCCACACATCTGGTGTCAGAAGTGAAGTAATATTGTAGTAGAGTAGTACTGAGAGGAGAGGTGACACACAGCAATGCATTTTTTCCTTTACATCTCTGTTCCTATTACCGAACACATAATGACTGGTTTTCAACAACTAAAGAAAAATTACAAGTAATGCTAAAAAGCAAGGGGGAAAAAACAGTCTGAAGAAGCAAAGTAAGCATCAAAATTGGAATGACATATGATAGAGTTTGGAATTATCAGATAGGGATTTTAAAATAACGGTGATCAATATGAAGGGTTCTAATGGAAAAAAAAATGGACAACGTACAAAAAGCGACTGGTAATGTAAACAAAGAGATGGAGATTCTAAGTAAAAAATTCAAAAGGAAATGAGAAAAATTAAGAAAAGAAATACCTTAACAGAAATCAAGAATTCCTTTGATGTGGCAGGCGTTATCAGTAGGCTGGACCTAGCTGAGGAAAGAATCGATGAGCCTAAAGATAAGTCAGCAGAAACTCCCCAAACTGAAAAAAGAACATCTATATATCTTTTTTTTTTCTTCTTTATAGCAGGGAATCAGTTGTTTACTTTATTCAAAATTGAGATATGTAGATAAAAACATGTAATAAATCCAATCTTCTAATTGTTTTATAATCTTAGGAAAATCTCTTAGTGAACATCTTATGAAAGAAACCTTTTTTTTGAAGTTCATCAATTCCTTCAATTTCACACAAGTTTTTATTCTTCTGTCAAAGTCAAATATTAAATACAAATTTTTCAATTTTATGTACCTTTAGACATATGTCTAGAATGCTATTTATCCCATATTTTTAAATTAAAAGTATAGGTAATAAAATTATATAGGTTTACAGTGTACAATTCTATAATACATCATCTGTATGTTGCATTGTGTGTTCACCACCCAAATTCACATCTCCTTTCATCACTATATATTTGACCCCCTCTACCCTTTTTTACTCCCCCATTGCCCCTTCTCTCTGGTAACCACTATACTGTAGTTTGGGTATAGAAGTTAATACAATTCTATAATTTTATTATATCTGTATTATAATTCTATAATACATCATCTGTGTATTGCTTTGTGTGCTCATCACCCAAAGTATAGTTTCCTCCCATCACTATATATTTGACACCCTTTGCCCTCTTCAACCTCCCCCAACATCTCTTCCCCTCTGGCAACCACCTTACTGTAGTCTGTGTCTATGAGTTTTTCGCTGTCTTGTTCATTTGTTGCTTTCAGTTTTATAGCCCACATTTGAGTAAAATCATATGATTCTTGATTTTTTTTCCATCTGACTTATTTTGTTTAGCATGAGATTCTCAAGATTCATCTGTATTGTCCCAAATAGCACCATTTCATCTTTTTTTATGAATGAATTGTATATATGTACCCCCATTGTACCACATCTTTATCCAATCATCTATTGAAGGACACTCCAGTTTTTTCCATGTGTTGGCCACCGTGAATAGTACTGCAATGCACATAAGGGTACATATCTTTGCGGATAAATGTTTTCAGGTTTTTTGGGTAGAAACCCAAAAGAGGGATTGCTGGGTCGTATTCATGTAGCAGCTCTATTCATAATTTTTGGAGGAACTTACATACTATTTTTGGATAATTGGATAAAGAAGATGTGGTGCATATATACAATGGAATACTACTCAGACATAAGATGAAATATTGCCATTTGCAACATCATGGATGGATCTTGAGAGTATGATGCTAACTGAAATAAGGCAGATGGAAAATGACAAGAGCCATATTATTCACTCATATGCGGGCTATAAAACAGAAAGCAGCAAATGAACAAACCAAACAAACAAACTCATAGACACAGGCAATAGTACGATGGTTGCCAGAGGGGAAGATGTGTGTGGGGAAGTTGAAGAGGGCTAAGGGTGTCAAATATATGGTGACATAAGGTAACTAGACTTTGGGTGATGAGCACACAATGCAATATACAGATGATGTATTATAAAATTATACACTTAAAACTTGTATAATCTTATTACCCAATGTCACCCCAACACATGTAATTAACAACAACAAAAAAAAGAAATCCAGAAACTATGGGACAATTTCAAAAGATGAAACAGACTTGAGAGATGCTAGCTCTTTTCAACACTGCATTTCTTGTTTTAGTAAACAGAATGTCCCCTGAGTTCTCCCATCAAAAATATATTTATTCTTATATTCCCATTTTTCCGAGCCTTATGATCCTTTCTTCTGCCATCTGTCATGTATTCCTGCCTCATCAGTTTTACTGTGGAATATTGCTTCTCTAAGCTTCCAAGAGTCATCCTAGCAGCATGTTAGCCTATCTCCCAGAATTCTTATCAGAGAGTTAAATCCAGAGTGCTGCCATACCAGAGAATGTCTCCAATTTTATGTTATTTCCCAGCATCCTGGGGATCCAGTCTCACCTATGGCCCTGTAGCTCTTGCCAGAACAGTTTGGCTAGGTCCTGCAGCTTCTTCAGCATATAGTTCCTTTCTTCTTTTATCGTACTGAGCACTTGCTCATCCAGAGTATATTTTGTTCTTGATCCCAGTTCCTTCTCTGGTAGCCAGGAGGACAGGTGGGAATGGGGTGGCGCATGTTTTATTTTAAAATAGAATCTTTGTATTGTCTTTAAATAAATGGGGTGGGGTGGGGGGGATGAACATGAAGGAGTTGGCCACTTCGTAAGACCCAGAATATTCCAGGAAATTTAAGGATTCATGATTTTTCAGTGTTTTGAGCTTCATGACCCTATTCCAACTTTTACAATCTCCATATTTCCCTGTAAAACAACTAGTCTTGGCATACAGGTTTGCTGGATTGGAGAGTTTAAACTGCTTTGACACTCTGCTACCCTTTTAGCTAAATCCTAGGACTGCTTCTGATTTTTGTTCTGTCCCCTTGCAAAGGGACATGATTATCTCTGGATGAGTTGCATGTTAGTCTTTGTTTTTCACATTTTGTCACAAACTAATGATTATTTACCCTCAGCCTTTCATTCTCTCTCTAATGAATCTATCAACAAGCCATCTTGTGACATAGTCTTTATAATCACTAATTCTCTTACACCTCTCAATGTCCTGAGATAGTAGCACCTGACGATACATATGTTTACACTGGTATCTCATCCTAGTTCATTTCCAGTCACAGTTTTAACATTTGCACCTGGAGCTGTCCATATCTACTTACCATCAATGCCAGTGTCCTTGTTGCCAGTCTGCTCCAAAATCCAATTTTATAACTTGCTTCCTCAAATCACTCCAAACACCAGTTGTCTTAGTTTGAGTTACACAGGGAATAGACTCTTAGATAGAGATTAGCATACATGGGGTTATTTTGAAATACTCATGGGAGCAACACCTCTAAAAGAGTGAGGGAAGCAGATATTGTCAGGATGAATATGAACTGCGATAATTTTGCAATAGAGACTAGCCGATCCTACAGGTAGCTGTGGAGCAGGGATAACCTTTGAGAGTTAGATGTAAATATTTAGAAGCCAGATGTAAATAGTTAGAAGCCAGGTTTTATAGTACACCCCATTTACCAATTATTGTGTGAGGAATGTGTCCGTGATGTTAATGGTTAACAACATAACACTCTAAAGTTGATTCTACATTCTCCATTTTTTAAAAGTCTACAATTAAAATGAAAAATCAACCTGTGATTTTTAGTATTTGCAGATTTCCGTGGTATATAGAATGTTCTTACCATAGTCAATTTTAAGCTTCAAATATAATGCAGCCTAACCTGTTGAGAAGATTTGTGCAGTAGCACACAGCTGCAGAAATGCAAGAGATGTAAATGTAAGAGCACAAATAAGAGGGAAATGTAGTAAAATAACTGAGAAGTGATGAGTTTTAAGTATTTAACACACTTAAAAATATAACCTACTTGATTTTAACTGCATAACTTTAAACATAGTTATGTCTAAAAACTAGCTCATAAATTTCCTGAATTATTACAATTTTGTTCTTGCAAGCTACTACAGCTGGCTAGAGTGAACTACAGCCTCCCACTGTTGGTCTCAATAAATA
This sequence comes from Rhinolophus hipposideros, assembly GCF_964194185.1. Taxonomy (NCBI): domain Eukaryota; kingdom Metazoa; phylum Chordata; class Mammalia; order Chiroptera; family Rhinolophidae; genus Rhinolophus; species Rhinolophus hipposideros. The sequence continues at coordinate 87,669,201 of NC_138047.1, read as the reverse complement.
TATGAACCTTATTAAACATAAATGCAACATATTAATTAGTGGTTTCCTCAACTGGCCACTTGTGCTGGAAAACTAACAAGCTATAAAGCCATAGTAAAAGCCTTTTATAAATTCTTCCATGTAACTGAGTTCCTAAGGTTTTTCCTCTAAAATAGAGACAGCCTGGAAGGGAGCCTCGTGAACACTAAAATTTTGTCCAAAAGATGCACATTTCATTATCTCTTCTTCCTATTTCAAGGTGACACATGATTATTCTAACTTTTTAATTTTATACTTTCTCTACTTACATCTTAGCAATCTAAGAGAACGATTGTAGCCCATGGGTCAGAGAAAAACCCAGCCAGGGATGTGGCCTGGGAAATGAACATAAAAAACAATTGTTTGTACTTTTGTCTGATCTCTGACACTGTAAGAGCTCACATTAATTCAGCAACCAAGAAAAAGCGCCTAAAGCACTTTATATGCATTATCACAATGAATGTTATTATTAACCACATTTATTTACCATGTTTCCCCAAAAATAAGACCTACCTGGACAATCAGCTTGAATGCATTTTTCTGAGCAAAAATTAATATAAGACCTGATCTTATTTTATTATAATATCAGACTGGGTCTTATATAATATAAGACTGGGTATAATATAACATAACATAACGTAACGTAACATAACATAACATAACAAACATAACATAAAACATAACATAACACCGGTTCTTATATTAATTTTTGCTCCAAAAGACACATTAGAGCTGATTGTCTGGCTAGGTCTTATTTTTGGGCAAAGAGGGTGTGAGGAAATACAGACACCAAAATGCTAAACAAATTGTACAAAGACACACAGTTCCTGTTGAGCAGTGGAACCAACATTAATCCCTAGTTCTATGAATTCAGAAGCCTACCAATTTCATGTATTAATTACTTTAATTAAATATATCATTTATATAGGTCAAGAAAAATACATTTTTTAAAAAATGTGTGTGGCATAATTAACAATAGTCCTGGGCTCAGTAGTTATGTTTAAATTGCAGTTATTATTAATGTATTATAGCTGCTTTAACATACGGATTTAGAAAATAATAGCAAACGTAGTAATCATTTGTGCTGCTACCTATTTACAAATAAAAAGAGAAGCAGAATAAATAACATGCCCGCAGCTACTATCATAGAAACCAAAGAGGAAACATCAAAGTTTGGGGTGGTATGCTATTTGCTGATCATTGTCTGGGATGTTTTAAGTAAGTAGCCTAAATAAATTCTAGTTGATTCAGTAGTTTAGGCAATGTCCTTTAAAAGCTGGATTAATATCATTGCTGATTCACTCAATTGTGTAAATTGCAGTGATTAATCTTGTTTCAAAAAAATGTCCTGGGGCCAGTAGAAATGTGGGGCGATGGGGGTGGTGGTGGATGTACCTTATGAAGATGAATAAGGCAGACAACATTTACCTAATAACGAATTGCTGAAAATTAATTTTGCCCTTGATAGTATTTTTGTTGATGTATTTTCAGATACTCATACAAACGTGAACTTTGGTTTAAAAAGCAATGTATTATCCTTTGGCACATAAAGCACAACAACATTTTACCATAGTGATTGATAAATATGGTGATGCCTTTTGAATCTAGTAAGTAAATAAATGAAATTAAAGTCACACCCTAAGGGAAAAATAAACTCAAGTTGAACTTTCCAAGAACTCTGTTGAAGATAATTAGATATATGCTGAATATAGAAAATTAAATACCACATGGAGATTTCTTGAAAAAGAACACTGCTATCTTATTTCTATCATGTGTTATCTGTCAATCTATCTATATAAAATACACAGTTCTATAAATTGATCAAATGCAAATGTATCATTAACAATTGTTATTACATCAAATACATGTCTATATACATATGTTTGTATGTGTACGTTCATATATATGTTCACATATGTATTTTAAAAGTAACTATTTGTACTTTTCTTATTAAAAAATAGATTGTATGAGAGTACAGTGTGATGAACGACCTTCTGAGTTTTGTTACGCCCACAGTTACCCAGTTACCTTCTGAGTCAAATGTCAGATGCAGTTCCTGGTATGTGGATTGTCCTGACTTAGTTGTCATGACCAGAAGGATTTCCTCAGACTTGCTTGTACCACAGATCATTGTTTAACCAAAAGTTACCTTAAATATAAGGGAGATCTGTGGCTTTGTGAGGAAGACTGTTTTAAAAATTCTGTTTACCTACCCAATCAAATTTCTCATTGGGGGAATTAATTAACATGAGATATACAAGAAATTTTTGCAGGTAGTTGAGTGGGAAGAAATCAACGTGATGCATAAAGTATTCAGAACAAACCATTTCACAGTAGAAACCAAGAATAAAGAGAACTTTAAAGGCAAAGATAACATAAAAAAAACGTAGGAAAATGAGAAACAGATGCAGTAAACACCACAGCAACCAAATTGCATGCATTGAGTTGTGAGTTATTTTGGTGCTGTTAGACCTGATATAGTATTATAAAGGACATTTCTCTTGACCTTGATGCTTTCATTTCACTTGCTGAAGCATGTACTTGAGTTTCTTTTTTTCATGCACAATTTTACAGTAAAATGCCCACATCAGTAGAGATAAGCTAAACATATTCCTGTTGCATGAATCTGAGTCAAACTAACACAATGTGAATATAATACTTAAAAATACATATATATATGTATATATATATATATATAATGTGTATATGTGTACACATTTTAAGAAAGGAAAAAAACTATTAAAACTGTAATAATCAATACATACCAAGAACAAATGATGAATACAAGTCACGTTTGACTTCTGCAATTATAAGAGGTGCTCAAAGTGGTTCCCATCAGTGTCCAGACACTTCTGATTACAGCAAACTACTGCTTGAACAGCGTTGACCAAAGTGTCCACTTGTATGCATTTTTTTGGCACCCTGTTATATATAAAAAAAATATTAAGCAATTTACATACTTCTCTTTTCATCCTAAAATGATATAGAGCACAGATCTTATTTTTCTTTTTCTGTCTGTTACTAGAAAAAGCTTTAAAAGCTCTTTTGAAAAGTAACAGGGAATTCGTTTTTCAAAATGTTCTCAAAAGATGCAACAGGCAATTATGTTTCTCATCATTCAGGAATACCTTGTTTTACTGCACTTTGCTTCATTGTGCTTCACAGATATTGCATTTTTTTTTACAAATTGAAGGCAAGACCCTACACCAGCAAAAAGATAACCTCTTGCTTTACTGTTGTGGTCTGGAACTCAACCTGCAATATCTCCGATATGTGCCTGTATTCACAGAAACAATGCAGAACTTGATATCCATCATTCATTCCATATATCTCCTAGAACTTGATATTCTTGATGAAATTTCAGGTCTGTTTTGGTTGGAGAAAGGAACAAACAACATAGAGAGCTAGTATAAGGGGATGTTTTTAAACTTCATCTCATCTTTATGGCAAGAAAGATGAATAGTTGATTTGGTGTGTGAAGCAAAAAGCAATATGAAACTGAAGAGCAGAATGAACTAGCCCAGGGAATTCAGAGACTATCAATACTCTGTCCAGTTTTTGTTCTGCCTGTTACTAGACTTAGCATTCTGCTTATGTTCTGATGTATCCACTGGCTAATGGTTTATGTACACTCCTTCTGGATTTGTGGGAGAAGTAACATCATGGGAAAGTGTTCAAAGAACAATGTTCATAAAGCCTACATTTGGGAAGTATTTATGTCATCAGAAGCCATCTAGTGGTCAGGCATCTATACCGTTCATGAAGTGGTCTCCCTGTCTCCCTAATAAAACAAGTACCCATCTGACACCCTACAAAATCTTTACAGCATTTAAGCTGAAGCTGAATAATATTGAATGCCAAGTATAATTTAATATATGAGTATACATAGTAACAGGTTGTGGAGCACAGCATAGTGATTCGAGTCAATGGAATTGTAACTGCTGTATACGATATCTGATGGGTAGCAGATTAGGGGAGGGGGGTTATCACTTTGTGAGGAGTGTAAATGTCTAACTATTACATTGTTTTGTAACCTGAAACTAATAAGAAAAAGCTGTCTAGGCTAAACTTCTCTTTTTCTTTTCATTGAAAATATGAGGTTTAGAAACATCGAGTAATTAGCTTGAGATCGTCAAGTTCTTTAAAATCAGGTCCAGGACCACAGCATGGTTTTTTTATTACTATTTTAGTTTTTATTTCTTTTCCCACAATTTCTGCACCATTGCATGGATTCAACCATTTCTGCCTAACGATACAACTATTCAACTGATAGTCCCAAGGTTTATGTTTGTACTTGACTTAAAAATTGGCCTACTGCAAGATTTACTGCATAATAGTAAAGCTTTTATGTAATGAAAACTGTTTCAATAATGAATACTGTGTTATAATCCATCACTTTCTACAACCTCTTAAAAATAAAAGTAAAAAAAGTACACAAGCAACAAACCCTAAGAGACCACTACTGTCATTTATCCTATTTTATAGAGGAAGAATCTGAATTTTGAGGAGTTTAAATAAATTGTCCTAAGTAACAGAGATTAACAGGGTGGAAAATTGAGGCTTTTGTATCTACCTGATTCTTGAGAACGTTCTCAGTTTATACTATTTCTGCCTAGTGTACATTTCTGCACACAATTCAATTTCACTTGTTTAGACTCTAAATATTGCCCTTAGTGGTTTCATCATTATTTCTTATTCTGAATGTTTCTGCCCTTTGCACTTTTCCATGCATTGAATTTGAGGGTAATTTAGAGTATTAGAACAATGGAAAGTCTGTGTCAGAACTAATCCTTATCAGCTTGGAATTTGAGCGTCTCTTAATATGATCTTTCCTTTTGACATGTAAGATCTTGTACATCAATAGTGTTGAAGGGGTTATAAAATCTTTTATGTCTTTAATATGTCTTCTGAGGAATAAATATAGAGTTTAGAATATAAATTCCCATGGCATGCTGGAGAAGTAATAAATTCATGTGTTCCAAAGCATAAATCCTCCAAAATGACGGAAGGATAAATTTTGTGACAAAAAGGAGAAAAAGTTTCTCTTACATAGTTTATAGTATTTTTTCTCCCTGTCTGCAAAAATGAATAAATACACAAATAAATAAAACAATCAAAGAAAATATAGAAAAACGAGTTTCAATTATTTTATTTAGTGAATTATTCATCCAATAAATATTTTTTGAGCCCTAATATATAAATAAAACTAGTCTGAATGCTGTAGAATATTTGAGGTGTTGCTGTTTTGTGCAACCCACTTAAGAGATTATAAACATAACTTGTAGCACAGATAGTGGTGATATGTGTAATTAGAGGATGTAATCTTTACTGCTACACACTGGAGAAACGTTATGTAGACAGAGCGGATAGTCAACAATTATGACCAACCACAACTGAAGCATTCTTCCATAGAATTGCCATTTAAAATCCAAAAGTAAAGATCATAAAAAAGTAAAATAATATGAAATTACATATAACCATGACTTGTAAAGTTTTTTTTTTTTTTATCTCAGTGTTTTATTTCACTTTCTAAATGATGTCCGAATGAATAATACCTAATAATAGCTTAAGCAGTATTAAATTTTCCATTATAATATTGCAGCTAAAAAGTCTGAGTTTGCTAGTTTATTAATGCAACTGTGATTTGTTTGACATGTGACTTTGAGGTGTTTTACACAGTAACGATAAAAATAAAACAATTGTCCTCATAAACATTTAATAAGTTATAGATAATTTAGTAAAATAGATTATTCTGCATTGATAATATAATTTCCGTCTACCATTGTAAGGTATCTCAGATATCCTTGAAATATAAAAAAAAATGTAATTTATAGAAATGGAAGGAGTAAAAGCTGCTTGTGCCTTGATTACAATTAATAAAAAGTATCACACAATTAGTTTAAATTAGTAGACCGTGTCTATCGGGATTACTGATTCAAATATTTTTTTCAAAATGTTCTTTTCAGTAAAAAACATTCAACCAAAATCTGTGTCAGTGAGCTGTTCTAAATTCAAAAGTTTCTTATTTTTTTATTATATTACAGAGCATCACTCTGTTGATGCTTTTGTATTTGTCTGTTAATTCACATAAATTGCATGCAAGTAGGATTTTCTAATGCAAGAAAAATGGTAGTTAAATTATTGTGAAGATATTAATACAACTTCAAATGCATTATGCATGTTTTATTAACCATTATTCTTCCAATTATTTTTCCTATTTGAAAATGTTTCAATTGACATTTAGTCTCAGATAAAATTTCTTCTCTCAAACCATGTTATGATGTTTCCCATGACTGTGCCTGGAGATTAGAATCAAAGGTTGATATCATGAAAAGTACAACATGCATTTGAACCACACACACATTCAATGTTCAGACTACTGAATAAGGAACACTGAACCAGATACATTATTAAACAGAGTAACAGCTGTGTTCATGATACAGGAAGAAAGATGAAAAATTTCTCCTGGTTATTCATTTAATATTTTTTTCTTAGACCAAATATGAATGTAATTAGAATTTTGTGATGTAACTTAATTTTAAAAAGTATGTTGAAATTTGATGTCAGGCTAGCTTCTTAAAGACAGAGTTAAGAAATCAAAAACAACCCTGAATAGTTGTGTACATAGCTTTGATTCATTCATTCACTTATTCATTCATTCACTCATTTATTAATTTTTTTCATATACTCTGTCTTTCAAGATTTACCTAATCCTTTCTTAGAAAATGTTATGCTAGGTTTGGGGAGGAATAGATACAAAAGAGGAATACGACATGACTTCTGTAATCAAATAAACACATTATTGCCAGAAATGGTATACAGAAAGTCTACAAAAATGGACATGACTTTCAATACTTGTTTTGTTTTATAGTTTGGCCTTTAATTAATTGAACGATTATATATGTTGCTATTATGTAGATTTAATATCTTATAACATATTGTATTTGGAGTGCCAGATAAAAATGCAAACTTTAGTACTGGCAATAATTATTGTGAATAGAAAATCTGCCTCTTGCCAGCCCTACATAAATAATATAATTTATTTGGCCCTCAGTTTTCTCTTCTGTACAAATAAGACTAGCATGTAGTTTTAAATGAGATTGTCACTGAATAAAGGATACAGAAACTTTCCAATGTCCTTTTCCAGTCAGTAGTAATAGTGAAAACCACAAAAGTAATCTTCAAATTCACCAAAAATTAACTGATGTGTAGTTCCTGGAATTCTCTGAACAATGGAAGAAGACTGATGTGCTTTGAAAGATTTAGTTTTATATGGTTGGAGGGAGGTACTGGGAGAGTAAAGAAATGAAAGGGGATTGGTCAGCTTTGAAAAGAGGTGTTCATATGAAGAGGTAGAAGATGGTTAAAGAGAATTTGAAGCTTGAAAGAGGAATGTGGTTTAACTGTTCAAAACGATTGAAAAACGTTAGAAGTCTATAACTATAAGAATGTTTATGAAGTCAATGGTAAAGAGTGAGAAATGATAATGGTTTAATTAATAAAACAAATTCAAATACTTGTTTTCATTCAAATTCAATAAGTATTTTAAAATACAGAAGTAACGTTTTCTCATCTAAGAAAATACTTAAGTAAAAAGCATGAAGACAAGAATAAAAAGCAGCTGCAATCCCAACGCTGAAATATAACATCCATTCATTCACATGCCACTCTCTAAGTATTTCTATTCAGCAGAGAAACATGAGCACTTTTTTCCTGTGTTTTATAAAACACGGCATCAGTCTTTAGTTACAGTTTAAATTCAGATTCTTTCACTGTTTTTCATCAGCTAGTTTTTCAAATATTAACTCAGTGTGTTAAAGATCTTTAACACAGATGAGTAACACTGATGAGTTGCTTTTACTTAGTTTGCATTATAAAACTGACCTAAAATAATTTGTTTTTCAGATTTATGAGACTTTTTGAGTAACCATTGGTAGCTTCCAATAGTTAGAGATAAGTTGGACCTAAAAATTTTTGCTCCAAAAACTTACCGCCACGAGGGAAACTATAATAAAAACAAGTCTCAGATCAAGTACTGTCACATTAGAGAGCAAACACATGTGCACACATAATTATGTGAACACACACACACACATACGTGCACACATAGGCACACCACCTTTGCCAAAAACCTGGTGATGTCTCCATTCTTTGCCTGTTAGACAGTGGGGTAGGTAGTTGTATGGAAAGTCTCTTCTCAGGATTCAGTTATCCTTTCAAAAGGACTGGATCACATAATCATCTAGGTAAACAAGAGAGTCAGGGTTGTAATTCTAGGAATCTATTCTGAACAAGACCACTGGGTTTACTAGATTCTTTCACTTACCAGAAAGGAGGTTTCTACAATTATTTCTTCCTTATCTGAATCGTTTTAATACAGCTTATTTTGTGAATAATAAATCACTTCTACTATTCATTATGCTAATTTACAAGCTCTTTAATACTGAATGGAAATAAAGACAATTCTAGTAGTTATTTCTGGAGCAGTTCATTATCAGATCCTTTAAACTGCTAAATCAGATCAGTGTAGGGATGATTTGTATTTACATAACCTATCATTATTTATATATTTATCTATATTTACACGAGGTTGGACACTTAAATTCATGAACTTGTTGCAACGATGTTGCTAACCTTTTTTGATATCAGAGGGATTATTCACTGTGAATTTGTACCAACTGGACAGACAATTAACCAAGTTTACTATTTGGAAGTGCTGAAAAGGCTGCATGAAAAAGTTAGATGACTTGAACTTTTGGCCAACAATTCATGGCTCTTGCATCACGACAATGCACCAGCTCACAGGGCACTGTCTGTGAGGGAGTTTTTAGCCAGTAAACAAATCACTGTATTGGAACACCCTCCTTTCTCACCTGATCTGGCCCCCAATGACTTCTTTCTTTCCCCAAAGACAAAGGAAATATTGGAAGGAAGACATTTTGATGACATTCAGGACATCAAGGGTAATATGACTATAGCTCTGATGACCATTCCAGAAAAAAGTTCCAAAATTGCTTTGAAGGATGGACTAGGTTCTGACATTCATGAATAGCTTCCCAAGGGGAGTACTTTGAGGGTAAACATAGTGATATTCAGCAATGAAGTATGTAGCACATTTTCTAGGATGAGTTCATGAACATAATTGCCCCACTTCATATGTATACATTTATACCCTTTATGTTGAAAAATGTTAAATTATAGATAATATGATGAGAGCCGCATGTTTAATTTTGGTCCTTAATTTATACCTTCACTCAAAAAAGTCCCTTGTTGTCATATAAAAATAAAGTGATACTATTCCTGTGATTTTCCAAGAATCTGCTGTTAATTTGTTTGAAGGAAAATTTCCTCTACAGGAGTTACATAAGGAACTAGCATCTTATATCCACCCTGTAATGAACACTGTACAGCACACCACGATTCCTATTGAGAACAACTTTTCTCTGGTTGCTGGTATTATCTCAATGGGCAACCCTCAGCTGTTACTTCAAGAATCACTTCAAAAAAGAAAGCTACCTTAGCCAATGCATCACTGCCTTCCTGTGTTGATCACAACTAATAAACATTGAAAATAAAAGTCTGGCAGTCTTGCCCCTGCTCAGGACAACTCTAAAGAGCCAGTCTAGCTTCAGAACTCCCCTAGGAGTTGGCTGAGGCTTTTATTGGTCTTACATGCGGCTCCATCTCTTTATCTGGACAAATCCTCCCATGGACGATCCATACTTCATCTTTTCAAGTAAGCCAATATATGACTGGGGGTGTCAAAAATGTATACATGTGACTTGTATTCATCTTTTGTTATCAGTATATACTGAGTATTACAATTTTAATATTTTTTTTCTTAGAATTTTTTGGAAATCACAATAGAATTCAGCATAAAATACTGTAGAATTTAAAGCGTGCACGTGCGCGCACACACACACACACACACACACAGAATTGCAAGCTTTGAAGCTTTGAGTTCCCAGAATAAATTATAAAACCAAAGCAGAACAATTTAATTTTGTGTAGAATATAGATATGTTAATGATTAAGCAATAATAATATCAATTCAATCTAAGTATTTTATGCACTCACACATACATATTCACAGCATGCAACCACACACATACACAAAATATATATGTGTGTATACGTACACACACATATTAATGCTCTTTGAAAACCTTTGGTACCTTGAAAAGAATTTGTATAAATTGTTATATCTATCAATAGATCGATCAATCGATAGTTCAATCGATAGATAAATCGATAGTTTTCAAGATATTAGGGGCTTTCAAAGAGCATCATATATTCCCACATGATTTTGGAGTCCAGTGAGAGATATAAAAGCATGAGAGATTATCAGCTTTATTAAAGATAAGCGTTAGATTGAAATACATGGCTCACACATACGCCAGATGGACTTTCTAACCCATTAATAAGTGGTAGACCACAGACGGTAGTGCCTGTTTTATGCAGGTCAGATTTCTTAAAGAAAATGAGAAAGGAGCTGATTGATCTGAACATGCTTATTCTCTTCATCCAATGACATTAATCAGGTAGCTCATAGTTCCTCTAGGGAAATAATAGGATAAAAGTGAGGAAAGGCAAAGAGTGATTCCTAGGAAGTCCTTTTGGAATGTGAATAGTCAAGTATAATTGTATGTGTTTATATGTACGTATATGAATTAATTTTTATAGACATAAATCTCTTCCCAATGTTTTAATGTTCTCCATTTTGTTTTCAACTTCTTATTAATGTGATGATAGAGCTAAATCAAGAGGACTTGGTAAGGAAATTTGTATATGCTGTATATACTATTACTTTATGAATTATCTAATATCTTGCTATCCCTCTTAAGTGTTACAGGAATTCACAGTATTCTTAAAGGATATCACAAACCATTTCTCTTACCTATAAGCAGATTAAAAGTTACATGAATATTAGTGGACCATGTGATGGCTTTTGTTCATGACCGCAGATTTTAGTGTTGAGAAGGGCAGTGTATTATGTTTCACCTTTAGAAAGCAACATTATATTTGAATAAAAGAAACTGAAAAGATAAAACTTGATTAATTCACATAGAAGGTTTCAGTAAACTGTGACTATTTTAGAATTAATATATTTATTCCTCAACAATTATTGTTTCTCCACTCTATACCAGGTAATTAGTAAGACTATGACTAAGAATATAAAAGTAAAAGATATGATGTGTTACATAAACAAAGGATAGCAACATAATCTGGTGAATGCTAAGAGGAATATTTATTTTCTTCATATGTTACAAAAGGGATATGATCTAGTTCTTTCTCCAAAAGGGGGACTTTAAAATGAACATAACCATAGTCTTTTCACCCCTTCACTCTTGCAAATAATAGAAGCCGAACTAATCTGAATGATCAGAATCTAGGATATTCACTGGAACATGTGTTTATCAGGAGATAGGTCACTGATTGGTGGGGCCACGGGTCCTGTTACGTTAACTCTTCTGCCAGAAACTGGATGCTAATCAGGTTTACAGTACTCCAAATAGCTGGATAATAGCTAATTGAAGTGAAAATACCATGCAGATCAAACTCATGCACTTCTTATGGTCTACATTTAGGCATGGAGTAAGAAGCAACAACACATTGTGATTTTTTGACCTGTTTTAAGAAACACTGTAGTTCGAGGATTATAATAACTTGCTTGTGCAATAATAAAGCCAATAGTTTAGTCTTAATGGACTTCATCTTTTTTTTCACTTTATATTTTATTAATTAGAAGAGAACATGAGTCATAGGGAAAAAATGTAACTATGTGTGGTAATGGGTATTAACTAGACTTACTGTGATCATTTCACAATATATATGGAAGTTGAATCATGTTGTACACTTGAACTAATATAATATTATGTATCAGTTATATCTCAAGAGAGCATTTGTAATTTATATCACAAATTACAACCTGAAAGGACAAACTTCAGAAGGTAAACTTGAATGTGTGTCTATTATTTTAAGAAAAACTTTTTCCTGAAGATTCTCAGAATTGAGAAGTATCTGGAAATGGTTACAGACCTTGAGTGACAGTGAAGGTATTTTTAATTATAATGATATATAATTTTAATTATGATGATATAAAATAGATACAATAATAACAAGAATAAATATCCAGACAGTATTTATAATGGGTCAGGTTCTATGCTAAATGCTTTACATGGATTATCTCATTTATTTCTTACAACACCTGAAGAAGCAACATTTTAAGTAATGTTTCAAATCTCCTAAGTCTATCATAAGTGACATACATAAACTATTGCATTCAGTTTCCAGAAAAACTGAGACGTAAATACTATTATTATGCCCATTTAACAGATGGGGCACTGAGATATAAAATATTAAGTGAATCACCAAAGATCTCACAGATATTACTTCTCAGATGTTCTGATGCCAAAAGCTCTACTATAGAAAATGCTTTTTTACAAACTCTTGCAATCAGAGTACTGTAACATAATAGATAATGTTAGCTTTAGAAATGACACTGAGAAAGCCAGAGAAATATTAGACAATGGAGGAAAGCAGGAAGCTACTTTGAGACTTGAAGACCAAGATAAAGTGAAAGTAAAGAGAAATGGAACCAAAACAATATATCTAGAACTAAGGGTTTTAAAATGTGGAGCTAGGAAAGAGAAACATATTTTATTCATGACAAAATCAGTGGGGATTATTAGGGCTCAGAGAACTCTAACAGAGAAAAAGGAAGATCTCAGAGAATGAACAAAAATATTTCCCTAGAGGGAAACCCTTTCCAAAAAGTTATTGAGAGACTGAAAGTTAAGATAGGAAGTCAATAATGGTGCAAGTGACTAGAGAAATTCTATTACATAACTGGGATAGTTGCATTTGGTATTTATTTCAGATCTGAATGTATCTGTGGAGGGATAACTAAAAATTCAAATTAGAATATCTCAGACAACAATCAGTGCTTATAATTGTTGTTGATGAAAATTCAGAGTTAAAAAACGTAAGGTGAACTAGGCAACTATACAATGATTGATTCCAAAACAACTTAAATTTGGATTGACGGATGAGTGTTCTCTGTCAAAATATTCTACAAATTCAGGTTATATGACGTTAGGATTTGTTTGAATAATGGACATTTTATTCTGGCTTTTATTTCATATTTTACATTATGGAAAAATTTCTTGGGCACATTTTAAGTAGTATGTTAGCAAAACTTGTGTTTTTTTTCCTCCTGAAACATTAAGAAAAATTATCTTCATCTTTAAGAGGTTTGTATATTGAACAATATATACAAATTATGACAAATTGGACTATTTGTTTATGGAGACTAAGAAATGCCATAATCTGCCGTCTGCAAGCTGGAGACCCAGGAATGCCGGTGGTGAAATTCAGTCAGAGTCTGAAGTCCTGAGAATAAGGGGAGTCCATGGTTTAAGTCCCAGTCTGAGGGCCAAAGATGAGATAAGATGTCCCCACTCAAGCAGGAGGCAGGAAGCAAAGAATGAAGGACTATCTCCTTCCTCTGCTTTTTGTTCTATTCAGGCTCTCAAAGAATTGGACTATCCCACCCACATTGAGAAGGATGATTTATAGACACACTCAGAAATAATGTTTGACCTGGGGTCCCTGGGGCAAGTCAAGTTGACACATAAAATTAACCACCACAGCCAGTTGTTGCCACAGTAATGCTATATAACAAACCATTTCAAATCTCAGTGGTTTACAACACATTCATTCTGCACTTCGATCATTGTTCAGTTGACTTTGGATTGGTCTGACTGGATGACCCCACTTTAGGTTGTAGATCAATTGTCTTACACTAGGCTGTGACTGGATTCTTTCTGGGTTCTATACTGGAGCGGATATAGCTACCTAGGGTATAAGATTCTCATAGCATAAAGCCAGATCAAAAACCTATTTAAGGGCTGTTCTTTGAAAACATGTTAAGATTGCATTAGTCAAAGCAAGTCAAACATCCAATCTCAATATCAATCAGACATGGATATGCACTCTCAGTGGAAGAAGGGAATGAATTAATATTTACTAAGCAATCCAAACTATTACTTGACAATGCCAAATTCTGGCAAAGATGCTAACTAATAAGAAATTCCCTATGTTATTGTGGGAATTTTTACAACCATTTTGGTAAATCATGTGGCATTATCTAGAAAATTTGAAGTTAAAGAGTGATTGAATCTCAAGGGTACTAAAGCCATGATTTTTTTTTTTTCCAGATTGAATAGATGTTCTTGGTTAGAGGAGCCCCTTTCTCAGAAGAGTCAGTAGAGCTAGTATGAGTCGCATTATTTTGGAAAATTAGAGTTGTAGATGGAAGCAATACAAGGCCCTCTGATATATTAGGAAATGAGTGTGCTCAAGACTAATAAGTCTTGTATTTCTTGGTTACAGTGAATCTTATAACCATGGAGACCAACTGTATTTAGACAGTGCTAATAGTCTAGTTCTGTGGGCTTTAAATTTTACTTAACTGCTACAGTTAGCTGAATGGATTATACCCCACAGAGAACGAGAATGTGGCTTGAGAAAGAGAGTGAAAACATTTGAGAAGGAATACATTTGAGAAGGAATACATACTCTCAAAAGAAAACATTTGAGAGTGAAACATTTGAGAAGAGAGTGAAGGACATTTGAGAAGGAATAAATGAGGGCATCTAATTAACAGAAGACAGTTCAAATGAGAGGGTTGGGAGGACAGTGACTGGATTTCTGGGAGCTTTATGCAAATTAATATTTTTTAGAGATGAGAAATTTTAATATAAATATATGTTTAATTAAGGCATTTATTTATGGACTTGCCTACATAAAAATGACTTTTATTCACTGAATACACATAGGGAGATCAGAAAAAATTATCCAAAGAGAGGAAGAAAATGTTATTTGTAACATATGTCACCACCCCTACCAAAAAAAAAAGAAAGAATTAATACCTAGAATATATAGGAGCACCTGCCTTTATAGAGAAAAAGCTAGACAACTGAAGAGAAAGATAAGCAAAATGCTTAACAGGTAAGCCACGTACACACATACATGAACATGAACACACACACTTAAGAAAGTCAATAACAATATGAAAAGATATTCAATTCATTAATAAGTGCAAAATGCAAACTAAATTTTAATGAAATATCATTTACACTGATCAGTCAGAAAAATGTAAAAGCCTGACAATGCCAAGTGCTGGTGAAGACGCTAACTGATAAGAAATTACCTGTGTTATGGTGGGAATTTTTGCAACCATTTTGGTAAATCATGTGGCATCATCCAAACCAGAAATTTTACTCCTAGGTGTACCCTGCAGACATCCACTGTTCAGTATAGTAGCCAATAGCTACATGTCACAATTTACTCCAATTTAAACACAATCTAACTACGAATTCATTTCTTCAGTTACACTAACCACATGTGACTTCCATTTTGAACTGCACAGATAAGGACATTTCCATCATCTAAACACCAGGAAAAAATTATGAAAATAACCTTTGTGATATTGTTTGTGATAGCTATAAAGTGAAAATAACTCAAAGACCCAACATTTTAGAATAGATAAAATAGTTGTAGTATATTCATACAATTCTAAACTGAAAAGAAAATGAAAGAATTGGAGATACACATAACAGATTAGATAAATATTAATTGAATACATTTGATATGATTCCATTTATGTGAAAGTCAACCACAAATGTAAAACCAGAATTGAGTAATACTGTTTGGAGTGGCACACATAGATTAAAAAATCAACAAAAGTCAAGGAAATGACACACCCAGATATACACACACACACACACTATATCCACAGAAGAATGGAGAATGAATGAATGATTATGATTGAGATCAATATTACCCTCAATTTTTCAGGCTCAGGCCTATAAGACAACCATTTGGGATGAGGATGGAGGGATAAATGACAAGATTTTTATTATATATATTGTAGTTAAGGAAAGATTAGGAAAATTTCACATCGAGCAGTTGTAAATTTAAGGGTGAAATGATAGACTTAAACATCAGACATTAAGGGATAACAGTTGAAGCTGAATAATTAGGTGAAAATCTTAGGAAGCAGGCTACAGGGAGAAGAAAACATAAAAGCAGAGAAAAGTAAAGAAGGAAAGACAAATGCTCTCTAATGGACTTGTAGCAGCCTGCCCAAAGAAATTAATCCTGCCTGTATTCAGTGCACCAGAGCCATAGCTTTCCCATACTGCAATGGAATAAATTAATCTGAAATCTCTCCTGATTCTGAAAAGAAATGCTAACATTAAACCTCTGCATGTTCAGCTTTTATCTATTTTAGAAACAAAAGAAAGAACTCCTACTCTCAAATGTCAACTGAAACTTCAGGTTTCTGTTCAAGCCTCTATTGTCCCCTGCCCCATGGTCTAAGTCAGGCACATCGATAAACTCTTTCTCTACTTTCACTTTGTAGCAGTCATTACAGCTTGGAATTATAAATCTACAGGATGTATATGGCTATAGTATTATGATTACCTTCTCCATGAACTCCTGGAAAAGGAATAAACATGACATTTTAACTCAAGCATTCTATCTCTAATTCCTACATAGAGGAAGCTTGAAACATGTTTTTGTTGAAAAAACTGATGGATTGAAAAGATGAATGAACTAGAACTTTGTCCATTTGCACTTGTAGTACATCTCTGTGCCTGATTCTTTCTTCACATGTTGACTACTTGACAAAATGTGTTTAAATTAAGGACAGGGATGGAATGCAGTAGAACTTTCTTTTATTTTGAATTCTTTCTAGACATTTTCCATAACCATAAACATACGTAATAAAAAATCACCCTTCTACAGGACACCAAAACAAGGACACAAATGTCAAAAAGAAGAGAACCAATTCTAGGTAGAAGTGTACACTAGCAATAAATTGATTTCAGCTGCCCTTGTCTCCAATTTCTTTGCTCCTTTTTCTACATTTCAAGGGTGGAATAGTCTCTAGCTGTCTTGAATTCTATTCCAGCCATTTGATTTTTATAAAATGTTTGATGGTGCTTTCAAGTGAATTTATTTCAAAATGCCGTCATTCCTAAAGGCATTTGATCTTATGTCTCTAATTGTAGAATGGATAGTGTTAAAATAATTAAGCATCTATGATAAGTTGGCTTTAAATTTACAGAAAAGATTTTTTTTTTTCTCTAGGACAAGGCAAAATAGTGTAGATACGTTTAAACTCATTAATTATTTTTTCAAAATGGATTCTAAAAATAAAGGACACAGGTTTTAGAATTTTGGAGATTTTTTTTTTAGTTTTTCTTTGTGTTTTTAAGGTAACTATTGTTAATTGGTGTGCTAAGACCTAATCATTAAATATTTTACACAGTTGACTGTGAGGATTAGGCGTTTGTCAATTCCCAAATATAGATGTTAATCCAGGATGTACATAAATTGAAATTGGCATATATATGCTTTCAACTCAACCAGATGTTCTGAGAAATCTTTGTAAACTTAGGGATTTCCACCAGCATATTGATTTAGTGGAACTCATTTGGCTCAATATGTCAGAATAAATAGGTTTATTCAGATTTGTTTGACTGAATAAATTTAGGAGTTAAATAAATTTATTTCCTAAATAAATATAGGAAATTTCATATAAACATATACTGCATGTCTTTTAAGATACTTTTGAGTTCAATTCTTCTGATATCAGATAACTTTGAGTAGTACATTTCTGACTTTAATTTTGGAAAAAAATATGGTGTTCACAACCATCCCTTTTTCTGAGATTATATAATTCAACTTAAAAAAAAAAATTTCAGAAATCTATCACTAAGTTGATTGAATGACATTCAAATTTTTGTAAAAGTCAGTAATATCAAGGCTGACTAGGCAGACTCTTGTGCAGGAACATTTTGGCTTCCTACAAATTTTAGTAAACTTTGAACTTTAAGAGAAAGTTGACTAATGAAGAATGAATCAGGTTATGTACATGTAAAACATTTAAGACAGAACCATCAACTGTCCTGTTTGCCTGTTTTGAGTGAGAGAAAAATATCTGGATATCTTCTTAGATATTAGTTCATAAGTTCTTATTAGTTCATAAAATATTAGTTCATAAGACAATGAAGCTAAATAATGCATTGCAATTTTGCCTGCTGAAGAGGAATCATATCAAAATTGTTGGTAATGGCCTGGGCAGTTTGCTTCTAAGAGCCCTGTTTTAAATTATTTTATCAAGTTTTAGGTCCTTTAATACTTAAATCTCTTATTACTTGGTCACCAATGGCAACAGGAAATTGCAAAAGAATCAGAGACACATTTTCGTACTAAGTATTTAGACCCTTTCTTATTCACAGATAACGCTGACTTTTTGTCTGCTCCAGAAGTGAATGTAATAATAAGGATTTTCTAGTAATCCTGCTGCTTGATAAGTGTTTACTTGTTTTGCCTATATATTCATTCCTAACTTGTCATCTATTCATTTCTGAAACTGATTTGAGGTAACATAAATTTGAAAAAACACTGAACTTTATAAAAAAAAAAGAAGTCTAAAGAAAAGAACAGGAAACTAAGGTTAGAAAAGGTTTATTCTGAGTTTCTTTGTATACAAGTTAAGATAAAAACCAACAGGTTTATCTAGCTTATGAAAGTCTGTCAGCTACCAATATGAGGTATTTTTCAGAAATGTTAAGGAATAAGTCTCATGTAACTCTTTACTTGCAAAATGTTTTGGTAGTCCCCCCTTATCTGCAGTTTTGCTTTTTACAGTTCCAGTTACCCGTGGTCAATTGTGGTCCGACAATATTAAACAAAAAATTCCAAAAATAAATGCTTTTTAAGTTTAAATTTCATGTTGTTTTGAGTAGAATGGTGAACTTTATGTCCCCCCTACTCTGCCCTATGGAGGACATGAATCATCCCTTTGGGATACACCCATCTTCCATTTTAGTACTCACAGGCATGATGACAGAAAGTAGAGACTAAAAACTGTCCCACTTACAGAGAATTATCAAAACTCCTCACTTCTCTATCTTCTCATCGCCACACCCAGAAGTAAAAGTTCACTGTATGACGTTAAATATTGGGGAGTTTAACAAACAGCATCAAGTTCTTAAGGCATAAAGGAGGGATGTCCATTTACATCAATAAAGACTATATATTCTTTCCATTCACACCCCTCAGGTATTGAATGACACACTCCGAGCTAGGGTATTGCAGACAGTGTCATTCTTTCCAAGAAATCACAAAGATCTCTTTTGTCTCCACATTTCCACTTGCAAAGTAATAGGTAAGGGAAGCTTTTGTGTTATTTTGTTATAATCTGTAACTCTGGTATAGATAGGATTGTATTTACATTTTTTATTTTCTCTTTACTCTTTTTCAAAGGCCAATAGTTAGCAGATTTTATTTGAACTGTAGGACCTTAGTAATAAACTGTCTTTGGCCGATGCCCCGTCTGACATTTATGACATGCCAAGTCAAAGTGGAGTTTTATTAAAGCTTTCATGCTCACTGCTTTTACTTTATTCATTTGGTCCATTTTTATAATTTCGATATTTAAAAAAGGCACCTATTCAGTAAAGTTTCCTGATCCATGTCTAAACTGTTCAGTGCTGTTTTTTTAACTTCTGACTTTATGCATTTTTATGATCCAGGCTCAGGTGACAAATGACAAAAAATTTGCCAACCCCCAATAGGATTTTTAGTTCCATGCAATTTTGATAAACTAGAATCATTTTCTGTTATTATGAAAATGCCCAGCCAAGGAACAACAGATACTCCACAGCTTTATGCTCTTGTATAACCAGGGGGGAGTAACTCTAACACAACAGGAATGTGCTATTATTATTTGCACATTTGAGTATGTTCTTGCAAATCAGCTTCCCCATTTCTCCCTCTCCCTGACCCTCTCCTTCTCCCTCTCCATTTCTCTTCTTCCCTTCTCCCTGTCTCTCCCTCTCCCTCTCCCTTTTCCCACTCTCTCTCTCCCCCTCACTCTTTCATTCCATGAATTATATAGTTCCACATCTGAGTTATATGTTAGTGGTTTATAACAGGATACCCTGCAAATATGACACAGCCTTTGCCAACAGTCTAAACTGAAACTCACCTAAAAACATTCCTGAGTCTATTTCTAATTATTTCTGTTTCTGTTGGTAGAGCCCGTACCTATGATCAAAATCTCACGCTAACCCTGACTTTCTCCCTTACAGAGACTTTCAAAATCATCTCTGACCCTATCTCACCATCCTTGCATTCCCATCTTTCCATAGCATGAGTTTACCCACCTAGACCTACTACCTGCTCTAGGTACAGAGAAAGAGTGAATTTTTAGTATGAGACAGAAGATTTGAATACTAATTTCATCATGTATTACCATTGTGATAAGTAAATTTACTTGGATACTCTGTGGAAAATTTTCCACATTTATTAACTCATGTAACAAATATTTATTTAATAGGCTACTATACACTAAACCTCTGGTCTCTTATTGGACATCCAGTAAAGAGCAAATGGGCCAGATGACCGCCTTCATGAATATTACAGATAATGGGCAGAGATATATTAAATGATTCCCTCAAATTACATAATTACAAAAGAATAGTAAGTGTTTTAAAGTTGAAGTATAGGATGTAACAAATGCATGTGACACTTAAATTAGTACTCATTTTGGTAAAGACATTTCAATTAAGACCTGTGTGATTACATGGCAGTACTTAACCAGGTATAACAGCAAATAGAAAGACCTCAAGAAAATAAATTTGTGACACATTTGATGGCTGACATGTCCTGTGCCTGAGAGAAAGGGAACTCAAGTAGCCCCCTAACCCCAAATCTGGAGTTATTTTTTCGCTCCTGTGGAGATTTAAATTTTCCCCTGATCAGTATTTATCCCAGATCTGATGAGACAATTTCTTCCTAAAAAAGAAAATGTAGTCCACCACATTAAAGCAATTAATTAATCTAAAAAAAAAAAAAAAAAAGAGCTGACTTAAAAATATGTAGGAACTGTACTGCTTTAGATATTTAAATCATATTAAATAATTCAATGTAAATTTGCAAATATTTTGCTAAATATATACCTGAGTCCTGACACTGTTTTGGAGATTCTTTCAGAGTGACTGACACTTTTGGAGTGAGTCAACACATAGTAAATTAGTGTACTTTGCAGCACTTGAAGACATTTTACAAAAATCAATTTAAAAAAGATAGTTTATGGACCTATGATTCTAAAATAACTAGTTTTATGTGTTTATCTTTGTAAAACAACTGGGTCAGTACTAAATATAAATCCAGGTTATTTGAACTTGTTTTGTCAAAATAGCTAGTGTAATGATCCACTAAATACAACTACAAACAAAATTATTTCAATACATTGCACATTTGCACTGGTTAAGCACTGTGTTTATTTAACCCTGGAGTCATCATAATTATTATGACTACTGGTTTTGGAAATCAAATTGTTCAAAGGGATCATCAGATTCTCTGCATTGTGAAAAGCAGTTTGAGACAGCTAAAATTTTACTCTTTCCCTTTCATTTCCTGATTTTCCTAAAAATGATTGTTGTTAATTACTCTCAAACTTTTGCTGTAAACTTGATGTCATTATATGTATTAATAATTCCTTGGGACATTTCTAATTTTATTGAATCTCAGTATCATTTACATTTGTTTCCCAAAAATGTATAAACTATTTTTTGGTTACATGCATTTCATCTATAATTGCATACTTTGTATCTAATCTACCTTCTTAAATATATCAAAATTTTCATATTTTTATCTTTACTTATAAATATCCTTAATTCCTTAAATATAATTGTGTTTTACAAGTACTATATGTACAAAGATAAATAATTGCAGCTACCAAAATTTATTTCCAAACACTGTGTGTGTGTGTGTGTGTGTGTGTGTATACATATATATGTATATATATATATACTTAAATACCATTACTTTGCAATTTTTAAAATTCAATACTTTAATAATCTGTTATCTGAATTTATAAGCTCAATTTTAAAAATAAACTTGAAAAATGCTGTCTTTTAATAATATCTTTATTTTTTAATCAGAAGATTGGATTTCTTTTTATTTTTTTTTTTTTTTATGCTTAAGGAATTGAATACAGAGTGAGGAGTCTCCCTTTGCTCATGCAATTATCCAGGAGGATGCAATGCCTACAGATCTATAGAGTGCTGAGCCATTAGTATTTTCATCCTTTATGTAGGATCAATTACATAAAGTAGCATCACATAAGCTCTCATAGAATTAGCTAGTCCTGCAAGTCTCATGATTCACTACACAAAGGAGTATATTAAGACTGAAGCTCTTCTGGACTTCATTCTGATTTTGTCGTTGTTGTTCTTTGTGTGATCCAGGTCAGATCACAATGTGCTTTTACTTGAACATTCACAGTTATAGAAAGAAACTGCTTGCATGGGTGCTTTCTGTACTATATTCACATTTTAAGATGACAGTGGAATCAGCACATCATCTTTGCAACATAATATTTAACACTAAAATAATACTTTTGATCGAAATTTATATAAACTACCCTATGCTTAAACTCAACTCATGAGAATCTTGCTTAGTATACATTAACGCTGTAGTTTATAAATAGCTTTCTGTTGAAATGTATTGACCTTATTGAAAGATAAACAGGTTTTTATGTATCATTTTGTTATTTAGATAAAACGAGTGATTGTAATGGTTTTGCCAGTTATTATCTTAGATTAATGGTTTAAATATAGTGAACCATATTTTCCTTAAGTCTTATGAAGAAAAAGACAAGTTAGAAGCACTTACCCATTTTTCCTATGGTTTAATAGGTGGCAAATTACATAGGGAAGAATTGGCATGTAACACTTTTTGCATTGAGCGACTCTGTGATATGTGTACTTCCTGAATAAATTGCTGTTGGACAGGCTTTTTTTCTGTCCCCACTTAAATATATTACCCATTCTTAAGACTATTCTTTAGTGCATAGTATAAATTTAAATTCCAAGTTCTTACGCATAACTTAGTAATTATACGTATTTTTCACGTTGCACTAACTTCATGATCATTAACTTATGATCATTGATATGCACTTAAATACCACAGCTAAAATTGTCAGAATTTCTTCTCTTCTAAGATAGTGTATCAGTTGATTCTTATCCTCATTACAGGGCCTACAGTTTTCCAAAACTGCCTTTTAGTATCAAATTGAATCTGTACACTGCTATCAGACCTCTTAATGCAAAGTATAAAAAAGACCATAGTTCAGGAATATTAATTACTATTCTCTCTATTCCCGTTTCATGTACTACAATGTAGAATCCCACCTCTTATGTGACCTAAAGCCACTTGTTATCTCGTCTCTATCTTCCTTTCCATCCTATCTTTGCCACCTTCTGCCTTATATTATAATCTAATAAACCTAAACTCCATATGCTTCCCCAAAGATTCCATCATGTTTTATATATGCTGATCCATGTTGCTCTCACCGGCATGTCCTCCCCTCACCACTTTACTCTCTCTACTGTCAGACATCATTATCTCCAAGATTTTTACTTGACCTCTTAGCTTGGGTCAGGTGTCCATCCTCTTTCCTCCCCTTAATAGCTTTTACCACATTGCATTAAATCCATCTCCTTATGTGTATTTAATACTGGAATATAGACCTCATTTGAATGTAGAGCGTCCCTTATTCATCCTGATGTAATTCTACACAGAGCAACTACCTAATAAGTAACTCTGAATAGAAATGAATTGACTGGTTGTGAGAATTAATCTCATTAATTAATGCCTTTTAGCACTTGGAATGGAAATAAATAGACTGTTATAAAACCACAAATAACCAAAATGTTCTATTAATTGAACTGTCTGTTAAACTGAAATTAAATAAACACGTCCTTGCTTCAGTCTTTTTAAACGAAAATGTTTCTAAAAGAAGTATAATTCATTTGGATGTTTTAGTGTGTATGTATTATGGACATAACAATATATTTCTGATGATTTGCTATTGACATTCTTTCACTCATTATATGCACATTCTATAGAAATTTAAGTTGTTTGTTCTGTTCTTAATTTGATGTGTCCATCAGATTGTAAGATATTTAAGGGAATGGAATGCCTCCTGGATTAATCCTCCATTGACTCAGTAGTCTTGGTTAGGAATGGCTCACTATCACGTCCATATTCTAAAGAAGAGAAATAAAAGTGTTAAAAGAGAGCATGTCTTACAAGCTGTTGGCCTGGGAATAAGCTCAGCTACTAGAAGTCAGTTTGGGACCTTGGTACAAGGCACTCTTTATAATGTGGCAATTTTCAGTAGGAAGGCATCCATTGATGCTTCTTATGTCTATTTTAAGGATCACCTAATTAAATCAGGCTCACTCAGAATAATTTCCCTTTCTATTAGCTCAAAGTGAACTGATTAGGAACCAAATCATCACAGTGATATCCTCACATGATCACAGGTCTGCCTATAGTCAAGAAGAAGAGATTATATAAGGTGTCTTCACCAGAGGGTGAGGATCTTGGCAGCCATGTTAGAATCCTGGTTACCTCACTTCTCTTAAAGCTTTACCATTACAGAATATATAGGAGATGAAACAAGTATATATATTCAACCAAGGGCAAAATGTTAGTTATTTTTAGCATATGCCTATCAAACTATATTTTTCTGTGATGGTCAGACTTCTCTTAAAGTTGCTGTCTCATGTATAAATACAACCATTTATTTAGTTTTAAAACTATATGACGTTCTTACAATTCTAATTACTTTGATTTTTGTCAAAGGAATTGGAGGTACTCGTGACTTTGGTGACATTTAATTTAATATTCAAATGAAGGTAGATTTTTTCTACTTACTTTTTTTCTTTCAAAAGAGCAAAATCACCCCAGAAATATCTAATTTTCAATTCAGAAATATGATTCTTACCAAACAGATTTGAGCTTTCAGTGGGTAGGACATTTTATTAAATCACCTCAATCATTAATAAAATTTCACCAAGACCTGACAGCCTCGTTTATGTATTATTACCAAATGATACACTTCCTTCCAAATACGTTAAATGTCTCTAAAGCTAATAACGTAGAACACCCTCCTCTTTCGTACAAAGAAGTATTTTAAAATAAATAACACAGGTCAGGTATATTTAAATCTTTCACTATGTGTGAATGTTTTCTAACTCTAAAGCAAATTGCTACCATTTTATGTGTTTTTTTATATTAACCACATATTTGTCAAGTGTCAATGTCTGATTTCAAAGTCAAATGGAAACTCTTAGTGAGCACCTCAAGATGTGAACCTCTTATATTTATTTTTTAACCCTTTCTATCGATAATCTTCAAGAGATCAGGGTAGTGATAAAATATAAAATATAAGTCATTATTCAAGTATCCATAATCTTTTCTATATTTGAGTTAAAATTATTGTAACTCAAATGTTAAATAATGGCTTGTATTTTGTCTTATCACTATCCTGATCTCGAAGATTATGGAGAGAAAGGGTTAAATAAACGTTGATTTGTAGGGCAGTTGTTAAAGATCTAGTTGGAATATGATGGTGTTACATCTGTTAAGTTTAGCCAGTTGAACATGACTTACGAAGTAGACATGCTGAGCATATAGGCTAGATAGTCTTAGCATTAACTTGATAGTAAATTAGTTTTTTTAAGCCAGCTTTTGTGAAGAAGGTTAACTATGTGACTAGAAATGTCAAATGATCTAGCATTTATTGAACACTTATAAGCCAGCATTATATTGGTGGTTTTCGTGTGTTGCCTCATTAATGCACAGCATTCTAGGAAGCACGTAGAGTTAGTATCCTCATTTTATGGAAAAGGACTATAAAGGAAGAAAAGATCATTTAGCTAGTGCTAGACCTGGAATTTGAGCTCTGGATCACCTCCCTTCTAAGACCATGTCTAGACTTACTACAATAAGCATGTGGGAAGCAACAAATTAGAGAACGTCTAGGGATGCAGTTTGGATCCATTTAACAAAAAGTTAAGTGGAATACTAAAGCCTATATTCCCTGCAGCAATCAGTGTTTCTTCTGTAGGATACAGAGGAAACATCAGGCATCATGGGGACCCTATAACTTCCAATTAACACAGAATGAAGATGTGCAAGATTTTCCTTATGCTGGATCAGGATAGATCCTTGAACCCTGTGAAGACTTATGCCTCCAGGGAGGAACAGAGTCTCATGTTTGTTGTGTTCTCAATTACTTACTTAACATTGGGTTGTATCTTTTGTAGTTTCATTCCACCAGTCCTGAGTGGCTTACCAACCTTCCCATACCTTCTATCCATATTAGTCTTGACTAAATTTATATTTCAGTATTGCCAGGAGCAGTCAGAATGGTGCTGTATTGTTTTCCCTTTTGGATATTTCAAAGCCCTAGCAGACTCCACAGAGTACGTTCATATGAGGATTTTATTTAAATGTAAAACATGGAAAAGCAAGGAAAGTAAAATTCGGGCAAGGATCCAAGGTTTGAGGTACAGTCTTTGCTCACATAAACTATACTGATTCTCTGTCTGAGCTACCAAGTTTGTGTGAAGACTCTTAGCTTCAGAGGAGCAACCTGGAGAAAAACAAAGTAGTTCTTTAAGTGGTCAAGCCAGGCTTGTCAAACTGAGACAGCTGAGCCATCAGTAAAACAGCCCACCTTGGGTAGGGCAGGATCACCAGGAGAATTTCCGACTTTAAAAAGGATATCATAAATTCCATTGCCTTTATCTTAGACAAGAGCCAAAATGCCAAACACTCAGGCATCTCCCCATACATAGAGCTTTACCATTACAACTGTAAATCATTTCTCCCCAGGTGTCCAGCCCGATATTCTGGAGCCATTTCAAAAATTCCATTAGATAAGTGCATCGTACATCTTAGGCAATGGTGAAATTAAATATCTCTACATTTAAGGCCCTTAAAATTTCCAGGCTTGAATGTAGAAAAACCTTGGGTCACCCAGTTAACACAGGGATGTAGACGTTGGACATGGTTCCTGTTTATCGGATGGGCCTATTCAAAAATGTCTCATTGTATTAATATTTCAAACATTGATCACACAGCTATGTTCTACTATTATTCTAAAATATGCTATGTAGGCTCCAGGTTTGATAAGTGAATTAGGCATTTGTCTTAATCCTAATTAAACATAAGCATTAGAAATACAGTTGACCCTTGAACAACATGGGTAGGAACTGCATGAGTCCACTGATACACGGAATTTTTTCAATAAATAAGGTAAATGTATTTTCTCTTTATGATTATCTTAATAAGATATTCTTTTTTTAAGATATTCTTTAGTTTCCTATATTGTAGGAATACAGTATATAATACTTATAACATACAAAATATGAGTTAATCAGCGCTATGTTATAGGTAAGGCTTCCAGTCAACAGTAGGCTATTAGTAGTTAAGTTTTTTTTGGGAGGGAGGGTCAAAAGTTATATGTGGATTTTCCATGATGCAGGGAGTTTAGCACCCCTAAACCTCATGTTGTTCAAGAGTTAACTACTTTCTTAAAGACATGTTGGAAAATACATTTGGATGAAATTTTGAATATCTCCTTCCAGCTCCAGAGAAAAATCCCAGAATTAAGTCCAAATATTTAACATGTCATCAACTTCTTGCTTTGCGTATATCATCCTACAATTTTTCAACTTTAATTTAAATATAATAGTGAAATTCTCATGGGGTCATATTGACAAAAATGAGCTCAAATCTAAAATTTAACAGGAAGTATTCAAAAGCAGTGTAAATAATTATATTTCTCCAAAATGTGAAGTTAATCATATTAGGTCAAAGTGAAAAATAATCTTATTGTTATTTTGAATAAAATTTAGTTATGGATCAGTATTCACAAACTAGTAATAGGCTGACATATATTGAAATTGGGGTTCACAAATATTGGAAAAAAGGAATTACAAGGGAGAGGACTAGAATACATTACAGTGTGTATGTGAGATATGCATTAAAGGATTAATACGTATTTGTACTGATAATGTAATTATCAGTAATTATCTGGCCTTAATGTGATTGTTAGATATAGAAGCAGATACAGATGTATGTATATGTGTTGTTTTTAGCTCTGCTAAGAACACACAGGAGTAAAGAAACTCTGATACAATCAGTACCTAGCCCACAGATCTTGGTTTCTATACACCATTCTCCAGGGTTCATTGGGCAAATGGTTGACATGAAACATGTACACAAACAAATATAAATTAATTTTAAAAAGGAAGAAATAAAAAAAAAATCAGAGAGGTTATGTCACCTATATAAATCACAGGCAAATAAATGTCAAAGAGAACATGGATTTCTGGTTGAAAGAGTAGACGCTGGGATATAATGTCTGGGTTAAGATACCAAAAACATTCACCTACCGGTTTTGTGACCTTGGGCAATTCTGTCAAGCACTAGACCTTGGTTTTCTGGGCATTAAATCTGAATAATAATAATAATAATAGTAATAATAATAATGAAGTACCTCATAAGTAAGGTTGTCGTGAGGAACTAAAGGAGATAACATATAATGGTAAGAAAGTACATAATAAAGTACAAAAATCACTGCATATTTAATCACTATTTGTGTTTACTTTTTTATTATTATTGTAATTCATTATACTTAAAACTGATTTTATTATATGAAACCATGTCTGTCTCACTTCCCAATACACTGACTTTTTGAGAAAAGACACAGAAGTGATGCAAGTATGTTACCGATGATGAAAACTATATCAGAAAATGAAATTTAGTACCACATGGTATATTTGTGAGAAAGTGAGGAAGCTAACCAATGTAGTATAGTATTTAACAATGGGAGATGTGTAGGAAACATGGTTTGACAGACACATTGGGACCTGATCGTACTGACCTGTGAGGATAAAATGCATACGGCTTTTGAAAGAGCACTTTTGGGGGAAATTTAGCTTTGCATCAGTACACATTATGTTTTAGTTTGGAAGGGAAAAAATAAATTGTGTCTATGAAATATCAGAAAAAAGGATAGCAACTGAATAGTTAATAATACCAGATTGTATTGGAAAAAATAAAGAAGCCATCATAAATCCCAAATAATTTGGACATGAATTCATATACAAAAAGGAACATGTCATAACTA
This sequence comes from Rhinolophus hipposideros, assembly GCF_964194185.1. Lineage (NCBI taxonomy): Eukaryota > Metazoa > Chordata > Mammalia > Chiroptera > Rhinolophidae > Rhinolophus > Rhinolophus hipposideros. The sequence continues at coordinate 87,640,106 of NC_138047.1, read as the reverse complement.
TAGAATATATAAATTTCATTAATTTTAGCTTTAGATAGTAATGTAGATTAGTCTAATCAGTGATTTCACACTGAGACCCTGCAGGGAATGAGTTTAATGGATATATGTCTAATTTGTAATTATTATATATCCATCGTTTCATATAAATAATTGATATGCTAAAATCATTATAAGTTTCTCCTACTAGGTATTTTAATTGTCTCTTTTGGAATCTGTATTCTATTAATTTACTTAACCATTTTCCCCCCAGTGGAAATGCAAGGAAAGATTTACAAAAACAAACCAAGTGATCAAAAATGGTGTAATTATTTCAATATAGTTTCATTTTTAGAAAGCTGGAAATGACAACAAAATATTCATTTACATTTTGTATTTCATCATTTTTCCTCTCTTTTTTTCTGCTGGCACAATGCAAAATGCAAAACTGTTAAGACAGGGGAAAAGGAAGAAGTAAAGGTTAGAAATAATGAGCAACATGAACAGTCCCTCTTCGATAATTGAGAGTGAACTTCATCATATCACTGTTAAAGTAAGGGACAACATCATTATCTCTATATGCCCAAGAAAATATGCGTAGGTCACTAAGCATTATTACTACCCATACTTGTTAAAGATGAATCATTGGTCTCTAGAAGAGCATAGATTAATTTGTGGGTTTAATGTACATTTAAATGAGAATGAAACTTACCAAACCTTGCATGTGAAACTTCACTTGACCCAGAATCACTACTCCTAATTCTTCAAAGTCAACAAAGGGCATGACAGTGAAAAGGAACGCATTACTAAACAAAATTTGGTCCATTATTTTTTTTGCAATTCCTGTTCTCCTATGTGTATCAATCTTCCTTTTACAATGCATGCAATGTTGAAAGGATTGCTAATTAAAAGATACTGCAGTAACCAAATCCTCAAAAAGGATCACTGTGAGTATGAGAAATAAACCTAAAAGATTGTGACATAACTGTTGTAGTACAGAAAGCCTATTTAAAAAAAAATGTAGGGTATCCAATGGACACATGTTCCATTTGGGAGACCACCTCACGGATGTTGTAGATGCCTGATCACTGCACTGTACACCTGAAGCTGAACAATAATGAATGCCAACTATAATTTTACATATATATATATATATATGTATATACATATATATACATATATATATGTATGTATATACTTACAAGAAACGGAGTACAGCATTAGGAATAGAGACAGTGGAAATGTAATGGCTCTGTGCAATGTCAGAGGGATAGTGGATGGGGGGAGGGGGGTTCACACAGTGTGAGGGTTGTAAATGATAAACATCTAAGTGTTACTTTGTCTTGTGCACCTGAAACTAATAAAAAATGCAAACACTAATGAAATAATATAGCCATTTCTAAGTCTAATTATGGTTCTTTAACTGTTGTGACGCTTATGATGCTTCCTTCTTGGAGTTTCTTATTTTCATTCTGTTGCAATCTTCAGAAAAATTAGGTGGGCCTAATTTTTCAGGTGCCCTCATAATTACTTATAAAAATACTGCTAGAAATTTTCAGGTGCCCTCATAATTACTTATAAAAATATGAACTCTGATCACTATTGGCATCTTTGTGTACCTCTATCTAGTGTGATATAATTTACATAAAACAGTTAAGCCAATTCAGGTAGTCTTCTTCCTATTCTTAAGTTTTGTTTTTTTCTGTCATATTTGATAAGAAACATTAAAAAAATCATCCACACTGTGAATGCACTTTAAAGGAAGATCATTAGAGATACTGAGAAGAATTTGCTTAGATCTGTGCAGAGCTGTTGAGCGAAACAATAGATATAATTTTGAAGTAATTGCGATATTCAATCTAGGAAAAATTAGTTTTGATAATTTTGATAGAAAGTGGGATGAATTTCTGCTAGTAAAATAGAAATGAACATTTGATTAGTTATCTTAAGTAATTTCCTGTGATGCAACTGTTTTTGAAAGATTCAGCTCAGCCTGTCACCCCATCCCATCCCATCCCATCCCACCCCGAGCTGTCCCAACCTACTCATTAATAAGTGATCGAGATGCTGGGCTACTTTTGGGACTCACAAAGCAATGAATGCGGCCTTCCTTTAGAGAACAATCTTGTCAAATCATCTAAAAATCAATAAAAACCTACACAAAATGTATAATTAAGAAAAAGTGGGATACACATGATGCTATTGTTAGCTATAGGGTGTCAGGGGTGCGTGGGGGTGGGCGTGTGGCACTATCTAAGGCCCTATGAAATACTCCATTGGGAAAAAACAGACCTGAAATTTGATGGGCAAGTTAAAATTTGACAGACGTTAAAACATGGGAAAAAGACTAGGAAAAAGTAGGCATAACAGCCTGTATGCAAAAGCTATGGGCATGAGGAAGCATGATATGTTATGAACATTTATGATCAATTTCTTGGGTGGAAGATGGAGTATTTTCACATATATCATGTACTTTTCAAAATAAACTTAGCAGGCAGAAAGTAGTTTTTTTGTTTGTTTGTTTTAATCCATTTATTCATGGAATAAAACAATTCTGGGAAGTATTTGAATGTTATAAATCTCTTCAATGACAATGGTGGAGTTTGAATTTTTTTTTTCTATTGCAATAAAACATGAAGTATAGTAATAAATACTGAGCCATGTCAAAGAGGATTCTACAACACAGTACAGGACATAATAACAAAAGCTGGAACTTACGTAGTGACTATTTTATGCCAGATGCTGATAAGGACTGTCTATGTGTTATTAAACTCAATAAATAAATCCTCATCATCTATGAAGTAAGAACTATGATTATTATCATCTTTTGGATTAGGAAACCAAGGTACAGAGAGATAAAGGTTAGGTAATTTCTCATTGCTAATAATTGGTGGAACTAAGGCATGAATCCATTTTATCTCTAAATTCCACACTCTTAACAGATGAAGCACTGCTTCTCTATCTTACTATATTATTTATGTAAGAAGTCAATTATTAGAAAGCAGTGTCAGATAATCACAATAAAGGTCAAACAAGAGGGGGACACTTTTGTACAGACATGAGCTATAAGATTCAAACAGGAAGAGCTGAATATTTTGAGTTGAGAATTTGGTTTTGAAAATAAAGAATTTGCAAAATAATTGACAATTGTGGTGCTCTGCCTAAATGCCCCTTTAGAATAGAGCTGTTTATTCCACCTTCCACTGCTGAGACCGTGGCCTGCTGATGGTTGAGGGCCATCTCCCTCCTCAGAAATTGCCCAGAATATGAAGGGAGCTGCCTTGTCCAAAATTATCTCCCGTCTGAAGAGTAGTCCACAAACAGTGACTGATTGATGGGGTACACAGACAAGTTATGTAACTTATCTACGATCACAAAGATCCCAAATGGAAGAATATGATCCCATATGTATCTGATTCCAAGTTCAAGACATTTTCCATTTACCATGTTCCTCCATGTAACTAATGTTTGCAGATCGAAGTAGGGACAAATTTATATACATTTATTTCATGCAATCTTTAGACCTCCATCACTTCAATGTGCTTTCATAAATAATTTTGTTTTGATACCATTAACATAGATCAAAATATAAAGTAAACCAGGAGCAATATAAAATAAGCAAAAATTTGACATTGAAACATGGGATTATAAATGGTATCCTGTGTTATATATTCAATATATGTACATAATAGGTACATATATTTTTTGCTTAAGAGTATGTATTTCGTGGTATTGAACATAAAATACTGCAAATCGTGTGTCTTAGAGATGAGAAAAATCATTCTTGTTAATTCTAAGCATCTAAACTGCTTTTTGTAAATAGTAGGTATCAGTGGTCCTACTATCTAGGTTTTTATGTGTCATTGGATCTTTTGTGGTTGTTGAAAATGCTGGAATGTCTGTTATTTGAAATACTGTGTATAACAAAGAGTATGTCAGTTGTGCTTCAACTGACTCTAATAGAAAATCTTTAGAATATTTCCGGGCCCTGAAACTAAGCTTTTTTTTTGTTTTCTTTTTCCCAGAATTTTACCCACAGTTGATTCAAGACATTTTCTTGTGATATTCAACAACTTGTTAGGCTCAATCAGGTAACAGTTTGAGCAATTGAAACCCCAAATGTTGTATTTCTTGCTGACACCATGAAATCAGGCTTGACGGCTCTGATCTATTAAGCCACATGTTATGATCAAAGCGGTATTCACTGGCATTCATGATGAGAATCCCAATTTACAGAATTGCAGCCTTGTGCAATAGGCAATGAAAGTTGCCTTTCGAGACCCACTTAAATAGAATTGGGCATACAGCAGAGCTGTGCCCCTCCATCAAGGACAATGTGGCACTGGGCTGTGAGTCTACCACAAGATGTATGAAAGTCATAACATAGACACTCTCTCACCCAAGTTTGGCTGCAAAGGAACAGCTTCCTTATTCAAGGAGTACAGTGTACATGATTTCTAAAGTACACATTACCTGCCCTCTGAAAGCAGTCAATGCTAAACTATTTATACGTCACATATTTATTAGACATAGTCATTACATTAAAAAGTGAATAAACAACAACTTTCCCCAAAAGTCTTGTAACCTTTTCAGTACTCTCTAGTAGTAAAAATCATGTTTGAAATCATGTCTATGTAGTTATATAACTTAAGAAAATAATGCATGCAGCATTGTTTTTGAAATAAAATTATGCCGTTGCAAGCTTTAGTCTTCTTATTTGTAGAGAGTATAGAACATATGACTTCACTATCTTTGGCCTTTAGAACAAAACTTATATAAGTTATTGTCCTTGTTTTAATGCTGAGTTTGATTCTTGTGACTGTATTTCCTTAGAGGAGATACTACCATGACATAATTATATTAGTTATAGTTTCCTTGTCAGCAAGGTTATAGTTGCTAATATCAACCACACACACACACACACACACACACACACACACACACACACACACACACGGTGCCAAAAATATGTATACACAGTTTAAGAGAGGAAAAAGTGTATATTAAAGAATTAAAATTGTAATACTCAATATATGCTGATAATGAAAGATGAATATAAGTCACGTTTGACTTCTGCAATTACAAAACGTTCTTGAAGTGGTTACCATCTGCATCCAGACACTTCTGATTACAAACTACTGCTTGTACAACGTTGACAAAAGTGTCCACTTGTATACATTTTTTGGTACCTCTGGTGTGTGTGTGTGTGTGTGTGTGTGTGTGTGTGTGTGTGTGTGTGTGTATTTACATACACAGAGTTTGGACTGACTTTCATAAGAATTGTATTAGTGCATAAGTTGGAAATGAGCATTGTTCATTTCTAGGCACACATAATCATGCATAATCAATCCTATATCTCCATCACAGCAACACAAGACTCCTAGTGATGTAATGCATTAAGTGACTGTTTATCCAAAAAGTAACAGCAACTAGCATTCATTGAAATACTAACAACGTGATAGACCCTACATATTGTATATAAATAAACTTGATTACTCTTGAGATATGATACCCATATCTCTGAGGTTAATATTATTATTTCCCAGTTTCATAGAGAAGATGACTGAGACTTAGGAAAGTTAAGGATTTTGCCCTAATGACAAGGTGAAACTTACTAAGTGATGGTGAGAGCGTTGAAATGTGGCATTCTCTCACCAGAAACAGATTCTTAACCCTATATTATGTTACTTTGTTGACCCTCAATTCTGGAATTGGAGGGCTCATTCAAGCTTTGGTGGTATCTCGAATGGATCAATCTGTAGTTACCTTAGGCGAATCGTATCATGTAATCTATCTGTCTCAATTTAATCCAATGTGGCATAAGGGGTTTAAATTGGATATGTTGCCAGGTTTTTTTGTTTTTTCTCTTACAAGATTTTAGAGTACAGAGACATATGAATCTTTCTAATCATGTAATAATCTATGCCTATGACTACATATGCCAACAAAATATATGTTTTAGACATGCATGTAGCCATAGTGAAATTTCATGATTAATGTTCTTGCTATATGTGGAATCAGCATGCTATGCTAGTAGAGAGAGAAAAAAAAATGTAAATAACTATAGTACACCACATGCTAGCAGTTGTTAAATTTAGTGGTGGAAAATAAAATAAAGAAGGAATGAAGAAGTGTGTGATGTGGAACAGAGCTACAATTTTAAATAATGTGGTTAAGGAAAGCTGAAGTACGAAGGTGCTTTTTGAGGAGAAATTTGAAGGAGGTAAGGAAGTAAAACCTGGAACGCATGTGCAAGAGAAGCATGTTAGTAGAGGTGAAGATGAACTCAGACTTCCCAAGGCCGGTGTATGTGTATTGTGTTGTAGGAACACTGAGGAAGCCAGTACAGTTATGATGGAAGGTGGGAGGGAATAGTAAGCGTTGAATTTAGAGAACTAATGGGTGGCAAGATCAGGTTAGATCTTATAAGTGAATAAGATGGGAGCCATTGGTTCTGAAGTTCTGAGTAGAGGAATAAAATCTTCTGACTTAAGTTTTGAAAATACCACTTTGGATGCTTTGCTAATAATTAATGAAGACCCTTTTGGAAGCAGAGCTACCAAAAATCAAACATTTTGTTGTCCATAGAGTCTTTAATGGAAAAACACTTGTCCAGACTTTAAGAAATAAGTTCACATTATTTAAGAATGTGGACCACTGAGAGTCACGCAGATGTGTCTGCTTTACTGCAATAGACACGGTTTGAGTTAATTATGTAACATATATGTGCAGATATTCTCTTTATATTTTGACATGCTACTTGCAGAGTCCTCAAGATACTATATTTTGAAATTGGCTTAGAAAAACATCAACACTTGTTATGGACCATGCAAAGTATAAAACACAAAACAGTGCATTTCACTGTAAGAGAGGACTCTTCAAGTCACACTCTTGTAAAAATGCCTTGCAAACTGTTCTTTGACCTAATCAGACCACAGGAGAATTCAAACAGTAAATGGGGCATTTCAAAAAAACATGTTCATGATAGATCAATTGAAAAAGTGAAAGGGGGATCAAATATATGGTGATGGAAGGAGAACTGACTCTGAGTGGTGAACACACAATGGGATTTATAGATGATGTAATACAGAATTGTACACCTGAAATCTATGTAAATTTACTAACAATTGTCACCCCAATAAATTTAATTAAAAAAAAGTGAGACAGCAATGATTAGTGCCTGATAATAAAGTGAATAATTTTTATTCGTTAAAAAAAAAAAAAATTGGAGAAGAGATATAGAGGTAAGGTCCGACAATTGAAAGAAGTTTATATAAAAAGGGAGTGATTATATAGAAAGGAAGAAACAACATCAGCTTTGCTACTGAATGAACTTGGCCTTTAGCCTTGTTTGCTCTAGAGCCACCTTTGCTTTCTTTTTGACACCATCATTTAACCACAACAAATCAAATTTGTCTGATAGCACAGTTGACAGGAACCGTGACTAACTGCTGGGAGGCCTGGCTGCAGCTGTTGCTCTCCAACAGCATACAGTTGCGCTGTGTCATTTAAATTTGTGCTTCGATGCATCTTTAAAACATTTCTACTTCATAACCTGATTAAAGTTGTGTCCTGTCTGTTCACTTGACTGCCGATGCTTCAGAATCCGACTGCTGGCACAATCCACAAATTTTTACTCCAGCAGAAATAGTTTGCAGAAAGAAGTACCCATGCAAATAAGCATTTTAACAGCTTTCATTTTATTAGCACCCAGCATTTTATTGCCAATAGCCAAGCACTTCGGTCCACTCACTTTGGCTCTGCACAAGTTTGTGTGTACTGAATCAAATGGATGATTTGTTTCCTATACTTACTTTTTGCCCCTCTTTACTGTCCATCGTATTTTCATTCACAATCTCGGTATGGTCTTTTTAAGTGTCCTTAGGTAGTTTTATACAATTCTAGTATATATTCTCAATGAAGCTGTCAATTCTTTGAGGAAGGCTAAAATGTTCATAAGATATTTGTATGGTTGGATATATATTGGGGAAACTCAGGAAATTACTTTATCAAATACGTGTTATACATTTTTCAAAGATAAGTACCACAATTTGTATAATCTCATACTTTTTTATGTTACATGGAGGATTCATGTCTTGCAGAGAATAATATTTCAACCAAAAATGTTCATCTCTCATCTCCAATTTCCCTTTTCCTTGTGCTAGTATTAGCAATTCTCCCTATTACCACTTATTCTAGCAATAACTAGCCCTTGAATTCCTGGCACTTCCCTTACTACTTTTTCATCTCATTCCAGATTATTTTCCTTTTTGTTATGCTGAACAATTTAGCAACTTTTCTTTTCAATTTAAGCTCTCATTCAGATTACTTCCACCACTTCAAATAACTCACTAAATGATTTTTCCAGACAAATAAGGTGTTCTATTTCCTTATGAACTAGCACATTATCAAATAGTGTACATGTGTTCTTGGCAGTTAAATATGATTGCTTCTTTTGAGAATTTTCTTTGTTCTATAAAGCTAAAATAATCTTTTAAAGCTGCTGTTTTTTGAAATGACTTTTTTGTTGTTCAATTTGATGTTCCAGGCATAAAAAGGCTTTGTTTTAAAAGAAATACTTCAAAAGCTTCCCGAGGTGAGGAAAAAAAAAAAAAAAAGATTTAGAGAAGTTAAGCGATATGTCATTAAATGACACAGTTGGTAAATACTGAAGGCAACAAAATAAGCAAAACCTATCATACCTGTTGCAAGGAGATTCATTTTTGATTTTAGATTAACATAAAATAAATAATCTAGTGCCTGAGCATATCCATATTTGTAAAACCAGTTGGCAAAATAGTCAAAGAATAACCTGCTGAATAAGGTCAAATAGCCTTCATGCCTGTGTCTTCCAGAAGCCTGAGGAAGAATGCATTGTGAGACAGCCCATAGGAACCTCATTCAGAGAAGCTGTAGTTTCCATGAGGACTGCCAGAAACTTAGCCTAAGACAGGCATTTATTTGAGCAAGTGTAAGGTAATAATTTCATCTGCCTTTACTGAAAAAGAAAAGAAAATGGCAAATGCCATTTGAGGCAAGACTGTCTCAAATCTAGGTAACTGAATTATAAGATTGAAAAAGATGATAACATTTGAGTCCTATTTGAGAAATCATTAAGTTGAGTTCTTCCTACCAGTAAAATGTTGAGTCAATCTATGGTTGAAGATCTGTACTTATCAGAACTCATGCGTGGGACAGACTCAGCCAATCTACTCCACTTTTGCCTTTTTAATCACTATAACCCACTGGGTGGCATATTTTCTTTTTCAAACACAGAACAAGCGTTAAAATTATCCTCAAAGGAAAAACACAACAAAACAAAACAAAAAGACAGGTGAAATAAATGGCAAAGGATTAGTATCACAATTAAACTCAATTAGTATCACACACTAAATTAGTATCACATTTAAACTCAATGAAATGGCAAAAGCAACAGGATAAATAATATAAACAATTTATGGAAGAAGAAATCTGGGTGGCAAATAAGTAAGTCAGGTAAGTAAGTAAATAAATGCTGGATCTCAAGGCTATTCAGAGAAATGCAAATTAATGTGGGCCTAAGATTAATTTAAATGAAGGTGTTTTTAACAGCAAGCACAAATATTCCATAATTCACCTCGTAGAGAAACTCTAAGATAAGTACACAGAAACTATGTTCATAGTGGTACTCTTTGAAATACTTTAAAAGTGGGAAAAATTACTGTCTCTCAAGAGAGAAATAGATAAAGAAGTTTGTGACTTGTTCATAAAATGTAAAGTTACACAGCAGTTAAATAATAAAGTGGAGTTAAGGATCTCAGAATATTTTGAAAGTTATATGTTGAAAAAAATAAGAATATTATATTGTATGACAATATTGAGATGATATATCAAAATTGTGGTTTTAAAATGCGTGTCCCTGATGATTAGTGATTTGAACATCTTTACATGTACTCATTTTTATGTCTTTGAAAAAAAATATCTACTCAAATCCTCTGCCCATGTTTTAATTGAATTACTTAGGTTATTTTGCTATCTAGTTGTAGGTGTCCCTTATACATTTTGGATATTAATCTCTCGTGAAATATGTGTCTTGCAAATAGTATCTCCCATTCTATAGGTGACCACTTCATTCCGTTGTTTCTTTTGCTATGCAGGAGCTTTTACATTTGATATAGTCACAATTGTTGATTTTAGCTTTTGTGTTGGTTTTGCTTGCACTTTAAATGTGATATACCAAAAATCATTGCCAAGATCAATGTCAAGAAGTTTTGACTTCTCTAGGAGCTCTACCAGATTCTCACTGTTAAGATCAGAGAACAAAAACCCCAGTGTTTTCATCAGGGATTGCCGGAAAGTAACCGTTTTGAAATATGACTATAGCTCTTCTTAACTAGGTCTGTCCTAAAGGGAATCTATTTTACCAGAGCTTAAATGACTGGAACTTTACCAAAGTCTAACTGACCCATTTATAAATGGGTCAAAGTATTTAATATCAACCAAGTTACCACTTAGGGGAACTCCAAAAGCCAGCATAAGTATTTAGGCTCAAAGCTACCCAACCCAAGGGAAAGGGAGCTAGGTTATTATCACACTGTTCTAGTTACACATTGCTGTGTAAAAATTTACCCCAAAACACTGTGCCTTAATGCAAATATTTTATTTTTAACAGGCTTTTTGAAATGTAACTGACCTACAGTAAACTGCATACATTTAAAATGCACAGAGTCATATACTTTGGCGTGTTTATATACTGTGAAAACATCACTGGAATTAAGAAAATAAACATATCTATCACCTTCAAAGTTTTTGTGCCACTTTTAAATTTTCAAAACCAATTTTTTAAATATATTTTTTGGATGAAATTTTAAGAAAATATTATTTGGAATGTTTGTATATATGCTCACAAGAGGTACTGATCTGCAGTTCTTTTTTTTTTTTTTTTTTTTTTCCTGGTTTTATCATGAGGGTATTGCTGGCCTCAGAATAATTCGGAGTATTCTTTATTTTTCTTTATTTATTTGGAAAAACCTGTGCAGATTGAAATTATTTGTTCTTTAAATATTTGGTATGATTTATCAGTAGAGCCATCGGGGCCTAGAGGTTACTTTCTGCCTAGATATTTTTCCCCTGTATATTTAATGTTTTATATCTAGTGAATAGGTATTACACTATTCAAATTATTTCTTCTTGAGTGAGTTTTTGTAGTTCGTAAATTTCAAGAAATTTGTACTTTTCATCAAATTTGTTGAATTTATTGACAAAATTGTTCATAATTTTCTTGAATTATATTAAGAATTACAGAATATATAGTGATTTAAAGGGAACAAAAGTTAAAGCAGGGAGACTAATTGGTTACTTCTATCCAGTCAAAAGTTGTGATGAATTGGATTAAGGGGCGAGTGCTATGTTGTCTTCCAATACTATGATTAGTCGGAGAGAAGAGTCATAAATAAATAAATAAGCAAGTCGTATTCTTCTCTTTTGAAGAAAACAAGACCTTAATTCAATAGATGTGTACTAACATATTATTATTAAGCATAGTATGTGCCAACTATAATATACATTGCTTTTTTTTCCTAAAATATGTTCAAAATTTTATTACAGTATTTGGAGACTTAAGATAAATTTTAGCTAATTTTTATGTAAAAACTCATTTAAAATTGAGCTGCTGCAATCTTACTTTTATCATTTGGGTCTTCTAAGAAGCAAACACAAATATGTTCTAAGAAGTGCAAAAGATTTATTGGGACGAAACCTGTGCAAAATAAAGGATACAGGAGGTAGGAGTGGGCAGGGCAAGACTTCTACCTGTAATACAGGTCTGACATCCGTGAAAAGAGATTATGAGGAGAAGAAGAAATCCTAGGAAGAGCCCCGGACAGTGGGACAGACTTGAGAAAGTCCTGGCTAGCCCAACAGGGGACAACATTGCTAAGGTGTCTTTTAAACAGTTCCCTGTGATCTGAAATGTTGGAGCCTTGTACATTAAGTCTTCAAATAACACAGTTTTGTTCAATGTCCTTTCAGTGTAGAGTTGATGAAATGCTGTAGGGACCTAATTCTCGTTTATACCAATTAGCCTATGGTAAAGTTGGTTTCATTATACGTCCTTTGGCTTAAAGTTGCAGAACCTACTAATGTCATTAAATGAGGACTTACTAAATCATCATGATGCTTAGTCATTGATTGGGTGCAGTCATTCTCTTATGTCACATGGCACAAAAGCTGAGGCAGATCCGGAAAGCACATGCAACTGGAGTCTGTCAGCTAGCTCTCCTTCTTGTAGCAGGTTTCTCCTTGAATAGAATTCAGAAGGGTGCATAATAGACTGTCCCATGAAGTTTTCTAAGAAACAAAATTGTTACAGAAAAAAATATATATATATATTTTTTAAGCAGAATGAAATATGTTCTCCAAAGAATGCCACATTAAATGTGCCATTTTAAAAACACACTAAATAAGAACAATGGATTAAAATCCTATATTAGTCCTGATTAGCTGTTTGCCCTGATTTTTTCCCCTCCAAATTCCTCTCTACTTATAAAAGACATATAAGTAAATGTTCCATAAGCTCTAGTATTACTAGAAGTAGCCATCAACATTTATTATTCCTGGGGCCTTGCTTATCAACCTCAGATTTCTTTGAAGGGGAAATTTTGAAGACTGTTTTTCATGTATGTATTATACTCTAAATATTTTGTGTGATTGTTCACTATACTTAATTAAAATCCACAGCATGCTTATCATTATCAGAGCCTTAGAATTTTGTTATAATATATATTAAGATAATTTTACCTTCATATTCACAAAAAAAGAAATTCAGCAACACTAAATAAAAAATGTGGTTTCAATGACCCGAAATTCTATATTTTACAAAAGTAGTGTTGGCATTAAGTATTTTGCGTTAAGCACACAGAGTTGAGAGAACACAAAAGTTAAGAAAGAGTTTTTGAATAAAATGTAACACTTATGTTTCCCAAAATTTTATATTTAAAATTAAAATCTTACTAAAATATTGTTTCTTAGTAAGATTAATATATGCATGCATATGTATGTATATGCATGCATCTGTATATGTATGTTTGAATATACACATGTGTGTGTTTAAATACCTATGCAGTTACAAATTATGCATTCATGCCCCATTCCTGGAAGGCGAGCTGACTTCAAGAAAGTCGGTTTACACACTCATATGCTAAAACAACTGCTAAGGTTTCTACTAGGTTTCTAGCTGTTTTCAAGAAGGGAGAAAAAAAAAAAACTACATGTAAATTTGATTTTTAAAAATCATATATCTAGTCTCATATTGTCCTAGTTTTGAAGATGGCTTATTTTCTTTTCTGATTGTCCTTGAATTGTTGATGTCTCTTTATGTTTTTATTAACATTTCTCGGATCCCTAGCTGCTAATTAATACACTCTTAAACAGAAATGCAAGATGATTTTTCTTTTATTCCTGGTTTCTGTCAATAGTAACTGATCTTTAAATAAACAATGAAGTGCACTGGTGGGATGACAATGAAAGTATCCCAAGAGAAACTTCTTAACTGATTTTTAAAGCTTTATTTTTGTATCTCATTATTTTTATTCACTGTGGCATTCTGAAGCATATATTTGTAAGATCTGCATTAAGTGCTAACTTAGTTTTATGCTAATTTTAACAATAAAATTATTATAACATTATTCAAAAACATAAAATTACACAAATAATACAAAACACAATACTTTGACCACAAACTTTGAAACATATTAACAATTTGACTTATTAATGTCACAGTGTTTTTGTGGGGGTTTTTTTTGTTTGTTTGTTTTTAATTGTGAAAAGCACAGCTAATGGCTAAGTCCAGTAACTTACTTCTCCCACCCTCTCAGGAATAACTTCAAGTTGGTGTGAATATTTAGATATTTTATATCTAAAATTGATATTTATGTAAAACTGCTTACACACGCACACAAAACAATATGTGAGATTGCTTTTGCATATTTACAAAAGTCAAAAAATGGCATCTCTTTATCCGTATGAAACATTTTCTTCTTTACCATGATTTTTTTTTCAAAATTATGAATATTTCTAGCTCTACCTCATGAATCTATTATAGTGTAATAATCCTTTGTGTGAATTAACCACAGTTACTTTTCTTTTGCCAACAAATTGCACTTTTAGGCTGTTTTAGTGTGTTCATAATTACACATAAGTGCTGCCATGGACACTAATGGCTATGCTTCTTTCTGCACACGTACAAGAGTTTCTCTAGGCTCAATTACTGAGCATAAATTTTGGTCATCTTTAACTTCATTACGTATTGCCAATTTTCTGCTAATTATACTGTCAGTAGCAATGTACTGAGTTCTTTTTTACCACTTTTCGGCAACACTTTCATATTAGCCAACTTTTGAAATTTTATAATCCTATGGATGTGAAATTATTCTTCAGTATTTTTAAAAATAACTTCTTTAAAATTAATGTTTAGCTTGAGACTCTTTCTTTGTTGGTATTCAAGATTGCTTTCTACATACTTGCCCATTTGGGGGACATTTTATTTTTCTTATCGACATGTTGATATGTGTTATACATTTTGGAACAAACTTGCTTGCTGTTACGTGTTATACATACTGTATATCATTTTTCAGTCTATGTTTTGTCTTTCTATTTTCTTTGCACTATCTTTTATAATTTAATATGTTCATTTTACTGTAGACAACTTTATCAACATTTTCTTTGTACAATTGTGTAAATTTTGGTGAATCCATGGTAATATAAGCTGCAGGGCAGAAGGATATATTAGTAATATATCCCTATCACTAATATCCCTATTAATAATATATCACTATTGTATCCTTAGCACCTAGAAGAATTTGCGGCAAGAAGAAAGAATTCAATAAAAATATGTTTAATTAAAATATTTATCAGGTTTTCCCCCTATCTTAGAGTCATTAAGAAATATTTTAACAAAAAAAGCACTTTTATGTTATTATTTTCACATTTATGTCTTTAATATGTCAGAAACAAATTAAATACATTAAGAATAGTATCTAATATATCTTCCTTATTTGTTTATATAGTATGTGACACATGTGTGTATTGATATTGATCTATACTAAGCCAATTCTTATAAAATAGAGAAAATTTGTTCCAATATAATTTAATTTCCTCTCTCCTATTTTGTTTTATGATTTTCATATATATATATATATATATATATATATATATATATATATATATATTCTATCATCGTGTAGACTGAACAATTCAGTGTTCTAATAATCACTTTATATTATCTTGTGACTTTGTAAGAAGCTGAGAAAAAATATTTAGACATTATTTATTTATCACAATGTTTGGTTCTTTTTTCCTGTGGATTTTAATTCCCTCCTGGTATCATATCCTTTCAGCTTAAAGGACTTCCTTAAGAATTTCACATAAGACATGAATGCTAGGAAAAAAGTTCTCTCAGTCTTAGTGTTTCTGGGAATGTTTCAATTTTACATTATTGTTTGAAGAATAGTTTTATTTGAAATAGAATTCTTCATTGTAGCTCTTTTTTTTTTCTTTCAGCACTATAAATATATGTCCTTTCACTGCATTCTGGTTTTCACTGTTTCATATCAGAAGTCAGTGCTAATTGTATAGCTTTCTCTCTCCGTATATTGTGTATTTTTATTTCTTTTATTGCTTTCAATATTGTCTTTGTTTTCAAAAGTTTTAATGCTCTGTGTGTAGGTAGATCTCTTTGTGTTTATCTTCTTTGTAATTCATTGGACTTGATAGATAAGTGGATAATTGTTTTTCATTAAATTTGGGAATGTTTTGGCCATCATATCTTTAAATATTTTTTAGTTCCTTTCTCTGCTTCTATTGGACCTCACATTACTATATATTAGTGTGCTTGATATTATCCACAGGTTTCTGTGCTTTGGTGCATTTTCTTTTATATTTTTTTCTCAGTCTTCAAATTGGATAAATTTTATTGATCTGTCTTCAACTGTGCTTATGCTTTCATCTACAGAATTGAATCTGTTGATGAGCATCTTTAGTGAACTTAGTTTCAGTTATTAGTTTTTGTCAATTTTAGAATATCTAGTTATTTCACACAATTTTTGTTGACTTGTTGATATTTTCTACTTAATAGATTATTATCATCATGCTCGTACTTTTTCTCTTGTACTTTGAAATATTTTAATGGCTGCTTGAAAGTTTCTACCTACTATTACCAATAACTGAGCACACTAACGGTAGTTTCTATTGATAGCTTTGTCTCCCAGCTTGAATCATTTTTCTCCTCCTTCGCATTATGTATTTACGTATGTATGTATGTATGTATGTATGTATGTATGTATTTATTTATTTTCAGATATAGACATTTAAAGTATTATATTGTGGTAATTCTAGATTCTGAATTTTCCTCCTAGGGTGTTCTTATTCTGTTTATTTGTTTTGTTATTTGTTTAGCAACTTGTTAGACTAAATCTGTAGACTTCAACTCTATTTTGGTGTATGACAGCCGATGTCCCTGCATAGTTATTTTGTTTTTGTTGTTGTTGTTGTTGTTGTTGTTTGTCTGCTTGTATTTTTACACCTGATCCTAGGGATTGTTTCTATGTCTGCATTGCTTAGTGGTCGGTCAATGATTTATTCAGAGGTTATGTTTGAATAACACCCTCTGTTAATAGAGGTGCATATGGTTTGTGGAATGCTTTTGAAATTAAGGCAGTTTTCATGTTTACCCTGCCTTTTTCCTCTTTCTGGGTCCTTTTGTTCTCCTTTGCACATGCTTACCGCTTTCTTATCAGCCAAAATAATAGGACAGCTTGGATCCCTTGTTTCGCTCTGCGTGTACACACAGACATGGAGTCAGTGATGTCTAGAAAGATTACCAATCTCTTTTATGACTGCCTATTTATAAGGCTTCCCATCTTAAAAAAAAAAAAAAAGCTGTTTTAGTCGTCCATTGTTTCTCCTGACTATGACACAAGATCTAACTAGCTGGTCTGATGGACCTCTTTCTTTCTGACCTCATTGCTGGGCATGGATATTTTGTTTTATGGTCCAAATCAAGTGAATACCTTTCAAAAGTAAAGTGATTGGCTTCCATAGTCTGTGTCCCTCTAGAAGTACCATGTTGACCAAATTGGAAGTGATACGAGCTTCCTGGTTAAGAACCACACAGATTCCAACTGCTTGTACTCAAAGCTCAGTTGTTTTGCATGAATTAGTGCTTCTCAGTTTGTTTTATGCATTTGGTTAATGCCCAGTTTTTTTAAATATATATTTTTTCCAGTTTTATAATTGTTTTGGGAGTAGACATCTCCTCATTCCAGCATACCAAAAGTTCCTCTCTGCCTGAGACATTTTTAAAAATCAATCTTATCTTGTAGTTACTAAGCCATATACGTGAAATAAATTATACTTTAAATAAGTATGCAGTACTATATCAATGAATGTTAATTCCTAAAACAGATTTTTTCCCCCACCCAATACTATGTAAGAGGGAAGCTTGTATATCTTGTTGGGGGTGTGATTTATCTATCTTTGTTTACAATGGCTTTCATTATCTATTATATAATTTCCCCGACCTTCATATCTTTATGACCTCTCTTCTTCTAATGCCAGCCTTTGCATATAATTTATTTATACCTATAATACTTTTCCTATAGACATCTTCTTGATAATTTCTTCACCAACTCATCTTTGCTCAAATGCCATTGCTTCAAGGGAACTTATCTGATCATACTATAGTGTGGCCACCTGTCTCTAATAACTTGTTTATTTTTTGTGAATGAGTATTAATACCCATACTTTTTTGTAGAACAAGCTCAGTATCTTATATTGGGATTAACACTAGTGGTTGCCAATCAACTATAAACAAATAGTTTATATGATTATAGTCTCTGGGTTATCGTTTGCAAGCTAAAAATTCTAATCCAAGAAGTACTATAGTTATTTTAGAAGACAAAATTATGATGGGCTACACTACACAAAAAGTCAGTCAAGAATATTTATGATTAAAAAAGAACAACAAAGTTAACTTATTCTTTGATAATACTATAAAGTGGGCACATGTGGAATAGTTTGTATAATTGTGGTTATTATATCTTCAAGGTATAATAACAAAAGACAAAAGTAACTCAATAAAAGATAATTATTTTGTTTGTTTGTTTTTAAGGAGGGCATAGTGGCCCATGCGGGGATGGAACCAGCAACCTTGGTGTTATTAGCACCACACTCTAACCAACTGAGCTAACTGGCCACCCCTACATTTTTTTTTAAACCTGTTAGGAAGCAGTTGAAAAAAAAAATCAAGATAAAATAAAACCATGAAAACTATGAATAACTGAAACAATTGTGACTTCACTAATCTCAAAACCTAGATTAAAGAATATCTTGATACCTGATAGGTTCTAATTGGGTAAAGAAGAGGATAAGTTAAAGAGTAGGGATAATTTGACGGACTCCTTTGATGTAGCTTAAGACTAATAGGCATTAAATGCCTGTTTTTAGTTACTATATCAAAAGTTATTAAAGAAAATATTATCCTACTCAGAAGTTAGAAATTCAGGAATCTAATAACTTCGATATCTATGTTGCCTATTAATATTATTAACAACATAGTTCTGAGTTAGTGTCTAATTATGGTTTATAATTGACTCATTGAAATTGTAATATATGTATATGTATATTATAATATTTGAGAGTCTATTTATTGCAGGTATAATTCCATAGGAAGAAATACTACTATGTCTATGTCATAAGCAGTTACACAGAACAGAAATGTATCTAAGAGATGAAATCTTAATTTTGGGGAAACAACGTGGTAGCCAGGAGATAGGGGGTCTCTTTATATATTTATAATTCCCTGATTTATAGGCTCTGGAATTGGCATATTATAGAATACCAAATTTTAAAGAGGAAAAGCTAAGGAATATTGCAAAGATATAATAAATAATTACAAAGAAAAACTGATACTAAAGGCCAGAGACTTACTATTTTTCAGTCGTATTACTTGACTCTATTTTTGTTTGATTCTGAATAACTGATTTAAACCAAAGACCTACTTGAGAGATTATATGGCTTTGCATCCAGCTGAGAGAGTGTAATATTATCATGAATGAAAAGGATAACGTTATCAGCACATTGTTGGACAAATGCCTCCCACATGAGAATGTATTTAGAGAAAATGTTTAAACCAAATTCTATCTTAATTACCAGCTGAGGAATTATTGAAACTGTAGTGTTTTTCTGTTTTATTTGTTTGGTATATTTGAGGCATTTCACTTGTACTTTAGATCAAAGACAGAGGAGATTAAAGTAGGCATTATCATTATACTTACTTTACAAAGAGTTATCAGTGAGAAATATTAATCCTAGGTATTAAAAGTATAAGTCTATGACTTTGAAAGATATATATGATTTCAAGAGTATTGAAAAAGTCTCATAAAAATGAGTGAGAAGAAATAATAAACAGAGTTTTCAGATAGAAATTTGTCCTGCTATTGTGGGCATGTAAACATAACACTGTTTTTTCTTGGTATTTTAATGAAGGTATGAATCGCTGTGTACTCTAATTTTGAAAATCTCATGCTTTTATAATTAAAGTACTCTGATGATAGGGTTTCACACTGCTTTATGTTCAACATAAAACAGTACAAAATGGACATAATGCAAAGCATCATTAGATTATCGCTCTCTAAAGTTAGCTAATGGAAATTTAAGACATATTCTTTTAATTAAAATATTTAAAAAATAGCACCCTGTGAAATTTAACATAATCAACACATTTTTGTGGGTAATGAGGACTACTCATCTGGTTTTGCACTCTGTACTGAAAGGAACAATAAGATACATTTAATCAAATTGTGCATGTATTATATTTACTAAAATGATTTAAAATACAAAAATATATGCACTGCATATCAGTGTACATTTTCCTTTGCATAATTTGAAAAATTTTATGTGTATTAGGTAAAAATTACATAGATATCCCTGGTATATCTTCAATCCAAAGTAGCAAAAGGATTGAACAACGTAAGCTCTCTTGTTCTAGTGAAAAACAAAATTAAGCTATTGTGTTGTAATTAAGACAACATCTCAAATGCTCAGAGACATGATGATGCTCTTCTACTCTTTATCCTCTTGTATTTTACCAGACCCAGAATGAGTTCAGTCATGTTTGTGTGATTGCTACTCAATCCCTTATAAAATGTAGCATGGAAGCCCTCTGATGATGCTTTCTCTCTCTGTGTAGTTCTCATATTCTGGATTCCTGTATGTCTCTTGGAAGAGTTAAGCTAAGCAAGCTTTGCTTATTCTATGTTAACCCAGAATGTAGCCTGAAGTAAATACAAAGTTAGTTGTTAGTGTAGTAATCACCAAATAGGATATATTACTTTTGGATTGATTAAGTGGGAGGGAGCTTGGATTAGAATGGTTACAGATTTTTTTTCTTAAACCTTATTCCTTGAATTTGGTCTGCCCTAGTTGCTTAAGTAGGATGAACCTGACAGGACAATTAAACATAATAATTTTGATTCCTACCAGTGAATTATGAGTCAAAAAAATGAAGACAAATTACCAAAAATATTACCTACATGTTTAAAAATCTTAGATTAGTTATGAAAGCATTTAATATTGTAATAGGCCACGTAAGGTAAACAAAAAGTAAAGCAAATTGTAATATTCATTAAAATAATAAAAAAAAATATCTATTTATAAAACCTTGAATTACTCTTTAAATATGTTTTCCAATTCTTAATTTTCAGAACTTTTTAGGTATTTTTCTAATAAATGTGTTAGAGTAAAAAGTTAATTTTAAATAAGGAAAGAGAGATCACAGTGTAAGAAAATGAACATGAGCGTTGAAATCAGACAAATCTCTGTTTTACTTCCAGTTTTGTTTTCTAAGAGCAATGATCTTGGTAAGGTCATTGACGGTATACTGCATTTTCCTCTCTCATACTTTGCAATAATAATAATACTTGCTTTCCAGAATTATAAGTATTGGGTAAAATAATCATTAGAATTTTGCCATTTGCTTTAACTGTAAATCCCCAATCAATGGCAGTATTTTCTTTGTTTTTTTTTCTCATCTTTTTTTATTAATTTATTAGGGTGACAATTGTTAGTGAAATTACATAGATTTCAGGTGTACAATTCTGTATTACATCATCTATAAATCCCACTGTGTGTTCATCACCCAGAGTCAGTTCTCCTTCCATCACCATATATTTGATCCCCCTTGCCCTCATCTCCCTCTCCCCCACCCTCACCCCCTAACCCTCTGGTAACCACTACACTATTGTCTGTGTCTATGAGTTATTGTTTCTCATTTGTTTGTCTTGTTCCTTTGTTGTTTTTGGTTTATATACCACATGTCAGTGAAATCATATGGTTCTCTGCTTTTTCTGTCTGACTCATTTCACTTAGCGTTATACTCTCAAGATCCATCCATGTTGTCACAAATGTTCCTATATCATCTTTTCTTACTGCCCAATAGTATTCCATTGTGTATATATACCACAACTTCTTTAATGGCAGTATTTTCAGCACAAGTTAGAATAGAATGTCAATAAACGTATAAATCCTAAAACATACTTTCAAACCACCAGTGACTATAGCAATCTCTCCCAACTCTATTCTTCTGAGCACCCAATCATTTTATTTTACACATTTCTCCTGAAAAATTATTTTTCTTAGTACTTTGAAATTCTATTGAATTACTACTGTTAATTTTACTTTACTCATTATTTCCTTGAATTTTAAACTATGTAAAAATAACTTTCACATTTATCTTTCTTTAAAAATAATTACTTCAGTATCTTGTGCATGGAAAGTATTTAATAATTATTTGTTGATTTCATATAAATCAGTGATATAATATTTATGATGTTTCCATGGTACATTTTTCGGTGTTCAATAATAATTTTGGCAGATAAAATATTTGTTAAATTCATAACTTTTGATTAGTAATCTTTGGGTGATATTGCTGAAACTGAAAATAATGAATTCTAAAACACTGTAATGGAAATGAATACAACTACTTCACATTTATGGGAGAAAATGAAAGTAAAATATGGATCAAAATAAAAGCTAGTTTTATAGTGTCTTACATATGGAACTGATTGCATTAATTTTATATCGTATATTAACTATCTTCCATTAATGTACAATGTAATGTGTAGGTCAAACATCATCTGCTAATTTATTTTTCTTCCTTACTTCTACAACTTATTTGCAGAATCTTAAATATGTTTCATATAAAGTTTTCTTTCATTTTGGATCTCTGAAATAGAGGAAATATTTTCTGAGAACACTGAAGTGCTTTCTATTAAAATGCAGAAAATTTTGAAACTATTTTAAATAAGAATTTGTAATCAATTACCAAATACTAATGATTTAATTAGCATTTAAGTTCAATAAAATGCTAATTCATTATATCCTTATGTTTTCTGTTTTAAAAAAAATTGTGATTTCCATGACGCATACGTATATAGATAAATAAGATATAAATATTAGGAACCATTTATGCTGAAATGCAGTTTAATTTGACAAAAGAATGCAATATAAGTTAAATAATTAATTGATTTAACAGATTCTACATAATAATATTTATTAGTTTACTTTTCTTGTATGCACCGAAAAACTTGGAGTCAAAAGTGAGCAAAATTAATTTAGATGAGCCATTTGATCTGAATGAAAAGCCATGCATAAACAGTCACATATAAACACAACTTAAATGATGGGAGGTGGTGTACAGCTTTTTACATGTCAGTCATATCTCACTAAAGTGATATTGAAAAAAACATAACTTTTGCAGCTAGACCTGTTCATAATACTTTGTTTACATGCTACTGACTTTTGAAATATCCCTGATGATTTTCAATAGGTATGCATCTTCCTATTTTTATTTTGGCAGAGATATCATTAAAGTTCCTATACCAGATGGTAAACATGGACAAATACTTGCTTAATTGACATGTTTATTGCCAAATTTGTTGGGAATAGAAATTTAGTCTTAAACTTTTAATTAAATGACAAGTTCTGGTATATTTATAACATTTTATAAATGACAAACTTCTTCAGCTGAAATAGATAACTTTCTACAAAATATAAGACTAAGTGACCTCAATTTCAACACAAGTATCTAGACGTCTAAATTATCTCTTACCTTATCATCTCTAGATATTTCTTAAGTTTAGATAGTATATACTTCAGAATCTAACTCTTGATCATAAGTTCCCATATTTTCTGTTTTCTAACTGACTTTTTCCGAATATCCTTGATTTCTGACAAAATCAAATTGCTTTTCCTTTGAACGACGTGGGCGTTTTTCTTTTCCTCCTTCTTTATCCTATTTCCATCATTTAAATCCTATGCTATAGACTATGAATGTTTGTGCCATTCCAAAATTCATATCTGAAATCCTAATACCCAATAAGATGGTATTTGCAGGTGGGTCTTTGAACATTGATTAAATCATGAGGGTAGAGCCCTTATGAGTGGAATTAGGGGCTTTATAAAAAAAGACCCTAAAGATCTTACTTTCCCCAACACCATTTGATCAATGGAAATTTGTTTCTCTGTGTGTGTTTGTGCACTTTTTCTACTATTGTTTTATGATTTGGATCAATTTAGAATGCATAAATCTTTACAAGAAAAAAAATTAGTTAGAGATCCAATTCATGGATAATCTTGAACTTCCTACTTTCTTTTACTATCCACTGTCTTTTGGTTTCTAAAACTATTCAATGACTCAAATCTTGCTACCTTCTCATATAAGTAGTATTGTAGTGTCTGAAACATAAAACTCACTTGTAAAAATCTGTCATTAAGTCCTCCTTGACTTTGGAATAATATCAAAATTCCTTTAGCATGGAATATAAGGTCATTTATTAATGAGCTGCTTAAAAACACTTTGTACATACAATTTAACCATCTGACTTTAGACATGTCCTATGGGATATGTGTATGATTATATGTATAGGCTTCACAAATATTGATATAAGCTCTTTATTCTATGTGAAACACTTTTTTCCCCCTCTTCACCTAGTTAATTCATTCTTTAGAATTATAATTATTCATTTATTTGACAAAAATAGGCCAGGAAATGTTGCTGATATTCTAGTGAAGTCATAATTTATTAAACCAATAATTATAAAATAAATATGGATGTGCAACAAACATTATTAAAATGAGGTAAAATTGCAGGATACCATAAAAGTGTGTAGCAAAGTGCCTTAGTGTTTTGGGAAAGTTCATCAAAGCATACAAGAATAAATAGCATATAATCTGAAACTTGATAATTGAGAGGCAAAATCAAAGTGAGAAGTGTTTAGAAAAAGTACTACAAGGGAAGAAACTATACTTTAAAGGTGAAGCTAGACCTTTGTGCATTAGAGAAATGTACAGAAGATCATTGTGCCTAGAAAGAAACTTATTACGGAGAAAGTATAGCATGGACTTCAACTAGAGATACAAAGGATATAAACCAAGACATAATTGTGCAGGAGTTTACAAGCCACAAAAACATAAAATAACAAAAAATTTCCTTAAGATCAGAGGAAAAAGTTCTATATACTTATAAGCAAATGTGTGACACGATCAGAGAATAAATTTTGAAAATATAATTTGAGATGTTGCCTGGAGAACAGATAGACTGCAGATATGCGAGAGTGAGTTTAGAGAGACTGATTAGGAAGTTATTATGAACTTCAAATAAGAGATGTTGGTTGGTTGAATTAGGATGGTGGGTTGGGAGTCGAGATGGATGAAAGGGGCTGGCTGAATATTTTAATAGGCCTCTATATTTTATTTGATAGTGGAAATAAAAGAGAGAAACTCAGATATTATTTCCTCCAAAGAGTTTACTGGATCCTTCTAGGCACAGTTAGGCAAAATCACCTGGGCTCACCTCGGTCTTAGAAGTAGTGACCGAATTCTATTGTCAGTATTCATTTATCTTTCTTGTTCTGGGTATATAAGCTATTGATAGCAAACATGTATCCTTTCATCTCTGCATTTTCAGTGTCAAATACAGTGCCTAAACTATTTTGTTAGAGAAATGTAAATATTTTTTTGGAGGAAAAAGGTATTTTGAAAACTCCAGGTGATCTTTGACGTTCTGGTGCTCCTAAAATTGATCTCTTCCTTTGTCCTTCCTGTTTGCCAGAACAAATCTGTGTGAGTTTACAGGAAATTGGAACCTATGATTTTATGTACCTATATGAATGACTGAAGTCAAATTGCCTCGGGAGATCATAGCCTTTGAAAGCTCATGTTTGGAGAGGGTTTGACTCAAATAATAGTAATGGTGAACAGAAATATCTTTAGATAACAAGATTGTGGTATGTTAGAAAGAACTTTGGATGTATAATATTAAACCTTGGTCTGATACTGACTAGTTATGAGGTATTGAATGAAAGGAAAGGATTGCTTGACATTTGCATAAAATATTGTCCCTTTTCTTGCACTTCTCCATACATATGCATGCATTCTACTTCTCTTTTACCTCATCGATGCCCTTCCTTTGGCTACATTCCACAGAGAGTTGCTAGCGCTTCCCAGACATAAATACCAGAACCCCATAAATGATACGGCCTGAGCAAACTCCAAAACTTGGCAAGCAGCCATTTCTCTAGATTTGTAACAGTGCTTCCTGCATCACTAATCTGCTGTGCTGGGGGCATGTAAAGAAGTGAAACAGCAGGCCCTTCATTCATCTGCAGACTGCAGGACTGTGGCGAGCCCTCCACAGGTGGAATAGCTAGAGGATGTGCTTTCAAAGGCCCTGATGTACTTCTGACCATATGGGCAAAGCTGTGGAATGCTGGGAACCGCCAGCAGCAGCAGAGCTACCTGTTGTGCCCCAGTTAGAAACCCTGTGACTTCTGCATGATCTAGAAGGTCGAGGATAAACAGCATTAGGCTAAGAAAAAAGAGTTACCATTTATTTGTAGTAATTTTACTAGATATTAGTCACTTTAATTTCTTATTTTTTTTATTTACTTTAAGTTAACTCTTTGTGTATAGAGGTCTGTGGACCATAAAATGAGTGGTCCTTTATACGTTCAGGATATGGAACAAGACAGGGCAGTTGTCAATCTACCATATGCAATTATGCAGCAATTTGTTTGTTTGTCTATTTGTTTGTTTGTTTGTCTTTAAACTTTTATTTATCTTAAGTGTGTTTTTCCAGGACCCATCAGCTCCAAGTCAAGCAGTTCTTTCAATGTAGTTGTGGATGGTGCAGGCGCAGCTCACACTGGCCCATGTGGGAATCAAACCGGCAACCCTGGTGTTAGGAGCATCAAGCTAACTGGCCACCCCTAAGCAGCAATTTATGATAAGAAATAAATACAGTTGTAAATATAGCAGAAGGACCATATAGTATAAGTGCTATATATTTAACACATTCAAATTTGTCTTGATTTAGGCTGCTATAACATAATGCCATAGTCTAGTTGGCTTATAAATAACAGAAATTTATTCCTCAAAGTTGTAAGGGCTGGGAAGTCCAATCTCAAGACTGGCTGATTCTGTAGCTGGTGAAGGCCCACTTCTGGGTTTGTAGATGCCCATCTTTTCACTGTGTCCTCACATGGCAGAAGGGATGAGATCTGTATGGGACCTGTTTTATAAAGACAATAATCCCATTAATGAAAGCCCTACCCTCATGACCTATTCACCTCCCAAAGGACCCACCTCTTAGTACCATCACCTTGGGAATTAGGATTTCAACATGAATTTTGGGGGGACACAAACATTCAATGTATAGCAGAATTTTTTGATGATACCATTGTCGCTATTAATCACTGTAAATGATAACTATAAGAAAATACTATTTATAATTCTTAATTTTGAAGGATATTTATTTTGGGCTTTTAAAATTCTGTTTTGTTTTACTTTAATTCTTCCTGCAACCTAATTAGCTCACCCATCAGCAAGAACTAAGTTTGTGCCTTGGAGAGCAAATCAACCATTTTTCCTAACATGAGTTTATGTTGTCAAAAAAGCTAGGTTTAACTACATCTGTCTTAGATCTAGGGCTCAGTCAAGAATTCAAGTTAATCGTACATCACAGCATTTCTTTCAATAGGAACCGTGTAATGATATTATAAGGAAATTATATGTTCATCCACAGGAAGTAATAATCCTTATAAAAGCACATCTTTAAAAAAATGTGTTTAATTAGGTCAACATTAGGGCCAACTTTTATACTGTTTCTTACATGTAGCTTGTCATTTTATTATTGTTGTTGAAAAGTCTTCTCTTTAGCAAATATTCTGTAATTTCCTTATCAATCTCATGTTTATGGACATTTGAGTGGTTACTTTTATTTTTTCCTATTATAAATAAAACTGGATTACATTAATTTTTAATGGAGGTATTCTTTATATATTATAAAATTCAGCTTGTAAAGAATATGGTTATTACTTATATAAGATAGATAAGATGTATAGCTATATAGATAAAAGACATAGAGTAGTTCCATCACCCCCAAAAAGCTAAAAAAAAACAAAACAAAATGTTTACCTAATCCAAAGTCATAGATACTGTCTTCTAGAAATTTCATAGTTTTTGATTTTACATTTATATCTATATATGATCCATTTTCAGTTAAATATCTATTATTATATAAGTTATGGAACCAAATTCAGCTTTCCTTGTGAGTAGACATCTAATTATTTCAGTATCATTTGTTCCACCAATTTTTCAAGTACCAAGTTTTCCAGTTTTATTTGTTATTTCTTTGTTGCATTACTTTTTCTCCTTTATTAAAAATTAATTGACCATATGTGTGCACATCTATTTCTTGACACTCTAATATGTTCCATTGCTTTTTGTGTCTTATGTTTTTTCCAGTAAAACACTCTTGATTATCGCACTATACGGTAACTCTTTAAAGTAGATAGCATGAATCCTTAACTTTCATTTTTCTTTTCTCAAAATTAGTTTGAGCATTTTAGATCCTGTTTCCTTCTATATAAATTTTAGAATAAGCTTATAAGTTTCTACAAAAAAAAATTGCATTCATTTATTCAACATTAAGCTTTATTTTTCCTAGCATCAATAGGAGAATTTAATGGATTTCAGGCCTGTTGTTATCCTTCCTGGAGAGGCAGGTAGAATAGAAACTCATGAGGAAGAATGAGTTATGGAGAGAAGAAAAAGTAATTTATCAATGAGAAAAAACTAAAGGAGGAAACGATGAATTCAGATGTGTTTATTTTAAGATTGTCTCAAAATTTTATTGCAATATTAATAATTTAATATAGTGTAGTGAGAAAGAGATTTACTTCTCACAAGAATCTAGTATACTTGTAATGTTCATTGGACCACTGAAACAAAAGTTATTATATTAGCTTCAGCCCATCGAACAGATTATCAATGACAATATTTGGATTTTAAAATAATATTAGGGTATATTACAGAAGATGAAATATTTTACCTATGATATTTTACTTTTAAAGTAATTTCCCAAATGTTTTCAATAGGTCAACTTTAGCTTATATTGTGTACACAAATTCCTAATAATATTTATTGTTCCAGGCTTAATACTGATAAAGTCCTATATTAGCATAAGAGAAGCATCATTATTTAAAGAACACTGCAACAACTGCTGAGAAGTTTGGGTAATGACAGTTGATGTCTAACTGAAGAAACAATACCCTTTTAATTCCTCAATATAACACTGTAAAGGGAGCTTAGAGTCCCCTTCAGATACCAGGACTTCACTTCCCAGCTCACAACACTCTATACAGGAAGGTCATTGCAAAATGAAAGCCAAGGAGCTAAGTGACAAGACCAGGTAGAAATTTGGGTGAATGGGACCAAATATATGGTGATGGAAGGAGAACTGACTCTGGGTGGTGAACACACAATGTGATATACAGATGATGTATTACAGAATTGCACACTTGAAACTTTATGTGACTTTACTAACCATGTCACCCCAGTAAACTTCAATTAAAAAAAGAAAAGAAAAAAAAATCACTTTTTTTTCTGATGTAGCAAATGGAATTGATGTTCTTATAATCCCAGCTGTGGAGTCAGAGAAATATGATTTGTATGCTATGGATATCCGCATGACATATGTAATTAGACTAGTTTAACTTCAGGGAATACTAGCTACTTATTCCCGAGTTAATAAGTTATTTGCAATGTTCAATATGTAGCTAGTTATTAAATATGCTATTGGAATACATACATTAAATTCCTGTTGACTTTCCATTATTACAACTGACTTTAAATTAAAATGAAAATATGTATCCTAACAACAATTTGTGAGATAAATATTTGAATTCATTGATAATTGGTTTTATGATAATGTTATGTTCTGGAGAACTAATAGAAGTAAAAAAAAACATAGTCTCTGTTTCAGATGACTTATAGTCTAAACAAAACAAAAACATCAAAATCAATAAAGAACTCAGGGACCTCAAGGAAGAAACAGAGTTGCATTTTAGTGGAAGTTTGTACCTGTAGATAAAGGAAGGCAAGTATCGCATAAAGTGAAAATTACTTTTGGAGCTCTCGTTAGCAAGGCATCATCTGGGGCATTGCAATACTAATTCTTAACTAAATCAACAGGGACACTTTTCCCTTACTAATTTTCTAGTGGAACATTAAATGAAGCAGTTGTCTTGATTGTATTTGATGGCCAAGAAGTAAGAAGACCATATATTATCTTTAGACACTACTCAACTTAGTGTTGAGAGTGGAAGCTGGGTACTGGGACTGGCTGAAGGAATAAAAGATTAACATATTTTATTTAGTTAAAATTTATTGGGGTGATAATGGTTAGTAAAATTACATAGGTTTCAAGTGTACAATTCTGTAATACATCATCTCTGTATCCATTGTGTGGTCATCAACCAGAGTCAGTTCTCCTTCCATCACCATATATTTGATCCCTTTTACCCTCATCTACCACCCCCACCCCCCTTACCCTCTGGTAACCACTAAACTATTGTCTGTGTCTATGATTTTTTGTTTCTTTGTTTGTCTTGTTCCATTGTTACTTTCAGTTTTATACCCCACATATCAGTGAAGTCGTGTTTTTTGACTTTTTCTGTGTGACTTATTTTGCTTAGCATAATAATTTCAAGGTCCATCCATGTTGTTGCAAATGGCATTATTTCATCTTTTCTTATGGTAAAGTGTATGTATACCACATTTTCTTTATCCATTCATCTATTGGAGAGCACTTTGGTTGTTTCCATGCAGGTTAACTTTTACCATATCAAATTCACTAGGAAACATCTACTCATTAAGCAGAATGACAAGTGGCATGCAGTTCATGTATTTACGTTGCTACTTTATGCTTCCTTGCTTATTCTCTTTCTTTTTCTTTCTTCCTTTCTCTTTCTTTTAGCTCTTTAATATAACAGTTGCAACAGATGAAGAAAATGCATGTCACTTCTTCAGTGTTGTTTAAAAACAAATCTAAGACTCTCACATAAACTAGCATACATGCATCATTAGGACAACCTATGCAAATATGGATTGTAAGCTTTTAAAATACAAATAAAGAGATGTCACTTGACCTCCAACAATCTCTTCAAAATCCCAGTCTTGATGCTAGGATGTCATCAAATTTAAATATTCTATCCTATGTCCTTAGTGCATATAAATCATTAATGCTGATCTTATAGATGAGTTCTGAAACAAGAACAGCAAGAGGCTTTACTGATGACAAATATCAAAGAGATATGTTGATGAAAGCCATTCTGACTGGGGTGAGGTGATATCTCATTGTGGTTTTCATTTGCATTTCTCTGATGATTAGCGATGTTGAGCATTTTTTCATATGTCTATTTGCCATTTGTATATCCTCTTTGGAGAAATGTCTCTTCAGGTCCTCTGTCCATTTTTCAATTGGGTTGTTTGTTTTTTTGTTGTTGAGTTTCATGAGTTCCTTGTATATTTTGGATATTAGCCCCTTATCAGAGGAACTGTTTGCGAAAATCTTCTCCCATTCAGTTGGTTGCCTCATTATTTTGTCAATAGTTTCTTTTGCTGTGCAGAAGCTTTTCAGTTTCATATAATCCCATTTGTTTATTTTAGTTTTTACTTCCATTGCCTTTGGAGTCAGATTCATAAAATGCTCTTTGAACCCAAGGTCCATAAGTTTAGTACCTATGTTTTCTTCAATGCAGTTTATTGTGTCAGGTCTTATGCTTAAGTCTTTGATCCATTTTGAATTAATTTTGGTACATGGTGACAGATAGCAGTTCAGTTTCATTCTTTTGCACGTAGCTATCCAATTCTGCCAGCACCATTTATTGAAGAGGCTGTCTTTCCTCCATTGTATGTTTTTAGCTTCTTTGTCAAAAATTATCTGTCCATATTTATGTGGTTTTATTTCTGGGTTCTCAATTCTATTCCATTGGTCTATGTGTCTGTTTTTCCGCCAATACCAAGCTGTTTTGATTATTGTAGCCCTGTAGTACAAGGAAAAATCAGGGAGTGTGATACCTCCAGTATTGTTCTTTTTTTTTAATATTGCTTTGGCTATTCGGGGTCTTTTGTGGTTCCAAACAAATCTGATGATTTTGTGTTCTATTTCTTTAAAAAATGCCATTGGGATTTTAATGGGGATTGCATTAAATCTGTATATGGCTTTGGGTAATATGGCCATTTTAACTATGTTGATTCTTCCAATCCATGAGCACGGAATGTCTTTCCATTTCTTTGTGTCTTCTTCAATTTCTTTCAAAAATGTCTTATAGTTTTCAGCATATAAATCCTTCACATCCTTGGTTAAGTTTATTCCTAGGTATTTTATTCTTTTTGCTGCAATTGCAAAAGGAATTGTTTTTTCTATCTCTTTTTCTGAGATTTCATTGTTGGTATATAGGAAAGCAATGGACTTTTGTACGTTGATTTTGTAGCCAGCAACTTTACTGTATTCATTGATTGTTTCTAATAGCTTTTTGGTGGAGTCTTTAGGGTTTTCTATATATAGCATCATGTCATCTGCAAAGAGTGACAATTTAACTTCTTCATTCCCAATTTGGATGCCTTTTATTTCTTTCTCTTGCCTGATCTCTGGCGAGGACTTTCAACATGTTGAATAGTAACAAGTGTTGGAGAGGCTGTGGAGAAAAAGGAACTCTCATACACTGTTGGTGGGAATGCAGACTGGTGCAGCCGCTAT
Source organism: Rhinolophus hipposideros (assembly GCF_964194185.1). Lineage (NCBI taxonomy): Eukaryota > Metazoa > Chordata > Mammalia > Chiroptera > Rhinolophidae > Rhinolophus > Rhinolophus hipposideros. The sequence goes on along the minus strand of NC_138047.1, from coordinate 87,607,996 downwards.
GGAAGGCAGTGTGGAGGTTCCTCAAGAAATTACGAATAGAATTACCATATGACCCAGCAATCGCTCTCCTGGGTATCTACCCCAAAAATATAAAAGCATTTCTCTATAGAGACACGTGTATGCCAATGTTCATTGCAGCTTTGTTTACGGTGGCCAAGACATAGAAACAACCAAAATGTCCTTCGATAGATGAATGGATAAAAAAGTTGTGGTACATATACACAATGGAATACTATTCGGCGTTAAGGCAAGATGATATAGGAGGATTTGTGACAACATGGATGGATCTCGAGAGAATAATGCTAAGTGAAATAAGTCAGACAGAAAAAGCAGAGAACCCTATGATTTCACTGATATGTGGTATATAAACCAAAAAGAACAAGACAAACAAATGAGAAACAAAAACTCATAGACACAGACAATAATTTAGTGGTTACCAGAGGGTAAGGGGGTGGGGGGTGGGTGATGAGGGTAAAGGGGATCAAATATATGGTGATGGAAGGAGAACTGACTCTGGGTGGTGAACACACAATGGGATTTATAGACGATGTAATACAGAATTGTACACCTGAAATCTATGTAAATTTACTAACAATTGTCACCCCAATAAAATTAATTAAAAAAAAGAGATATGACAATGGTATAAATGTATTTTCAAAACACAGTATAAAAAGATACTCTTTTTACTCAGTAGTTCACATATTTTCTGACTTTAAGACACATATCACAGGGCTGATAATGATCTGTGAAGGTCATCTCTTCAATCCCCTTTTGTCAGAAGGAATCCAAATTTAGACAAGGACATTCCGATAAAAAGACAGACTATAACAAAGGACACAAAACAGTAGAGAGATGAGAAAAGGAGAAGACGAGTTGGAGGAGAGAAGAGATGAATGGACAAGAGGAATCAGACTCCATTGTTATTTCAAAGCATCAAAATACTCCATTCGATTTGTTTACAGAAGTTTTCACTCATTTTATGGTCGCAAATGTGTTTACAGAATAAGAAAAAGAATGAAGAGGAAGAGGTGGAGGAGGAGGAGGAGGAGAAGGAGGAAGAGGAGGAAGAGCAGGAGGAAGAGGATGGCTGGATCACATACCTAGATACATTGTAGAGCATAGAATAACCAGGGCCACTTGAATTCACTATTCTGCTCTCAATTCTCCACAATAGATCTTACATTTCTTCAGAGACACCAAATATTGATAAGAGACACAGGGTAGCTGTTACTATAGTTTAAACAGTGTTTATCCGTTCATCCCAAATACAAAGAAAACAGTTAAGACCCAAGAAAGAAGCAAAGTGACCTGTCTACCTGCTCTCGAGAAAACATTAAATTTGATAACTGCAGCTGGGCCCTGCTTCAAGCAAAAAACTTCCTCAAAACAAAACAAAACAAACAAAAAAAAAATGAGAGAAGACAATTTACTATGTTAAAAAACTATATATATACACATAACAGGATGTTCAATATATGAATAGAAGCTCTCAGAGGCTTCTGTTTTAAGCTTCTGGGGTTAGATAACTAATAATTAGTGGCTAAGTGAAGATGATGCAGTTGAGATAAATTAAATTATGGTGGTACACTCATCCAACACTTACCCACCTTCAGTAATCCAAGCTTACTTTACTAAAAAGTTTAATCACATAAAAATGTATACCTGATATAAGTGGTTCAAAATTTTAATTTCACACAACTATCAATAGATAATCAATGCAACTGTTTTATAGTTTAAGAATACAATTAAATAGATCATGGTTAATCAAACAAAAATAGATGTAAAATTTTATGGCTATTATTAAAATATCCTCTTTGTGGTATGAAAAAAATATCCAGGATTAAGGATCAGAGGACTCTCAAGATTTGGCTATAACCTTTGTAACAAGTTGATTCTTAGGGGACTTGCTCTACTTTTAATAGTGTTAGTTTCCTTTTCATTGAATGGGACATGGCACACATCTATTATTGAGATGGTGAGAATCAAATGTGAATGTAATTTGAGAAACGATTAGATGTTATTGAGATAAGTATTATTCATAATGTTTTAAAAATGTGATGCAAAATCCAGGTAAATATATCATGATAAGTGAAATACCAGGATGTAATTATGTATACATTATTCTTCCATTTCCAAAATAGGGTAGGATAGCTCTGCGTTTGCAGTCATAGTAATCTGAGAGCCTTGGAAATAATAAAGATTTTTAGTAACAAAATGGATAGTAATTCCTTTTGTTTGCTTAGATTCTTATGTATATGATTCACTGTTGGGTTTGGTATTACAAGTGCAGAAGCCCAGTTTGTTAGTAGAGCGTTGAGTAGTTCTACTCATTCAGTTGCTTGGTATACAATACAAAGGTTGTTCAGAAGTTTGTTGTTAATATTGTAATAAAAGAATGAAATGAAAAATAATGAATGAAATAAAAAATAATCACATATATGGTGTGATTATTTTCAAGCAAAGCCGTTTTTGTTAAATTTCAACTTAAATGAATCCTCAAAGTACTGATTAAATAATAATAAAAAAATAGGCAACCCAAATCATTAGATTATTCCTCAGGATATCTCTCCATGGGAAAAAAAATCTGATTGTAGCCATCTGCTGTTCCATCTATCTAGTAACATGAGAAGTGTTTCCATGTTTAACACCTTCTCCAATAAAGTAGGGTGTTAACAAACTTGGGAGGTCCAGAAATTCTAAGTCACTAGGATACAATTTAGCACAATCAAGGGGCATCATTAATAATGTAACAAACAGAACATTTTGATAATTTCTTGCTGATTAAAGACAATAATAAAATGCTGATTAAATGAAATGATGAAGCCATTAGTAACTTTAAATTAATGTTAATTTTAATTAATTAAATAATTAAAATAATATTCAAAACAGTAGCAAATTTGTAACTACTTGATGATAAAATACACAATTGCCTCATAATTAAAACAATACTCCAAGGCACGATGCTATTTCGTAGATATGAGCTTAAGGAGCTCGTTGCAAATGCCTATGACTGAACATCATCTTTTTACTCTGCAGTTAAACTTTATCAACGGTATGACTATAAGTGACCTGAAAGAGCCTCTTTGCTCGTGTAATTTATACTTGGTATGGTGAAGCAATAATAGTATGTTGCAAATTCTTCTTAGAATGAATTTAACTCCACCTTGCATGGGAAATATCTCACACCTGTGTGCGTACACACACACGCTCGCACGCACGCACACTAAAATATGTCTATTGACTGAAAATAAATAAACCAGAGTACATTTAGAATCTTCTCCATTCTAGGATTAAAAACAATTTCCATACAGCATGTATATGCATAAATGACTCATGTATTACATTCTGATTTAATAAATTCAGTTTATTTCTAACATCAAATTAATATATATATGCACACATATGTACATATACACATACATATAATATATACATATATTTATATGATTATCGTTTTATGAGCTTATCATCTAAAGAACTTCAGTGTTTTTATTGATTTGAATTTTTAAAATTATTAAATCTAATGCATACAGCAAGTACTTACTGCAATAGAAAGATGACCTTCTTTTCAGAATGTGCCTATGCCATATAATAGGGATTATTTTATTATCAAATATTCAGATCTAGTATAGTACCTATACAACTGAAGTGCAATAATTAAAAAATACTAATTTTTTGACTTTTCAGTTGAAATGTATAAGGAAGAGTGAAAAGGTATAATTTCTTCCTTAAGAGTAATCAGTGAGTTTTGTTATTTTAACAACTCTTAATATTATATGTTTCATCTTATTTTTACATACTGAATAATAGACTTACTAACTACAACAAAACTTAGACAGTGTCTCTTGAGAAAATTAGTAATGTGATACTTTTGACAGTACTGTTATTTCCTTTTGGGTGACCCTGAAATGATAATGCTATCTTATGTTTAAGAAGGATCATCAATCTTGGGGCATCTCAGTGACAATCTCAGTGTCAATTTCTTTTTCACATCAGATATATATCTGAAGCACTTGCACTTATGCTGAAACAAGAGATCCTGGTGGCTTACACAAATAACCGCTAGCACAGAACAAAGTCATCCATTCTTTAAAGAAATAGATGTAATTTGTCTCAATCTATATTAAAAAATAAATGCTTGAAACCGGTGGGAAAAATACGAAACCAAAGTGATGATACATTTCATTTTACATTATGGAGAGCAGGAATATTTGTTACCCTATAGCCTAATCATTTGTCAATTGCTGTTATAATTTTCATAATTATAAGAAACATTATTTCTATCAATGTGGCAAATTTTAAATTGTGTATTGCTAAATCTTAATCATAACATTAAAGAAAAGCTTATGATATTATTAGTTTATGATATTATTAGATAGTTTGTAAAACTAGGTATTATGAATTTATCCCTAAGTATTTTTATAAATTTTAATTCACAGGTTTAAATAATATAATCACTGATAAGAATTCAGATTATTTTGCATAATATTTTTAAAGTCAACTTCCATGATTAGTTGAAATATCCTGTTAAAAAAATCAGGAGTATTATTACCTATTTTGCTTTGGATCATACTGGTTATATGCTCTAACCTTTTTAAGTTTTACCCATTTTTTACATTCATGTTGGCTCACCAAATTTTATATCTGACCTAGAGTTCTATAAACTTCAAACCTTATGTGTGACTGGCTGCTAATATTTCTCCTCTTCTGTTTCCTCAAATCAAAATTTATCCTAAGTCTTATTTTTGTCTAGTATTGCTTACCTTAAATAACTGGGATGTTCATCCTTCCAATGGCATAAGGCAAACACTATAAGTTAAACAGGAACCATTTATTTTCACTTATCCTCAATACCTAAAGCATCACTAAGACCTTACCAATTTTAGCTTCCAAACGGTTCCCAAATATGTAGCCTACTGTCATGAATCTCCAGGACATAGCACCATCCTTATGGCTTTACTACACCCATGGTTTTTAAAATACACCCCCATCCTTTTAATATATATTCTGCAAATTCACCCCAAGTGTGGAATCTTTTTTCCTGAAAAGACTATGTTTAATACAATAGTAGAATATACCTCATAAGATTTTTGTGAAGAGTAAATGCCTCAATATGTATAGAATATTGAGAATATAAAAACCCTAAATAAATATTAGATATTTTTACCAAATATTTCAATTGTAGGTACATACTAGTATTTGCATCATAGCACTTTAGGTGTTGGCTTTTCCAAAAACATTGTAACAACTTTAGGTTACTTTTGAAATAAGACTGCTCTATATTCATATTCATAAAAGCATACAGATAGATGATAGATGGATGGATAGATGGATGGATAGATAGATGATAGACAGATAGATAGATAGATAGATAGATAGATAGATAGATAGATAGATACACACAAATAATACAGACCCTCAGATTTTACGGAACAGTGCCACTTGTTGGAGGAGGCCATTGAACGGACATGACCTCCAGTTGACCCTCCAACTGGACCTGAGCTGGACGTCACAACCTGAACCCCCAGCCTTCGAATGTTGTGTTCTGCCCAGCATTCCACACTAGTTGCTATTCCAAGGACCTAGCCTTGAGAGAGTAAGGTGTTGTTGAGTCCATCTATTTGGGTGACTCTTTCCAGTTAATTACTACCTGTCTTTTAGTGTATAGTCTCTTTTCTCCCTTATCAGGTTCAGCACGCCCCTAGCCAGGTTATGCTTAATTTTGGTAGTACAGCTTCTGAGGGAGGCAGCAATTTCCTAATATTAGAAAGGCCTTTTCAGCACAGGCTTACTAAGAAAGAATGGGCACTTCTGCAAGCTCTGAGAGTTCAAGAGACTCTCAGGGGTTCCATACAGAGGTCCCCATCCCAAGCGTTAGAGCCCCTGGTGTTCCCAACCAAGACCCTGACATTCATATAACATATCTACTTTCAATGAGCATTAAAATGTTTCTGGATATTTGTGATTCTATCAGAATTTTAGTTTGGTCCTCAGCAGTTTCTGCTCTTGACCAACATGAGCTCCTTGGCTCTCACCATAAGCCTTTAACTGCTTATTAAATACCAACATTTTTCATCATCCCTCTTCAATGAGTTAATTCAAGCTGGCAGTAACAAGACAGTATTGTTCTTTCGTTAGGCCTCGTCACCCACCAATTATTTAAAATGCCTGAATCATTGCACCTGCAAAGGTGAAGCCTTCTATCATTCCCCCAGGTAGCATAATAGAAACTTTTAGCAGTTGGGGTTCCATCTTGCAGCATTTTCTATCAGTGCCACTCCTACCATTATAGATTTTATCATCTCTTTTCTTCCAAGCCATTAATAACCAAGTCCAAAAATCTTCATTTTGCCATCTGTTTTCTCAAATATCTTAGCACCATTTGCATTAGCTTAGGACTACCACATGGCAAACACCAAGACAGAATTAGACGACAAAGACATTTTCTGTAGGAGGGAGCAGCAAAAGAAGAGTAGAGCATCAATACCATAACCCTGGTCTGATACCTGTGTAAGGAAAGAAGGAGGGAAGGACGGTTGAGGAGAAAGATTCTCGGATGCAGCTTGGTTCCAACAAAAGCTTGTCCAAACTAGGAAGGAGTCCTTGAGCCACAGTCTACTGTGGAAAAACTCCTGTATCTCTCTGTAATAAGTCTGCTTAAGAATCTGTGTTGTGCTCAGTCATTAGCTCAGAGGAGCCTGGGGGAGCATAATCTCAGTGTGAATGCCGTGGTGGGAAATGATACAGCAGCTGGAGCTTTGGGTAAAATCTCCACTGCAGATCTGAGTGCCACATTTCCACAGTTGTCACATATGAGCTTTCACATTTTGTGTTTAATTTTATGACTGCCCCATGTGTCCCTGTTAGAGGGTATTAAGTGACTTTTGAATTGAAATTGAGGCAGGAGAGTGACTGTGAAGGTTATAGGTCAGGAGGCAATGAAAACATGCAGGGACACAGAGGGACACACTTCAGAAAGAGAGGCACACATTTGTCTCAAACACATTTCTCTTACATCACAATATTTTCTAGAATCAACCTTACCTATATCTGAAAGTCATATACCTGTTTAAAATGTCCCTCAAAGGAGCAGTTTGTCACCCTGAAATATTTTATGTGGGAATTGAGAGAGAAAGACAACACACTGTATGAAAAAGTCTTCAAATTCAATTTCAGTGTGAAAAAGAACATGGTCTGTGAATTTTTCCCTTAGGAGCCATGGAGCCCTCAGTCTTTTTTTACTTTATTTTTGCTTGTCTTATTTCACTCTTCCAAAATCTCCCATCTATTTTAACTCTCTTTTTGCTTCTTTTTTTCCTTTTGTCTTTCCATCCCCCAATCCCCCAGAAAACCTATTTTCTGCCTTTCTTTGGCCCATTAGCCAGAAAAGTGCACTATGCTGACTCAGGCAAATGGAAGCATAAGGTTCAGGTACCTAGAACCTTGTCCTGATGTTGAAATAATGCTAAGCTGTGAGTGAGTAATGACCTTTGGGATTGTGTCTCTGTTCACATATGCAGTGTATATATAAGTGGCCGTGGGATCAATATATTTCACATGAGAAGGAAAATAATCCTGGCACCAGAGGTTGTATAATGTAAATATTTTTCTAATTGTCATGTTGAAACACACAAAAAAATGTTTTGTTGAACACATTTTCTGACTCTGAAGCAGAACAAAGTTTGGGTCTTGTCATTGTCTGTAATTAAGAGAAACACGTCACTAAGATCAACATTTGTTAGGTACATAAAATTATCTTTCAACTGAGGCTAAAATTGTACCTGTCTACAGAAAATGGAGAGTTTGAGTTTATGAAATTTTAAATAAACTTTTTCTCTACTAGAAAGATATAGTGGACTTCACTGGTAGGAGTAAAAAGCAATAGTAAAAGCTTAGTTATAATATGTAGCATGCTAGAAGCAGTAGCTCAAATCAGAGAATCATAGGATAGAGCCAAGTGGCTGTATTATAACCTACCTTTCCCTGCAAGTAAGTTTGTTCCGATACTGGGTGTACAAGTAGACTAGACTGTTCTCTGGCTGACAGGTCCAGTTCAAAGGTGCAGGGGAGAATAAGGCTGAATGTAAGGATTATCTTGCATAAAGACAGCCTAAATTGCAGTAACCCTAAGATACAGAGAACAGTATTGAAAACACTAAGGACAACTTTAGCATCAGTGGGGAAAGGATTCTAAATGAAAACAGGCAAAACAATGGATGAAGATTGGAAATGGGAGCCTGTTTTTTGAGGCACAAGAAAAGGTGAACAAAAAGTTTGCTATAGTTGTATTGTGTAGTTCAGCAAATGGGAAGCCTGAGGGATTACTGAAAGGAAGCTAAAGACAGAGACTTTCACATCAGATAATTTATCTTAGAGCTGAAAACCTCTTCTCCTTGTTTGCTGTGGCAGCGACACATTAGCTGTGCTTTTTGTCTTACATATTTCCGTCATGAGATGGAAGCTGCAGTGAGGCTTGCTGTAGGCTCCTTTCTAGGGTCTCCTTAAACCAGGATAATGCACCCTGAGCAACATTCTTACTGTGGTTTCCAGAATCGTTGGAGGGATGCAGAATTTGTCTAAACTGCAAAATACTGATATCTTTTTGAGTTTAACTTTAGTCCATTTAAGAGCTCTAAATAGATTTCTTCTGGAAATTCTTGCTTCCCATGCCAAACAGTTCTTTCAGATGTAGCAAAGATACATAATTAATCCCTTCTACCTATTCTAGTCTGATTATGTAAAAATTAACATGATGAAAATATAACTCCTGATTTTTTTTCTCCCATCAAATCTGTTTATTTTCCCCTAGTCTTTCCTGTCTCTGGAAATGGTAGCATCACATGTCCAGTTGATGGAGACTTTATTTCCTAATTCCACATAGGTCGTCATCAGAAAGTCTTGTGGTTCTATTGTCGAAACTAAATTTTAAAATCCTTACTCTACCACTGTCATCTTATTTCTACCATCATCTCTCACTTGTATTACAAAAGTAGGATCCTACCTTATCTTTGTACTTCTGGTTGTTCCTTTCCTCAACTTGTTCACAAGCCACCTATTTGAAATATTGATGAGATCACCTCTTTCCTTAATTAAATGTCTCTAACACTCTCCCATTATTCTTAGAATTATAAACTCTTTGTTATGGCCAGCATGCTGCCTGATCGTCTTTTGTTTAAGTCTCTGACCTTATCTTCTTCTACTTTCTTCACTTAGCATCTGCCTTTCTAATTTTTCTACTCATCCTGTTAAAATTATTAATTATTTGAGAAACATTTGTCATTTCCTTTGCCTGCAATACTTTTGACCAGATCTTCTAATGTCTCATTTACCTTCAAAAGATGGCATCCTTCTCATATGTAATCCAGAAAGACCTTCCTTGATAACTTCAGCTAGAATAAGTCCCACCTATATCAGTTACTGCATATCCCTCATTTTAATGTTTTAGTCTCTTCTTGATACTTAATATTATCTGAAACTCCAAATTCTTTTGCTCCTGAGTTTATCATTCATCTGGCCATGTTGCAACTAATCCACTGAAGCTGCTATTTTGTTTTATTTGTCTTATGTCAGTCAGGCTCTGGGGAGACAGATGACATATTCAAAATGGGCAATTTAAAAAGAGTTTGAGTTCAGGGAAACCCACAAAGGATAGTGAAGTGTACCAGGGCTAGTCCTAGCTGGAGCACTTACCATCCCTGAGTTTGAAGGTGGAACAAGTAGAGTAGAAGTAGTTGTCATTACAGAAATGGTAGGCATTCAAAAAGGACCACATCAGAGGACTTGTGTCAATGGACTCAGCAACCCAAGTGGAACTTGCATTGAGAAGAACAATACGCATTTCATCTTTGCTTCTTTCCACATGTCCTTTAATTCTCAGAATAGAACTTAAGCTCCTAATTGTTTATTTAAAAAAATAAAAATACCTTGCATTCCTGATTCCCCACCCCCCCATTGGCCAGTCAATTCCATGGGAAAAACTTTTGCCAGAATATAAACACCTCTATGCTGCCAAATCTAATGGTCACTTCTGTGTTCTCATCCTCAACCTCTCAGCAGCACTTATTATAGGACAAGAGGAGAAGCATGGAAACCTGGTAGAAATGCATTGTAATAGTCCAGTCAACAGTTGGTAGTCTCTTCAATAAATGGTGTTGGGAAAACTGTACAACCATGTACAAAAGAATGAAACTGGACCACTATGTGCACCATAAACAAAAATCAACTCAAAATAGAATAAAGATTTGAATGTAAGACTGGAAACCATAAAACTTCTAGAAGAAAATAAAGATAGTGATTCTTCAATTGGTCTTGGTGATGATTCATTTTGGATTTGACACCAAAAGTACAAGCAACAAAAGCAAATATAAACAAATGGGTCTACATCAACCTAAAAAGCTTCTGTACAGCAAAGAAAATCATCAACAAAACCATCTATAACACCTAAGAAGAGGGAGAAAATATTTGCAAATCATATATCTAATAAGGGGTTTAACTTTCAAGAAATATAAATAATTCATACAACATAATAGCAAAAAGACAATTTGATTTAAAAAAATGGGCTGAGGATCTAATTTTTTTTTTGAAGAAGAAGAAGATGGCCATATAGATGGCCAACAGGTATATGAAAACATTCTCAACATCACTATAAATCAGGGAAATGCAAATCAAAACCACAATGAGAGCTTATCTCATACCTGTTAGAATGATTATTGTCAAAAAGACAAGAGATAGTGTTGGTGAGGGTGTGGAGAAAGGGGAACCATTGTGCTCTGTTTGTGGGAAAGTAAATTGATACAGTTACTATGGTAAACAGTATGGGGGTTCCTCAAAAATTAAAAATAGAACTGCCATATTATCAAACAATTCCACTTCTGACATTTATCCAAAGGAAATGAAAATAACTTAAAATATATTTCTGCACCTCCATGTTCATTGCAATATTATTTTATAATACTCAAGACATTAAAGCAACCTGTGTTCATCGATAGATGAATGGATAAAAAAACTCTGATATACATATGACTTATTTATCTTAGCATAATGTCTTCAAGGTCCATTCAGATTGTGAAAATGGCAAGATTTCATTATCTTGAAATAATTAAATAATCAGACAGAATAAGATAAATACCATATAATCTCACTTTTATGTGGAATCTAAAATAAAATAACAAAAACAAGAAAACTTGAATTCACAGATACCGAGAACAGACCTGTGGTTACCAGAGGTAGGGGGTGGAGCAAAATGAGTGAAGTTGGTAAAAAGTACAAAATCCCAGTTATAAAATAAATAAGTCCTAGGATGTAATATATAGAAAGGTGACAATAGTTAATGATACTGTATTATGTATCCGAAAGTTGCTAAGAAAGTAGATCTTAAAAGTCCTCATCACAAGAAAGAAATTGTAACTATGCACGCTGTTGGATTTTAACTAGACTTATTGTGGTAATCATTTCATTATATATACATATATATATATATATATATATATATATATATATATATATATGTATATATATAATTATTATATTTTACCTGAAACTAATATAATGTTGTATGTTAATCTATCTCAATAAAAAAACACACAACTAATTTTTGTATGTTGATTATGTATCTAGAAACTTTACTGAATTTTTTGGTTGCTATTTTGTGTGTGTGTGTGTGTGTGTGTGTGTGTGTGTGTGAGTGAGTGTAGCCTTTAGGGTTTTCTATATATAAAATCATGTCATCTGCAAGCAGAAATCATTTTACTTATTCCTATCTGAATTGGATGCCTTGTATTTCTTTTTCTTGCCTAATTGCTCTGGCTATTCAGGTATCATGTTGAATAAAGTGGAGAGAATGAGCATCCTTCTCTTGTTCCTCATTTTAGAGGAAAGGCATTCAGTTTTCACCCTTGAGTATGATATTAGCTGTGGTCTTGACTTACATGAATTTTCTCAGGTTGACTACATTTCTTTTATACCTCATGTGTTGAAAGTTTTGCTGTTGTTGTTGTTGTTTGCTTTTGTTTTTGTTTTTCATGAAGGGATCCTGTATTTTTAAAATGCTTTTTCTACTTCTATCGCGATGATAATATACTTTTTATCCTTCATTCTGTTAATTTTGTGTATTACATTTATTTATTTGCATGTATAGAACCATCAGTAATAAAGACTGAGGCTCCGTATCACCCAAATGTCTGTAACGATGTTTCTCAGGAAACATGTAATATTATAATGGAAGTCAAATTTTAGGGACTGAATAATTGACTGTGTATAAAATACCTCCTATTTTTGGGGAAATATCTTAGAAAGTACTTTTCATTTTTGTCTGTTTAGAATATTGTTGTGTACACTTGTGCTAGCCAATAATTTATTGATGTTAAAATTTAATTCATTGAGACATTCTTATTTCCAAGTTATTTGTGATGACCTTTACACCTGCCCCCTATAGTACACATTAAATTTTGAAATTTGTTTTAGTATTGTTAATCTTTTCTATGTCATTTAAAGATACTCATTTTTTCACTTAAGAATATTAATTTTTATCACATTTAGGAATGGTGTAATTTGGTGTAATTTGAACATCCAGCTAGTGTAAAATGTTGATAAAACGCTTGGGCTTTGAAGTTAAATAAATATGAAAATAGAAGGTAAAGTTGGCTTTTTTATGTAAGCAGTAGTTTACTTTCTCATCCTCAATTTCTCCATTTGATAAAAATAATAGTATATTAAATGAATAAATTATATTAAATTTAAATTAAAACTTAAAATTTTGAATTATTAGTTTTAAAAAGTATATAACAGGGACTCAGATAATGGTACTATAATTGTTATTAATGAAAAATAATTAGTCATGCATTTTTATTGATTATGACTGGTTAATTACGTTTTAAATTAAAAAAAAAAAAACAGAGAATCTAAGGGGATTATGATAATTGATGTCAGAACAAAGTATAAATCAATTTGAAATGTTTCAGAATCAATAAGGAATTATACATCACATTAAATAATAGTTTGACCACTTTTGCTTATTTAATCTACTTTATTAGAATTTAAATTTAACTATTTTAATTAAATGTTTGTAGTTACTTCACATACTTAAGTGATTGTTGCATGTGTGCTATTATTTCCTATTAATTTTAATCCATCCTTCCTTGGCCATGCCTCTTATCATTAAAGGCAAAGGGATTGAAGTATTTTCATTCTAGTGACTTTACAACTATTAATGTAGAAATATTTGAACCATTCCACTCCCTTTTAAGTCACTTCCAATGAGCTAATTGATCACTACTTTATCTAATCTCCACAATAATTATAGCTAATATCTTAAAATTTAATGTTCAATTGTTAAATAGTTACTTCATGTAAAATAATTTTCTCTCCTTATGTACATTTTGTCATTTCTCATAAAGTCATATACTCCTACCAGAGTGTCTAATGAATTGCTATTTATATTATCATTATTATAGTATACATGATTTGAATAGGAATGCGTACAAATATACTGTAATTTTAAGGTCTTCCTTTCTAGTTATTATGGAATTAGAAAAAAACAACAACAACTCATTGTTAAGGCCACATAAATATATTATCAAATTATTATATTTACTGAAATTGAAGTGTGAAATGCACCTCTATAAAGCTGCTACTCAGTTGGGAGATGAAGAAGTGAGAGCATTTCCCAACAGAAAGATGTTTTATGCTAGGTTCCTCTAGAACAGAGTCAGAGGCAAAACTTGTGAACTAACTCTTTATTAGAAATGCAATTCCTGGGAACCAACAGTCAAAGCAAAAAGGAAATAATGCATGGAGATAGGGAGAGAAAATACAAGAAACTTACAGAGCCCATAACAGGTTTGAAGAAATACAGTTGAGGGCTCTATCATGTGTCATGTCTCTAGATATGTCAATAGGACACTAACCATCTTGGAACAGTCTTTGGGGGGAAGAAAGAACACACAACTATCTGATGGCTTCTATGTGACTTGTGGCTTTAATTAGTCAAAGACTATCAACAAGGAAATAACATTCCCACATTTCTAGATGGTGTAATCTGGCTCTCTGGGGACCACTGAGAAGCCATAGTTCCAGCAGGTACGCTGTTGTTATTGTACAGGGTTAGCAGTCTTTTTCTTCAAGTCTTTATGAGTCTAGAACTTCTTAAATCTGTACAGAAGGTGGCCTCAACTTTATGCAGATGCAATAGTTTCTGCAACAGTATGAGACATCACTACAGTCATCCAGATATTCTTAGAAACTGGAAAGTGGCTGGTGGAACTGAGCAAATCTGGGGAGGTACAAACCTAGGTTCCAATACAGTGAATGTGTTTGTTGTACACTTTGAAAATGATTTTTCAACATAATTGTTTTCTAAATTAAGCTAATAAAAGTAATATTCAACTAAATCTTACCTAAAAACAATGTAGAACATGAGAAAAAATAAAATGGGGAAATATTATCCCCAAAATTATCTAATTTTATTGGTATTAAGCATTGCATGTTTTAATCATTCCCTAATCTAGAAATTGAAAAGCATATGATAATCATAAAACATTTTAAATTACATACAATTAGATTTCTCCAACTTACTTATAGAGTTTTGTATATTCAATAGGTTTAATCACAGTCAAGAAAACTTAGGAGTACAATATAGATGAAGATTCAGTCCAATATTCTTGACAAGAAAATTAAATATAGTAAGAATACCTTGCTATCATTCCATATGTGGTCTCTTTATTGTAATCAATCAATTCAGTTTATGACAATTAGATTGCATCTAGAGAACAAGGAAATTGTTTCCCTTTGTATTTAGCTGGAATGAAACTATCTTAAATAATTTGTTTTTATCTGGCAGAGATAGTTTATACCTTGCATTTGTTGCTTAGACATATATGGTCTCCAACTCTGCCTAATTCAGTCTATAGGGATCATAAACATTTTTTTCAATTTCAAAAGATATATGGGTCCATTGAATTGATGATTTGTATCTCATATGAGATTTGGAAAGCATGAAATAGAAGGTACAGTACTTAACATCATAAGTCATATGTATGCCCGTGAATTGGAAATTAATCCCACAAAAAGTTCAGTAGCTACCAGTGAAAAAGTAATGACAGTGCCTCATTCTAAAAAGAAACTGAAATTGAGGGTAGTTGTCAATGGAAAATTTAGCGTCATATATAATATTTGAATTTTCCTTTTTAACAAGATAACATATTCATGTATGATTTATATATTCAAAATTAATTTTTAAATAAGAAAATTTAAGTGAATTGCCCAAAGTGAAAAATCTAATTAGTGCCCAAGTCAAGATTAAAAAGCCTTGGAGTTCTGACTCTTACAATATTCACTAATTTTCTTATGCTACATTCCAGCAAATGACCAATTTTCATTAAGCATTTCAATGAGAAAAAAAATAAATATTAATTACGTCCAAGTTAAACTGGGGTGAAAACACAGTCTTCCATCTATGCCATATTTTGTATTAATTAAATGATTTTGCTAGTATTAAAACTGGTTTTAGGAAGAGGGTTAATGAGGCATTCCCACAAATTTGTAACAAGCACAGGACAGGTAACTCACTCTTCCTCTGGCTAGAGGTTTTCAGATATTCATATACACAACATCATTGAGTCATTTGTTAAAATGAGAGGTTCCCAGTCCAATCCCAGTAAAATCTGAAGTAGTTGACCTAGGCATTTCCAAGGAGGTCATGAGGTTATTAAACAGTCCAGTTAATTCTTGTCTGGTTTACTAAGGGCCCTACTCCCAGATAGGCTCAGAACTCATAATTTCTGTCACATGAATGAAAGGGAAAATATGTCTTCCTGGGAGAAACCAAACTGTATTAAAAAAAGAAAAGTTGGAGAGGAGGCAGAGATTAAAATTCTCAAGAGTGATCAAGTCTCAGTGAGCCAAAATTATTTTTCAGGATTTACTCCCTATATAATATAGCATGGCCCCATTTTATGTGATCAACTTTATATGGAAATAGTCTCACAATATCAGATTAAACAAACAAACAAATAAAAAACATTTGTAGAAGCACAGAAAGACTCAAGTGTACTTTTCTTTCCTTTTCGATTTTTTTTTTTCCTTTTTGGTGAAACACTTTTAAAAAGAATCTTTCATTTTTCAATTTGAAGAAAAAAACCTCATAGAAGAAAATTAAAATGAAATAATAAGAGCTACTTTAAAGTCATTAGTAGGACTCTAATATGATTGGCCCCATTCCAATATTTTATAATATAAATATATGAATCAAGGAATCTTGCAAAGGAATATTCCTTTTGCCATTCATTGAGTATGTTCAATGATCATTTATTCCAAAAGGTTATCTCTGAAAAACTGTTTATCCCTATTTTCTCTCTATACCTTTGTGATTACATTTATTTTATTTTATTTTTTTAAATTTCAGATAACATTTTTCTTCTTTGGAGTAGAGATTGATTGCAACTCTTGGTCCTTTGAAACTATACTTAGATAAAAGATATATAAAAAGATATAATCAGATTCTCCTACTTTATTTAAAAAGAGAGAAGAAATTGTTTCCTTGATTTTTGCCTGGTAAGTGTAACTTTTTCATGAATCATCCTAATTCTCTACACATCTTCTACTCAGGTTTTGTGCAATGATGACATTATAGCCATTCTTTGTAAATCCATGTAAGACTAATCATCTGGATTATTATTTTATTTTATTTTTTTAGTAAAGATTACCTTATTTCTCTCAAAGACATCGATTTCCCCATGTTTAAAAGAAAAAAAAAAATCAAGTCAACTTCCCAAGCACTTGGCTATGGTAATGGCAATACTGACTTAATTACATGCAATAAAGCTCTATCGGCCACAACCTGTTGCCAGCTTTTGTACGCTCTGCATGGATTTCTCTGGAAGGCAAATGCGAAAGGGCCGTTTTTATCACTGTCTGATTATGTTGCCATTATATGAGGTTAAATTTACTACAGAAATCCAG
This sequence comes from Rhinolophus hipposideros, assembly GCF_964194185.1. Lineage (NCBI taxonomy): Eukaryota > Metazoa > Chordata > Mammalia > Chiroptera > Rhinolophidae > Rhinolophus > Rhinolophus hipposideros. The sequence continues at coordinate 87,591,040 of NC_138047.1, read as the reverse complement.
GCCAAAATAATAGAAAAATGTACAATGGATTTATATAGCACATGAAATCTGTGAGACATTTGAGCAAGAGAGCAAACTAACGTATCTATGTGTTTAGGAATATAAATACTAGAATATTCAAATATGTTTTTCAGTATTAATGCATACATGTACATACTTACATACTTACAGAAGGATGGCAATCACAAAACATTTCTTATTGGTTATTTAAGTTCTCTTAAAGGCTGTTAGTTCCTAAGATTCTTTGAGGTTCTGCATCTTCCTGTGATGCCTACCCCTTTATTCAAAGTATCAGTACACTTCTAACTTTAGACAGACTTTTCTTTTTTATTGTTCTTCAGTGTATATAAAACACAAATGCAGAATATGTGCAATATCTATGCAGAATATTTATGTATATAATATAACGTTGAATATATAATACATAATATGTATACACTGAATATATATGTGAGCATATAGAAATATATAGTATGTGTATGTGCCTATACACACATGCATGTACACACACACATACACATATATGCTCATACATATCGAATGGCCTGCTGGGTCCAATTGACCTCCAGTTGGTAGTTTAAAATTGGCAATGGTAGGAGTATTTACACCACAGAAATTGACAAATATTAAAAATGCTTTGTGGGGACTTTTACCTTTTTTTCTTAGAAAGTTGGTCTCTAAACATTACCAGCATGCCACTATAGATATTGAACTGTGTCTGAATTGATTTGAAATTAATTTGTATGTTTCTGATCACACACATTAATTGTTTTATGAAATGATTAGGAAATGCAGTACTTTTCTGATTTCAAACCTGTAGCAAGTAACGGCTCCAGAACCTGGGCTCAAACCTTCTGTTCAGTAACTTGGTAGTGGGTAACACAACCTCTCAGGCTGAGCTGCCTCCTGTTGCACAGTAACTTTAGACTTCTTCCAATCACCTGTCCGGGGATCCTGCTCTTCAATTAGGTGTTTTTTCAGAAGGACTCTTGTGTTTTCTCAGATTTCAAATACCACAGAAATTATTCGAAGCATTAACTATTTTTCTGGTTAGGATATTAGGCTCTTCAAAGATTATTCCTGGTACACAATGTTACTGTGATTTTATGGGTTTGTGTTATTGTTTCATTTTTTTCAGGATAAATAACTCTACTGAATGTACTGAACAGTTTTACAATGACTGGATCTTTTCAGATCAGTGGTGCAGAGAACACCTAGAGAACTGCTATATTTATCATTTCTACCTAATTTTCTTTTCTCAATCTCATTAGAATGGCTCAATTTAAAATTATTGATCTCGAAATTTGGTTAGAGGGATAAAAACATCCACTTGTTTTGCCTTTAAGAAGCTCAGAGTCTATTGCAGTTGCATCAGATAGAATCAGATAGGATGTGGTATCATATAGAATTGATTTGATATTTCTTGCTGTAGAAATAAGGGGTTCTCAAATTATCACTCTTGGTTCTATCAAGTAAAAACAAATCCACACTTAGGTAAAGGAAGGATTATTCAAAAATATTATTGCAATAGGGAAAAGGACTTTTGCAACATGGGGAGAAATGCTATTGCAGTAGGGAGAAAACACCAGCTTACCTTACGATCTGCAGGAGTATCAAATGTGAAGCATAACAGGCTTTTCTTTCCTTTTCTTTTTTTCTTTAGTGTCAGAATTGTTGTACTTTGCTTTGTTTTAAATGGGAAGAAACTTAGAATTCATCTAGCTAATGTCCTTATTTTAATATAACATCTAAACATTTATTCTTTGACATTCAATATTATTTTATATTAATTTCAGGTGTACAGCATAGTAGTTAGACATTTATATAATTTAAGAAGTGATCCCCCTGACTAGTACCCACATGGCACTATATAGTTATCACCATATTGTTAATTATATTCCCTAAGCTTTACTTTACATCCCCATGACTATTTTGTATCTACCAATTTGTACTTTTTAATCTCTTCACCTTTTTCACTCTGCCCCCAACCCCATCCCATCTATAACCCAACAAATCTAGCATCCATCTGACATTATACATAGTTATTACAATATTACTGACTATATCCCTTATGCTTTAGCCAACATCCTCACAACTAGTTTGTAACAACAAATTTATATTTAATCCCTTCCCCTTTTTTCACCAAAATCCCAAACCATCCGACACCTGGCAACCATCAAAACGTTTTCTGTATCTATGAGTTTGTTTCTGATTTGGTTGTTGTTTGTCTGTTTGTTTGTTTTGTTGTTTAGATTCCACATATAGGAGAAATCACATTGCATCTCTCTTTTTCTGTCTGATATACTCCATTCAGCCCAATACCCTCCTGGTCTATCCATCCCACCACATATATGAGAATCCATTCCCTTCCACGTCTGAGCAAACTTCCATTATACACACACACACACACACACACACACACACACACACACACATGAGGTCTGATAATTAAGTTCGCGAACTCATCCTAGAAAAAGTGCTACATACCTCATTGCTGAATATCACTATGGTCACCTTCAAAGTACTCCCCATGGGAAGTTATGCACTGATGCCAATGCCTAGTCCACCCTTCAAAGCAATATTGGAACTCTTTTTCTAGAAAGGCCATCAGAGCTGTTGTCGTACTACCTTTGATATCCTGAATGTCATCAAATGTCTTCCTTTCAATATTTCCTTTATCTTCAGGTAAAGAAAGAAGTCATTGGGGACCAGATCAGTGAGTAAGGAGGGTGTCCCAATACAGTTATTTGTTTCCTGGCTAACAGCTCCCTCACAGACAGTGTCCTGTGAGCTGGTGCATTGTTGTGATGCAAGAGCCATGAATTGTTGGAGAAAAGTTCACGTTGTCTAACTTTTTCATGCAGCCTTTTCATCACTTCCAAATAGTAAACTTGGTTAACTGTTTGTCCACTTGGTACAAATTCATAATGAATAATACCTCTGATATCAAAAAAGATTAGCAACAACATCAGTGCAACAAGTTCGTGAATTTAATTGTCAGATCTCATATGTGCCACCTACTCTTTATCCATTCTTTCATCGATGGACCCCCCCAGTCTGCCTCCACATCTTGGCCATTATAAATAATGCTGCAATGAACAATGGATACATACATCCCTCAACGTGGTGTTTTGGGTTTCTTCATATAAATATCCTGAAGTGGGATTACTGGGTCCTTTCTTGTCTTCTCTTCTTATAGCCTTTGTTTTAAAATCAGTTTTGGTATACTGGTATAAGTATTACTACTCCAGTTTTTTTTTTCTTTTTTTTTTTTCATTTTCATAAAATATCTTTTTCATCCCTTTACTTTCTGTCATGTGTATCTTTCAATCTGAAGTGAGTCTCTTGTAGCATATGTAAGGGTTTTATTTCCTAATCAATTCATCCCTCCTATATCTTTTGATTGGAGCATTTAATCCATTTACATTGAAAGTAATTGTTGATAGATATGTAGCTATTGCCATTTTATTATTCATAATATTGATTTTTTTCCCCCAACTTGAAGAAACCCCTCTAACATTCCTTGTAATACTGCTTTGGTGGTGATGAACTCCTTTAGCTTTTTCTTGTCTGGGAAGCGCTTTATCTGTCCTTCAATTTTAAATGATAGCCTTGTAGTGCAGAGTACCCTTGGTTGTAGGATCTTGGTTTCATTATGTTGAATATTTCCTGACAATTTTTCTGACCTGCAAGTTTCTATTGAGAAATCAGAGGACAACCTTTTGGGAGCTTCCTTAAGTTACTACTGAGTTTTCCAGAAAATGAGACCTAGCCAGACCATCAGCTCTAATGTGTCTTTTGAAGCAAAAATTAATATAAGACCCAGTATTATATTATATTATATTAATTTATATTATATCATATTATATTAATTTATATTATATTATATTAAAGACCCGGTGTTATGTTATGTTATGTCATGTTATGTTATGTTATAAAAGACTGGGTATTATATTATATTATATTATATTATATTGCATTATATTATAGTATAGTATATTATTATATTATATTATTATATTATATTATATTATTATATTATATTATATTATTATATTATAATATTATATTACATTACATTATATTATATAAGACCCGGTTTTATATTAAAATAAGACCAGGTCTTACATTAATTTTTGCTCCAAAAGACGCATTAGAGGTGATGGTCCGGCTAGGTCTTATTTTCGCGAAAACATGGTAGTTGCCTTTCTCTTGCTGCTTAGGATTATGTCTTTGTGTTTAAGTTTTGCCATTTTAATTATAATGTGTATAGCTGTGGGCCTGTTTGGGTTCATCTTGTTTGGGACTCTGAACTTCCTGGGCTTGTATGTGTATTTCCTTCACAAGGTTAGGAAAGTTTTCCATCATTATTTCTTCAAATATGTTCTTAATTCTTTGCTTTCTTTCTTCTCCTTCTGGTACCCCTATGATAGGAATGTTGTTATGTTTGATGTTTTCCCAGAGGTCTCTTAAACTATCCTCATTTTTTTGGAGGGATGCTTTATTTGTCTTTTTGCTGTTCTGATTGTGTGTTTTGTGCTCCCTTCTCTTCCCAATTGCTGATTTGATCTTTTGTCTAGTCTGCTGGTGATTCCTTTTAGTGCATTCTACATTTCAGTTATTGTATTCTTCATTTATGACATTTTTATGTTTCTTTTTTTTTTTTTTTTTTTATTGCTTGCTCTCTGTCTGTTGAAGTTCTCACTATGTTTCCCGACCATCCTTATAACCATTGTTTTGAACTCTGTCTCTGGCAGGTTGCTTGCCTCCATTTTACTTAGTTATTTTTCTAGAATTTCTCCTGTTCTTTCATTTCATGTCTTTCTTGGTTTCTTCATTTGGCTCTGTATTTGTTTTCATCTATTAGGTACATCTGCTATGTCTTTCAGTCTTGGCCAGGTGGCCTTATGTAGTAGGTGTCCCATAGGGCCAGTGGCACAGTCTCTCTGGTCACCAGAGCCAGGTGCTCCAGGAGTTTCCCTTGTGTGGGTTGTACATGCTGTCCTGTTGTAGGTCAGCCTTGATTTCTATTGGCACATCAGTGCTCGTATTGACACTGAGGTGACTGGCTGTAGGATTTGGCATGTCAGTAGTTCATGCTGTAAGGGAAGCTTACCCCACTGAGTGGTATTTTTCCCACTGGTTCTAGTGCCTGTTCAGACCATGCCTTGTGTATGCCATTTGTGGGGCTAATTGGGTAATTCTCTGCTGTGGTCTGAAGCCAATCTCCAAGTATGTTGGTTCTGGGGCCTCTTGCAAGGGGCTCCAGTGCAGGTACAAGTCAGCCACTGTCTGTGACTGATGGGACTACCTAGTAGGAGCTACAAAAAAAATCCGTAATTGTTCACTGCCTGTGTTAAACCTGCAGGCACGTGAGAGAGATCATGCTGCAAAACAAGGATGGGTGCCACCAGTGCAAGGCCTAGTGGCAGGATACCTGAAGGCCTGCCACCACCTGCTGGCTCCCTTAAGGTTTAACCACGAATAAAGCCTCACAGTTCGGAAGTTGGGTAAGGCAGGGTCTCAGGGAGTCACTGGAGTGGGAATGTTGCGGTTACCAGGTTGACGTAGGCTTTGGTTTGGCACCAGTGCTGAGCCTGGAGTGACTCAGCAAAAGTCTCAGAGCACACTGAGGTCAGTCGCCACTTACCTGGTGCCCGTGGACTCTGATAGTTTTCCAAGAAAAAGTGTAATGTGGAAGAGACTAGCTGCTGATGAAGAAAGTATCTCCAGTGGTGCATGAGTTGGGTGAGGTGGGTCCCAGCTGAGTCAGCAGGGGAAAGCAGTGGAGCTTACCAGGCTAATCAGATTCAGATTTGCTTGTGTGAGGGCGGCCTCAACATAGGAAAGGTGGTGCTCACCTGCCGGCTGCACAAGAGGAGGACTCCCATCTGGAAAATGCCGACTGTCTTCCAGTCCTTCTCCTGCAGCTGCACACCTCAGTCTGCCTACATGTATGTTGCCAAGGCCACCTTAATCACCATCTAGCCTCTGGAACTTGAGGTAAGTGCCTGCAAGTGAGAGAGTCTGTGCGGCTGTTTAAGAAAATGTCTGTGTTTCCTGCAGTCTTTCATCCCACTCAACTTGTCGGAATCTCCACTATTTTTCATAGCTAAATGATGCGGTCTCCTCTTTCTGGCACCAGTACTCTGGGCTAGGGAGACTGGTGTGGGGTCCTCGCGTACCTCTCTCCTCTGGGGGTAACCTCCATGGCTGAGGTGTCCTTCCTGATTCTCAACTACCAAAGGGAGGTTTGGGGCCTGTTCCATGTCTCTGCCACTCCTACCAGTCACAACGTGGCTTCTTCTTTATATTTTCAGTTATAAAACTTCTGTTCAGCTAGACTGCAGATAGTTCTCCAGGTTGATTGTTCTATAATTTAGTTGTAAATTTAATGCATTCACAAAAGGATGCAGGTAAAGTGTTTATTCCACCATCTTGATCTTTCCCAGGCTTTTCTTTAATGAGGATTAAGAAAGGCCAGAAAGAATTGGATGTGAGGTACAGTGTTTATTCCACCATCTTGATCTTACCCAGGCTTTTCTTTAATGAGGAGTAAGAAAGGCCAAAAAGAATTGGATGTGAGGGTGAAAGTGGCATGATTGGACAACTGATGGGGAATATTTTTTCTTGCTCTCAGCAGATTTTTAGTGGCTTTTGAATAGGGGTTGATTGAGTTCCACTACAAGATTTTTAGGGTCCAAATTAGTTGGTGAACACAAATAGTTCAGTTAACCATTTATGAGAAACAGAGTAAGTTTTTTAAAGACCTGTGTCTGGCCTTGTCTTAGGTAAACAAGGGGGTCATTTACAAATGTGTTATCAATGTCATATAGGGAGGGTGATTCTTTGCAGTAAAAACTTTTGTAAGAAAAAAAAATGTGGGAGTGGGATGGGGGTGAGATTTAGTGACTATACCTGTTTTACAGAAGCACAGAACTCATGGTAAGTTTAATACTGTCAGTTCAACTTTTGCAAATTTTAAACCAAGTCAAAATTTTGGTTGTCGACTTAGAGTTTGATGCTTCAAACTTGATAGAAGTATCATGTATCTCACATTTTAAAACAAACAAAAAACAACAACAACAAACACATATCAAATGGGTAGGTGGTGAACTATTGATGAAAATGATGGGAGATGAACAGATTCTCAAAGACAGTGCTGAGATTTAACACTGATTTGGGAGTTCAAAACATCTTTTGAATTTAATTCTATGATTTTGTGTGCACTTCTTGCTGAAAGCTTGAAAACTATTATTTTTCTGGCTTCAATTATTCTGGTTACCTATGTTGAAAAATGCTTACTTAGTGGCTTAGAACTATAACAATTAATTATTTTGTCACAAATCTGCAATTTGGATATTACAAGGAGGAATGGCTTATAGATTCTACACAGCATCAGCTAAGGCAACTTGACTGAGAACTTCTAAGATATTTTGCTTACAGGGCTGGCAAGTTGGTGTTGGCTATTAGTTAGGATCTCAGCTGGGGCTGAAGGTCTTCTGTCCCAATCCATGTAGCTTGGACTTCTTTGGAGTAATTGACGGCTGTATTCCAAGGGCAATTATTCAGAGAGAGTGAAAGGCAGGTGGAAACTCTATTGACATTAATGGCCTAACCTTGGAGATTATATAACTTAACTTCTGCGAGACTTTTACTGTGATAATCACAGAAGTCAGCCCAGGTTCAAGAGGAGCCTCTTGATTGTAGAGGGTCAAGTTTCCAAAAGATCATATGAAAGTGGAAATATTTGTCTGACTAGTTTGATAAATAATAAATCAAACATAAGTAATGGTGTTCCAAATATTTGATAGAAGAAATATGGTTAGTGAATTAGAGATCCCATAATAAAAATAAACTTAGATGTGACAAGCACAAAGTAGATGTGAGAACATCTTTATAAATATATATTTTCCAGCATGTAATTTATTTTGTTTTTTCAAGAATAATATTCATAAATTCTCTGTGCTTAATTATTCAATTTATATGTTCCATACCATTTAAGTTATTAATTTAGAGTGACATGCAAACTATCATTTGTTGTCCCAAAGCACACAAAGTTACTAAAAAATTATGTAAAGCCACAGGGATCCACAAGTTAGTAATATGCATGAAGAAGATTATCATTGACTACCTCTTTTTACTGTATCTATCTTAAAATTCCGTTCCATCAGGGTAAAACAAATTTTCTTTATCATTATCTTCAGGGAACAGAAGCAAAATGTTTCCCATCCTTGAGTTGGAGCTTTTACTTACTTTCTACTTATCTCATCATCTTCCCTACAATTTCATAAGCTGAAAAATGAAACCCTTCCAGAAATAAAACACAGCTGTGGTGATTACATACAGAAAGTTCAAAATAGATATTACCACATTTATTTACTGTAAAGGCTGAGTAATGGTTCCAAGAAAGCTGTGAGTAGGAAAAAAGAAAAAGAGAACTAGAAGTATTAAAATGATGAAAACTCTGAACTACAGAATATATTTTACAAAAATGATTGACATATGTGCATTAATTAGAAAACATGGTAATAAGTGCTTCTGAAACATTATTTTATTAAGTTAAAGATAAGAATAATGAGTTAATGAATTTTACCGAGGTAATTATTCATTAGACTACTAATTTATAAATAATTTATTAATTTATTGCTGAGCACCTATTATGTGCAATCAACTCACGGTTAAGTTGGCTTGACTTCTGAAAAAAATTTAGATGTTTTTAGACCACTACAAATATACTTTAAATGATAACAAAAGGCACGTGAGTGCTTAAAAGGCACATGAGTGCTTTCAAACCTTCAAGAGAAACATTTTTCTAGGCTTTTTAAACAGTTTTGGAACAAAAAAAAAGGCAGCTTTTCTATTTATCAAATTAGTATAACTCTGATATAAAAATTTGCTAAACATAAAGATAAAAATAGATACTATGGACCAGTAAATCCATGAGATAGATGGTATTCTCTCACTCTTTCTGGACCGTTGAATACATTTTTTTTCAATAATACAAAAGTTTTATAATCCAAAAAACAAATTTAAAGTTACTTCTAACTTGAGAATGAGAAAATAAATCAGAATCAACCTGGGAAAATTTGGAGTGCTTGAAAAATCTAGCAATGAAAGGAATAATGACCATTAAGGCACTCGGTAATTTTAGAATGTACTATGAAGAAATGTAAAGTATATTTTATTCTATATTTATTTTACTAATACTCATCTATAAATTTTTGTTCTTCTCATCAGTTAAAGTTGGTAATAATATTATGTTTTAGTAATATTTCTCAATTTTTAAATTAAAATAGGTATAGTTTTAAACTTAATTAGCAATAAATTAATAAAGTATTTTTCCTAAAGCTAGGGAATTAAAAAGTAGCCTAAATACATGTAAAAAGGTCTTGAATTTAAAAATAATAAATGCTGTATGACAAAAAAATTATGGGGCTAGAATTAGTTGATATACAAAGGAAAGCTAGAATTAATTAATTAAAATTTATTTTTCTGTGAATTACTAATGAATTCATATAATAAAATTAATGTAAAATAATAAGCTTATGTGGTTGGACAATTAAGTTCGTGAACTCAGCCTAGAAAAATTGCTTTATACCTCATTGCTGAATATCACTACAGTCACCTTCAAAGTACTCCCCTTGGGAAACTATGCACCTATGCCATCACCTAGTCCACCTTTCAAAGCAATTTTGGAACACTTTTTCTGGAATGGCCATCAGAGCTGTCGTTTTACCTTTGATGTCTGGAATGTCATTAAAATGTCTTCCCTTCAATATCCCCTTTATCTTCGGGTAAAGACAGAAGTCATTGGGGGCCAGATCGGGTGAGTACAGAGGATGTTTTAATAGTTATTTATTTATTGGCTAAAAACTACCTCACAGACAGCACTGTGTGGGCTCATGCATTGTCTTGATGCAGGAACCATGAATTGTTGACAAGAAGTTCCGGTTGTCTTCGTCTATTTCTCTCAGCCCTTTCAGCAATTCCAAATAGTAAACTTGTTTACTGTTTGTCCAGTTGGTATAAATTAATAATGAATAATCCCTCTGATATCAAAAAAGGTTAGCAACATCATTTTGACTCTTGATTTGGACTAATGGAAATTTTTTGGCCATGGAGAATTGGCTGACTCCCATTGTGCAGTTTGAGGCTTTTTTCAGGGTCCTATTGGTACAACCATGTTTCATCCAGTGATAATACAGACCAGAACATCATCTTGCCTCTCCAAAAGGTCATCGCAAAGTTCGTCTCTCCTTTGCTTTTATTCATCCGTGAGGTCCTTTGGGGCCATTTTGGCACACACCTTTCTCATAACAAGAATTTCAGTTAAGAGTTTCCTAACTGTTTCTCTATCAATGTTTACTTGGTCTGTTATGCTTCTCATATTCAGCTGATGATTTTGATGCACAATTCAATAATTTTTTTCAATGTTTTTATCAGTTCTGCTTGTTACTGGCCACCCTTACCTATCTTCATCAGTGACACATTGTCTCCCCTCACAAAAATGTTTAATCCATTTGTACACTGCCCTTTTCTTCATAATCTTGGACTAACATGTCCCTGATTTCACTTCCACTCTTGCCAAATGTAACAAGAAATTGTATGTTTGTTCGTTGCTCTAATTCAAGCCCAGATCTTCTCATGATGTCACACAAAAACACACAATAACGATAATGCATGCCACTCAGCAAGACACCACCACACATTGACAGGAACACAGCTGTGAGACACTGATAAACCAAGGTTATAAAATCTTCCTGAGCTGTTTGTACAGTGCTCTGATGTAAGTGCATGGTGACAAGTTTGCTAACTTAATTGACAAAGCTCGTAGATTCTACCTTCCCAAACATCTTGCTAGTACTAAAATTTAAGGTATGCTCATCATTAAGGTAGAAGGAAACTTCCTGGTTAATTTCTCTAAAGAAAGAAAGAATGAGAGAGAGAGAGAGAGAGAGAGAGAGAGAGAGAGAGAGAGAGAGAGGAAGACTGACTTTCATTCCATTATTGAACAAGTTTGATTAATGTAACTAGCAAAATTGATTAATTCAAATACTTTATATCATTACACATTAGTCTAAATGATGTGGGTTGATAATTTATCCTTACTATGCAAGTATCTAACACTTATTGAGGACTTATTTTGCTGTAGGAACTATTGTATGGCAATGGTAGATAGAATTTCATATAGCAACCAGACAACGATCTTGTTGTTTAAATTTCTTGAAGACAAGCATACTATGCAACACAATTTTGGCCAATGGCAAGTAGATAAGCAGAAGTCATGTGGAACATTCCTTAAAAGATAGCAATGTGAACCTTCTGTCCCCTTTCTTCACCCCTTACTCATTTCTGCAAAGTGGGATATAGTCACAATGGCTGGAGAACAGGCAGACATGTTGGATCATATTTTGTTCTTGAGGGAAAATCCCGGTGTACAAATACTTCATCAGGCAGAACCACCACATAAGCACTGACCTGCCTGATTGCAAACTTCTGCGCAAAAGGTAAATGAGCTTTTTTGTTTGTTTGCTCATTTTATGCCATTATTATTCTGAAACTCTATCAAGCTGTGCTGAACACAATCATAGATTGTATTATGTGTATAGTATCTCATTTAATACTCAAAACATAACTATAAAGGAGGAACCAACAGTATACCTAGTCTACAATTGAAGAGATGGAAGTGAAGAGCATTAATTAACTTTTTCAATATCTTACACACAGTTAATAGTACAGCCAGTTCTTTATGTCCAGGCAGTTTGATTCCAGAAACCATGTTCATAACAAGTACAAAAGATTGTCTTCCTGATTAAGATACACCCCTCTCTGCACCATGAAGTGGTAGACTCATCCATTGTTTTCCTTGAACATCATTGTCAATTTTCAGAAATGTCATTGCCTAATACAGAAAGCAAAGGGTAGCTGAGAAATTTCCCTTCAGATACTTCAGGTTTTATTTTCAACTTCAGCTTTAAGGAAATGGTTGTTTAGATTCCTGTCTTTTCTTTTGAGCTTGGAAATGACTCTTAATACATGATCATCTGTTAATCATTAACCTTTTCAACTCTGATTCTTAAGAAAAACAAGCAATCAAAATAAGGTACTCAAGATCCTGAAAAACAAATGCTAATTTTAAAATAATGATTTTGTTGCTTAGTTTTTCTTATCATTAACATGTGTCCACTTATTTTTGTATATGGATGAGCATTATTAACTAAGGAAATATATCTTTTATTAGCGAGTTTCTGCACTTCACCATCACCTCACCCTAATTATTATTTGTCCATAGATTTGCATGAGTTTGCTTTAGTATCTCCAAGAGTTAAAAAACTTGTTTTACTACAGTGTCTGACCTCTTTAGGAATCTCACACTGGGAATATTGAAAAGGAAATCTGACCTTGAAGATCCTTAACTATACTGAAGGAAAAATCTAAAGTGTGACACCTCTTTTCCAGCAATGATTACACTAGATTTGTCATTAAATGCTATCATTATCAAGGAGCCCAGACATTAATTCAGACTGAATACTTTAGATCCTTAATGCTTTAGACAAACATCTCTTCCATGTCTATAATAGCCATGATTCCCTTAGAGATGAAGAAGAACATACACCTGAGAACAATAAAGCAAGTTAAAAATTTAGTGTGACCAGAAAAGTATCTCTTAGAAGGGGACTAACTAATTAGTAACCTTCCATGTAGAAAGATAAATATTCAACTTCTACTTTATAAATTCTTCTTGAAATTTTCCAATTCGTATTTTAAAAATATTCCCTTTATTCATGCAATATGATGGGATAGGCACAGGATTAATTAAAAGTCAATACAAAAAATGGGACTAGTATTTTACCACCCCCAAATTCTTGTTATTTGATTATGAAATTGTATAATCTAATGGAATAGGTAAAAAATTATAAATTCCAAGAATAATCACCATGTTTGATATGTTACCTCCCTCATTTACAGAAAAGAAATGCAGTGCACAACGTAATCATCAAGGAACAATAAAGAAAATCTGTACTATCTGTCTTCCTAACATTGTAAGCATGAATTAGGAGTTCTTCCCTCTGTTCTGTTCTGGTCATTTCTGCACTGGAGAAATCATTGCCAACATATACGGCCATGTTCCCTTGTGGGTGCCGGCGAATAGACTTGGATTTCAATACTATAACTAGGTGGAATATATCCTGAACTTGATAGCATTCCAAATCTCACATCAAATATGAGTAAATTCTAAGAGAAATTCTCATTCATTCTCAATATTCTCAAGTAACTCTGGTATTTGTCGTGAATTTATATGAGGTACTTATGTCCCAAGCTTCTGGCTATCAGGTTCCAAGGGCAGCGAATCTAGGCATACTGAATAGCAGTGATTTGCTGTCTCCAGTATTTTCCAATTAAACTTCCAATGTGGGCAAAGTTATACTTTGGGCAGAATATATTCAGTTCTCACATTTAGACTAGATATTTCTGACATTTTCAGCTATAAAAACGGGGTTCAGTTTGTACTAAAATCTATTCTTTCTCCACTGATCAAAGACATTCTTTTTTTTTTCAATTTATTGGGTGACATGAGTTAGTAAAATTATATAGGTTTCAAGTGTACATTCTTAAAAAAAAAATTATCTCTGCTCTCCTTCAACTGGATATTGTTAATCTTTAGTATTGCATCTCATTAGGGAGAGAATTTCCTACACAGTCAGCAAAATCTGATTTCCTTACAAATACAGAATCTTAGATCTTCCCTTTGCCATTCTAGGTTTATAGCCTGATTACCGTGCTTCTATTGAGGGAAGGAAAATATGTATTCCATGAGGTAAAGTATTGCAGGACTCTTCCATATTTACTCTAATCCCTTAGTTACTCCTCTCAAGAAGAGGAATGAATTACCACCCTGAGTTAGGAGAATAAATAGTGCATGTTCAGTTCAACGTCTGAGTACTCCCTGTTCAAAATCCGTCTGCCTTCAAGACAAATAGATTTTGGAGATAATCTACCACAGGTGAGGAACCTATATTTTCATTATCTTTCAAAGTCCAAGGCAAAATAAAAAGATTTTTAAATTGACTTCTTAAAATCCCAATGTTGGTGCCTGGAATCCCACTTTAAGTGAAACAGACTGGTGCAAAATACAATCCAATATGCAGAAAATGAAAGGAATTTAACAATATTAGCAAAACCTAAATCAAGAGTTTGCAATTAGACAATTTATCAATGACTCAAATGCTACTCACAGATTTTTCCCGTTTTTGCACACAATATTTTTTTGTTTTTAAAATAAGTGTCATTAGACAAAAATGGGTTATTTTCAGATGCCTGAAATATGTAATCACAGACTGAAAAACTTTATGCTTCTAACCTATGGCGCTGAGGGCTTTAAGGGGTCATTAATCTTGTCCTCCAGGATTCTGAAGAAAAAATGTGTAATCAAAATAGAAGTACACTTACAAGTTCTTCACATTTTCAGGTGTTGTTTTTTGTTTGTTTGTTTGTTTGTTTGTTTGTTTGTTTTGTTTTGTTTTGTCATTATCATGAAGAGAATATGGTGGAAATATCAAATTCTGGAACCAGATTTAATGCAATTTGTCTGCTATTATATAGCTCATTAACTTTTGGAAGTCAGAATTTGGCAAGTTTCCTCATATGTGAAATGGTGATGATAATAATGATGTTTTATCTCACTGATTTCTTGTGAGTATTAAATGCATTAATACATGGAAAACTCTAATAACAGTGCCTGGCAAACAATATTTGCTCAATAAATGTTAACGATTATTATATCTACTGAAAGATTATAGGCATCCCAGAAGCAATGCTGGACATTCTTTGAAATGAATAGAAACCCACAGGGCATATGAAAGCAGTTAACACTTTTCCACATCAGCCATAGTTAGGGTTTTCATCATATTCACTGTTTAACTCAATACTGAAAAAAATATATTACTTTTCAAAGTGTTTAAAGTATATTAAACTGAGGGCACATGGTACCTATCTATTTTAATTCAACTTACTTGGAATGTAATGATTCAAACTCATCCCTATTTTCCCAAAGCTTATTCATGCTTCTTTTATAAGGAAAACTAAAATTTTGTCATTATTAGTAGCACTTCACTCAGCACTCCCGATATTTTAATTTCAAAATATGCAATTTGCCTAGAATTTTCCAAGAAAAGGTAAGGACCATCTGGTTATATTTTATATTATCCAAAAAGAATCCTACCCGCTTGTCCTATATAGTGAGGAAAATAATGACCAGTTGCCTTAAATTTCCTGCCTCATTTCTTCTACTACTTTGCTATTAAAGAATCTCCAAAATGAAAATTCACACATTTTAATTTGGAGGATTACATTGGAGACTTTTTTTTTCCAGAAGAAATCAGAGGAGATGTATGGACTTCTACTCCATTTGCATCTTTCTGTAATTAACGACACAAAGAAGCTCTATATTTGAGATGTCTAGTCATTAGTGCTTTGAATAAGTATTCTTCTTTCCAACCGCTGCTAACATTGCTGGGGAATATCTAGGG
Organism: Rhinolophus hipposideros; assembly: GCF_964194185.1. Lineage (NCBI taxonomy): Eukaryota > Metazoa > Chordata > Mammalia > Chiroptera > Rhinolophidae > Rhinolophus > Rhinolophus hipposideros. Next base: position 87,575,507 of record NC_138047.1, on the reverse strand, counting down.
CCTAGATATTCCAACATCATCATTATCTTCTTGATTAGTGATCAAGTATCAATCTATTGTCTTTGCACTCCAAGTCCATCCTTTATTTCCTAATCTGTAATAATTGAGCTAAATCTGTAAACATTTACTTTTACCTACTAGAATGATGATAAAGTATAAGTAGTATTTTTGTCTGTTTCTCCCTTTATTTCTGTTATAAATTGCTTTATATATTTTTGTGCTCCCTGATTATGAGCACACACACACACGCACATACTTATATGTGTCTGTGTGTGTCTGTTTCATACGTATATGTGTGTGTGTGTCTATTATATATATATATATATGGAGAGAGAGAGACACGGAGAAACAGAGAGAGAGATAAGTGTTATTTCTTCTTGTTGTATTGTCCTCTTTATGATTATGAAATGCCCATCTTCGTCTCTTGTTATCTTTTTTATCCCAAAGTCTGTTTCATTAGATATAAGTATGACTACACCTGATTTTCTCTGTATGCCATTTGCTTGGAGTATTATTTTCCACCCTTTCACTTTGAGCCTATAGTTGTTCTTGCAGCTGACATCTGTCTTTTGAAGGCAAGGTATAGTTGGGTTTTGTTTTTGATCCAATCTGCTACTGTGTGCCTTTTTACTGGTGATTTAAGTCCATTTACATTTAGGGCGATTATTGATATATGAGGCTTTTCTATAGGAATTTTATGTTTTGTTTTTAGGTAGCTAAGGTTCGCATTATTTCTTTGCCTTTGTGTTTTTGTCTGTTATTTTAGTTCAGTGGTATGTTGTGATTTACTCCTCTGCTTCCTTTGGGTTTTTTGTTTGTTCGTTTTTTTAATTTTTTATTTATTTATTGTTTTTAATGTTATGTGTCTCAATTCTGGATTGTTTTGAATGGTTACCATTAAGTTTATGTGAAAGAAATTTCCATATATACATTCGTCCTTTTTCTTCAGCATGCATTTTATCTCTACTCCCTTTTGTAAATTCATACCTTTACCCCTTCCTATTTTATGTTTTTGTTGTCACAAATTATCCCTATTTATGCTGTGAGTTCATTTCTGAATTGCTATAGCAAATTGTCTTCTTCTTTTCTTTTTTATTCATTTCCCTTTTAATGCTATGTTTAAGTGTATAATGCCCTATTCTGTGTAGAGTTTGCCATTTCCTGCTTCTGTTTGTCTGTTTATAATCTTATTCATAGTTTTGTGTCCTTTGGTCTTTTTTTTAATAATTGTTTTATTTTTTAATTACAGTTAATATACAATAGTATATTAGTTTCAGGTGTATAACAGTGACTAGGCATTTGTATAACTTATGAAGTGATCCCTTTGGTCTTTTTGTTCCAGGTAGAATAACCCCCTTCAGTATGTCCTGTAATGCTGGACTTGTGGTGGAAAGTTCCCTCTGATTCTGTATATCTGAAAAGGTCTTTATTCCCCCTTCATATCTAAAGGACAATTTCACTGGCTGGTTAACTTCTTTCTTTCAATAGTTTGAATATTTGATTTCATTCCCTCTGGGATTGTACAGTTTTTGCTGAAAAATCTGACGATAATCTAATGGGCTTTCCTTTGTAGGTTACCGTCTTCTTTTCCCTGGCTGCCTTGAGAATCCCTTCTTTGTCATTAATTTTTGACATCTTCAATATAATGTCCCTTGGAGAAAACCTGTTAGGATTGAGGTAATTAGGTATTCCGTTTGCTTCTTGGGTTCAAGGATCCAGTTCCATATTCATGGATTGGAAGAATCAATATAGTTAAAATAGCAATACAGAGATTTAGTGCAATCCTCCTCAAAATGTCAATGGCATTTTTTTAAAAAGAAATAGAACAAACAATCATAGATTTGTATGGAATCATAAAAGGCCTTGAATAGCCAAAGCAATCCTAAGATAAAAGAACAAGTCTGGAAATATCACACTCTCTGACTTCAATTTATACTACCAATTGACAATAATCAAAATAGCATGGTATTGGCAGAAAAACAGATACACAGACCAATGGAACAGAATTAAGAGCCCAGAAATAATCTCATATATATATATATATATATATATATATATATATATATATATATATATATATATATATGGGCATATGACTTTTGATAAAGGAGCCTAAAACATACAATGGAGAAAAGAAAGGCTATTCAATAAATAGTGCTGGAAAAATTATTACATAAAAGACACATTACCAATAATTTCCCTCAAAATTCTCCCCCTCGCTTTGGACACACCCCATCGTTCTTGTCACTTTCTGAAGCAGCTCTGGGAGTCCTCTTTTGTGAGTTTCTTCAGTTGCTCTGTCGTTGCTGCCTCAAATCATTTTGACTTTGGAAAAGAGCCACAAGTCGCACGGTGGATGAGGACACATTGTAATGTTGTTATTTGACAGAAATTGCCATATACCAGAAGTGATGTGTGACATGGAGCATTGTCATGATGGAGGATGATTTACGGCACATTTTAAAACACACCTTGCAGCCATCATTCACACTTGACTGAATACACCGAAAAAGTTGAAACTTGTCAGGCACTGTTACTAAGGTTCAACACACCACTGCTTCTGCTTCCCATATTGAAGATTCCTGCCTCTCTGTTGGACAGCACTTGGCAACAGCATTCACTGTATTTTGTGATCACAAGGGAATGACTCCATCTCATACATCACTTATGGTATGACAATTACTATTAAATAAAAACATTATGGTGTGTCCTCTTCTACCTTGTTCACCATATTTGGCACTGTGCGACTTCTGGCTGTTCAACAAAGACAAAATGACCATGAAAGGTAAATGTTTTCAGACAATAGTTTAGTGGTTACCAGAGGGTAAAGGGGGACGGGGGTGGTAGATGAGGATAAAGGGGATCAAATATATCGTGATGGAAGGAGTACTGACTCTCAGTGGTGAACACACAATGTAATTTATAGATGACGTAATACAGAATTGTACACCTGAAATCTATGTAACTTTACTAACAAATGTCACCCCAATAAACTTTAATTTTTAAAAAAAGGTAAATATTTTGAATAGATTCGGAACATGGAGGCTGACACGACAGTGCAACTAAAGATACTCACGAAAGAAGGCTTCCAGGACTGCTTCAGAAAGTGGCAAGAATGATGGGACAAATGTGTTTGAAGCTAGGGGGATTATTTTGAGGGGGATTAATTGCAACGTGTCTTTTACTGTAATAATTATTTTTATTTAAATATTCACCATATTATTTGATCAAATCTCTTTTCTGAAAATATACTCAACTTCACTAACTATTAGGAAAATGCAAGTCAAAACCACAAAAAGATAGCACCTCACACCTATTAAAATGGCTATTATCAATAAGACAAGAAATAATAAGTGTTGGAGAAGCTGTATAGAAAAAGGAACCCTCATACACTGCTCGTTGGAATGTAAATTGGTGCAGCCACTATGGAAAGCAGTGTGGAGGTTCCTCAAAAAGTTAAGACTAGAATAACCGTATGACCCAGTAATCCCTCTTCTGGGTATCTACCCCAAAAAATCTTAAAACATTTATTCGTAAAGATATATGGTCCTCTACATTCATTGCAGCATTATTCACAGGGTTCAAGACATGGAAACAACCAAAGTACCCTTCAATAGATGATTGGATAAAGAAGATGTAATATATCTATGATAAGAAGAGATGAAATGCTGTCATTTGAGACAACAGGAAAAAATCTTGAGATTATCATGTTAAGCAAAATAAGTCAGACAGAACAAGTCAAGAACAATATGATTTCACTCATACTGTGTTTCTCTGAATATAAGACTGGGTCTTATATTAATTTTTGCTTCAAAAGATGCATCAGGGCTTATGTTCAGGTGATGTCATCCTGAAAAATCATGCTAAGGCTTATTTTCTAGTTAGGTCTTATTTTTGGGTAAACATGGCATATAAAACTGAAAGTAACAATGAACATGGCAAACAAAGAAAAACCCCTGGACACAAACAGCAGTTTAGGGGGTAAGGAGGGAGAGGGGTCATAGAAGAGAGCAAAGAGGATCAAATATATGATGATGGAAGGAGAACTGACTCTGGGTGATAAACACACAATGCAATATATAGATGATATATTACAGAATTGTACACTTGAAACCTATGTAGTTTTACTAACCACTGTCACTCCAATAAATTTAATAAAAATTAAAAACAAACAAATAAACAAACAAAAAACTGTCAGTAGAGGGCACTAGAGGAACACCGTGGCTTAAATGTTTTTCTCTTCATGGTTCCAGTATCCTCTTCTGGTCATTCTCTTGCAGTGTGCTGAGCAATGTAAAGCTGCCCCAAATACATGGGACCTCCCAGTAGGCAGTTTCTCCCTGTTCCCTAGAGGGAACCTTGCAAGCTATTTCCACTGTGTAGCATCTAAAGGAACTTTTCTGTCCTCTGGTAAGCCATAGTTAAATCTTCTACAAGGAGGTGTGCATCTCACTTCTGGGCAGGTGGGGAGTCTTTCACATCTATTCCGTCTTTAGATAATCCTACCTCAGCCCTTAAGGATGTGGCTACATACTTCATATGCTATTCTTGAATTCTTTAGCGTTCCTTTTCCCGTAGTAGCTAATCTACTATGAGAGTTTATAGAGTTTCCCTGTTCTAGTTAGTACAGGCACACCTTGTTTTATTGTACTTTACTTTATTGACCTTCACAGATACTGTATTTTTTTTTTACAAATTTAATGCAAGACCCTCTACCAACAAAAAGGTTACGACTGCTTTATTGCCGTGCTTGCTTTATTGCAGTAGGAACCAAACCCATAATACAGCTGGGGTATGCCTGTATGGTTTGTGTCTCTTGATTAGACAGTATGAGGAAGATGGGTAGTGGGGTGATCCCAGGAGATAGATCTAAAAACATGGAAATTAGGGTTTGGTTTAGTCATACCCTTGGCCTTGAGCACATTGGGGAGGCTTACCGAAAGTGTTCAGTTGTACAAATAAGGTTTAGCCTATTTATTTTATTTCTACATATTTATAAACATTATTCAATTCCCCTTTATTTCTCTTCCTTTCCTACTCTTTTACTGAGAATGTTGATGGCAGTTAAAATGATAATTTATTCCACAGATTACACAACGTCAAGAAGGGGTTGTAAGTAAAAAGGAGTGAGCATCACCTAGAAATGGATGCAGTTCTTGAGAACTTTATTCCTTGATATTAAGAGAGGATGAGCATGTTGTTTCTATTAGAATAGCTATGTTGTGTTAGAAAGGATATTTTTTTAAATTTTTATTTTATCTATTTATTTATTTATTTTTTGCTATTTCTATGTGGAAGTTTAAGTATAAGAAGAAAAGAGTGTGAGTGATGATATATTTGGGATGGCTTGCTCAACACTTTTCAAACTGCTTATTGTGTGCTTTCTCATATTGCAGAGGCTAAAAGGCTAAAACAGAGCAAAACAAAACAGAAACAGTTTTCTAGATTCCCTTGAAGTACCTCGATGTGATTTTGCTTTGTTGAATCAATTTTACTTCTGAGAAACATTAGCTGCTTCAAAGAAACGCAGAGATATTATAGTAGGATCTGTATCTGCCCAGTGTTGCAGTAGCTCTCTGATTGGGAAGGCAATTTCCTGATTGTGGCAGAGGCAGGAGGTCCCTTAGGAGCCCAGATGAATGCTGTGAGCTTTGGAAGTCAATCTTCAAAGCTCACCCTAAGATCTGCTCCTTAGCCATCTCAAATATTTTGAAGGCTTATCAGCATCCTGTAATAAATCCCCATCTTGATAATAATTGTTGGGGAGGGGGAGGGTGTCAGAATCTGTTGTCTGTAAATGAGTTGAGAGCAATAGCTGTGACTTGTAAATATATGCCCAAGTATATAATCTCTCCCATCATGTTCCAGGGCATTTGAGCATATTCTAGGCAGCTGATTGATACTTTCTCTGCTTGTTTGCATGCATTTTTCTCCCTCATCAATTGTCCTCTAATGCCTACTCCTCTTTATGCCTAACTGAATTCCTCATTCTTGTAGATTGCCTGGGAGTTAGGTCACAAAGCCTTATTAAACTCTTTGGACTTTATGAACTCTGTGCATATGACTTTGCAGAACTTCTGATTCTTAAGAACCAGTCCTTTCATCATCAACTCTGGCATTTCCAAATCAGAATGTTTATTTTCACAACTCATGTTTCTGATGAGGGCTTTGATGTGCTGTTTGAAGTCAATGATCTATAACAAAGTGCAGAGATCATAAATGTTCCATCTGGTGAATGTTGACAATTACACACACCCATGTAAACACCTTTAAGAAGGTATAGACATTTCCAACATTCCAGAATTTGTCTTCGTGTCTTTTCCATTCACCTGTCAAAACACCATCATCATCATGATCACTGTTTTGATTTCTATCATCATAGTTTAGTTTTGCTTTTTTCTTGAACTTAACATAAATGCCAATATACAGATTCCTGTATTCTTTTGTCTCTGTCCTTCTCTCTTCAACATGATGGTTTTGAGGTTTATCCGTGTGGTGACATGTATCATTTTTTGTTTCTTTTTTATTATAATTCCATGATATGAACATGCTATGGTTTGTATATCCCATCCTGTTGTTGATGGGTATTTGGATGTTTACAATTTGCACATCTTATGAATAAAGATGTTATACCCAATTTTGTGGACATTTCTGCAGAATAAATACCTAGATGACACATTAAATAAGTCCTTCTGGGCTAACTTAGTCTTACATTCACAGCAAGGTAATGGCTGCTACCAGTGGGTCTGGAAACAGGAAGGAGAGAGACTGACTGAAGCACCAAGAGCTGGGAGTACAGCAAGAGGAAAAAGAGAAATCCCCAACAACTCCACAAGCTGGTGTGAAGGCTGCCAATCACTAAGGAATAGATAAGACCTTCTCATGATCATGCCTAAAGCTTTGCTGAAGGGGAAGTCCCAATTCCCTCTTCAAAATATTTGATTGAAATCCAGAGAGAAAAAGGAATGAAAATGAAATGAGATTTCTCTGTTCTTCTGTGTGGACTCAGTGAAGACCCAGAGGCCTTGTAAGAATGTCTTGAAGCATTTCTGCCATGCTCCAGTCTTCAGCAGCTGCCACCTTGCAATAGAAGACCAGAATCCCTCAAAATAATTTCTCTCATTCCCCCTGTCTTTTGCCCAGCCTTCAGCAGACATTGCCTTGAACTCAATAAAAGACCATCATGCCAAACAAGGTCTTCTCCGTACTTATGCCCACTCCCAGCATTTTGCAACAGCTGCCTTGCACCCTGTAAATGCTCCATTACCTTGGGGGGATTGCTCTTCTCTCCCCCCAACCCTCTAGGATGTCAACAGGCCACTTCTTCCATGTGGGAAGATCATGCAAGCTCAGCAATCTTTTCCTAACTCCAACCTTCTGCACAATACTTCCACACCCCAGAGAAGGCCAGGCCCCTGTGACACAGTCTTCTAGGGCAGGTAGACTCTCTGGGCCTCTCAGGTTATCAAACCATCACAAAGCTGCTAAAGGTTTGTGAATGGTTTGTTTGGTTTCTTCATCACCTATTTATATTGGGTTTCTTTTACTTCTATCACATGGCCAGGAATGAAAGCATGTATGGCTCTTTTCTCTCCACGTTAGTGTATGTCACTCTCTAGATTTGTTTTCACCTAGACTTATTTTGTTTTTGATGTTGATGTTGTTACACCGTCCTTGAAGTGATCTCCCTGATAAGATATATGCCCATCTGACACCCTACAAAATCTTTACATTATTGATTATATTCCCCAAACTGTCTTTTATATCCCCATTGGAATATTGTAGTTACGAATTTATGCTGTCTAATCCCTTTCCCTTCTTCTTCATCCCTAACCCCCTCCCTTCTAGCAACTATCAGTTTTTCCTCTATGTCTCTGAGACTATTTCTGTTTACTTTGCTCATTTATTCAGTTCTTTATACTCCACATATAAGTGAGATCATATGGCATTTGTCTTTCTCTGACTGATTTATTTCACTTAGCATAATGTTCTCTAGGTCCATCCATATCATTGCAAGTGGTAAGTTTTTACCTTCTGTATAGTTGAGTAATACTCCATTGTGTAAAAGAACCACAGTTTCTTAATCCAATCATGTACCGATGGGCATTTCCGTTGTTTCCAAGTCTTGGCTATTGTGAATAGTGCTGCAGTTAACATAGGGGTGCATATATTTTTTTTTGCATTAGCGTCTTGGATTCTCTGGATAGATACCTAAGAGTGGAATTGCTGGTTCATAAGGTAGTTGCATTCCCAGTTTTTTGAGATACCTCCATACTGATTTCCATAGTGATTGCACCAATCTGCATTCCCAGCAGTAGTGCACCAGGGTTCCCTTTTCTCCACAACCTCGCCAACACTTGTTGTTTGTTGATTTATTGATGATAGTCACTTTGACCAGAGTGAGGTAATATCTCATTGTGGTTTTTATTTGTATTTCTCTAATGATTAGTGAGGCTGAGCATTTTTTCATGACTGTTGACCATCTGAATGTCCTCTTTAGAGAAATGTGTCTTGCAGTTCTCTGCCCATATTTTGATTGGATTGCCTGTTTTTCTGGTGTTGAGCTGAATGAGTGTTTTATAAATTTTGAATATTAACCCTGTATCAGATGTGTCATTGACAAATATCTTCTCCCATTCAGCAGGCTGCCTTTTTTTGTTTTCTGATGGTTTCCTTTGCTATGAAAAAAACTTTTAAGTTTGATGTAATCCCATATGTTTATTTTTCCTTTTACTTCCCTTGCCCACAGGGATATATCAATAAAAATATTACCCAGGGTAATGTCTGCATATTTACTCCCTATATTTTCTTCTAGGAGTTTTATGGTTCCAGGTTTTACATTTAAGTCTTTAATCCATTCTGAATTGGTTCTCATATGTGGCATACGAAGATGGTCCAGTTTCATTTCTTTGCATGTCAGTCCAGTTTTCCCAGCAACATTTACTAAATAGACTGTCTTTACCCCAATGCAAATTCTTGCTTCCATTGTCACAGATTAAATTACCACATATGAATGGATTTATTTCTGGGCTCTCCATTATTTTCCATTGATCTATGTGTCTGTTTTTATGCCAGTACCATATTGTTTTGATTACTATAGTCTTGTAGTATAATTTGATGTCAGGTAGTGTGATACCAACCACATTGTTCTTATTCCTCAAGATTGCCATGATTATCTCAAAAACATCTTATGATTTGTTATTATTATTCCAACAACAATAATAATAATAACAAAATAATAATATGCTGCTTCTGAAATGGTAACATGTTAACAGTGCCACTAATCTGGCAATAAGCTCAAAAAATGTTCGGTATCTTATATGAATTGATATTTCAGTAGTTAATATTAAACCCAGATACTTACTGAGAAAACCAGTTCATCACAAGGCTTCAATGTGTGGCTGGTGAGAATGTGTCTACTTAATTTTTCAGTTATCTCACAATAAATTCTAATCAAAGGCAGTGCTCTACACAGGAAGTTTTCATGTCTTTGAAAACCTAAAAGATATTTCTAGAAATGCTGAAATATATCAAAAAACCAGTTCTTCTATTGGTTCTTTAATACTGTGCAAGTAACTGCATACATGATTCAGAATTTCCATTAAAATTTTAATATGACCATTGGTATGTCCATCACCTTTTCTGGACTTTGTTTTGTTATTGTAAAATGAAGCATATTATTTAAATGATCTCTAACATTTTTATAAAATTCTAATATTACATTATTCTATTTCTTCATGTTCCTGTAATTAAGTCCTATTTTCCTTCAATTGCTAGAATGTAACATTGATGAAAGCTACAGGCATATGACCTAGAGTCTAGAATTTAAAAATCAGATCTCAGAAGACGTCATCAAAATGACGGCGTGAGGTGAACCCCTGTAAATCTCCCCTGGAATTTACAACTAATCGAACAACAATAACTCCACAAAGGACTCCCTGCACAGCAGACAGGCAAGATAAAGAGGCCCACTACTTAATTAACCTCAAGGTGTGCCAATCGCATGAGTGGGGGAGGAGGAAAGGGAGAAGTGCAGAGATGGAGCCGCGCAGGCTCAGGACACAGACCTAGCTCAGTGCTCCCAGCTTGCTGCATCCAGAACTACCGCAGATGTGGTAGAGGGAAGAACTCAGACTGCTAGGGCTCTGCCTATGGCTTATAGGTCTGAGGGGGCAACATATAACACGGCTGAGCCCAGTGCTCATGGCAGAGACCTTGGAGAAAAGACTGAGGGAAGAAGGGTGAAAATGGTGGTTTAAGCCCTCACTGCAGAGCCGAGAACAGAAGCCTTAGGCACTGAGACTAGCCGCCCCCTCCCTACCCTCCCAGAACTTGCCCCGCCACAACCTGCCCAGTGCTAGAAGTGGAACATTAGCAGTGTCAGATCAAAAGAATAAAATATTTGCTGTTCTGAGAACTGTAGACCGCAAAGATAGATCCGCAGCCCAAATAGTTCCGGCAAAGGGGAGGAAGCTGTGGGAGCAGGATCAGTTGTGGTGGTGGTCACCGCCATTGCTCTGGGCCACCTCTCAAACTCACCCTGCCCCTGGCCCCACCTATCTGGGTGGATACCTGCAGGAGTAAACAGAACTGCTGAAACATATAGGCTCTGAATCTGGTGCAGGAAGAGCTTTGGAACTACAAAAGCTCTTCGCATACCCACACGGACACGGCGCCCTGTGACTCAGGTGAACCATTAACAGAGGACAAGCCCGTCTCCCAGGGAACCCCCCCCCCCATTGTGTGAGAAGTTGGAATAGTGCAGAGAAAACATAGCACTACCGTGTAAGAGAGAAAAAAAAGGCTGCAGTCGGAGAGATAATAAAAACATTCTACCAACAAGTACTGGAAAACAAAAGAAAGACCTCTTCCTATCAACCTATTGCAGAAGCCACTCCTATAGATATCTGGGAAGGGAAATAATAAATCAGTAATTGCCATGAATAACCAAGACAACAAGACAGCTCAGAAAGAAAGTGAAAAGTGTCCAGAAAAGGAACTTAAAGATATGGAAATATGTGACTTATATGACAGAGAATTCAAGATTGCAGTTCAGAAAAAAAACGAGATGCAAGAAAACACAGAAAGGAAGTTTAATGAACTCAGAAATACAATCAAAGAACACCATGAGCGTTTTACGAAAGAGATTGAAATTTTTAAAAAGAACCAAATGGAATTTCTGGAGATTAAGAACTCAATAAAAGAAATTAAGAATGAAATAACCAGTTTAGGTAGTAGAGTTGACCAGATGGAGGAAAGAATCAGTGACATCGAAGATAGAAATCGGGAAATTACACAGATAGAAGAAGAAAAAGATTTGAGACTTAAAAGAAATGAAAGAACTCTACAAGAACTTTATGACTCTATAAGAAAGAGCAATATAAGAATAATGGGCATACCAGAAGGAAAAGAAAGAGAGAAGGGAACAGAGAATATATTCAAACAAATTGTTGATGAGAATTTCCCAAACTTGTTGACAGAACGGGATCCTCGAATCCAAGAAGCAAATAGAACACCTAATTACCTCAATCCCAACAGGCCTTCTCCAAGGCAGATTGTATTGAACCTGTCTAAAATCAACGACAAAGAGAGAATCCTCAAGGCAGCCAGGGAAAAGAAGACGGTAACCTACAAAGGAAAGCCCATTAGATTATCATCAGATTTTTCAGCAGAAACTCTACAAGCCATGAAGGAGTGGAACCAAGTATTCAAACTATTGAAAGAAAGAAATTGTGAGCCAAGAATAATATATCCATCAAAGTTATCTTTTAGATATTAAGGAGGAATAAAGACCTTTCCAGACATACAAAGCTGAAGGAATTTTCTAATACACGACCTGCACTACAAGAAATAGTAAAGGAGGCTATTCGACCACCATCAACAGGGGCATTTTGTGGCAACCAAAACATAAAAAGGGGATGAGTAAAGGCCTGATCCGGAATATGGGAATGGAGAAAGTAAGTGTGCTGAAGAAAATAGAATACTCTAAATATCAAACTTTCTTTTACATAAACTTAAGGGTAACCACTCATAAAAAATCCAGAACTAAAATATATACCGTAATAAAAGAATAACCAGAAGGAAACATCATAGAATGCCACCACACAGAAATAATAGACAACAACAAAAAGGCAAAGAAACAATAGAGACACAGCCTTACCAGAAAACTAAAGATAGACTGACAGGAAATCCTCACATATCAATAATCACCCTAAATGTAAATGGACTGAACTCACCAATAAAAAGGCACAGAGTAACAGATTGGATCAGAAAACTAAACCCAACCATATGCTGTCTCCAAGAGACACATCTCAGCTACAAGGACAAGCATAGACTCAAAGTGAAAGGGTAAAAGGGTGAACGATCCAAGCAGATCGTTCCCAGAGAAAATCAGGTGTAGCCATAATGATATCAGAAGAAACCGACTTCAGGGTGAAAATATAACAAGAGACAAAGATGGACATTTCATAATGGTAAAGGGGACTATACAACAAGAAGACATAACAGCCATCAATATTTATGCCTCCAATCAGGGAGCATCAAAATATACCCAGCAACTACTAACAGTACTAAAGGGAGAAATTGACCAAAACATAATTATAGTAGGGGGTTAATACATCATTGACAGCTATGGATACATCATCCAAACAAAAAATAACAATGAAATAGCAGCCCTAAGTGACACATTAGATGAAATGGAGATAATTGACATATATAGAACACTTCATCCTAAAACATCAGACTATACATTCTTTTCTAGTGTACATGGACCATTCTCAAGAATATACCATATATTGGGACATAAAATCAGCCTCAGCAAATTTAAGAAGATTGAAATCATACCAAGAATATTCTTTGATCACCAGACTTTGAAATTGGATATCTACTGCAAAAAAAAGCAGGAAAAACACAAATACATGGAGATTAAACAACATACTTTTAAAGGACTGGATTAAAGAAGAAATTAGAGGAGAAATCAAAAGATACATAGAAACAAATCACAATGAAAATACATCCTACCGAAATTTTGGGGATGCAGTGAAAGCAGTTTTAAGAGGGAAATTTATGTCCTAATAGGCCTATCTCAAGAAACAAGTAAAAGCCCAAATAAATAACCTCATGTTACACTTTAAAGAACTAGAAAAAGAAGAACAAGTGAAACCCAAGGTCAGCAGAAGAAAGGAAATAACAAAATTCAGAGCAGAACTAAATGAAATAGAGAACAGAAGACAATAGAAAAAAATCAATGTGACAAAAAGCTGGTTCTTTGAAAAGATTAACAAAATTGACAAACCCTTGGCTAGACTCACTAAGATAATAAGAGAGAAGACACTAATTAACAAAATAAGAAATGAAAAAGGGGAAGTTATCACGGATACCACAGAAATACAAAGGATCATTCAAGAATACTATGAAGGACTATATGCCACCAAATTCAATAATCTACAAAAATGGACAAGTTCTTAGAAACATATAGCCTTCCAAGGCTGAACCGTGAACTGGAAAATCTAAACAGACCGATCACCAGTAACAAAATTGAATCAGTCATCCAAATCCTTCCCAAAAGCAAAAGTCCGGGATCAGATGGCTTCACTAGTGAATTCTACCAAACCTTCAAAGAGGATCTAATACCAATCCTGCTCAAACTCTTCCAAAAAATTGAAGAAGAGTCAGTACTCCCTAACTCATTTTATGAGGCCAACATGACCCTGATACCAAAACCTGGTAAGGAAAACACGAAAAAAGAAAACTACAGACCAATATCTCTGATGAATACTGATGCAAAAATCCTAAACAAAATTTTAGCAAATCGAAAACAACAATGCATTAAAAAGATTATTCATCACGACCAAGTGGGTTCATCCCCGGGGCACAAGGATGGTTCAACATCCGCAAATCCATCAATGTGATACATCACGTTAACAACATAAAGGACAAAAATCATATTATTATATCAATTGATGCAGAAAAAGCATTTGACAAGATACCACATCCATTCATGATTAAAACACTTAATAAAATAGGTATAGAAGGAAAACACCTTAACATAATAAAGGCCATCTATGACAAGCCCTCAGCTAATCTCATAATTAATGGTGAAAAACTGAAGCCCTTTGCTCTACAATCAGTAACACGACAGGGCTGTCCCTTATCACCTCTGCTTTTCAATATAGTGTTGGAAGTCCTTGCCAGAGCCATCAGGCAAAAGAAAGAAATAAAAGGCATCCAAATTGGGAATGAAGAGGTTAAATTATCACTCTTTGCTGATGACATGATGCTATATGTAGAAAACCCTAAAAACTCCACCAAAAAGCTATTAGAAACAATTGAAGAATACAGTAAGGTTGCTTGCTACAAAATCAACATACAAAGGTCCATTGCATTCCTATATACTAACAATGAAATCTCAGAAAAAGAAATACAAAAAAAAAAAAAGCAATTCCATTTGCAATTGCAGCAAAAGGAATAAAATACCTAGGAATAAACTTAACCAAGGATGTGAAGGACCTATGGGCTGAAAACTATAAGACATTTTTGAAAGAAATTGAAGAAGACACAAAGAAATGTAAAGACATTCCGTGCTCATGGATTGGAAGAATCAACATAGTTAAAATGGCCATATTACCCAAAGCAATATACAGATTTAATGCAATCCATCAAAATCCCAATGGCATTTTTTAAAGAAATAGAACAAAAAATCATCAGATTTGTTTGGAACCACAAAAGACCCTGAATAGCCAAAGCAATCTTAAGAAAAAAGAACAATACTGGAGGTATCACGCGCCCTGACTTTAGCTTGTACTACAGGGCTACATTAATCAAAACAGCATGGTATTTGCAGAAAAACAGACACATAGACCAATGGAATAGAATTGAAAAAACCCAGAAATAAACCACATAAATATGGACAGATAAGTTTTGACAAAGAAGCTAAAAACGTACAATGGAGGAAAGACAGCCTCTTCAATAAATGGTGCTGGGAGAATTGGATAGCCACGTGCAAAAGAATAAAACTGGACTGCTATCTGTTACCATTTACCAAAATTAATTCAAAGTGGATCAAAGACTTAAGCATAAGACCTGACACAATAAACTGCATAGAAGAAAACATAGCTTCTAAACTTATGGACCTTGGGTTCAAAGAGCATTTTATGAATTTGACTGCAAAGCCAATGGAAGTAAAAGCTAAAATAAACAAATGGGACTATATGAAACTTAAAAACTTCTGCACAGCAAAAGATACCATCCACAAAATAAAGAGGCAACCGACTGAATGGGAGAAGATTTTTGCAAACAGTGCCTCTGATAAGGGGCTAATATCCAAAATATACAAGGAACTCATGAAACTCATACAACAAACAAACAACCCAATTGAAAAATGGGCAGAGGACCTAAAGAGACATTTCTCCAAAGAGGACATGCAAATGGCAAATAGACATATGAAAAAATGCTCAACATCGCTAATCATCAGAGAAATGCAAATAAAAACCACAATGAGATATCACCTCACCCCAGTCAGATTGGCTTTCATCAACAAGACAAATATTAATAAGTGTTGGAGAGGCTGTGGAGAAAAAGGAACCCTCATACACTGTTGGTGGGAATGCAGACTGGTCCAGCCGTTATGGAAGGCAGTATGGAGGTTCCTCAAAAAATTACAAATAGAATTACCATATGACCCAGCAATCCCTTTTCTGGGTATCTACCCAAAAATCTGAAAACATTTATCCATAAAGACACGTGTTCTCCAATGTTCATTGCAGCTTTGTTTACGGTGGTCAAGACATGGAAACAACCAAAATGTCCTTCGATAGATGAATGGATAAAGTAGTTGTGGTATATATACAAAATAGAATACTATTCGGTGGTAAGAAAAGATGATATAGGAACATTTGTGACAACATGGAGGGATCTTGAGAGTACAATGCTAAGCGAAATAAGTCAGACAGAAAAAACAGAGAACCCTATGATTCCACTGATATGTGGTATATAAACCAAAAACAACAAAAGAACAAGACAAACAAATGAGAAACAAAACTTCAGACAAAGAAAATAGTTAGTGGTTATCAGAGGGTAAGGGGGTTGTGGAGTGGGAGATGAGGGTAAGGGGGATCAAATATATGGTGATGGAAGGAGAAAGGACTCTGGGTGGTGAACACACAATGGGATTTATAGATGATGTAATACAGAATTATACACCTGAAATCTATGTAATTTTACTAACAATTGTCACCCCAATGAATTTTTTTAAAAAATTGGAAAAAAAAATCAGATCTCAAAAGTTATACAAACGTATTTATTGAACTGCATAAAGACATGTCACTACACAGCAGTTTACCCGTCTGTCTCCTTGTACTTGCCGCCAAAGAAAGGAGATTCTGTGAGATGGACCCTTTCAGGGACCTTGCTTCACCTTTGTGTTTGCACCTCATGTCTCCCTGTTTGGCCCTAATAAGATGTCTGGTCAGGCAATGATGAGTAGATTCCCCACATGGGATACAACTCAAGCCAAGCGCAGTGGAGTGGGGACCAACGGGAACCCACAGGGTTGTAGAGGTGGGCACAGACCCCCACCTTTCCTAGGCTAAGAAAAGCCTCTGCCTCTGTGGCTGCATTCCTTCCTAAAACCTGCAAGGGAAGAGATTCAATGGTGTGCCTCCATCTATTCATATGCGTATAAGTTTTGTCTCTTTGGGAAATACATACATCCTGAGACTCATGGTAGAGCGGCCAATAGGCAAGGATGATTGGCTCAAGTCAGTTTCCTATTATAGTGTGTGGAATTCACAGATCTTGAGATTGACAAGCTTTATCTCCTTTGCTTCCCCATGTAACTAATAAAAGCTAATGCGTTGGCCCAATTAAGCACCCCAGCCCAGACATTGAGGCTGCCGCTCCCTTGGCTTTCTCACTTTAACTCTATCCCTGGCTATTGTGTTTTCTTAACCCTGCCTGCTCTCCTTACTCCCCACAACCCTCGTCATGCTGGACGTGATAAAGCCATACAAGTATTTTTCTGTCCTTTACAATGTTAGAAATTGAAATTACTTGGAAATGTCCAAAGAATACATCTCATATTTACCTCTCATTACTTTCTTAGTATTTATATATTTTAAACACCTAAATTCATGTATAAATTTATTATATTTTGACATTTCTCTATCAATTTGTGTATATTTTAAAAGTCTATTGGATTTGCATTCAGATCATTTAATTAAAATCACCCAACATTTTTTACCCAAAGCCCCAAAACAATAGTGGTGCATACACTTATGTGTGGATGAAAGTTATTTTATATAAACAACGATATTGAATTCAAATATTAAATCTTCAAGGAATTATTGAGTACCTTTTGATTTATAAATCATGATTTCTTAATATTAAGTGCTGGTATTATTATATTACCATGTGAGCTTGTATCACATCCTGCACATAAATGTCTCCACAAATTATCCAAATTTGTGTAATACCAATAATAAATATGTTGCATCTTACTATCTGCCAGGCACTGTTTCAAGAATATGCTATAGATTAATCCTCTCAACACCCTATCTGGTCTTTTTAGTTCATTTTACTGATGAGGGAACTGAGAAACAAAACATTAAACAATTTGACTAAGGTCAAACTACTAGTGTGTGATGGGTCCAGAATTTAAATACCTTTAGCATGCTCTACATTCTTGCTCTGAGCCGTTTTGTTATCTATTGTTTATGTATATCTAGTATAAGCTACATACATGGTAGCTTTTCATATAACACTTAGACATGTTTAATGTAAAATATGAATGAAAGTGAGTAATATGAAGACATTTCAGCATTTCTGTGTTTTATTTTATGGTATGATGTCTTGGTTCGTATAACTAATAATTAAAATAATTTTGTTCATTATTATTATTTCTTCTAATATTACTGGAAAAAAAAAACAAAAGGAAATGTAACTACATTTCTTAGAAATATGCCATGTGAGCTATAATAGTAATAATAATAATAATAAAATTGATGAAAAGAAATATTTACTTTGAAGTAGCATTTAGTATTTATATTTCTGTTTAATAAGAATTTTTTGTTTTTTTGTTTTTTACAAACCACATTAGATGCATAATTTCCAAGGATGTGGGGTGGCATGCCAAGACACAGACTCTTGTGAAAACCATGGTAGTATCTCTTGAGAAACAAATGCTCCTATAATACTTATAAAATTTGTATTGTGCATGACTGGACTCATACTATGCATAAAGGGAGCCCCAGAAAAATCATAGCTAGAATTCTAGATTTAAATTACTATTAATATAAAAAAAATCAGATGGCAAAAATACCCTTTTATTTTGGAATGCATCCACACTCCAATCACAAATTCACTCCATTTGGAGAAATGCTGTCATCTGGTAGATCTCAATGGAAAAGTTTGGAAGCAGCTAGTGGGGAACCCTTTTGTATACCATAAATTGTTTAAGGTTCCGAGTATACAAGGGGTTTGCTGGCTACTAGGGCATGTTACAGCACAATCAGCACTCATATACAGCAATCTCTCTCTCTCTTTTTTAATTCTGATACTCTTTCTACCTTACTATTTGCCCCTTTCTTGGTGTATCTATTCGGAGGAGTAGTCCTGGGTGTTCAGTTCCTGAATTCAATGGCTGCAAACTGAAGCTCAGGAGACTGCTGTTGTCATTACTGTCACTGTTCCTACTGCCACATCCATGCTATGCCTTCAAAAATGCTGCAGAGTGAAACAGAAGGTCTAGCCTCTGCAAATGTTCAGGCTTCTGGAAACTCACTCGTTAGCATCATTGTTTCAGCAAGAATGGTCAGCCTCCTTGGCACCTATAAGTCCATCTCTTTGGCTAATCCTATATTGCAGCAAGAAGCTTAGCTGCAAGGGTACTAGGGAGATGTCCTTTTTATCCTTCGAATCCTACAGTATGGGGTGAAACATAGAAAAGATAAAAATGGCTACCATATGGATATTATCCAGCATGGTAATATTAAGTAATAATATAACAAATAATTTTAAAACAGTTTAAACTAGTCCTGGAATAAAAAAAAAATATATTGGAACAAGTGCAATTTTGTGCATCATATCAAGAATATGCTAAGAGTATCTTTGAACAGTAATATAAGCAATGCAGGTTAAAAAAAACACACTAAGTGAATGGTAATAAGGTTTTTGATTATCCATCAAGAGATTATAAAATAAATTGTGGAATTAGGGGGGAAATGTCATATTATATCAAAAATGTCGGCTAAGCATAAATGATTATGAAACAACTAAATCAGGGCTTTTCTCTTTGTCACATAATTTGTGTTGTCATTAGTTTCTCCATGAAGATTAGTGTATTGCATAATCTAGAGTATATAATGCCTTTTGTGACAAAAGTTGTTTTTTTTTTTTTTAACAAGTTAAATAATGACTGTATATATAATGAAAAGCAAGAGGACCCTGCTGATTTAACACTGAAGTTTTTCGTTATAGAAGTGTGTAAACTCACAAAACTTCTATCATAATATTTTGCTAGTAAAATCATTGATTAATTTATTTTTCATAATTTCAGAAAGTTGTCAATTCCGTTTCTTAGGTGGTGGAGATAGGTATAGATGAGGTGCTTCATTGTTTATCCATTATTCTTGAACTTAAGGTATACAGCCTGGACATTGTATGCTTTTAATTAAAACTATTGCATAAACAGACATTAGTTAAAATGAGGCAAAAATTGTATTTAGATACTATTTACGTTACAGAGAGATTATGTTCCCTCTGTGGGCAGCAGAATATTAGTCAATTAATCATTGACGAAAGACTTAAACCCCATATCTGTTATTAATGGAAATTAGAATATTTGCTTTCACTTGTGATTTGTACTATTTTTTTATTTGTTGAGGCAAAATATAGAAGTAAGAGCTGTTCTATCTATCCTCTATCTATCTATCTATCATCTATCTATCCATCCATCTCCAAATTTATTAATGCAAACTTTCAAAGCTTTCACCCCAAAAGATATCCAACAGTTGTTATTTCTTCTGTTTTAAAGAGAAACAATTCTTTGCTTTGAGATTGCTTAACTCAATCTCCAATCAGAAAACTCACAAGAACAATGAAATGATATCCTTTAATGTCATTAAGCACACACACACACACACACACACACACACACACACACACACACTTGCATGCACACAGAATAATAAAATGGGATGGGAGAAAACAATAAAAACTATAAAGTTGGAAAATAGAGAGATAATGAACACTGACTTAGTGATTTTGAACAATTTGAAACATAAACCCTCTGAGTAAGAAGCTAAGAGACAATTTGATTCCTTACATAGAAACCTACAAATTTTCAGGTTTTAGTCTCAGTTCAGATTCACATCGTCTGTATGAATTCCTTGGTAGCAGATGAGTTTCAAAATTCAAAACTTACTTTTGGGTTGTATAATGGTAATCTGGTGCATATACTATATAGCATGTAATGCACATGTTAATATTGCAATGAAACATAAATATTCATAGTGAGAATGAAATAAAGATCATATATAATCTGGTAAAGAGTGTTTTGCTCCGCACTAATTGCAAAAGCAAATAAATCAAAAACCTGCACCTTTTGGATCAGCAGATGAGGTATGGTGAATTTGTCTCTGGCAGTATGGGAAGGTAGTGCTCCAAACAGGAGAGATAGCCAAAGCGTATTAAAAGGGTGAGATGCCATATTTCCTGCCCTATTCGCCTCAGTTACAAAACTGATCTTCCCCATTTTGAGGCAGACTGAAAACTTATCTTTTAGAAAGAACATATTGTAGGTATTTGTATTGGAATATCTGATATTGGGAAATCCTATTGATAGTAGGAACTAAGTGAGAAGTTGAAAGACAAGCAATGTATTCAAAATTCAAAGGAGGATTTAATTATCCACAACCTAGAATACTGTACCTACCTAAGCTGTCAATGAAATAGGGATAAAGACATTTTCAAACCTGGAAATATGTTAGCAAAAAATGTTCAATTTTCAGGAAGTTATAAGAGAATAGGGATGACAAAGTGAGAGAATATAAAATGAAACCAAGTAGTTTACAGAATCAGGGTGAAATATAAGAGACCATCAGAAGCAATCCCCAGGTTGATGGTAAAGGCAGTTAGGAGCATGGATGAGTATTGTGAAACAAACCTAGGGAGCAACGTGTTCAGCAGGTCAGAAGGTTCTAGAAATATCGACAAGGTTATAAAAGTAATAATTTTTGATGGTTTTGAATTTGTTGTTTATACTTACATTGTACTACTGGGATGTGACTTAGTGGTCTTTATGGAAAAAAATAAATGTTATCTCAGTATAGGTCATCTTTCTGTTGTGAGCAGTCATGTTATAGAGAATATGTATAGAATCGTAAATTATGATGTAGCTATGTTTTTGGAAATAGGTGAGCAGAAGAGTATTGAATAATGATGAGAATGTAAGAGGGTTACGAAGGAGTGATAAATCATTATTTTTGCAGGTATACAAGCAAAAAAAAAATAATGACCATATTTTTTTCTAAAATAGAGATACAACATAACATAAAGAATAAAGCTAAAATTGCCCAAAGTGTTTGCTTTTGGTTAGCAGGAAATGAGGGATGATCACAGGTGATTGCTTTCCTTTGTAAATCTTGGTAGAATTATTTGATTCTTTAAAATTTGTGTATCTATACTATTTTTGAAAATACATCCTAATTGTTTTTGAAAGGAGGTGACTTTAAATAAACAGGACATAAAGATACGTATGGGACTGGTCAAATCCTGTGTTGCTAGAAGACAATGGTTTATGAGAGGAATAATGAAGAGAAAACCTAGGAAGACAGTTTGGGCCCTCATTTTGTGAAATGCATGTCAATGTTAAGAAAGTTTGTTTTAAATAACATGAGCCATAGGTATCACTGAAGGACTTTGTATGGAATGTATTTTAACTTCACAGGATTCCCATACTGTACTCCCTGAGGAAAAGATACACTGGTCTCTCATGTCAGCAAGTATGAATTAAGCAGACATAATTATCTGTTCATGTATTAATATCTTCTTTCCACTTCCTAATAATTCATGTATTAAGATCCATTCATGTATTAAGATCTTCTTCCCAGTTCCTAATAATTTTCAGGGTAAAGGATAGGGGAAAGTAAAACAATATTATAAAAGAATATTATATTGACATAAATATTTACTTAAAGCTTGTGGATCTTTATGGGACGTCTCACATACCACCGTGCTATGGTGTCTCTATCCAATGCTTTAGTCTTTTATTATGCAAGTGCTCAAAAGCACTGTTAGTGCAGAATCAATTATCGATGTTTGTTAACTTGAATACTTTCTGCAAATTACAGCTGCCTGCTTAAATTAAAACCCTCTCTGGGCCTGCACAAAAATGGCTAAATCATGCCCCTGAATATACTCTTTAACTAGAAGTTCTTGAACATTAGAGCACATACAAATAAACTGGAAATCTTGATAAAAATGCAAATCGCAGAGCCCCGTATCAAGTGATTTTGATTCAGTAATTCTGTTCTGATACTCAGGAATCTGTCTGTCTGTCTGTCTCTCTCTCTCAACAAGTCACTATTTTTTCAGGTGAATGGAACACAATATTTTTTGGAAACTGAAAAACAAAACAAAACAAAAAAAACTGTTGAATACTTTGTACTTTCTTTGGCAAATTCATGTTCTCTTGTTGTGATAATGGAAGAAATACCATTAACATCTTTCAGCAGATGGATTCTCTCTACTTTGACTCTAAACTGAAACTGGATACATTTTGGGGGAGAATATGTAAAATAACTCTTTGTTTGCTACACAAGTAAGTAATCCCCCCCAAAGAAGCAGCAAATGGACCACACAGTTCAATGATTCCTTATCCAATACTGTCTGGATTATAGTTACATATCAATACTCTATCTTTGAAAAGTTGAATACCAACTTTTAAAATACATACACAATTTCTTAACAACTATGTTCTATGACAACCTAAACCATAGTCTCCCTTCGTATTATAAAATCCTTATAACTAGCAAACTCATACTTATGAGATTATTTGTATAGTTTGAACAATCTCATAATAATTTCACATGAACAAGTTTTTGTTTTTTGTTTTTTTGCCTCATGAAAAATAATTGACAATTGCAAAGACAATATTAGAATCTTTTTAGCAGAAAACAATTAAACTTCTGGAGAAATTAAGAGAATGTGGGAAATGAATCTCCAGGGAGCAAAAATAAAAGGGTTGGAAAAGTACTTCTTTGCAAATACAATGAGACATTACCTTAATTTAAAAGAAATTAATAAAAAAGACAGTCATCAAACAATGTAGAGTACTGTACTCCAGATAATTTTGAGTCAGCTAATTAGTTTGCTAATTAGTAACTTCTTAATGAATTTCAGACCCACCTTGGCTTTATTTCTTAACAGCTGACTAAATAATAGCCCAGAAATGACCCGAAATGCAGCACATAGCTGTGGGAAAATGTCTCCAGAGTTTTTCTTTGTGATCATGTGGTTAACTGAGCACAGGAAATGCAGCTAGCATAAATTGAGATGTGATCTGAGTATAAAACACACACACAGGCTTTGGAAGATTTATTATGAAAAATAAAGTCCAGAATATATGTTATGTTATTAATAATGTCTATTACATGCTGAATAGATAACATTTTGGGGTCTATTGGATTAAATAAAATACATTCTTTAAATTAATTTATTTTATTGCTTTTTGTTTTCTTAATATATCTACTAGGCAACATAAAGTTATATACGTGGCTTGCATTCCATTTCTATTGAGCAGTGGCTTTGTAAGGATCACACAAAAATTAGCTTCTTTTATGTTGTAATTTGAAATTATATTAACAGTAGCTCCAGTCACATTTATTCATTCTTCCTATCATTTTATCCTGACAGAGAAGTTTCAAAAGAAGACAGCAGCTTCAGCAGAGATGCAGGTAGCAGTAACTACTTCCTGTCCTTCCATCTGTCTGCCTGTCTGTTCCTCTGCCATGTGTTAGTGCCCTGCTTTGCCCTTGTCCTTGAGAGTTGCCTTCTTCTTTGTCTCTGTCCTTGGATATGATGCCTCTGTCCTGGCTTCTGTCCTAAAATGACTCTTCTCTGAATATTCTGCCACACCTGCTTCTACAAACTTCAAGTAAAAAGAACAAAAATAGAATTGTTAAACAGTTTTGTTTTTTACCCTGAGCAAGATTCAAATAAAAAGGCAAGAAAAACATCAGCTATTCTTAGTCATAATTGCAACAGATTGATATTTAGTTTGCATATCTTTATGTGTCTAACATATCAGTGTATCATGTTTAACTGAATTGGCAGAATATCTAGAATTCTTAATTGCAGGGAAAAAGAGTGTGGAAGACTGAGAAAAGATGTTTTTTCCTTAGGAAGAAGTGGTTTGCTAAGCAAATTAATAATGTAAAAGTTTTTCAGAGCTAATTACAATTCTTTCTTACATAATCATTAAAGCAGTTTCCCTCTGCTAGGCAATATTTTGTTAACCTAGTTTTGCCATAGTGTGTAGTAATAAAACTGAATTTTAAAAATTATGGCCTATTATTCTGTCATTGTTTTTCTATTCAGAATGAACCTTGCTAAAATTATAAAAAAAAGTAATTAGATTTTTCTAAAAATTACCTTTTTTGCAAAAGGCTATATCTTCCAAAAAGAAAAAAACAACTCAGAATGATATTGCACGTTCTAAGTTTTGTTGAGTACTTAACCAAAATTTGCATATCTTGTCTTGGTATAGCCTGAGGTTTAGGAAAAAGGTGGCTTCAAAATACATACTTGATCTGACCAATTAAGGTTTAAATGTACTTTTACCTTAATAAATAATCTAAAGGAATGCAAGTCTGGATTAACATGCATTCTCCTGGATCTTCAATTTTTTTCACTTATAATCCAGACCAATATGCAAAACATATCTATAAAATATGAAATCATCGTCTTTCAATGCATACAGTAATTTCTGCCATTTATAATTGCTAGTCCTGCAGTAATTTTGGCAGCCAGAAAGAATCTCGCTTGAGTTTCCCCAAACTGCTCAGAGTACAGTGATTTGATAATAGAGAGCTACAGAGAAGCAGAAGAAACTGATATGAGCATGCAATTCCCTGACATGACTCCAGTCGGGCTGGGAATGTAGCAGTGAAAGCTGGCCAGGAGCTGAAAGGAAACACCCTCACACCAGGTGGTTCATGAAGACAGGCTGCCACTGGGAGTAAACAGTTTCCAGTGCTCTGTGTTACAGGCATCCCAACCTGTCAGACCAATTACTGCAGAGCTCAGCTACAAGATGATCCGAGTTGTGTGGAGAGTGGCACTACTAGGTCTGAGGAATCCATGCATTCTGCCTTAGAGAGCTCCATATGGCAACCCTGGACAATAAGACTCAGTTTCCAAGGAGAACTGGCTGGCAGACAGGTTGCTTGAGTCATATCCAACTTCACAACTGTCTATTCCTTACCCACTGACGTGGCTTGACCAAATTGTAATCAGGCCTCTCTCTTGTCCACAGGCCTCTGAACTTTTGCTCACCCCCACCCCTAGTTTTATCCTTTGAAACAAGCCCAGAAGTGCAGATACAGCCCATTCCAAGAAATGGCTGAGCACACAGAGAAACATTTCCTGTTGACCTGCCCAGTCAGGCTGTCTGCTGGTCCCTGCCCACTTGCCCATTTCCCCTCAAAGTTACTGCCCTCCCTGTTTAGCCTTCCTTATAAAAGAAAAGTCTTTATCTGTTTGTTGGTTTTTTAAGATGCTAGCAGATGCTGAGATCTGAATTTTCTCCCAATTGCAATGGTGTTTGAAAAGAAAGCCTCTTTTTAGCTTAGTCTGCATTTATTTTTCGTTGACAGCCCTAATGATGGGTCTGCTTCATCTTTATTCCCTAACCCCACTATTCTCTTACCTTACTTGCCTTCTTGTTGTATTCCATAGTCACCCTGAAGGAGTAGCAAATCCAGGGATAAAATTATTTCTCTTACTGCACTCTTTTGAACTCTGCCTGAATAGCCTTCAAATTCATGTCTCCTTTTTTCTTGGAAAATTCTTCCTACCGCAGGTCTCAGATTATATACTTCACAAAAGAGTCCTCTGTGGCATGTGATTGGATTAGAAATCTGATTTGTTGTTCCCAAAGCTTTGTATGCTTAGCCCCACTGTAGTTATTCCCACACTGCTATACAAATGCCTGTTTCCTTATGTCTGCCCTCCTAATCTCCCTAAGGGCCACCCCAGAGCCTTGTTTATCATTATGTCCCAGCACTTACCACAGAGCCTACCACATATAGTTGCTCATTAATATTTGCCTAATAAATTACCAAATAAGTGGAATAAGGAATGTCCAGGACGCCCCATTTACTAGAGAACTAGCCCCATTAACCAAAACAGAAGACAAACTGTGTAAGGAAAAACTGTACATAACCAGTCAGAAATGACTCAAAAGCAACCCAGTGCAGCCCTTGTAGGTCCACAGTGGCAGGACTGTATTGAGGGAAACCCTATAATGTAATTTTCCTGAAGCCATGTCAGCATTCATTGCTCCGGATCATTGTGGCTTAGAAACTAAGCAGAGCCTCACTTTTACAGGTGGCAGGGGATGAGCAAGTCAGAGGAAGGCACAGACACAGGAAAGTCCAGTCCTGCTTGTTTTCATTAGTAACTTAGCATTGTAGTAACTATTTTCACCAACTTGAATACCACTCTGACGCTTTTTCATACCTGTACACTCTAATTTTCTATTTTCATCTCTTCAGTTTTCCATCTCCCTTTCATCCATTCAAAAGTTTGTGAACAATTCTCAGTACTTATGGTATTCATTTCTTTCCCATCTAAATGGAATCCTCAGCCTGTGCCTTTTTCTTTTAAGTCAGTTTAAACAGAGATCTAGTGTTGGGAAATATTTTCAAATTTTAACCCCCCGATTAAAAGCTTAACAAACTTCACCACACGAGACTGTTTTTATTACACTATCAAAATAATGTAGATTGCAAAGATACGTAATGATGAGATTGGCAAAATATTTTGGATGAACTGTTTAAACTGATTAATCTGGGCCACCTGTTTACTCAGCATCAGTATATGTTTAACCCATTTAGTCAGGTAACAGTTACATCGTTTCATTACATCAGTGCATGATACTGCTGACCAGGGAAAATAGGATATGCTTTCTGAAAGAAAAAAGTCATAAAACATTGGTTTATTCCGCTGAAAGATAAAGCATATAAAGTATTCATATAATGACCATTAAAAGGTTTTCCAAAAAATTACTATAGATATACACTTATTATTATATTTAATGATCTGTACTATACTTTGCTGAAAGTAACGTTAAAATATCAGAAGAGATAAATACAGACTCTAGAGCAATAGTGAAATTCCAAAGGGGTACTTTTAAAATAGACTTTTGAATATTGAGTCATAACTTAAATTGCTTACCGTGAGCTTTATTTTGTTTTAATAGGCTTTTGCTATACTGTTGTTGTTACTGTTATCTTAGGACAAAACAACCTTCTCACATAGAAATGTGCTTGTGTTTAGTATAAAATATTTTTTTTTATGATCTGGGTTTACTGTAATGTAACACATTATAAATACAATTATTGGTATATTAATATCTTTCCTTCCAATTTATGTATCAGCTTGTTAGTTCACAAACTGGCCCTTGTATGTGGAGGACCAGGAGAGACCAAAAAAATAGGCAGACCATTCCAGATTGGTAGGTGGCAGGTTTAAAAAGCAAGGGAACTTAATGTATGAGGCTTGTCTTTGGTTACTACAAGTCCAGTAGAATATTTAAAGACCATGCCCACCCACCAGAATATTAAAAGTTTATACAGAGACTTTAACCGGATTCAGTCATGTATACCGTCCAGACAGTCTCAACAACACATTACTATCTTGAAGTAGTGTCCTTGGGGCAGCTACCAATGTGGGGTACGCATTCCAAGGACAGGGGAGGGGGCTAAGAGCTTCCAAGTCTCCTGATCTAGCTATAGGGTCAACTGGAGGTCATATCCCCGTTTACCTTCCTCAACACAGCCATATGCAGATTTTATTCAAAAACATCTGTATGATATCTGCTTTGCTCTTCTGAAGATACCTCTAGAGGTAAAATAGCGTGTGTTGGGTATAAAGCGGAGATAAAGAAAAGTATGCAGTTCTGTCTGATTTTTTTTTCCTTAGCTTGTGCCTAGCAGTCAAAGCAAACATTTAAGCACAGCCCTGGGCTAGATGATGAGAGGTAGTGTGTCAAGGGAAGCACTGCAGGGGGAACTGTGGGGACTGTGGGGGACTGTGGAAGAAAGCGGCACTATTGATCACACATAGTACTCTGTCGCACATTACTCTAGCAAGAACAAAATAGAATGGGTTGATGATGTAGTTCATGTACTTTGTTTATTTATTTACCCAATACTTATTGAGTGTCAACTATAGAAAAGCATTGGTCTGCACTTTAAGCATTTATCAAAGAAAAAAATAGAAAATCACTTCGATCTTAGTCAAGCTTAGATTTTCCCATCAGCACAATTAAAGCTTTGCTAAGCAGTACTTAACCCCCATTCAGCTCCATAGCTGAACTAGAACAAGAAACAATGAATACATAGCTTTGCTCCATAAGCTATTATAAGTTTGCCTTGTGGTTCTGCACCACAGTGTGTAATTTATCCATGGTTAATTAGCATGTTTTATATTTCTATAATATATTATGGACATTTATGCTACATAGTCTTTCTTTCTAATTTTAAATTATAAATCATGATAAAATGACCTAAGTTCTAGCTATAATTCTTGTTGCTGTAAGCTGCTTGATTGCTTTGTAGTTCTTACATCTATAAAATGTAAATATAGTAAACTTCACTTTTTACTGAGTGTTCAAGATGAAGATCATTTTATAAAAATGGATCCTTTCCAAGGGTGGTGATACACAATAATGGTGCAGGAGAGGGCATGAGAAAGCCAGTCCTCTATTCTACTTTAATCATAAAGGAGATAATATGTATATGTGTTTTCTTATTTATTTTGCCATTTGTAAATTAATTATGATGCAAAACATCTCAATTAAAAATAACTAAATTAAAGGTCCATGGTACTCTTAAAATTTGCCGTCACATGTTGTCAAACTGTTATTTCCACTATGAGAATTGACAGACATATAAGGATGAGTTCCACTCTTTTTCCCCTCCCCTCATCTTTCCTCCATTGGTATTCTACTTTCTATTAGTACTGTAGGCTCTTGAGAGACCTCAGGCTTACTGAGCCAAATTTCACGAGACACGTGTTAAAAGGTTTCTTCCTCACATCTCTCAGAAAGGGAATCAGCCCCACAGGCCATATTCTGTTGTAATGCAACTCTGTCTGACACATGGATTTTCAAATATTAGTTTTTGAAATGAATAAAAAAGCAAATCAATGAACATATAAAGAATTTTTTCTTTAGAAGGATATTATTTTATTAGAAGTCAAGGCTAATGCGTCTTTAGTTTTAATTAATGACCTAGATAAGGCTGTTTTTATCGGAGTCTCTCATGAAAATTAATTCCTAAATTTGCAAAAAACACCAACAAATGCAGATGTGTGTGTATTTGCATATGTGCACGTGTGTGTATGCACACATGCATATGAGACCTGTATTATATATGTTGCACCTATATTTTGATATAGGTTATTATATTATCTAGATAGATGATAGATAGATAGATGATAGATAGATATAGATATATAATATATAATTACTCTTTTGTTTTTCTTAAGATTCTTTTACTTTATTTTAAGGAAGGAACCATTGCAAGAAGTCCAAAATACTCATTTTTATAACTTCATTGAAACTCTGCTGTTTCTTATTACTCTCATTTCTCTACGTCAAAGAAGATTTTTAATTAAGTTTACATGCATCCAGGGTCATTAATAATCTTCAGATTAATTGTTACCACATGATTGTGAGATGGCTACTCCGGAAAGGTTATACATTATGTTAAGTTCTAACTGCTAAGCCATTCAAATGACTTAAAAAAAAAAGGGAAAACGGAAAAAAAGTGGGGGTCAATTAGCTGGAGGAGAAGTACAGGCAAGAAAATAAGTATTTGCAAAGCAATGCTATTTAAGGGCGCCAGGTTAACTATGCCATTGTACCTATGTTGGTGAACTTACAGTTGTGAACAATTTACTAAATATACAGGTAATGAGTCAACTCAGTTGACTTTATAAATGTCTATATATGCAGATAGAGATACTATTGCGGCATTTTATTCTATTTTTTCATAAAGTCTTATAGCTTATAAATTAGGTTACCATCTTAAATTTAAGAATCAGTTATATAAGAAATATATGTAATTTCAGATTTTCCAATAGCATGTGTATATAATTGAAAATAATGTCAGCATTTAAAATTAATTAGGATCTCTCCGTGAATCCTAAGTAAATATTCTCTACATGTTATCTTCTATTTCTATCAGCTACAAAATGTTATATGTAAAAATTTATTGTAAGTAACCTATTTTGCCACTTCCAGTACTAACAGCCATATTCCAGGATCAGATTTTGAGTAATACTACTTACTATGCACATCTGAATTTTGCTGCCAATGGGCCTTTATCAGAAGACCTGGTCCTCATATGGTCATATGAGGTATACATAGAATTTCAGAGCAGGTTATAATAACCCAATGATGACTAGGTATGTTTTTATATCCTTCTATTTCCATATAACTTTTAGTTTAAAAACAGTGATTCCATATAAACAAAATGAAACCAAAAAATAGAGCCAAAATATTTCTCCTAAGAAGGCTAAAGGACGAAAGCTACAAAGTTTATAAGGGACAGTGGGAAGGATAAAAATTAAAGTTAAGATGCAACTCAAATATAAAATTTGATTTTACACACACATGTGTATACAGATTAAGGGAAGAAAGAAACTGATAAAAAGCAATAAAATGAAATAGACCACTTTTTATTTTTTTAATAATTATGACAATGACATTTTTATAGCATTATTGAGATATAGTGTGCATAGCACAACATTTACCCAGTTAAAGTGTGCAGACAAATCAGTGGTGTTTAATATAGTGACAGAGATGTATAATCATCACTACAATCTAATTTTAGAATATTTCAACATCCTCAAAGAAATCTTGTGCATATCAACAGTCATTCCCCATTCTTATCTACGACACCAACTCCACCTACCCACCATCAGCTTCAATTTACTAATTACTGAACACTAATTTACTGTCTCTCTATACAGTTGTTTGGGGGGGAAAAACTACACAATTTTTCTCATTTTTGAATTAAACTTTTGCCTTTGTTGAGTTGTAAGAGTTCTTTATAAATTCTCAGTATATGACTTGTGCTAAATATATGATTTGCAAATATTTCTCCTACTCTGTGGACTGCTTTTTTCACTTTCTTGATGGTGACCTTTTATGCACAAAAGTTTTTAACTTTTATGAAGTCCAATTTATAGATTTTTGTATTGCTTGTTGTTTTGGTATTATATTCAAAAAACCATTGTCTAACCCAAGGTTAGGAAGACCTATTCCTATGTTTTCTTCTAGGTGTTTCTTAGTTTTAGCACCTACATTTAAGCTTATGCTCTATTTTGAGTTAATTTTTCTGCCTGGTATTAAAAAGGAGTCCAACTTCATTCTTTTTCATGAGGATATCTATTAATAGTTGTCTCAGAACTGTTTGTTAAAGAGAATTTTCTTACCCATTGAATTGTCTTAGCATCCTTTTGAAAGTAACTCACCATAAATTTGAAGGCAATTTTTCAACTCTCAATTCTATCCCATCCTATATGTTTATCATTCCAATACTACACTGTCTTGATTAATGTAGCTTTGTAGTACGTTTGAAATAATGAACTGTGACTCTTCCAATTTTGTTCTTTTTCAAGACTGTCTTGGCTTTTTGGACCCAGAATGACATTTTCATCATAATTGTATTATTACCTATCTATATATTCTTCATTAACACTGTACTTTTTTGATTCTCAGTTTTCTCTTCAATAAAAATGTGGAAATATGTATTTTGGCTGCATCACTCCACTTATATGGAGATCAAATGAAATCATATAGGTAATTTTTTTTTAATCATTGAGTACTAGATAAATATAATTGGTTATATTTGATATTGCTAATAATAATACATAAGCATGACAGCATTTTCCTCAAAACATTCTAGAGGTTTTATTAATATCAAACGAATGTCAATAAAAGTCACTTAAAAAAATGTTGCAAGACAGGAAGGCCACATACTATTATACCTAATGAATTTATAAATCTCTCCAGATTTTAAAATTATCCATGAGAATATCCAAGAACTGAGTAGAGGAAAACAAAATCCTGGCATATAATATTTGTTATGTTATATTTATATAACATAGAGAGCAGGATTCTTCCCAAAGCAGAAAAGTTACATGTCTCTCCTAACTATAATAATCCATTGAGAGTCATGGTCATCGATATCTTTAGGTTTCCTCACAATTTAATTGATTACCATTTGGTTAATTCAATGCGTTGCTACCATATGTCTCCAATATAATTGGACAAACATCTATTAATATTACGTGGGAATCAATTTTCAGATATGGTTATACTACAAATGCAATGAACATATACAGATCCCGATCACATGTCTTTTCTGCAATCTGATAAATTCTTACTTAGAACAGGCTAAGCACATCTACAAATAACATTTCATTCAGATAGAAATAAAGAAAATCCATTGCTGATACATCTAGTCTGAGTGGTGTTGTAATCAATTCCTTTGATTTATACTACTAAATATCACTCTTACATCAATGTGAATGTAAAAACTGTACTATTAATATCAGTATCAATAAAAATGTCAGTAATATTGTACTATTATTATGTTCCAAGTCTAGTAATGTATTTCATTCTCTCTTAACAACCGTATGAAGAAACACTATGATTATCTTCAGTTTAAATATTAAAAAGCTGAAATTTAGAGAATATGTATAATTCATCTGAGATTCATCTGACTCTAAAGTGCAGGCACTTTATTGTTACACTATGCCTGTTTAAAAAAGTGATAAAATAGCATTCCCTAATTGGTTTATTTTCCTTTCTTCTAAATGTAAATTAGTCTCCTTTACTAACACCACCATCAGTTTTTGTGTGGACTCTGCTATTACATTTAACTAATTCTCTTTTATCACTACAAAGTTTCTATTTATAATAATATTTGATAAACCATTCCATCCTAATTCTTTGAAGATTTAGTTTGTGACATCTCTACATATAGAGCAGTCAAGGAGGTCATTTTCTAATTATGAAACTAAATGGAAATTTTCTGTTTCCTAAGCTTTTGTATCTTTATTCATGTGCTAGCACTGTATGTTGTTTTGTTAACCTAGAACTCTCTTTCCCAGAATTCCTGGTAAACATTAGTTTATAGAGAAAATAAGATATTTGGAAAATAGGAGTGAAGCAGTGACCATTGCTTCATGAAAGTGTAGTGCCATATAGATAGATACTCCACATCCAACTCTTCTCTTCATCATTGACTCTCATAGCCAACTGTGGGTCCAACCAAACACTTGATACTGGACCCATGGACTGCTCCTGTAGATTTGTCTAGAAGCTCATGGCCTCACTTTTGCGACTGGTTGAACTTGGCTTCTCAGAATGTGTGACTGGTGATTTTTTTTAATACTCCAACTTCCCTTCCAAGCCTTTACTTGTCCATGTCTCAGGATTGTGCAGGACTTAATTCCTACTTTTTTTAAACAAACCCTTACAACAAAACTCATAGAGGTTTTACTTCTCTGGTTAAGCCCTTTGACATATAGCATTTGACAGTGTTCACTGTTATTTAATACATTAATTATATAATTTTTCTTGTTGACCTATATAAGACTAACTATATTGTTTTTCTTATTTTGTGTGTGTGTGTGTATGACTTCTTTAGCATCTTTTACTCTCATTAACTTCTTAAGTTGCTTCCTCTTTATAACCTCTGAGGATAAATGAATCTTTGGCTTGTTGTTGATCTTTATATTTTCATCCTCAGAGAACTAATCCATTCTCCTGGTTTCAAGTTTCAATTTTATGTTGATGATTTTCAAATCCTCATTCATATTTCAAATTCCCTGCAAAACATTACCACTTACATGTGCCACAATTCCAACACAATACTTGTAAAATGAAACAAATTAGCTCCCTCTCTTATTTCATTAGCACAACTTTTTTATATCTTTTACCAATTCAAGATGTCAACTGTATCCATCATTGTATTCCATCTATCTTGTCTTTACTCCCTCACTCACCCTCAGCACTGAGATTACTGTAATAAAAGTTTCCTTGATTCTATTTCTCCCCTTTTCTAAGCAATCCTGCATCATTTTACCAGACTATCTGAAGATTTATTTCACATTCTTCCTCAGGAATCTTCATTTATGTTTTCTTCCTTAATATATATAATATCCATAGTTTCCCAAATTTATATACTGGGACTCTCCAGAACTGATCTGGAACAAGGAAACTTCACTGTCCTTCCTGAACTTGATGTTCATTCCTTCCTTTCAGTATTTACTCGTGCTTCTCTTCTTTATCAAAAATCCTTTCTTTTTTTCGACTGCTATTTCATTCCTTCTTTATTTACCACAATTTTTCTGCCATAGTTTTCCCATCCCAGAATTAATTTGTTTTCTTTTTTTATATTTGACTACATTTAATTAGAAAATATTTCATTTTGTTGTTTCAAAAAGAGATTGTAGGTTTTCTATTCCTGAGTATTTTCAAATTTGAGAATGTCTGTCTTTCTTTCTTCTTTTTTTTTCGAATGATACCTTCTAAGGTGTAACTCTCTTGGACTTTTTAGTTTTCATAATTTTGTTGAATCTTATGTTATCTTTTGTAATTGGATTTCTACAAAGAAACCTGGTGAAATCGAGAGTCAACCTTAATTTAATTTTTTTCTCTTCCCTCTGGATATCTGTCAAATTCTTTTTTTCTGTTTGGTAATATGTAAACCATATATTATAGTGTTTAGAACTTTGCCTTGAATTTTTGAAATGCAACCATAGCTCTCTTTTGTCAGCTGCCATGTACTTTTCATTATATTATGAATTATTTGCTTTTGATTTTCGGAATTTGTTATATACTTTAGGCTAAGGATATATTTATTTGTATAGGACTGCATGTATCCTGTCCCAATATGTATTTCATGACTTTGCATTTATAACTTAACTCAGTGCAGAGCACTGGAGCCTGTTCTTACAAGAAAGAGTTGCATTAGTTATTCACTTTCCATGCAGCACCAATTTCTTCTGTTTGCTCACCTGCCTGAGGATTACCGTGACAATCATTGATTTTTCACATTGAGGCTACTAATGAGAATTTTATTCTGCACACCAATGTGGCTTCTAGGTAGGAAAATATGATTAGGAGCCTTTTTACCGTGTTAATACTATCCCATTTCATTTCTCCCTCTCCCTCTCTCAACTATTACCACTTACTGAAGTTGATGTGACACTTTCATTCTTTAAGTATTAGTTGTGGGGAAAAAGTGTGTGTGTGTGTATGTGTGCACATGTATATGTATTTTAGTTTAAGTATGAAGTGAGTACATTATAATTCTGTAGTTTCATTCTTTTTTCTTAAGAATATTCATAAATTATGTTAATCATTATTGGGTATATCATAAAGTGTTTTTGAAGTACCCATGTGTATATGATATTAAATTAGTTCAAAATCATAAAGTAGTTTCACCTTATGACAACTATCTTAGGAGATATAGATGTTATATTTTACATTTTTGTGCAACATCTACTTGATTTTGAAATAGTGTATTTTTTTCTCTCTGAATAGGCTACTTATGTTTTGGCAACAAGAAACACCACAATCTCAGTGGCTTTACTACCAGAGTTTATGTCTTGCTCATGATATGCTATGTCAACTGTGAGTGGCTCTCCAAGACCGCTGACTTTCATTTTATGGCACAGCATTTTGGACAGTTTTAACTCTGTAGCAATTCTGTATGAAGCTGTGCTACCCTGATCACTGCAAAAGGCAGAGGGAAGGCTGTAACTTGTAGGCAGATCTCATCACCCATAGAAAAATATGTGGTTATGCTTACTTCCAGGGTAAGGCAACATATAATATCCCTTTGTGCCCAGGAAGAGAAGGAAATGTGAATGATTGGTGAGCAGCATTAAATACCACATACATAACATAAGAAATTTTAAAATGTATTAACATTATTTTCATCTTATAATTGGGACAGCAAAGAAAATGAAGTAAGATTAAAACACTTTCAAATATGCACCTCTTCTCCAAAGAGAAAGAACAGGACCATTCAGATTTCTTTCTAATGCATTTTCTTTGTAAACATGGAAGTTTAAAGTATTGACCTGTATTTTACTAGTCCTAAAAAAGAGAAAACAATTTGCACAAATGAAAACTGATTAGCAGAAGCTACCTTCTTTAAAAGAAACTGACTGATATTGTTTCATTAATTATTTTATCAAATTTGCCTTGGTTAGTACAACAAAGGCTCATAGAGGCTATAGATTTTTTTTTCTCCAGTTTTGAGAAGTTAGCCTTCTCTTAATTGATAAAATCACAAAGGAAAACATGAAGCATGATTTAGAAACTGCTTAAGTGGTGACCAAAAACCTTAAAGATCTATAATTTGGCTGTCCATTAATTATAAATGCAGAAACCTGAAAAATATGTCAAAATTGTAAGTGAATTGAACCATAAAATTAATATTAACTTTTCAAAGAGAAATGATACTTTATTTAAAACCTTAAATATGTGTATATGTGTGTTCTTTGGGTTACATGAAATGGCCCTCGGACATAAATTGATGACTTAAGCACCACACTGAGAAGGAAAATAGAAATAGAAAAGTAGAAGGAAGAAGAGGAAGGAGGGAAGCAAAAATCATCTCTGGGGTCGCAGGGTGTGCCTGATGTCATTTTTCAGTCTTGTCTTTGAATACGATATCTTTTTTGGTTTTCTTTGTCTTAGAAAATGTCATGTACCAGGAGCTGTAGCTTTGCTCTAGTTTACTGCCTGTCATAGCCACAGTTGAAAAGCCAGTCGTTTTACCACCAGTGTGAGTTCAACTATACTGCTGACTTCCTCACAGAGTGTGGAAAATTTATTGCAAAGCAAGGTGCACTTTATGCTTACAGCTATTGCTGCAATGCTGGTAATAATATACTGACATAACCCCAAGCAACTGCTATATGTGACAGAGGAGAGTAAATTCCTAAATCACAATGTAGACCAACTTGTGTGTGAAAGTATGGTTTAGTAAACAGCCCTCTATTGCTAGTGTGAAACCCGCCATTAACAGCCATAATTTCCAATGCATGTATTATTTATTATTTATTCATTTTTTAACAATGAAGCCAACAAAGATTTTTGTGCATGATTTGAAATGTTGAAAACATGATGAGAGTAATTAAAGGAGGTTTCTAAGGTGTATGGCTCATACAGGAAACGGAAATGGACGCGTATTTCAGGTTTTAATTTTAGGAAGAAAAATAATTTGTTTTAATAGAAGGGAATGAAACTTCTGTTTTAATTTTAATATTTTGGTAATATATCTTTATAATGAATTAGATAATATATTGCACAACTTAAAATGTATCTTTATTGATAGCATAGAATACATCATTATATATAAATATAATGATATTTTTATTAACAAAGACAGAGGTAGTTAAAAATTTCTTCTACATGTATAGCAAGGGGCAGTATTCAAAAGTACAATGTTTTCAATTAGACTCTTTGTGTTTAAATCCAGCTCTAAAATTTACTACCTGTATGACTTTGAGCCAGTTGCTTTTCTGCTCTGTATTAAATTCTCTAATTAGTAAAATGGAAAAAAAAATAATACCTATTCCTTAGAGTTGTGGCAAGAATGAAAGAAATTAACATGCATAAAATTCGAATGCATATATGTAGTAAATGCCAAGTAAGCTTACTATTGTTATTACAAGAGTTTGTCTAATTTCTTTCTTTAATGTCCTGTGAAGTCTGATTCTATATTTCCTGTTCAAAGGTATTTGAGTCAAAGTACCTCATTCTGGCACTTAACATCCTCTGTGACATAAGCACTAGTAGTTCTTAAACATTAAAGAATTGAACCACTCTTCAGATATTTGAGGTCAGTCCCAAACTCATCTTCTTTCTCGCCCCCCACCCCCCAATCACTAAGGAAAGGAAAGCACCATCTCCTTTTTATCTCATCTATTATTCAGTATCTTCATCTCACCATCTCACTGCCATGATTCAATCAGCCCTAATTCATTGACTGTTAAAGCCCATTCCTATCCCTTTCTACTACAACACCTCTGTAGGCTTCAAGACATTATTAATACAATAATTTATATCCTCAACTGTGTGGTAGAAGACTTTCTCCACATTATGGATATCACTGAAATTTAGTCACTTAAGAACAGATATCCCTCTTCTACATTGGCTCCTCCTTCTCCAGCAGACCCCAATTTAAATCTGCTCCTTAATTTGGCACCTGGGGATATCAGTGGTATACTTCCTGTCTTCCACTCCAGCTTCATGTCTGCCAGAACCTGCCTCACAAATTATATACTGTCATCAAAACATGGCTTCAAAGTTTACAGCAGATGCTATCACTTCATTAATTAATTCACCCATCTGTGCAGAGGTTGCTCACACATTGAACATCCACTCTTGTAGATAGCACTATGGAAGATCTCAGCTATTCAGCCATGAACAAAAGCAGATTCTTGCCATAAACTCATGTTGCTCCTCAGGTATATTTGCTTCAAGCCTTAATTCTTTTACTTATGCTTTCTTCTGTAACCTAGAAAAAAATTAAAAACATCCTTTAACGTTTTGTTGAGAAATTAATTCTATCAGAAAATTTTGTCTCACCTTTTTCTATCTCAAATCTGAGATAGATATCCCTACACTTTATGACAAGATCATGTTCCCTATGTATCTATTATTATGTTTATCAAATTATACTGAATCATCTCTTTCTAGATTAAAGGTTTCCTGTTGGTAGGGACCGTGTTCATATTCATATCTCCAACTCCTAGCACAATGGCTGATCTATACTAGAAACTCAGTAATTAGTTGAGTCTAAATTGTATATGTCACTTAAGAAGCTTAATGCTCCTTTTATCATAGAGAGCTATTTACACTGAGGGATCTCAGATTTGACTCTTCTGCTTCTAACACAACATCTAATTCTATAGTTCAATACACAGTATTGAATAAATCAATATTAATCTTATTTTTCAAATAGAATTAAAAGCTTGTAAGAAAATATCGGTATAAAATAAAGATTTGTCATTGTTAAATATCCCCTAATTGGCTATACCAGTGCTGGAAACAAAATAGGTACTCAATAAATGTTTGCTATCTTTTTATATAAAAATATAAAATGCAATGAACATTGGAGCCCACGTGTCTTTATGTATAAATGATTTCAAATATTTTGGGTAGATACCCAGGAGAGGGATTGCTGGGTCATATGGTAATTCTATTCGTAATTTTTTGAGGAATCTCCACACTGCCTTCCATAGCAGCTGGACCAGTCTGCATTCCCTCCAAGAGTGCATGAGGGTTCCTTTTTCTCCACATCCTCTCCAACACTTGTTACTATTTGTCTTGTTGATGGTAGCCATTCTGACTGGGTTGAGAAGATATCTCATCCTGGTTTTTATTTACGTTTCTCTGATGATTAGTGATGTTGAGCATTTTTTCATATGTCTATTTGCCATTTGTAAGTCCTCCTTGGAGAAATGTCTCTTCGGGTCCTCTGCCCATTTTTCAATTGGGTTGTTTGTTTTTCTGTTGTTGAGTTTCATGAGTTCCTTATATATTTTGGATATTAGCCCCTTATCGGAGGAACTGTTTGCAAAAATCTTCTCCCATTCAGTAGGTTGCCTCTTTATTTTGTCGATTTTTTTTTTTTTTTTTTTTTTTGCTGTCCAGAAACTTTTAAGTTTCATATAGTCCCATTTGTTTATTTTAGCTTTTACTTCCATTGCCTTTGGAGTCAAATTCATAAAATGCTCTTTGAACCCAAGGTCCTTAAGTTTAGTACCTATGCTTTCTTCTATGCAGTTTATTGTGTCAGGTCTTATGCTTAAGTCTTTGATCCATTTTGAATTAATTTTGGTACATGGTGACAGATAACAGTCCAGTTTCATTCTTTTGCACGTGGCTATCCAATTCTCCCAGCACCATTTATTGAAGAGGCTGGCTTTCCTCCATTGTATGTTTTTAGCTTCTTTGTCAAAAATTATCTGTCCATATTTATGTGGTTTTATTTCTGGGTTCTCAATTCTATTCCATTGGTCTATGTGTCTGTTTTTCCGCCAATACCAAGCCGTTTTGATTATTGTAGCCCTGTAGTACAAGCTAAAGTCAGGGAGTGTGATACCTCCAGAATTGTTCTTTTTTCTTAAAATTGCTTTGGCTATTCAGGGTCTTTTGTGGTTCCAAACAAATCTGATGATTTCTTCTTCTATTTCTTTAAAAAATGCCATTGGGATTTTGATGGGGATTGCATTAAGTCTGTATAGTGATTTGGGTAATATGACCATTTTAACTATGTTGGTTCTTCCAATCCATGAGCATGGAATATCTTTCCATTTCTCTGTGTATTCTTCAATTTCTTTCAAAAATATCTTATAGTTTTCAGCATATAAATCCTTCACATCCTTGGTTAAGTTTATTCCTAGGTATTTTATTCTTTTTGCTGCAATTGCAAAGGGAATTATTTTTTGTATTTCTTTCTCTGAGATTTCATTTATAGTATATAGGAATGCAATGGATTTTTGTACGTTGGTTTTGTAGCCAGCGACTTTACTGTATTCGTTGATTGTTTCTAACAGCTTTTTGGTGGAGTCTTTAGGGTTTTCTATATATAGCATCATGTCATCTGCAAAGAGTGATATTTTAACTTCTTCATTCCCAATTTGGATGCCATTTATTTCTTTCTCTTGCCTGATGGCTCTGGCAAGAACTTCCAACACTATGTTGAAAATCAGAGGTGATAGGGGACAACCCTGTCGTCTTACTGATTGTAGAGCAAAGGGCTTCAGTTTTTCACCATTAATTATGAGATTAGCTGAGGGCTTGTCATAGATGGCCTTTATTATGTTAAGGTATTTTCCTTCTATACCTATTTTATTAAGTGTTTTAATCATAAATGGGTGTTGTATCTTGTCAAATGCCTTTTCTACATCAATTGATATAATCATATGATTTTTGTCCTTTATTTTGTTTATGTGATGTATCACATTGATGGATTTGCGAATGTTGAACCATCCTTGTGCCCCAGGAATGAACCCCACTTGGTCATGATGAATAATCTTTTTAATGCATTGTTGTATTGGATTTGCTAAAATTTTGTTTAGGATTTTTGCATCAGTATTCATCAGAGATATAGGTCTGTAGTTTTCCTTTTTTGTGTTGTCCTTACCAGGTTTTGGTATCAGGGTCATGTTGGACACATAAAATGAGTTAGGGAGTACTGTCTCTATTTCAATTTTTTGGAAGACTTTGAGCAGGATTGGTATTAGATCCTGTTTCAAGGTTTGGTAGAATTCACTAGTGAAGCCATCTGGTCCCGGACTTTTGCTTTTGGGAAGGATTTGCATGACTGATTCAATTTCTTTACTGGTGATCGGTCTGTTTAGATTTTCCAGTTCTTCGTGGTTCAGCCTTGGAAGGCTATATGTTTCTAAGAACTTGTCCATTTCTTCTAGGTTATTGAATTTGGTGGCATATAGTCCTTCATAGTATTCTTTCGTTGGCCAAGACATGGAAACAACCAAAATGTCCTTCGATAGATGAATGGATAAAGAAGTTGTGGTATATATACACTATGGAATACTATTCAGTGTTAAGGAAAGATGATATAGAAACATTTGTGACAACATGGATGGATCTTGAGAGTATAATGCTAAGCAAAATAAGTCAGACAGAAAATGCAGAGAACTCTATGATTTCACTGATATGTGGTATATAAACCAAAAACAACAAAAGAACAAGACAAACAA
The DNA here is from genome assembly GCF_964194185.1 of Rhinolophus hipposideros. Lineage (NCBI taxonomy): Eukaryota > Metazoa > Chordata > Mammalia > Chiroptera > Rhinolophidae > Rhinolophus > Rhinolophus hipposideros. The sequence continues at coordinate 87,533,459 of NC_138047.1, read as the reverse complement.
ATGAGAAACAAAACTCATGGACACAGACAATAATTTAGTGGTTACCAGAGGGTAAGAGGGGTGGGGGGAGGGACATGAGGGTAAAGGGGATCAAATATATGGTGATGGAAGGAGAACTGACTCTGGGTGGTGAACACACAATGGGATTTATAGCAATGGGATTTATAGATGATGTAATACAGTATTGTACACCTGAAATCATGTAATTTTGTTAACAATTGTCACCCCAATAAATTAAAAAAATACTATTATATATATATAAAATGATGCCAGGCCTTATACGTGATGCTATTATCATTTAAAATTTGAAAAATAAAATCATGGTTTAATTTGGAGTCAAATCTTAAACAATGCTAATTTATCATTCAGTCCCTTGGTGAACTATATATATATAAATATATATATATATAAAATGTATGTATGTATATACACATTTTGGTCCCTTTTTATGGTATTACCATTTCTTTTGGTTATAAATATTTGTTTTCAAACCTTATGGAAGCTTTTGTTTGTGTCCTTTTAGTGAAATCTGTGTCTGTGGTGTTTTCTTGAGAAACAAATGGTTTTATCATGAGAGGTTCACTGTAATGTGTCTTTATTTTTCGCATCCATTCATAAACACATCCACTCTGGTAATAAAGAAGAGAGAATAGAATTGAAGGTGAGGATACAGGCAGGGAAAGCAAAAGATGATTTAGGAGCTTATAAAAGGAAAGCATTTTAAGAGATGGACACAAAATGTGGAAAGGTAAAATAATATAAAATGATAATATTTTTAAATATAATATGTGATTATGTAATTATTTGCATTTGTTTATCCTTCTTACTCTTCTATTTGTCCTGTCCATCAGAGAAGAAAGGTGAGGTAATGTGCACCGATAAGAGCTTACCTTAATGTGTAAACACCCTATTTTACTATAAGACCAGGTATATAACATAATATAATGTATAATATAATATAATATAATACCAGGTCTTATATTAATTTTTGCTCCAAAAGACACATTAGAGTTCATTGTCTGGCTAGGTCTTATTTTCGGGGAAACATGGTATACAAATTTCTGTCACCTTCTTACTCTGTGTTTTGCTTGTATTATCTTCATATTTTCCTAATTCTGGATGATTAGTATGCATTCATATTGTCTAATTTTAGTTTTAAATAAAACATAAGGAGCAGATGTCTCTCTCTCTCTCTCTCTCTCTCTCTGTCTTACTTCGTCATTATTTTAAACTAAGCTTTTTTTAAAAAAAATAATCTTTAAATAAGGCTATGGGTAGTGTAAGTTTATCAGGAAATACATATGAGTACATGCCTCAAGGCAGGTTAAATGAGGAAAGCAATTTGAGTTTCTCAGACCTGACCTAAAATGTGTTGCATAAAATACAAATTAGTTAACCCACTTAGAAAAAAAGTCATTCAAACACTGAGTCTGAGAGGCAGGAATCTGGAAGTGCACTTAAGGGGAGGCCTGGCCTCAGAGGCAGTCCTTGGTGAGAGTTGCCTACCAAATTCTGCATCTACCCTAAGGTAAATTATGAAGTATAGAGGCCGACTGCAGGCTGTTGTTTCATGAGTATTCCCTTACCTCCACACCCTTTTACTTATCCGTAATTGCAGACTTTATTTCAGGATCTCACACACAGACATCTCAGGTGAACTTACCTCCTCATGAAGTCACCATTCTTTATTTTTACCAAGTCTCTCTACTCAAGACCGAGGCTCACCTACTCTAATTCCATTCCTTCCAGTCTCTGCTCACTGATGAATCACTCTCATGTGTTATATGAACAAGTGAGCAAATTAGATGGGCCTTAGAGCATATTTGTGTTTTAACAGGGACCTCTGGAGAGAGAGATCTAATCCTAGGGTGACCATACCATACCTATTGATTTTCCCAGTACAATTAATATTCCCAACTGTACCAATGTAGTTATCCATGATATCCCCTTTCACTCTCAAAAATGCCCCAGTTTGGACATAAATTTTAATGGTCACCCTTATTCCAAAAAAGTGTCTCTAATGATGGAGGTTCAGATATAATGCAAGTTGTCGTGACAGAGAAGACTGTGAGATTCTGGGGCTTTAAAAATCATAAGAAAGATCTCTGCTCACATCTACATGATTTATGGTCCTAGGGAATCCTATATTCTGGTAGTTAACTGTGTTAAAGTTATCAGGCCCTAGGCAGCATTACTTGTTACCTAAAATGACTATCCAGGCAACAGATGTGAAAACACGTGTCATGAATACTTAGGAATTTCAAATATGTGTGGGGGGGGAAATAAACAGTAAAACCTAGAAAAGCAAACAAAAAATCTGCCCAAAATAATAATTGTAAATTTTATTTTTATAATACTTATAATTGCCAACCATTGTTCTAAATGTTTTACTATCATTAACTCATTTAATCACCTCAAAAACTCTATGAGTATTATATCATTCTACCCATTTCATGGGTCATAAAACCAAGACAAAAAGAGGTTATATACTTCCATAAGTTACTAAAACGTAGTGAAACTGGAATACAAAGATCATTTTGTCCTTAATTTGCATGATCTAAAACATAATTCTGTACTTTCTCTCAGAAAAGGAGGAGAGAGATAAAGAAAAAACAGAGAGAAGGAGAGAGAGAGATTAATTCTGCTTTCATCCACCATAGATGTTAGACCTGTGTAAGACTCTATATCTCCTGATATCCACTCTGTTTATATGCTACCTCTCTTCTCCCACCCTTGAGATCCAAGAGTAGTCTACTCTACTCTTGAACTGCCTTCTCCTACTCTCTAACTAACTCTTATTTCCATCTTGTATTCTCAGCCTTCAGAGAGTGATGTCAGACTTTCAATTACTTCATGTTCCATTGTTGGATGGGATTCACTGGTTCCAAGTGCTGAGGAGGAAGGGAGGGGAAGTCATCATAAAGATATGGTTTCATAATAGACCATCAGCGAATGATAAGTTCATGTCAATTATACTAGCTCTATACATTATTTTAATAAGAATTTTGTCATCTTCTCTGCCACTAGTTGCATTTTCAAAGCAGTCTTCTGTATCTTGAGAATCCAGAGGCTTCAAAGACGGAACAGTGTTGACTTGGGGAGAGGGTGTGACTGGTATACAAAAATCCATATGATGAGAAGCAAAGACACTCAGAGTAAACATAAGATATACAAACCATTAGAAGCCACCTCATGAACTCTGTTTCTGTCAGTTGAGATATAATAATCTGTGTCTTCCTATAGAATGGGTGAGCCTGTCTCATGCAGCCATCTCTCTTTGGTACTGCTATTATATTTTCAGTGTATATTAATAGTGCATTCAATTAATATACTACGAAGATACATCTGGATACATAAGATAATGCAAATGCAATTCTCTATGAACAAACTGAAATCAAGGAAAACTTAAGGTAAAATGTTCTTAACAATGTATTTCTATAAATCACACATTAGTTAGTGGCCTATATTTCTCTAATTTATCATAGTTATAAAAATAGAAGTGTCACATCATTTACTGGCATCCTTGCTCTTTAATCTACCAAAGAGCAAACTGTAGATGCAGATTTTTTTTTACCCTCTTGTACCTAATTACATCTGACACCAGAATTTCTAGCCAAATGAATCATGACTGACACTGCATGTAACTGCTTCTAAAGTTGTCAGGTTCTCCACGGTACTGCAGGGGATCATGGGAAAGTTTCTAGTCAATGCCTATTAGAAGGAGGTTACCTACTGAAGGATGAAAGTGATTTGAAGTCTCTCTAGTCTGAAGAAGAAGAAACATGATGATATCTAAAAAAAATGAGATTGAAAACATAAACTAGTCTAAGAAGTCCATAAGGAAACAACACTGAGCCACAAGAAAAGGAATTATAAATATATAGATGGAAACAAACACAAAAATCCTTTTGATTTGATGACATTTTGACTATTTTCTATATTTTTAAACATGCTGTGTCCAAAAAATTAGGCGGTAGAAATTATAATCTGATTAAATAGCAATAGAGTTTTATTGATCATTGAATAACAGATAGAAATTAATTAGTCCTTAGTTTTTTACTTTTTGAATTTAAGCTCATCATGGAAAAAAAAATTTGAATGGGATTTAGTTGCAGGGGCAGTAAAGTAGGAGTTAAGAATTCAGCCTCTGAAAATGTGACAGACTAGAGGTTGATTTCTAGTTCCATTATTTACTAGTTCACTAAACAATAATTTCTGTATTTGTAGAATACAGTTAGTAATAATTCCCCTTTCACAGGATCTTTCAAAAGGTTAAAAAAAATGCAACATTTAACCAAGAGCAATACAAATAATGTTGCTCTTCTTATAATAAAATATTTGTTTTTTAATGAATCATTTTAAAGTTTTAATAAAGTAATATTATTGCTTTCACTATAAAAAACATTTAGTCTTAAAAACATTGTCATTCACTCAAACTCAAGGGAGTAATTTGTTCTCTGTGTTCCCATCAATTCTTCCTGCCTGTCTGGAATACATCACATCTTTATCTACACCATGATAGTTTCATATTCACTTTATATTATTCCTGACCAAAACTATAAATATAAACTTTTAAACTTGTCTCTGACCAATTTACACAGTTGTCAACCAAAGACGTCTTCTAGTCAAAAGCAATACAATTATCATTTCAGGAAAATGCAGGATAAATTGTTAGTGATGAAAAGGGGGCATTTTCCTAAAATGATAATTATATTACTTTTGACTAGAAGACATCTTTGGTTAACGACTGTGTAAATTCTGTTAACATTTACCATACAACTGTAAGTGGCACATACCCAATATTCTGGTAGAAATTAAATATGTTATCTCAAACTTATTGTCAGAGCAATCTGTGAATTTCATAATATTGTTTCCAATTACAGATGATAATCCACTCAATTTGCAAGTAACACCTTGGTGACAAGGGTTATCAATGTCTGTTCCAACCACTATTCCATTATTCCAGATCTTCTTGCCACTGCTTCCTTCCTTCTATTTCTCCCAAAGCAAGTACTTACTCTAGCTATATAGAATCTCTTGAATCTTCTCGAATCTCCTATGTTCTTCCATATATTTGTGTCTTTGAACACCTATCTTTAATTCCTCTCCATGCAGTATTTCATTTTGTATTAGAAGAACCAGAAGAGTTCTCAATACGTTGCATAATACATATATTTACTATAGCATATATATAACACGTGAGTGTGTGTCTGTATCTGTGTGTGTTTGTTTTATATTTCTAGCCCACAAGACTAAAATTTCTTCAAATATATAATCATATAATCAAAGGTCTATTTATTATTTATTTATTTATTTACTTAATTATTTATTTATTTATTTCACAGTTCTTAGCACAGTTTCAGGTATATTATTGGTGGTCAAAAATGTCTGCTTTAATTAGTGAGCAAATGAATAACACTTTATGATGCCGATATTTGGCATTATGAAGTCAAAATACTATGTAAATTATTGCCATTAGAAAAGATTATTGTGTTTTTGCTCTTAGCCATTTTTATGTGGTAACCACAGTTCTAATTTGATATTTTAAATGATCTGATCTGTGGTAATGAAGAGAATAAGTCAGAACTATGTTTTCTGAATTTATTTTTTAAATTTGACTTTACACAAAGTAAGAAACATTAAAAGTTTCTTTTTTTTCTTAATAGATTCCAAGTCTCTTTTTCATAACATTACATTTTTGGCAGCTGATGATTATGGAATAAAAATGATGTGATTCTAATAATAAAATGTAACCTAGCCAACTCTATTTCCTACAGAATACTCTATAAAATAAATTATAGTAAACCAAAATTTTCTGGACAGCAATGATGGATTATTCCAATTTATCTTATTTCATGAATAAAAATATACCGATCATAAATCCTTTCTTTTAACATAAATGATTACTGTTAAATTTCTGATGATGCTACCTCCCACAAATTATCACCTGAGACTCCTTAAAAAGAAACTAAAGTATATTATAGATGATTTCATTCTTGGTATTCATATTGATCCATATATTACTCTGACCTATTGAAATCATTTATCCTTCTAAAGCATATATTATTCAATGATGAGATACTTCCTATTAATTCATCATCATGTCACAAATGCCAAATACATTTAAATATAAAAGAGCTATATTTATCCTTAATCAATAAACACTTATCAGTCTTAGCAGTATAAAAAAATGTGTGCACAGAATATAAAAAAAGAAAAACTTATTTTAGTTGACTCAAAAATCAATATATTTCTCCTGTTTTTTTTTTTTATTATTATTTTCTCTCTCTTTTACAATTTTGTATTCTGTATCCTTTAATTTTCTGGTATTTGTATCATTTCCTCTACTGCCATTAGTAGAGATACATAAGAAAAAATAAGGAAACTATATATTATATTATATATATAATATTTATATATTTAAATACATATAGATATATATAGTTTCCTTAGTTTTAATATATATATATATATATATATATATATATATATATAGTTTTCAATGTATTATTTTAATGTAGTACTTAATGTAGTTTTTAATGTAGTATTTAATGTCTGAAAGGCACTATACTTGGCAATTTACATACATTGTTCCATTTCTAAGATGGAGGTCATTTCCCTCATTCTTTCAGATGAGAAAACACATACAATAGCATTAGCACAATGACTAGTGTGATACCAGTGAGTAGTGTAATAGCTCAAAGGAAAATCCATTGTAAACTGCTGACCTAAGTCAGAGAAGACTTCAGGAAAGAACCAAAGTGATAGAAAAGGTATGACATGACTAGGTATGACAAGATAATACCTAGTGGAGAATTTGCTTAAGGGAGAAGCTGGTGATAATCTTCAATTAATTACAGATCATGAAGTGATAGGTGTCAAATTGACAGTTTGGAAAATTTTGCAGCAGTCCACGGAAGAGAGTTAGTGAAAGCATGAACCATGGCGGTGGTTTTGAGAATGGAAAAAAATATATATATACATATAAATGAAGAAGAGAATTAAAAATGATAGAGTATATACAAGAGTTATCTAGAAATGGGAAGAAAAGCAGGTAGAGTCAGAGATGACTTCAAGTTTCAGAAATGGAGGGAAAGAATGGTAGAGCCTTTGGCTTAGCCAGGAAAGCAAGACATTTTATAGAAAAAGATGGAGACTTTGGTGTCAGCATAATGAGTTTCAAATGATAAAGCAACTCTCAGGATCAGATGCTTGGTGCCTGATCAGAGATTCTCAGAATCTAGTGTTAAGATTTATCTCTATAGAAGGGAGAATCAAGACAATGATTCATCCATTTTGTCACAACTGGTAGAATTTTCTTTTTTTCAAAGGCTCAACAATATTCCATTGATGGTGTGTGTGTGTGTGTGTGTGTGTGTGTGTGTGTGTGTGTGTTTGTGTGTGTGTGTACATATACAAGGCCTGCCAATTAAGTTTGGGAACTCATCCTAGAAAAAGTACTACATGCCTCATTGCTGAATATCACTAAGGTCACTTTCGAAGGTCACTCCCCTTGGGAAGCTGTGTGCCCACACCAGTGCCTAGTCCAAGCTTCAAAGCAATATTGGAACTCTTTTTCTAGAATGGCCATCAGAGCTATTGTTTTATTACACTTGATGTCCTGAATGTCATCAAAATGTCTTCCTTTCAATATTTCCTTTATCTTCAGGTAAAAAAAAAAATCATTGGGGACCATATCAAGTGAGTAGGGAGGGTGTGCAATACAGTTCTTTGTTTACTGGATAAAACTCCCTCATAGACAGTGCTGAGTGAGCTGGTGCATTGTCATGATACAAGAGCCATGAATTGTTGGCGAAAAGTTCAGGTCATTTTTGTCTAATATTTTCACACAGCCTTTTCCAAATAGTAAATTTGATTAACTGTTTGTTCAGTTGGTACAAATTCATAAGGAATCATCCCTCTGATATCCAAAAAGGTTAGCAACATTGTTTTGACTCTTGATTTGGACCGACAAAACTATTTTGGTCGTGGAGAATCAGCTGACTTCCGTTGTGTACTTTGACACATTGTTTCAGGGTTGTATTAGTATACCCACGTTTTATCACCAGTTATAATATGGCCAAAAACATCCTCTTGCCTCTCCAAAGGTCTTGGCAAACTTTGACTCTTCTCTGGTTTTGTTCATTGCTGAGCTCTTTCGGGACCGTGTTTGTACACACCTTTCCTTTCTCATGCCAAGATTTTCAGTTAAGATTTTCCTGTTTTTCTATCATCAATGTTTACTTGGTCTCCAATGCTTCTCACAGTCAGCCAACAATTTTTACACACAATTTGATGAAGTTTTGCAGTGTTTTCATCAGTTCGCTCGTTACTTGCCACTCTGACCTCTCTTCATCAGTGACACATTCTCTCCCCTCAGAAAAAAACATTTAATCCACTTGTACACTGCCATCTTCTTCATGGCATTATCCCCAGAAACTTGGACTAGCATGTCCCTGATTTCACTTTCACTCTTGCCAAGTTTAACAAGAAATTTAATGTTTGTTCATTGCTCTAATTCAAGCTCAGACATTCTCACGATGACACACAAAAACACACAACGACAATAATGAGTGCCACTCAGCAAGACACCGCCACAAGTCCACACAAACACAGCTGTGAGGCACCGATGTACCAAGGGTACAAAACCTCACCGAGGTGTTTGTACAGTGATACCAATGTAAGGTCACAGTGGCAAGTTTGCCAATTTACTTGTCAGACCTCATATGCTGACATGCAAGTAATCCTCTTTGGTTCCTCTTGATACTCCCTTATCAGATCGTTAAATGGCACTTCAAAGTAGCCTCATCGTAAATTTTTAAGTGAAGCAACTTTAAGAACATAGTGACAAAGGACTCAGACACCTTGAGGATGATTTTAGAGTAATCCCCACAGGTAAGCTAAGACTCACAGAGGTGATAGGAGATGGTGAGGGGAATCTAGAATAGATAGTGGAGGAAGGAGGTGATACACATTTTCTGTAGTCCAGATAACAGCTGCAGAGTTGGGACCTGGATCTCCTCCATTTTTCCTTTTTTTTTTTTTTTAAGTTTCTCCCAGAAAGAAAAAACAGAATCCTGGACGAGTTGCTCCCTGAACAAAGAAGTGTTTGCTCCCTGAACAAAGGATCTGAGTGCCACAGATGGGTGGGCGAGATTGCTATTCAATGATGGGCTTGTTGCCTCAATTGCTGTTTGTGCCACAGCAGATAGTTTTAGTTTTTAGCCTCCTCAGAGGTGCTTCAGCATAAAAATCTGTCTCTCTCACAGCTACATCCTTCTGGATTGGCCAGTCGATGTAAACAGGAATATAAAATAAGTGGGCATGTTAGCTAAATCTGAGGCTACTTTGAAGTGCCATTTAACACCAGCTGACTGAGTCTTTTGGGCCTATATTACAACTCAACTTCTCTACCTGCCCACTTTTGCTTACTCCCTTCGCTTCTGTCATGTGTTCTAGTAAGCTTCCTGCCCTCTACACTTAGCTTCAGTCTCTTTCAAGAACCCAAACTGCTGTGGTTGCCATCATGTAAGTCTTGTAAGTTATCAGAATTATGACTATCCCAGAAAATAACCACACCATAGACAGCATTATCTACCTTCTCTCACTAATATCATTATTTTACATAATATTTCTAAATCTCAGTTTTCTTGATGTCTTCTCTTTGCTTAGTGCTTTTAAGTAATCATCCCTGCTAATCACTGCCTCCCAACATTGCTTATAAAAAACAAAACAAACAAAACAAACAAACAGAAAAACCAGTGTGATAGGTTGTTATTGTTACTGCTTCCTACTGTCAACTAACTGATATACCATGAATGAGTTACCTAATCTCTCCAGATTCAGTTTTGCTATCTAAAAAGTAATGAACCACACATGTACAGTTAAATCCAGAGAACCCTTGTTCTATCAGTTCACATTGAAATATTGCATCAAAATCAATGGTAGCAGAAGATCTATAATACTGACGAAGTTCATTTTTAAATCAAGTCTGTAATTTGGATAAGGCATTAGGGTGGGTTGGATATCTTAGTTTCGAAGCAAAGGTTTTGACATCAGGAGTTTTTATCCAATTGCTTTAGTAATTGAGGCAGTTCAGGCACCTACAGTGTTAGATAAAACAAAGGCACTGAAATTAGCCATATTTACGAGTATATGTATTGGTAAAAACAAATCTTTGCTGTATTTTTACTAAGATAGTCTTTCTTTGTTTAATTTAGGTTTGAAACCCAACCCCTTTTTTTTTCCTTTGCAGCCTGCAAAGAGTGATTGTACCTTCTAAAAATTAAATGAGGTTGAGATTATTTAAAGATCTGTTATGTGAAGTTTAGAAGCTTAAGATACTTTGTGTGCCCTGAAGAAATCTCATCATTAGATGCCTTTTAAAGCACTTATTTGTGTTTCACTCTGTCTTGATATGTCTTTAGTTTCTTTAATCAATGAACACAACTGTTCCACACAGACCCTGAGGCAGGAGTTGCCATAAATAGTCAATTTTCCAGTATAAGAAAAAAAAGCAAACTTGAAAGTGTGTTCCAGAATATGTTTACTAGTATCTCTGACAGAGTTTTCAGTCACCCTACAGCATCCACACATTGAGAATGGCAAATGCATCTTGTCAATAGAATAAGTATCCTCCATATTCTCTGGTAATTAAATTTTGGTGTCAGTTTTATAAAGTGAATGATTGAAAAAAAATTTAATATTTGATTGTTTAAGCAAGTATGACAGCAAAACTCCTAATGAAGAAGAGGCCTTTAAAAATGAATCCTCATTTGTATAGATTTTCTCCATCTACTGCTGAAATAATAAAACAAATAATTGAGCAAATTTCCAGTTTATTTAAGCTATCAAATAAAAGGATTGCTACAGGAAGAATGCAATACAGAAGATATAATCATAGACTAGAAAGTAAGTCTCAATGTGGCAGTGGATTCTTGGCATGATAGTATCTAATGCAAGAATATGTTTTTTTAATTAAGCAGTTCTGCGTAACGTTTGAGTTCTACCATTCACTAATTATATAACTTGGTTGATGACTAAACACTGCTAACTTCAGTTGCCTCTTTTATAAAATGCAGATATTAACAGTACTTACCTCCCAGGGCTGTTTAAAGTATAAAAAGAAAATGCACATAAAGGAGTCGGCACAGAATTTATATGTAATATTTTTTAGCACTTCTCCTCATTCTCCTCTCCCTCTTCTTCCTTTTTCTTAGCATTAGGATTTTGTGATAGAAATAGAGAAATGAAAATATAACAACTTAAAACAAAAAGTCTCCCTACACCTTTGTTCTTATCCTCAAGTACCACCCTCTGACAAGGCCTTCCTATAACACAAATCTAAATTAGTGTCAACAAGTAATTCTATCTCACTTCCCTGTTTTATTGTTTTCTACCACTTAAAAATCATTATCTTGCTTATTTATCTATTTACTATTTTTTAATGAATTTCCAATTTCAATGTCTGTCCGTGAGAAGAAAGACTTTGTCTTGTCACACTCTATCCCGGCACCTAGTAGGCATACTGTAAATAAATATTCCTTGAATTAGGGAACAAATGTCCTCTCTCGTCCTGCTTCTTTATCAGAACTGTTAACTCTTTGTTCCAAAAAAGACCACTTGAAAAAAATCTGTTCATGAAACAACATAGCTTGGTGGGCTTGCTGCAACAAAGAACAATACCTTGATAAAGATCTATTAGGTGGGGTATGATATAGTTAGGGTTTCAGCACTTGATTTGAATTGTTTTGAGGTGAGTCTTATAGGATTGAAAGGTAGCTGGATTACTATTATGATATAATTGTTTTGGGTTGATGAGCACAGCAAAATGAGGGACTCGAAATGAGTCATTGTAAGTAAGCTGTTCAGTTATTTTGGTGCCTTATTTTCTAGGAAGTGGTATTTCCTGCAGTTAGCATCTGCGTTATTTTTGTTTGCTCTTAGTGTTGCTTAGCAAAGAACAGGATATTATGTTTCTTAGAAGAATTGTTAATAAGAGGAAGCTTTACTGGGCCCAATATTGTTTAACACAGCTATAGAAAATTATTTTGTTTCAGTTATTAAAGTTATTTGCTTTTGACACATAAATTCCTTTTTTTTTAAATTTCTGTACTATCATTACTATTGTATATTACAGCTTGACTCAATTTTGATTCAAGTTTTTCATTTGTGTTTTCGCATTACATTATCTAAAGCTCCTCTTACTTATACATTTTTCTATCTCCTTTATAGAATAAACTTATGTGATTCCCACACGTTCAATGAACATCAAAATTCAGTCCCAGGTTTCCTGCAATTTTCAGTCTGACCATATTCATTCAGATAAAAAAATATTGTCACATCTTCAAACATAATCGGTTTTCAGTTGATTCCAAAATATTTAATTTTTATGATGACTTTTCTCCAAAGTTTCAATTTACACTCACATACTAACTAGTTCACATTAAGATATATTTCATTTTCATATCCTTGTCTACATACCTAAACATCAACTAGTTGTCCACGTCTTATAGAGTTTTTAAACAGTTTTATTAGAGATTCTATTATTTGGATGATTTAGATGCTTTGGAAATAAATTTAACTCTGTTCTCTGCTGACGCCTCACCCTCATCATATTATAATTTTTAGTTGGTCTCAGTAACAATAATTAATAACCTTTCTGGTTTATTCTTTGGCCAAGAATATAGTTTAATTTGTTAACAATTGATGTATAATTTTTATAAATAGATTTTTCTATGGGTTTTTAACTACTTCTTTTCAACCCATCATTCACTCAACAGCCAGATTAAATTTTCTAAAAATCTGTTTTGACTTTTTACTTAAAAATCATCAGTGATATGGAATTGATGATCATTTAACATCTAATATTTCTGGTTACTTATAGCAAATCTCTGGCCAATCTTAGTGAATTTCTAAATAAACATTATACGTCTACTTTTCTATATCACTGAACTAGTCATGGTAGTCCACGTGCTATGCCTTTACGAGGCCATGAATTTTTCTCCATTCTTGATCACTTTTTCTCACTGCTTAGAATACTGTTTCTCTCAGTCCTTTTCATGTTTTAATTTCCACTTTAAATTCCTTTTCTAGGAAACCTTCCCAAAGTAGTATAATCAAGCAGATTAGCTAAATCTTGGCAGGTAATGAACTCAATGCCAAGTTGTTGAGGGTCATCGTTTTATCAGTTTAGAGATTTGACATTCAGCAAGGCATGTGCATGTTTCATAGAAAGCTCTCTGAGGAGCTGGGGCTCTAAGGTAGAAATACAAAGTGGTTTTCCTGGGAGTTAACAGGCAGGTGAATGAATAAACAAACTAAAGCATCAGAGAATTGTTCTGAGATGAAAGGTATCTTCAGGTCCTTCAGGCAGCACTGAACATATTCTTATTCTATAAGCTATAGAACTGTTCAGCCTCTCTTAAATAATGAATGCATTGTCTTTGTTTCTATCCTACTGAATGTGTGAACTATATTGAAGTCAATATATAATCTCTTCATGAAGAAAAAAATATATATAATTTATCATCTTCTAGGACTCTTCAAGGTTATAAAAGACAAAGAAACTGCAATTTCAAATATTTTGTACATAAAACCATTTCCTAAGTAAAACCCGGATATTTTCCATTAGTAACAGAGTCCCCTTTTGGGGCAATACAAATGTATTTATTGCTTCAATTGTTGCTCTTTGGATAGATGTGACTTAATAGTAGAAAATAGCACGTACTAAGTTATCAAGAAGCCCATATTCATTGAATATAAAGATATAGGGAAATCAAATTCAATTTTTCTCTTGTGCATTTTGTATATTCTACTTATTGTTTAGTTAACTGCATAGAATATTTTTCTTTCTAGTATCAAATTGATGGTCTTTCCAGGAAACGAAGCACTTGAATTTCTGGAAGATGCTTATTTTATGTCTATGTACTGTCTAAAATGACATTTTCCATGCATCATTAGTTATTTTTAAAAAAAGTATTTCCCAAATACTTTTTTTCCGAACTTTTCTGAGGAATCTTAGTCTCATGAGATCATAAGAATCAATATAAGGAAGAAAAAGAAAAGCTGTGATGAAATTCATTGGAGAAAACTGTCTGCTCAAATTTCATCTGAAGAGTCACACAGCATATTTCAATTTTAAACGTTCTGAAGAGTCCTGCAGGAAATTAACTTTCTTCTTTTATATTTAACCTAGAGTTTCCCTAGCATTTTATGTAATGTTCTTTAGAACAGTACTTTTCAAAATATTTCTGTTCAAGGACGTTTTTTCTTGATCTCTAAGTTATCATGATATTATATTTTTATAAAATAGTGTAAAAATGTGTCATTATAAACATGAAATAAAAGGATATAAGCTCAGAATTTTCTTTGTAGCTTCAATAGAAATAAAATATTATGATAGTTTCACATTTCTAGAAATTTTAAGATATTTACACTCAGTTTCTTTCTGTGGACTGAGCCTAGTTCATAGATCATAATTTGATCAGCATAGTTATAAGATACATCGGTTGCCAGAGTTCTTAAAATCTTTATGTTAATTAAAAAATAATTGATAATAACATAAAATGTAACTCTTTAAATGTTTGCCGTAAACTCCACTCACTTGGGATATGTCTTATTCATTATGTTACATATTCAGAGGAAAATAACCCCCATTTAGCCCGTTTCATACTCTTTCTCCAGTTTACTTTCCTTTAGATTGGCTTTTCCTACTGACAAGTTTAGTTGTATAAAGTAACAGAACACATGAGTTTTTTGTGTTTCTGCTGCAACTTATAGATTGACCTTCTTGTGCCTTACAGTTTATTAAACTTCTTTTGGTCTAATTGATTATTGGAAGATCAATTGGCTTTGGGCATACAAGATTAAGAATCTGACAGGAGAGGATGGAGGATCAGGGATCGGCTAAGGTGAAGGACAGAGCAGTAGCAAAATAATGCCGAGCATCTTCTACCAGGACATCTGATGTTCCCTTAACGATTCATCCCATTAGGACTCTACCTCAAGACAGTGACACTGAGATCCAAATGCTGAGCTCAATGTCAGAGCCTTTCATGTCTTGACAGCATTTGACATGGACGTAGGAATCATCTACTTCTAGCAGCCAGTTCTTATCATTGGCCCTTCTGTTTGCCATAAACCACAGGGGTTAGGTTGTGTGACTCCGTGGTTCCTAAACTCTAGATTACGGCATGTGACTCGGCTGACTTTTGGGGGAGGTTTCCCCCCATGCCTCACACTGGAACATTCTAGTTCAAAAATCTGAGAGAGAGCAGAGTCTTGCGTTGCTACATATCCCCAATGACCTTCTGATGTGCAACCCATTTGAAAAGTGAATTCATCCTGGGATCAACCTTTGGAAACATAGCATTATGTGGCACAGGACACCTGCGTTTTCAATCTAGCTCTTATAGTCCCTAAGAGGGTTTGGAGGGGGTGAGAAACTTTTGGGAGGCCTAGATTTAGCAAAAGTAGTAGCATTTCAGTCATTACAAGAAGATTAAATGCTTTTGTCAGTATGTGATTTCTCAAGGTTTGGACAACCACATGTATGAGTGTGGTTCATTGAGTTCCCCCAAAGAACACAGTAACTTTAATAGTAGCTACCATTATTTAAGCATAAAAAATAATCCAAAGATATGTACAGATTATTGAATGCTTCTGCACACAACTTTCAGACTTTCTAGCTCCACATTTGTCTGTCTCTGCTTAATCTAACTACCTCTAAACTGCTTTTATTTTTATTTATTTTTTTTCTTTTTTGTTTTTCATCTTTGCCTTCATAGCTATGTCTGCTTTTGATTCACTGAGTTATTGGTTCTTTTTCTAATCAAGATTTCTGGTACCAGTCACCATGCTAGCCTTGGTCTAACCTTTGCCACAAACTACCCTCTGGCCTGACAACATCCTCAAATGTGCTTTTAGAGTTGCTACCAACTGACTGTTGCTTTCTTGAAAATGTACCTATCTAGAGAGCAATAGGGTGTCCTGACCAAAAAAAAAAAAAAAAAAAAATAGCACTTTCTTGCCATCTAGACCTACCAAGAAGACCTTAAGATTCTCCTCAGCTGGATTAAACTTTAGAGAACCTTCTTCCTGCCTCTAGCCCTCTAACTATCCATGGGCCAATTACTTTAGAAAACTTGTAATCCCAAAATTATCTTCCCCTCTGAGATTTAAAACTTTAAAACAGTCTCTTGGCGCTTTTCCAGCCAGGATAGTCTTTGTCAAGGACCTCTGAACCATCCCTTTGAAAGGTAATCAAAGATGTTACCTATTTCCCAATCTATGTGGGAGGGGAGGAGCCTAGCTTCAATAGGTGCCTTGGTCCTTTTTTACCTCCATTCATAAAAATACAAGAACGTTTCTTTTTCTTTTTGGTATGATTCCCCTTCCCATTATAACAGCCTTGAACAAATTTTTCCTTGCCTGTTTAATTTTGTCCTGCACGATGTTTGCCTTGACAGGGCTAATGTTTGTCGTATTACTCTAAATATAGAGATTACTAAGATATTCTATTACTGATTTAAAAATGTCTAGATCAATATGAAAAACATTTTCCTTAAAATCGTTGTTTATTTTATAGTGTTGTTACATTATTTTGTATCTGATAGCATCAGGCTGCTTTACGTCACTTAAATAAATGCAAGCATATCCCTCATAATAATTTATATCAAACTATAGAATATTATTTTATAATGTGAAATCACTTTTATTTGTACAAATGATGAAACATAATGAAATTTGTATACAATTAAGGAATATTCCAGATATTTTTCCAAGAACCTATTCTCCCTTATAAATACTCACATACTTAGCTTAATAGATCATGTCCTGATTTTTGTCCCATTTTATAGTTGCCGTACTATATTGCATTAATTTTTGCCAAATGAGTCATATGAAATGAAGGTCATCATTATTCGTACATATGCTATAATTTCATAAACATATCTGGCTGTTTCAATTTTTACTGTTTCTGGCTCAATTTATAAGACTTATCTCTTGAGTGTCCT
The DNA here is from genome assembly GCF_964194185.1 of Rhinolophus hipposideros. NCBI lineage: Eukaryota > Metazoa > Chordata > Mammalia > Chiroptera > Rhinolophidae > Rhinolophus > Rhinolophus hipposideros. The sequence goes on along the minus strand of NC_138047.1, from coordinate 87,516,444 downwards.
TTGGGGATTTTCTACACTGAGAATTGGAAAAAACAGTAAGTTATATATTTTATACATTTCTGATTGATATTTTTTCTTTGTGAAAGTTTATCATTTTTATTCGCTTTATTTTTCAAAAAAGAGTATTCATTGCAGAATAAAATAGAATTATATAATGATTTATGGACTCTTCAACAACCACCTAGTGAATGATAGCACCTTCTTATAATATTCAAGAGAAATTATAAAGTTTATCAGTCATCTAGTATATTCTTACTGATTTGCCACCAGAATGCTTTAAGGACTCTCTTAACTTTTAATTCAAAATAGTGAGACTTAAATGTTGTATTTTTAAAACATTAAGGATATATTGTTTGATGTAATTTTCTGGGCTTTTGTTTTTGTTTTTGTTTCTTTTTTCATATTCACCAACTACCTGTAGTTTGATCCACTGCATTTAACTGTTGAAGATGCACCTTTAACACGTTCATCACAAATAAAAACTTTGGTTTGAAAAGTAGACAGATAAGATTGGAGACGAGGATTTCTAACTGCATTTTGTCATGAAAGATGATTCAATTGAGTTTCACCTTTAGGTTGAAGAAATAGGAGAACAGACAGCTCAAGTTTTCCAAAGTTTCACTGTGAGAATGTGGCATAACAAAGACCTGACTCAGGGTCTCAATGCACCAACCTCCAAGTTTCTAACTACTAACTACTGAGCAAAAGTTCCTCTTTAGTAAACTGCTTGGGAGCAAGTGTGCATTTCCTCCTGCTCCCTAGGTATTACCTGGCACATCCTTATGATTCAAGGTTCAATTTGCTATATATTCTTTTGATTGTTTTCCACTACTAAAATCCACTGATTTTAGAGAAATGTGCAATCGACAGTGCTATAACTAGATGTGAAATATCACAATTCAGTAGTCTGTAATCAAAAATCAGATATTCAGTTTTCAATTTAAAATTTTTGATGTGCTCGGAGGTGATTGTATGTCTGGATTTGGAAGTATAATGAACTTCATGTATTTTGAGAACTTCTTTCTCTCTAATCCCAATTCCCCTTAATTTCCCATTGCTTCATGAGTGTTCTGTAGCCCTCTCACCCCATATCAACATAGAGTGGAAAGTAAGTGTCCCTTGGAGCTAGTTGTATTCCCATTCTTTAAATTAGCTGATTATGGGCTGAGGTAGATGTCATTCTCTCAGAGGTGTGGAACTACTCTCTCTAAAATGACCAGTCTCAACAGACCAATTAAGCCAAAGAATGCTGAGCCTGCTTCCGACAGGTAAAGCTCTCAAAACACACAGCAACTGTCAGCCTATGTACCTCTAAGCAATTTCTCTGAGAGAATTTTTTGAAAGGTTGAGCTAATGGGTTTGAGTACAGCTGTGCACAATGTTTTGCAGAGCCAGCAAAACTAAGGAAGTGTAAGTTTTGCCAGTTTCCTAGACCAGCGGTTCTGTGCTTTCATAAGCAAGACTATGTAAATGTGAAGAATTCCTTCACTACAAAAGACTGCTTTTCATTCGGGGTCAACAGACGTTTTTTGAACTCAGACCACCCTGTGGCCTTCAGCTGCTTAAACATAAAAGGGCAAGTCAACTTTTACTGAATAGATTTGGTTAAACTTGTACTTTCATCCTTTTCCCTAAGCTTTTATCTTCTTTTCAGGGGAATTTCTCAGCAGCCTTTGCTGCATAACGGTATCTGAAATGCTGTCACCACTAATCGATCTGACTTTTTTGAAGGAGTATCATCTATTAATATTACGTGGGAATCAAGCTGCATACATTATCTTCATTTAACAAACTTTATTTCAGGATAGCATGAGATAGAATGAACCTAGGTTTCAGAATCCAACAGACCTGGATTAGAACCCTTAGTTCAACCACCTAATGGTTGAGTGTTCCTGGCTTCATTACTTAACCCCTTCCTTAGCCTCATTATTCTCATTCCCGTCTGACAGATTGTGGTAACTACATCTGTTCACACATTTGCAGTGTATCTAAAGCCTGTCTGGCACATCGTGCATGCTCAGTGAGTGAATCTCCCTTATCTATACTCTGCATAATTCTCAAAAATAAACTCAGTTTTGAATATTTCAAGAAAGATTATATTTTCAATAAAAGACTCCACTGAGTGTTCCAACCATACTCTTATGTTCACCAACATTATGATTGTCTTTCACTCTGGAAAGAGCAGTGTTTTGAACAAATCTGATCTACGAATTATGTTTCTATGGTGCGCAAACTGAGAATGATTTTTACATTGTTAAACTTGGATTAAAAAAAAGAGGATAATATTTTTTCACACATGAAAATGATATAAAATTGAAATTTCAATGTCTGTAAATAAAATGTAATTGGAACACAGACAAGCTCACATGTTTAGATATTGGCTGCTTTAGTGTCACATGGCCTGGTGGAATATTTGTAACAGAAACCACATAGCCTGCAAAGCCTAAAATATTTATCTGGCACTTTAAAGGTAAACTTCATGGACACATATTCTGTAACATTAGGTAAGATCATGTAAATATGTTAAAAATACCTTTATTGAGTACATCACTGATCAAAAAGTATTAACCCAGATGTTAAAATCTAATATGGAACCAACCAAAATAAAATACACATTGACTTCATTTATTGTTGCTTATTATTTGTTTGTTTTCTGGAATGTGAATGGCAGAGATGGGGGAATGAAGTCCAAACACACACTTTATTACAGAGAACATAGTCTGGAGGCAGGAGAAGTTTCCAAAGCCCTAATTTTTTTAGTAAAGTCTCTTGTTATTTTTATCACTAATTTTCTGCCTAGGAAGACAAATTTGCTATTTGGGATCTAATAACCACTAGTCTTCAGTCATCTGTAAAATTCTAAAATTTAAATTGAGATGGTTCTTACCAACTTTTGTCAGAAGTTCCCTTATTACTCTTGAACTTAGTATTTCACTTAATGCCAAAATTAAAAGTATGCTATACTATATATTTTGTGAAAACCTACTCTTGAACTCTTTAAAGTGGTCTTTATGACCTCTAAATTCAGTTGTCCAGAGTTTGTTTTAGGAAATAATGGAAAACACAATGCATTAATTGTTTGACACTGTGGCCTCCTGTTCTATAAAATAATTAGAAATCATATTATTTTATTCTTTGTACTTTGTACAGAGTTTTCTTGAATATTCTAAACATGTCTGAAGCTACGGTATTTTATTTGAAAATTCTATGAATTTAGTGCATTTTATTTAAATAATAAAATTGGAATAATGTTGAGAAAAAAAGTTGAGAAAAGGTACACATATTATATTTTCTTGTGTCCTTATAACTATTTCATGTGTTCTTCAAATTTTGATCCCCAAGTAAATTTGTCCATGCACCTACACATTCAACTGAAAAGATGGATGAAGGACAAAAGGTTTTATCCAAAAAAACAGGACAGTAAAATAAGCTGTTAAAAATTAGGGCAGCATGATAGGCAGGAAACAATTAGGGCACTGCAATTCAGAGATAGGGAGAAGTAGAGGGCAAGAAATAAGATAATATGACAGGTGAAGAATGACCTGGGTCTTTACATTATAAAGGAGGAAGATGGAATACTTTGATAGGGAGGGAAAATCAAATGAACATCTGCTGACTCAAAATGTGTCAACACCCCAAACGTGAGATATGAAACTAAATAGGAAAAGTGGTAGTTAAGGGCTCCAGATTGTTCATGAGAAATTAAAGAGATTTTTTTTGAAGATGAAAGAGATTTTTCTGTTCTTGTAAGAGTAAACACATTTTTGTCTTTGGGTGTTTCCTTTTCCAATATGTATCCAAGTTGCTAATGTATTTTGTAAATTTTTAATAGATTTTTAAAAATCTTAACACATTGTACACAGTAGATTTGATTTTTTAAATACCGTATTTGAAATAACTCTAGTTCTACTTAATGTAAGTATTATTCAAAAAGTTCACATGGTGTGACTATTAAGGCTGATTTATTTAAAACCTAAATAATCCATTGATATTCTAGCACATAACAAAATATTCAAATATTTACAATACAATAGTGCAAGCTTTTTCATATATGAAAGTAAAATACAATGTCCACAATTAATATTTGTATGGTTCTAATTTCATTTCTGATTTGTTTTCCTAAAACTTCTATTTCAAAATGCATTGACAAAATTAAACAGACAAGTAAACAATAATCACTCTTCCCCCAAAATAATAACAAAAACAGGAATCAGAACAATAACAACAACAATGAAAAGAAGGGTCAGATCTACTAGATAATGTAGGATGTTTTTTAACAGCAATTTCCATCTAAATGATGTGAGCACTACATGAGGAATAGCAGTCTGAAGGAATATGCATTTTCTCAGTGTGAGACAAATACCCCTTACCAAAACTTAATGGACTTCATAACTCTTGAGAAGAAAACCAATAGAAACCAGCAAATGTTACCCCATGCCATACCCAATATCAGCAGTGTGCTCTGAATGCTCTTATTTACTTAGAAATATTTTGTGCTCATATGTTTGGAAACTACCCAATGATTGCAATAAGGTAGTATTTTTGTTTGTTTGTCTGTTTCCACAATTTCAGAGAAGATGAAATTCATTTATTAAATTCTGAGGCATTTTGACAGAGTTTTAATGTGCAAACTGGCTCCAAATATTTAGACTGTATTACATGTGTGTGGAGAGGCACGTCTTAAAAATAAACAAAAATAATGATTACCACAGGGATATTATGCAGCTAAGATCAAAGAATAGTTTACTGTGATCTGAAAAAAAATAAAAATAAAAATAACAAGGAGATTTTGTAGTGTCTCTTGTGGAAATGGAAATTCAAGGATATTTTTTTGTTGTTGTTCAAGGATAAGCCCAATTGGAAATTCACCAGTTTTATATCTTCAGATGAATCTGTCAAATATACTCTGCAAGTAGTAAAAGTAGGTTTGTTTTTAAAGTTTCTTAATCACCATTTATATCAGTTGTTTAATGTAAGTGGTCCTCCTGACCCCTACAATGATTCATCTTTTTATTTGTCAGGACTTGTTTTTTGTACTCACTTCTTTCACACAATTTATTCTTAAATCCAATCTTAATTGCTTGTCAGAGAACCAAAAATTTCAAGACAGTACCAATATTCTGTAGTAGTTTGCAACCATTGAAGAATTATGGTGTTTGTTCTGTTACTTAACTCCCTATACACTTAGAAGTTAAAATTATTGGAGACAAATTCTATCATGAATCACTAAACTCATATATATATATATATATATATATATATATATATATATATATATGCATATATATATATGAGTTCATATATACATATATATGTACATATACACACACACACAGGATAACAAAAATATATATGCATATTTTAAGAAAAGGAAAAAACTGTATTAAAATTATAGTAATATATACCGATAACAAAAGATGAATACAAGTCATGTGTATACATTATTTTGGCACCCCAGTATACAGCAGGGGTGCCAAAAAATGTATACAAGTGGACACTTTGGTCAACGTTGCTCAAGCAGTAGTTCACTGTAATCAAAACTGTCTGGACACTGTTGGTAACCACTTTGAGTGTCTCTTGTAATTGCAAAAGTCAAATTTGACTTGTATTCATCTTTTGTTATTGGTATATATTGAGTATTACAGTAATTTTAATATAGTTTCTATATATATGTGTATACACACACACACAGACACACATAGATAGAAGGTTGGACAACTAAGTTCAGGAACTCATCCTAGAAAAAGTGTTACATACCTCATTATCACTGTGGTCACCTTTGAAGTACTCCCCTTGGGAAGCTATGCACCAATGCTAGTGCCATGTCCACCCTTCAAATAAATTTCAGAACTCTTTCTGGAATGTCCATCAGAGCTGTCATAGTGTTACCCTTGATGTCCTGAATGCCATCAAAATGTCTTCCTTTCAATATTTCATTTAATCTTTGGGTAAAAAAAGAAGTCATCGGGGGCCAGATCATGTTCCAATACAGTTATTTGTTTGCTGGCTAAAAACTCCCTCACAGATAGTGCTGCGTGAGCTGGTGATGGTGATGCAAGAGCCATGAATTGTGGGCAAAAAGTTCAGGTCATTTTCATGTAACTTTTTCACACAGCCTTTCAGCATTTCCAAATAGTAAACTCCTTAACTGTTTGTCCAGTTGGTACAAATTCATAATGAATAATCCCTCTGATACCAAAAATTTAGCAACATCATTGCAACAAGTTAACAAGTTTATGAACTTGTCAGACCTTGAGTGTGTATGCGAGTGTGTATGTGTATATACATTTATACAGAAAACAAGATTATATTGCAAGAAAATTAATCCTATTTTTCTCTAGAGCTTGAAATGACTTCATTTTGAACCAGATATTCTGTTTACAACATATGATAAGATGATCAGTCATATTTAGAATATAGATACCAAGTGATGATATGGAATTTCCTTTATAAAATAACATAACCTGTCAAAATGATACATGAGCACTTACTTTCTTTGGTGGCTGAATGTTATGCAATCTCTCTCAAGGGTATTTATGTCTTTACATCCCAGGTGCCCAGCTGTATTCTAAACCAAGTACTAATGCCACCTACCCAAGCCACCTGCTGATCACCACTAGATCCCCAGATTCAACTCGATCCTCCTTTTCTTGCCAAGAAGCTGTATCAAATCTCTTGCTTTGATCAAGATTTTGTATTTTTTGTCATTATCATGAGCACACACACATTCCTTCTTTTTCCAAAGTAGGTATCAAAGAATAGATTAAGCAAAATTAGGATACTCTTGCATCTGTTCCCAATTCAGAATCACTACTTTAGGCAAACAAGACCTTCAGTACTGCTCCAAGGAACATAGACAGACTGACATGGATCTCTAAGAAACACTATCTAAGGAGTCCTCAGTTCGTATTTCAAGTTAGATGTCATTCATTCATCCCTTTATTCAGTTTCTTGTCCAATTAAGAAAACTATTGTTAGTTCCCACTATGTGCTAAACACAGACAGTCGTAGTCCTGGGAGTAATAATAGCAGCTGTTTTTATTGGGTGTTTCATATATACACTGAACTAAAAGTCTGACACTTACTTGTCAGGATAGGGCTTGCAAAACCACATGAAGTATGTGCTAAGATTATACCCACTGTAGAGGAAAGCAAATCGTCAGTTAATTTACTTAAGCTGAGTTACATAGCTAATTAGGAACAGAGTACAATTTTAATTCAGTCACTGCAATTCAGATTACACTGTTTGTCACTAAAAAATAAGGTTTCTGGTTTATGCATTCTCATAATCCAGTGGTAGAAGTCAAGCATTAAACAGATAATTGCACCATAATTAGACTAACAGAATCAGGCGTAGTGGTTGCAGTAGATAGAGATGATGTAATAGCACATGCAGAAGGAAAATATTTTTGAATTAGTTACCTTAATTCATTACTGTGTTGCTTCCAGTGCCTTTAAATAGGTTGTTATGCAAGATGATACATGGAAAGGTTCAGTGCATTCTTTAACTCATATATGTGAAGTGATTGCTTTCTTATTTTTTAAATTTTTTTTTCCATGTCTATATTCATGGCTGGCATTTTGCATTACCAATTCACTGCTCAGTTTCCGTTTTATAACAAAGTAGAGGAATTTAATGTCATTTATTAGTTAATAGTGATTAAATAAAATTAATTTCTTCCAGGTTTACTTGATTTAAAAATGTGTAATTATTGTAAGACTAAGAAATCATTCCTATTAATTTACAAGTTCTACATCATATACACACACATATACCTATGTATATATATGATGCATGTATCTCTATGTAGTTAGCTAGCTATATCTATCAACTTTCTATCAATATCTTGATTCCATATCTGCCTTCGCTTACTGCCCCATTTTTTTGTCGCTTTTTACACAAAAACTCAAATAGTTACTGTAATCCATTCTGACTTCCTGAATTTCTTTGCTGAACTTATGCCCCCAAACTCCACTGAAGCTGTTCATGTATATTATCACCACTGACCTCCCTATTATGAAGAACAATAGTCCTGAGTCTCTCCTCATCTAAAGTGCTCTCTCAGAAGTATTAAAAAAAAAAATTGAATCCCTCTTTCTTCAAAAACCAAATTCTCTGACTTCTGTGACACTATTGACTCCTGATTTTCTTCCTGCTCTACTGATGTGTCCTTCTGAGTTCAATTTTTTGGGTTCTACTCCTTTTCTTAAGTTCTAAATATAGTTTGCCTGAGAGATGAATTGTTCAGAGGCTGTTCAGAGACTTTTTACTTTTTACATTCTTACCTGGTGATCTCATCCTGTATATAAATATGAATCTATCTATATATCTATGATATACCGACAGCCCTAAATGCTATGCTTAATTTCAGTCATGTATCATCCACATTAATTCATTAATCCATTCATTTTATTTTTCTTTCAAAAAAGAGTTTTCTTTTTTTTTTTTTTTTATGTTCACAGCTCTTTTGTAAATGCAAGGAATTTAATTTTGAACAAGCCAGATAAGATCTCTACTTGCATGATGCCTTTTTTTCTGGAATATTTTGGAGTAGATGAGCACTTTTTGTGACTCTTAGGACTCTTTGATTATGATATAAAGCCTCAAGCATTCGGCCGTACTAGACTTTCCAGAGGGCACTTATAATGCAATGTTGCTGTATTCTTCTTTTACAAGAATATTTAAAATCCTGCAAATAAAAATATGGCAATTCAATCATTTTACATCTATATATATGTATATACATATATATACATACATACATACATACATATATACAGTCATTGTATTTATTGCACTCCAGATACAGGAAGTTATTCAGTCAAAATAAGTTTGATATGTAATTGATGCTTGCATTTCATAATTATACACACTGCAGTGATATGCAAAGCAACAGAAATAGGCATAGTTTTATCTTGAATGAGCATATAACACAAAAAATCATGTTTTCGATGCTGACGGATGAAAAAAAGGATTAGTATCAAGACCCATGTTAAGCACAAACAAGAACAGAATACTACATTAATAGGTACACACCTCATATACATAGTATCTGTATGATTGACTGAGTACGAAAGTTGTGCATTTAAAAATTGAGGGGCCAATAGATATTTGCTATTGAAGTGATATTCAGCCCCAAACACCATGTGTTATTTTTTGAGGGCAAAATTCTGAGTGTAATCAATGTAATAAACAATAAATAAGGGGCTCAACAGTGACTAACACATTCAATACTCTCATGCCTTTTAGATTTCAATCATTCTTAGAAACACAGTTCAGTGTCTGCTACAACATCATATATTAATATCTAGTTTACTTTATAATGGGTAGAATATGCTGAATTTTCATCTTTCTAATAATTAGCTATAACACTCCATGTTAAATGAGGCCAAATCTTACATTATAGCAACAATCCTGCATATCCATTGATAATCAATCCCCACATTTATATTTACTCAAACTGACAATAAAGCATCCCCCTTTTAATGGGTAAAATGAGTGGCAAGAGGGATTAGATTTTGGGTTTCTGCTCAGAGTTATACACAGAGGATCTGATTCTGCTTGAGAATTCAGATTTCAGAGCAACTTTTCTCAACCCTGATAGAAAATAGAGAAACTTTAAAAATATCTATGTATAAGTCCTACCCGTAGAGATTCAAATTTGATTTGTCTAGCAGTAGGGCTCATAGTGTTCTTTTTTAAAATTATATATATATATATATATATATATATATATATATATGTATATTTTAATATCTGTATTATTTCAAAGCTTCACAGATATTTCAAATGGCAGCCATGTTTAGGAATCACCCAACCAAGCATGATTGCATTGGTTGAAATAATCATGGGAAATAGATGACATTTAAAGGAGTAATAGAAAATATCTTTTAACAGAGACGTGAGTAGAGTTCAGAGGACCAAGAAGGATGGCATCAGTAACATCTGGAAGTTGTTAGTCCCCCAAGTTTGTAGCGGAAAGGTAAGGGACTGGTGTTAATAGAACCTGGCACGCATTGTAGCCAATGGAGAGGGGCTTCCGGAGAGGAACCTTGGCCATGAAAAACAAACAAACAAACAAAAAACACACCAAAAAATAAGACCCTGTGTGGGAGAGATATAGGTGTGTATGTAAAGGCGGAGAGAGATAAACAGCCTTTTCTCTCCCTTCTACTGCTTTGCAATCTCTGGCCAGTACCACCCTTCAATAGCATCTAACTAAAAGGTCAAGGACAACAGAGTTTAAGACTTAGGTCATGAAGTAGTCAGTTGAATATAGAATAAGCTGTGAGGACAGGATCTATATATATATATATATATATATATATATATATATATATATATATATATATATATATATATATATATACAGGATATATATATGCTATATATATACCTACATATATATATTCTTTAGTTCAATTTTTTTAGTCATGATTCTATATCTGTATATGTATAACTTTATTCTCAAGTTCTAGATATAAATTTGCACACAGTATGCTCTGTGCATTTATATAATGTTTTTTTAATTTTATAAAATTGAAATTTGAAACATTTGTTTATTTTAAAAATCACCGCATTGACTAGCTGAACTTTAAACTGAAAATAACGGTACTACAAATTCTGTGGTAGTGTGATAATTAATAACAATCAACTTGTAGACATTTTATACCTTGGTCCTGAATGGGGTGGTAAGACTCAAACATACTTTAAAATAGTTTTTATTCTAAAATATTACCACAATCACTTCAAAAATTATTTGGCAATAAGTAAATATAAATCCCTTTCTTTCACATTAATTGACTTCCAAAGAAGTTTTATCAGTTATCTTTTAAATCATCTAAATTTCAATTAATGAGAAATCTAAAGCTAAGAACTATTACAGACACTTGAGTGATTTATAGACTATTTGTGGAATTTAGCATATATAATTGATATTTGTGAATGATCCTGAATCCATTCCAGATAGGTGGGTCTGGGCAACATTTTTCCTTCACAGTATCATAGGATTGATGAGGAATTCAAGCCCCCAAAATGCTCAACAAGTAATCAATTCAATAAAATAATTTGTACTGATTGCCTGGTGATCAAGATATAATGTTGAGCATATAAATTGATGATACAGAAACAAAGAATTGGTGTTCCCTACATCAACCCTTTGAGACAATATGCATTCAAATATATATCAGACAAAAGGCTAATTGATCATTATTTGTGTGGGTCTAGTTCCGTTCTCAAAATTGCAGGCTTTCTGGATCTATAAAACTCCCTTTGTATTCCTAAAAACTTAGAAGACCCCAGGAATTTTTGCAAATGGCCATTTTGTCCATATTCCCACAAGTCTTCTGGCTTTGAGATTCTGGTTAGGTGTCATACTGCTCTCTCATCTACTTTGTCATCTATTGTCATCTCTGCTAAAAATAAATAAATTAATTAATTAATTAAAAAAATAAAATAAAATAAAAATGTACTAACATTGTGGGACAACCATCCTCTTCTTTTTTCCAAGTACCTTATGACATTCCATCTTGATTGTTATTTCAAATAGTGGCCTCCTTGTTCTTGGTATATACTTGTCATTCCAAGCCTCTAGTCTTTGCGTTACATTTTTTTTCTGATTGAAATGATCTCCACTCATATGACAAAGTAACTCACTGTCATCTTCATAGATCACATCACCTTCTCAGCAAAGTCTGCTCTGAGTACAGTAATTACAAGCATATCTTTTTGTCTTTTTGTTTATCTCGTATAAAGTATTGTCTTCTGACAATGATATAATTTATTTCTTGTAGTATTTCCCTCCATTATAGTACTCCCATGAGGGCAGGGATTGTTGTTCTCCGTTGTTTGTTCACTGTTGGAGTTTCAGAAACCAGCTTGTTTTAAGCAATATAAGTATCTGTTGAATGGAGCAGATATATCCACCATGATAGCTATGTATTTTCACATTCACTGTAATCGATTTAGAAATAACAGTCCATTTTTGTAATTGATTTATAAATGATTTCTAAAAATAACAATAGATAGCACAACCTGTGTAGTATGAAGCTGAAGCATTATTTACAGGGAGCTTTTCAGCCTTAAATGTTTAATTTTTAAAGAAGACAGAATCAAGATAATTGGCTAAACATCTGAATTACAAAGTTCAAATACTTAAGGCAGAATATGCTGGCAGAAAGTAGAAAAGAAAAAAAAAACTTAAATAAAAACTCAGTTATTCTATAAAGGGAATTATATAGGCAAACTCTTGTCAAGGTGATTAAGGGAAAAAAGAGATAAGACAATCTTACGACTTTTAAAAAGGGGGATATGATCATAGGTGCTTCCAAAATTAAATAGTAAGGTACATATCACAAAAAATTATAAGCTATACATTTTAAAATGTTAATGAAATTGATGGAGAAATAGTTATAAAATTACAATTTAACAAATTAACTCAAGAAGAATTGTAGAATCTGAAAAAATTTTAAATAATTAAACAAATATAATTAGTAATTAAAAACTCTCTAACAAACAAACAAACAAAAAAATCAGATTTCCAGAATGATTTACAGGTATATTTCATCAAATATTTAAGAAACACTAATTCCACTTGGACACAAACTCTTCAAGACACAATTACACTTGTACACAAATTCTTACAAAGGGAAACACCACACCTGTTCAAGGTATTTTACAAGGCTAGCACACCTGGTATCAAAACCATTAAAGGACATTGTGGGAAAAAGAAATGCTTAAAAGTAAATTTACTCATAACAGAGATGTCAAAATCCTAAAGAATTTATTTTACAAATCTAACAATTTATACATAGAAAGATTGTACATCTTAACCATTTAGATTTTCTACGAGTGTATAGTAGTGTTTCAGCATTACAAAATATGTTATTATAATCACCACATTACCTTTTCTTTATTACGTGGATTAAAATGTTTTGATAAAATCAATAAACTCATAATAGCAATTATTAATAAAAATAATGTAGTAAAATATATCTGCAAATATAATATCATGCTTAATATAGGAAATGTGGAAAGCAATTTCTTAAGATTTTGAAGAAGACAATGAATGATCCATTAAATTACCACCTCTGTTTATGTTTTGTCTAAGGTTTTAGCCAGTACATTGTAATTATACAATAAAAAAGATAAGTAAAGATAGTAAATAAATACTCATTATTTGCATTTGCTAAAATCATTTACACAGGAAAGTTAAAAAAATAAAACCTTAGAAAGCTAGAACTAATGGATTTGTTTAGCAATATTGTGTGATACAAAATCTATAAAAAAACTAAGATTGAATTGATTTGCAATTCTATATGCCAGCAACAATTAGTAGGTAAAGTATTAAAACCTATCATTTGAAAATCATATATAGATAGTTATATTGTGTGTTTGTGTGTTTGCATTTTAGAATATATTTTAACCTATAAAAATGTACCTAAATATGTATGAAATTATAACTTGATATGTGCAAGACAATTATGTAGAAGAATATGGTCTTTAGAAAATAAGTGAATGCAGAAATATTCTGTTTCTGGATAAACCTTTAGAACTTACTAACTGGCTTTCAGAAAAAATAAAACAAAACAAAACAACAACAACAACATCCAAACACACTGCTGTTGGATGCAAGATTGAAACTACACATATCTTTGGCAACGAACTAAGTTCCAGGAAATGCAAACTTCACTCAAATTACAAGAGCCTGGAGAAATTTTAAAAACTCAACGAATAAAAATGTCTGGGAGAGAAAGATAAACTGGCTTCCACACATAGATTCTTGGGACATTGCTCCATCCATTAAATCCTACAATACCTGAGTGGTTAGTTAATTCTCAAGTGTTTCAGTTCTCATTTGTAGAGTTACTAAGAAAACTCCATAAACCAAGAGACAAGATGACGTAAACTACTGATTGTGTGTAATGTGTAACATAATATATAAATATGAGTAGAAGATATTATTATAGTCATTTATTTTACAGCATTGTGTTTTAATTATAAACACTTATTTTACTGCAATTACGGTATTTATTTTTGGGGAAACCATTTTACTGTGGTGGGTGGTTTTAAAAAAATGGCCACAATGCTTCCTATATGCAAGCCCCTTTGAAAAGTGAGTTTCCAGTTCCTTCCACCAAAATATGGAGTCTATGTTCTCACTTCTGGAATCCAGACCACTCAGGTGGCTTGCTTTGTCCAATAGGACTTTAGCAATCGTGATGCTAGCACAGAATTCAAAAGTTCTTGTACATTTGGGTTGCCCTCTTTTGCTGCAACAAAGTCTGAGATCATCACTCTATGACCAAGTCTAGTTAGCCATTTTAAAGTACACAATTCAATGGCATTTAGTAAATTTACAGTATTGTACAACTACCTCTATCAAGTTCCAGAACATTTTATTATGTCCAAAGAAATCCATACTCATTAAGCAGTCACTCCTTATTCCTCCTTTCCGCAACCCCTGGCAACAACTAATCAGCTTTCTCTCTCTATGAATTTACCTATTTTGGATATTACTATAAATTCAGTAATACAATATGTGCTGTTTTACATCAGCCTTTCCTAAGATTAGCAAAATGTTTTTGGAGTTCATGTGCATTGTTGCATGTATCAATGCTTTATTCTTTTTTTATGCTGAATATTCCAGTGTACGCATATATACCACATTTTGTTTATCCATTTATCTATTAACAGAGATTAGAATTGCATTTTTCTTTTGGCTATAGCAAATAGTGATGCTATGGACATTCATATACAAGGTTGTTTTTTGTTTTTGTTTTTTTGTGGTTTTTTTTTTTTTTTGAGTATCCATTTTCAATTCTTTGGTATATACTTTGAGGTGGAATCTCAGGGTTAGATGATAATACTATGTTTAAATTTTTTGAGCAACTGTTTCAACAGAGCATGCACCATCCACCTTACACAGCTATATTCCTCCTAGTAATGCACAAGGGTTCCAAACAATTTTTCCACATTGTTGCCAACATTTGTAACATTTTATTTCTATTATTATTACTTTATTATTGCTACTCAAGTGAATGTGAAGGGGTATTTCATTATCATTTTATTTATATTTCACTGATGCTGCTGACAAACTTTTTATGTCTTGTTGGCTATTTGTATATCTTCTCTGAATTAATGTCTGTAAAAATCCACGGCCCATTTTTTAACTGACTTATTTGTCATCTTATTTCTTTTTTTTAGTTGTAAGAGTTCTTTATATATTCTGGATACCAAACCCTTATCAAATATATGGCTTATAAATGTTTTCTTCCAATATATAGGTTATCTTTTCATTTTCTTGAATATGAGTCTACTAGAACACTCATGCACTGCTATTTGGAATGCAGAATTGTACAGCAATTTTGTAAGTAGTTTGGAAGAGTCTTTTCATGTTAAACAATTTATTTTTTATTATTATATAGCTCAGCATTCTCATTCTTAGGACATTTTCGAAGAGAAATGAAAACATATTTTAACACGAAGAATTAATGTGAATGTTCATGGAAGCATTATTTATAATTGTTAAGAACTGGAATTAATGCAGTGTTCATCAAATAGTGAATGGCGAAACAAAACAAATTATACTGCATATACTGCATATATGCATATTATGGAATACTTCTCAGAAATATAAAGGAATAACCTATCGATATAGCAATAATGTGGCTGAATCTCAGGGATGTTATGTTGTGTGAAAGCAGTCACACCAAATAACTATATGTTGTGTTATTCCATTTATAGATAATTTATTAAATTTGTATTGGAGTTTTTTAATGATGGAATCATTCAGGTTTTCTTTTTTTTTATTTTTTGAGTCACTTTGATAGTTTATATTTTATTTAGGATTTGACAATTATTCCAGGTTTCAAAAACTATTGGCATAAAGTTTGTAGTACTTTAATTTCTTAGATAATATTTGAATCTAGAATGTTTTAATTCCTGTTTTCTTGTATACTGATGTACCACTCTCTCTTACTCTCTAAATCTTTGGATCAATCTTGTAAAGTACTGAATATTCTGTCTTCACAAAACCGATTTTTTGGGGTTTTTGTTTGTTTGTTTGTTTTACTTTTAAACTTCCTTTTCTGTGTCATTTTAAATATTTCCTTCTCACTCTCTCTCTCCTGTCTCTTCTTCCTTCCCACCCTCCCTCTTATCCTCCTTTCTTTTTTAATGGAATATACTAGGAGAAAATACACAAATCAGAGACATTCAATATGATGACTTATTCCAAATTTGGTACAGTGTAACTGTCATACATGCAAAGAAGTAAGAAAATAAGAACTGCTTTAAGACCCCTTTTTGTCCATTACTAGATTGTTTTTGAAGGTCATATGCTATCATTATAATTAATAATCAATCTTTATTATGCAAAGTTGGAGGAGTTAAATGGAATCAAGTCCACAGGTGGAATTTCCTCACAGACAAAATGTTGGAAACATAAGTATGCTGTTTGTTATTAAAGTTAATGGTTTAATCCTAATGATGACAGTACAGCATAATTCTTTTAACAATCTAAATTTCTAAAAGGAGCTTTCTTAGATGGAGTTTAAGTTGCACCCTGTAATTTCTGGGTAAGTACCTGCAAATTACATTCTTACACCTCAATTTCCTTATATCTAACATAGAAACAATAATAATTCTGCCACATTTTTCAATGGATTAAGTTAATATTTATAGGGTAGATACAATAGCATATGGAATGTAGTAAGCAATATAGAAGTATTTGTTTTAATTATTATAAAATTAATCTCATTTAAAATATAAGTTTAAGTGACTTGGTTCTGGAAAATACTTTTCATAAAGGCAATTTTATCATAATATAACTATTGCAGATGAATGAGCCACTACCATAATAATTTTCTTATTTAGTTTTCTGATTGACTCACAAACATATTTTTTTCTCATAAAATTCTTTCAATTGGATTTATCATCTTCTTGTCAATGACAGTTTGAAAATGCTGACTTTGGTGCTCGTTTGTTATAAAATGTTTTTTTATAAAAATATTGTCAGAAACCAGAAAGTTAAAGTAATAAACACATGATTACCTAAATGATATTATGGCATAAAGATTTTTTTTTTAAGACTGTAGACATTTTTTGATGGAGGTTATACTATTTTATACAATTGCTAAAATTTATCAAACAATATTCTTAAAATGAGGGGATTTTATTATATAATTCATACTTTAATAAGTTTGGAGAAAATAAATATCTAATTTATTTTAATAAAAAAATAAAGAGTTAATTAAATATATGCATTGGTTATACTTGTGAAATATTTTATCTCTGAGACAGTAACAGGTGCTGATTAGTTTCAAATATAAATTGTGAAGTGTTAATTATGACATTTTTGGAGAATTCTCATAAATAATTTTTTGTTTTTACATTTTTTTTAAAATCCCAATGTTTAGCTATGATTAAGTAGTTATTTTTACTTTAGGAAAAGATACCAGAGGGCACACTTGCACCTGTCAGATTTATACTATCAGACCAATAATTAGTAATAAACTGAACAGTGAGAAAATAATTTATTATTTTATTCTTTCAATTCCTATAACAATAGTAACCCTGTAAACTTCAGGAAACCTCATAACACTGTCCTTATCTATTGAATGCACCAATCAACTAAATTACCCAAAACATGAAAAAGCCTATTCACTGAGCATCAGGAATTGACATTTTAATGTTTATTATTTCTCAAGTTTCTTAGTTATTCTGTAACTAATTATAATCAAGTATCTTTATAATGGATGTCTTCCACCTATATGATCTCTGCCTAATAATCTCCTATATTCCTATATACATACATAAATTATGTATAATAAATAAGGGGCCATTATTTTCTTATTTCTTGGCATGTATGGCAGTTACACTGTGCACTAAATTTGGAATAATTCATCATATCGAATGCCTCTGATTTGTGTATTTTCTTCCAGTACTTTCTATTAAAAAAGAAAGGAGAATGAGGAGGTGGGGGGGAGGAGCAAAAGAGAGGAGAAAGAGAGTGAGAAGGAAATATTTTTAAAAACACAGAAAGGGAAGTTTAAAAGTAAAAAAAAATAAAAATCAGTTTTATGAAGACAGAATATTCGGTACTTTACAATTGAACAAAAGATGTAGAGAGTAAGAGAGAGTGGCACACCAGTATACAAGAAAACAGGAATAAAAACATACTAGATTCAAATACTATTTAAGAAATTAAAGTACTACAAAATAATACAAATAATTTTTTGAAAACTAGAAGAATTGTTATATCCTAAATTAAATATGAACGATCAAAGTGACTCAAAAAAAAAGAAAAAAAGAAACCCTGAATGATTCCATAATTTAAAAAAACCTCCAAAATGAATATAATCTATACTTCTTAAAAAGTAGCCCAATTTCAGTTCAAAAACTGAAATTTTAAATAATACTACTAACAATAGCAATAAAATTTAAGTTATTGAGACTATATCTGACAATATATATGCAAGAACTCTGTGGACATATTTGTAAAACTTCTTAAAACATTAAATAAGGACTGAATTAAAAAAAATAACTCACATTTAGTCGTAGGAAATATCAGTATCATACAGGTATCTGTTCTCTTCAAATTGACCTATAGATTTATTACCATTTCAAACAAAATTTGAATAGGATGTATGAGAAATGTGAAAAACTGAAACGGATAATAAATAAGGAGGGACAATGTTTCCCGAATGCAATCATATCTTATATAAAGAGATAATAACAAATTAATGTGATATAAGCACAAGGATAAAAACGTTGATCAATAGAAAAGTGTAAAGAGCCAAGAGACTGACCCTTAGATGAGTGAAAATGCTAGATACATAGCAGAGATGAAATTGAAAGTTTATAGACGAAAACAGAATATTAAATAAATGAAGCGTAATTAGGTTCATAAGTAAGAGAAAAGAAAAGGGTGATTCTTACACCTTACAAAACAATGAATTTCAGATAGATTAAATAATTATGTATTTTAAATTTTTACACTAAAAGAATAATATTAACTTAACATTGAAAGAAGAAAATGTTTCTTAAGCTCCCCAAGCCATTATTTGTAATGGAAAAAATATTGATACATTTTAAAACATAAAAATTAAGAACAAATGTTCATTTCTAAAAATACCATAGCAAAAGTGAAAAGATAAGTCCCTTGGCTGAAGATAATAGCTGCGGGTGGATGAGTACACAGATTAATTCCGAAACATTCAAAAAGACTAAAAGTAACAAAAATAGATAATGTAATGAGATCTGCAGAAATTTCCCAGAAAACTAAGTACATATGCACAACTAATACAGAAAGGTATGCCGTTCCACAAGGAATCAGGAAAATGAAAATTAAAAACTAAATGAGAAACTGCATTTTAGTGATTGGTTGGTAGAAATGTTGAAGGCAGCATGGGTCCTATGGAACTACTATGGTACCCATTGTTGGTGACAGTGCACATCGATAAAACAAAGTTGGAAACTCATTGTTTTGTAGGATTGAACATTAAAATCGTCTATGATCTAGCCACGCTCAGCATAATCTCTGGAAAAACTTTTGAACTCAGTTGCAAGAATATACAAGAATGTGCATAGCAGTTTTTTTTTTTTTCTTTTCAATTTTTTTTGAATGGGTACAAATTGTCTACCTGCATGACAATTGGTAAATAATTTGTGATAAATTCACCACATCCTGTAGCAGTGTACATGAAAGCATCACAGCTACACTCAACAACATGGATGCATTTTTAAAAAATTATAACATAGGAAGTCTCACCGTGTGATGTTGTTTTTATGAAACTCAAAAATAAGCGAAATAAATAATATGTATTTGAGCTTGCATATTTTACATATATCCTTTACTCTGTTTTAAATATCACTTTAAGTGTAATACAATACAAATGATTTGAATGCATTTTTATTTACATGTTATTTAAAAACGGAATCTAGATAGTGTTTGCTCATTTCAAATTACCACTGTCTTACCCTTCTCACCACTGACTCTCCACTTTAGCTGAACTTATCTAGGTTATATCCTCTAAAGTTTACTTAATTTTCTTTCCTAATAGTAATGAAAAATGTATCCCTTTTGAATGAATAAAGCATTTTTGTAGCCAAACGTGCTTTAGTTAAAAACATATTTAAATTTTTGTGACTAAAATATAATAACATACTTTATCTGATGTTAATTTCTAAAGCACACATTTAAGTTAGATATATAGATTTTTCAAGACAAATGCCTTATAGACTAACTAAATAAAAGTACACCTCAAGAAGCTTAAAGAAAAAAAAGGAATCTATTATTTTATCCTCTGGGTTAGCATCCTTTTGGGGTAAGTTTATCTATTTGGTGTGTGGGATCTCCACAAGTAGATCCAAATTTACATGGACTTTATATCTGTTATTGTGGAAATTAAATAAAAAGAAGAAAGGATAGCCTTGTTCTTTGCACTGCATGCTTATGGTTGGAACAGTTTTCTCCTGTATTTAGTAGTCTTAGAAATGCTTTTTGTTTGTTTATTTGTTTGTTTGTTTCCTGTGGATAAAACTTGGTTGGATAGAGATGTAATGTGAAATAAGAGAGTCAGGGCAATGGTATCTGGTTGAATGAGGGTTGTGCAGATGTCTAGCCAAAGTAAAGTGAGTGGTAACCTCATAGGTAATCTTAATGACAGAGATACTTTGGCTCTAGCCTCATGGATACATCAAATATCATCAAACTCTTAGGCAACAGCAGGGCACTGCTGAATCATAAAGACACATTTCTTTAGAGGTATGGGATTAGAGCCTGACTCTTTGTAGATCTGAGTGGATGGGAGGAAATGAGGACATAGAGTGCAGTCTACTCTTTCAAGAGAAATGAAATGGAAATGAAATAAAGAACTAAGTTTAGAAAGAGATGTGAGATTTAATACATTATTGAGGGGAAAAAAGGGGGTTGGTCTAGAGTCCATATTGGAAATGATATATTTCCTGAGCCATCAAACTGCCAAATCTGTGGTTGTATTCAGGGTTTTTCAGCTAGAAGTTAAGAGTGATAACTGGATATACAATAACTTTTAGGTTGGGGTCAGCAAGGTGTATATGACAGAAAATTAAAAATAAAAATCAGGAAGACCATAGATATCAACATTTCATCCAGGACAAGGAGGAGGAGATAGAGAAACAGTTTCTAAAGTACTATAAAAGTTGATTTTAAGTAGAATGTATGTAGAATATATAATAGACTATTGAAAACGCAGGGATTAGTCAAAACAAGTCATTACAGAGAATTTATATTTAAGAATCACTTACTTAAAATGATTGTTAATGTCAACAGAACGTAAAAATGTACTGAGGGATTTTTATAGTTTTTTATCTTCCACTTTCATTTAAAAAATAGCACATGATGACAGCTTTTCAAATTCACTTTGGAAGTAGGTAATTCCTGTATACTTTCTTTCTTTTAATAATTCTAAATATTGTTAGATATAAAGTAAATGATATGCACAATATTTCATCATTATAATAAATTATATTTTGAATATAACTACATAAATGCACACTGACGTGAAGCTAGGGATTGTGGAGTGACATTTTGCATCTGGGAATACCGACTCTGGAGCTGCTGAAGAAACCACATGGACAGGGAAATGCCACTTTTGGACTTCATGTCTTCTACATCGGGGTGCATTGATTTCTCCCACCAGAATTGGATACTATGACTGTAATAGCGAAAGCATGCTTCTTGGTTTGAGCCTATGGCTGTGGGGACAGAGCCAGGAGTGCAGTTTCCAGGCTGTCGGCCTCACATGGAAAGGTGCTGGCTCAGGTAGTAAATGGCCATCAACTGTGACTGGATGGCCATCAGCTGTGGCTAGTTGGCCGTCAGCTGTAACCAGTGAGCCATTGGCCACTAATATAACTGCTGTGGCTACACTAGCAGCAATTGGGGGCTAAAAAGAAGATGGTGGCTGAGCTAGCAAGAGCGGATTGCAGTTAGCACTGCGGATTGCAGCTAGCAAGTGAGGTTGGTTGTCAGAGAGAAGTGGACAGCGGGTTGCGGTCAGTGTGGCTCCTGCTTCCTGTGTCTCCAACCCAGCCGCCAGCGAGAATATAGTGGTATGACTCCCCTATCTATGGCTCCGTGAGTGTTCCTTTTTGGCCTCACCATAGCCTGTGTTCTTATGTGGGGGATGAGATTAGAGACCCCAGAAGAGACTCCGCATGACACCCTGCCTGATAATGGCCTCTGTACACTGATGTATAGCATTGACAAAGCACTTATTTTCCCTAAGTCTCAGTTTACTCACTCTGAACAAGGAAAGGTTGTCTTATCTCTCAATATTATTGGAAATGTGTTTTAATCTAGAAAGAAGTATAAAACACTTAAAGCAGCATCATTATTTTATCATCATGACCATTTTTCAGGAAGTAGTTCCAATAAGAGTTAATGCGCGCAAGCTGATTTCTACTAGGAAGAAGGTGGTGCTCTTTCCCAGGTGTCTGACACTTCTTAAGACAAGTGGATATTCTCAGTAAATGAAGACAGTTTTGAAGTAGTATGGTGAGACGGAATCCATTGTTTTTCCAGTGGTCTTGGCAATCATTTAATTCATTTTACAAGTTTAAGAGAAAACATGACCAGATTCCGTATACTTCCTGGATCAAGTCTAGCCACACTGTTCAGTAATGCTTAGTCATTTGATGTCGTATTACAAAAAAACGTATTTTATAACATGCTTTTCAATATTTTATCACAGGAGTGTGTAAAGTATGTAGCTCTGCAGTTTCAGTTGCACAGCAGTGTGTAAGAACAGTTCAGTGCACAGCCGTGTGTAAGAACAGTTCATACTAATACTGGTCTCTAATTTTCATCGTGTAAGTGTTATACAAACCTCTGAAGGGTAATATTTTACGATACTCACCATTGCTTAAATGCCTCATGTTCACTTATCATAAAATAATAGGTAAGAGAAGTTGCTTAATCCCCGTTGATAATCAAGATAAGAAAAATACATTCTTAATTTAGGGGAAAATAGGTAGTAATTTTCATTGGTTTGGCTCTTTCCTCTAAATCAAATAATGACCTCTAGACTTAGATTTACAAAAAAAAAAAAAAAAAAGGTGAAGTCCAAGAAAAAGGTGAAGATGATCTTGTCCTGCCAATGTTTCTTTTATCCTAAATCCTCAAAACGTAAGTGAAATATTAATATGAAAATCATATAAAGCACTACCAAAATTTCCTCTAATAAAAGTGATAATAAACTCAATTGCATAAATTTTCCTTTAGAAAATATTCTAACTTAATTTATTATGATTGAGTGAACATTTTTATCATCTATAAAATTATTAGGAATCTTTTATTATTATAATATGTACAATTTCCTCCAACCTGCCAATCATCCTTACTTAAAAATTGTTTGTCAGACTATTGTTAAGACAAAAACAAAACTTGGAACAAATTCAATGACATCTTCACTGAACAGCAAACTCTTCTTATTAGGTTGATTGCATTACAGCATCTCTGGCTGGGAAGAAATTTTAGAGATCTCAGGCTAATTTATTTTCTTGACAAGTTTTAAATAGTATGTCTTAGTACATAGTAAAACCAATCCTTCGTATATGTGCTGCTGAATTCTTAATAATAATAATAATAACATATAATAATAATAATAATTATTACTCACTACAAGTGAGTGTGTGTCATTTTATGTTGCTGTGTCTTGTTAGGACTATTGAAATGAGTGGGACATACCGTGGGACAAGCTATACATAGGGCACAAATTGATGTAAGTAAGAAGTATGTGGACAGGGAATATTAAACTAGATAGAAAATAAGATAGTGGATATATTAATCATTGGTCTTGTCATGGGACAGAAATCACATCATTAATTTAAACACAAGAATTTTAATATAAAAGAACTATTAATAATGATTAATTTTAAAAGATTAAAAAATATGCAAAAGAAAAAATAATAATAGCAGATCTAGGGATCAACGACTAAGTCTGAGGTGAATCCCCAAGAAAGGAGCAAACTTGGGAGAGCATTGCCCCCACCAAGATTGAGACTTCATTGGAAAGCTTGGAGTGTCTAGCTGACTCTTCCATCACGGTCGGCCATAAACTCCAATGTTTATCTGCCTTCTATGATGAGCCTTTTAATGAGTTTGCTCAGCTTCTGCACTTTTTGACCTGGTCAGGCTATAGACTGTTGAAGACTTTTAGAAAAAGCCAGCTCAGATTGTTGGTTTCATTTCTATGTAATTTGCTTCTCTCTGGTATTTTGACTTCTCAAGTCCTATTGTTTTGGTCATCTTAAATTTCAACTTTTGTCTTCCAGCACCATGGAAGGATCTGCCTCTTAGAAGATAGTTCTTGTTTAGCATCTGCATATCTTTACTCACATCACATGCATTAACATATACTTTAATGTAACACAGGCATGGAATGTTCATCTCTCCTTTGTGAGTGTTTTATTTGTCTATGATTTGGGTCCCTAAGTCCTATATACCTTAGTATTTCTCTCATGCTGTTAAAGAGATGATATATTTCTCTCTGTGTGTAAATTTATATATATATATATATATATATATATATATATATATATAATATATATATTATATTTATATATAAACAAGTAAACACACACACATGCACACACATGTGCATTGTATTCAGTCACATGTGTGTGTGTTTGTATACTTGTTTTATATTTAGGTTTGTTTCTGTTTTCTAGTAGTTCTATGCTCTGCTACATGCTAATTCATCATAGTTGGAAGTGGAAGTCCATAAAAATATCTCAAAAGAAAATTAATTACTTTATTCGTTACTAAGTCTATGATTTGCAATGAAAATTATTTGTGAAAAGGGCAAAACGCAACCTCAAAAACGTGTTAATTTCTTTCTCCTCTTTATTTCTGTTGATAGTAAAGTAGGCTTTTCATCCATGTGGTTTTATAATTTCTGTGCAGAAACAGGTTCTGGAGCATTCAACCCAAAGTCCTAATTCAAATATAATACCATTTATCATTCTGTTAACATCTCCTGTGAACATCCAATTTGTTCATACGCTGAGGCAAAATGTTAGCCTTTACTGAAATACAGCAGTGGTGACTTAAACTACATTTTTAGTTACTTGAGCCTCAAGAGATTTAGTAAATCAAGACTGCTTAAGTCAGGCTAGTTTGTCATAAGAGCAAAAAGGAGAAGACTTCTGCATTTTATTTTATTTTTTTTAGAGTTTTTTTTTTTTTTCCTGAGTGAGATATTGCTGAATTTCAAGGTTACTTTTCAATTAATTGTGACATGTGGAATATAATCACACATCCATTTACCAATGCATCCCTTATGCCAGTGAGGTTTTCTCCTTTTACTAGCTGCACTGTAGTTTGCAGCTAGTAAGAATGGAGAGAATTTTTACTGTCATGTTGCTTCATATTGAGCAAAGGAGGTAAATTTGAAATAAATGAAACACAGAGAATAATTAAAGGCAGTATAAAAGTGCGAGCCAGACAGTAAAAATAATACCTTACATATGCTGACACTATGGCCACAGTGGAGTCCCATGAAGACAGGTTCTGATTGTAAGCACATGAATATATATATTTAATTTGTACTTAGCACATGACAGATACAAAGCACATTCCATTCATTATGCATTTACTTTTTCCTCTCAAAAACATGAACTGGGAATTTCCAGCTAAAGTGTTTTCAAGAGATTTCAAATAAAAAATAAAAAAAAAAAATATTCTTAATGCCTAACAGAGTTTACCAATCTTGGAAGAGGCACTGAATTCCCAAATAGGCAGAATGACTCAGCCAGTTAATATCAGTCAGACTCTGTCACTGACCACCTGAGAGCAGGCAGAATTAGTAGTTTAATGGAGTAGCCAAATCGGCAAAGTTGTGGGCTGTATGTGGGCTTCTACTCACCAAGTCTAATCAAGCTACTGACAATTTTGAATGTCCAATCTTCCAGAATGAGAAACTAATGAACAATTAGTCTAGTATTTTTTCCTCAAAAATATCAACCAGTTTTTAATGATAGTTTGATTAAACTGGAATTCCTTCACATTGGAATGGGGCAGCAATTTATTTTCACTGCAATCATAATTTATTCTGCACTTGACTTTGCATTTCCTCCCCATGCTACCTCAACTAGCACAACCCACTGAGGGCTCATAGAATATTTGTTCCACCAAAACAGCATCCCATATGATACAGAATCAGATCTAGTCACCTATTTTACATTAAAGGAAATGCCATCAGTGGGTCATGACCATGGACTTAATGAATCAACCAAAGAGACTGGTAGAACAGACTTTGAAAATGTAGTTGAGGTTATCATTTTAAAGATAATTTTGTGGGATAATGGTCACCACTTCCCAGAATGCTGTCTATATGCTAAATCAGTTACCATTATATATTTCCCAATAGATATATACATAGTCCAATAACAAAGGGACAGATGCAGAATATCCCCTCTTACCATCACATCCCATGACTCGCTGGGAGAATTTGTGATTCCATTCTCATCACCCCATGCTATGTGGAATTAGATTCCTATTTCTCAACAGAGAAACATTTCCTCCAAGATGCAGAGTAAGTCCTACTGAATTTTAAACTGTAGCTGTTGTCTAGGCACTTTGTGCACCTTGTGTCAGCAGACAAGATAATGAATCATCATTCTTTTGGAATTTATTAATTTTAATCATTCGGAGGAGGTATGGTAGGGACAAATATATTTGGTAACTGGATGATTAACTTAGGCATCCCTTAGTGCTACCTTGTGGAATTGTGATGGTAAATGGAAAAGTACAGCACCTGTGGCCAAAGAAGGGTGTGGAAAACAAAGGAATGAACCTCTCAAGAATGTCTTAGTCACCCCACCCCACCCCGCCGGGGCCAGGTGAGCCATCTTGATCACAGAAGTGTTGCTCTCTAAGAGTGAGAAAAATTTAATGAGGTAGAAAAAGGAGATGATGTATTCCCTCTAGACCAGTTGCAAGAAACGGTGCGGTAATTTGTTCCACTATTCTTTCTTTAACTTTTTTCACCAGGAAAAGAGGTCCATTGTACTGAAATAGCTGTTCCTGAGACTCAAACTAAGCAAGTGGATCTATGTAGCATAAGGAGATGACCCTCCTGTGTTGCTTTCTATTCAGGCCAGATAGCACACCCTCATCCCACATGGGACTGAGATTTTTGTTTCTCTGCCTGCTCAGAAGGTTTTCATCTGAGCTTCAGAGGTTCTCAGAGTAAGTAGAAGTGTTGTGTTAAGTGTACTGTTACCCAATATCTCCTTCTGCTCAATCTTATTTCTTCTGCTTTCCTCCAAATGGTGATCTCAACAGTATTCACTAATAGATTTTCTGCATGCATATGTCCATATCAGTACCTGCTTCTGGAGAATATGTCACAATTTCCAAATTAACATCTTTTTGTTGATCAGATATCACAGGGTGCATCAAAACAGATGGTTATTATTTTTTGATTAAAATTTATTGGGGTGACAATGGTTAGTAAAATTACACAGGTTTCAAGTATAAAAATTTTAATACAATATCTATATATCAAATTATGTGTTCACCCCCCAGAGTCAGTTCTCCTTCCATCACTATATATTTGATCCCCTTTACCCTCATTTACCACCCTCCTCCCCCCTAACCCTCTGAGAAACACTAAACTATTGTGTGTCTATGAGTTTTTGTTTCTTCATTTGTCTGTCTAGTTCCTTTGTTATTTTCAGTTTTAGATCCCATTTGTCAGTGAAATCATATGGTTCTCAACTTTTTCTCTGACTTATTTTGCTTAGCATAATAATCTCAAGGTCCATCCATGTTGTTGCAAATTGCACTATTCTATTTTTTCTTAAAGCAAAGTAGTATCCCATTGTGTGTATATACCACATCTTCTTTATCCAATCATCTGTTAAAGGACACTTTGGTTGTTTTCATGTCTTGGCCACCATAAATAAAGCTTCAATGAACATCAGAGTACATATATCTTTACAGATAAATGTTTTCAGAGTTTTGGGGTATATACCCAGGAGAGGGATTGCTGGGTCGTATGGTAATCCTATTCTTAATTTTATGAGGAACCTCTACACTGCCTTCCATAGCAGCTGCATACAAATAAAAACCACAGTGAGATACCACCTCACACCAGTTAGAATGGCTATCATCAACAAGACAAATAATACAAATATTCAAGAGGCTGTGGAGAAAAAGGAACCCTCATACACTATTAGTTGGAATGCAAAATTATTATTATTATTCTGGAATGTTTGTTTGAAGCTGATCCACACAGCATGGCATGGAGATCAATGTGGGGACTTACCTATCTGCACTGAAAGTACAGAGGCAAACGCTAAAAGTCTGTATCCTGGGCAAGGCCCAAATTGATAGCTGTTAGAGATGCTTAACAAATGATTTTTCCTCAAACAACTTAATTATAACTATTTCAGTACAGACATGTTATAAACCTCCTTGCTAATATTACACAATATTCTTGCTTTAATTAGTGCTTGAATCACTAGAAGTTAGACAATGGTCTACTAAATGCTATTGAGTTATTGCATTTTGACCAATTGTCCTGTTTGTCTACTATTGTTATTTACCAATTTTGTTGCTCTGGCTATTGCATGTTAATTTAAAATTATTTAATAAATAAATTATATTTCTTATTACAGATGTGTATTTCTATTTGAGAAATTTACAGAGAAAGACAGTCATAAATTACTTTAATAAGTCTTAAATTAAACTCCAGTGCATAATTATTCCTTAATCGGGTTTTAAAGTACTATTTTACTTTGAAACGGTATTTGGTCCTATAATATTTATTATGAATACTTTGAATTTATGCGAAATGTATTCTGCCTGACTTCAAGAATTTAAAATACTTACCCAAGCATTTAACATATTTAATATTTATTTTGAGCAAAACTATTGCCACCTAATTTTCTCAAGTTAAATTGTTATTTTTGTGGTAGTGTTCCAGATTGCTACCATCCACTACAGAGCAAAATTTATAAGGAACACATGTACAGGAGATATTTTCCTAGATGTGGGAATTGGTAGGGTATATTATGAATGTAGACAGGACCTGGAGAAATTATCCAAAGACAATGAATGAAAAAGTGTTTGGTTATCCTTAATCATTGAAATTATTTGAAAGACCATAAGCTTACTTTGTAGGCAGTTTAATTAATAGTTTCAAAATAGTATTAAATGTATACTTGTACATATTTTCCTTATCTTCCTTATCCTTATCTTCCTTATAACCATATCTTTTATGCTAACCTCAGTTGTTTACATGATAAAGACAAAGAAGAAGAATGAACCATTGCATATTACAAAAGCTCACAAGAGGGTATGCACTGGAGGCAATTTATACTACTATAGAGCTTATTAAGAGCATTGTTTTTTTTTTTTGTTTTTTTTAAATTTTTTTTACAAAATGAACCACTCTTTCTGGGCAAAGGTTTGTGTAGGGATGCAAGCATCAGGGGAAATTATGCTTAATAAAATAAAATAGAAAAATAGCAATACATATTTTTAATCTCATTTATCTGATTATATGCTAGTATTTCATATAACTTATTTTACATGTTTTCTGCCAGATTAATGAGTTAGGTAGTTTAAATATCTCCATTTTAGAAATAAGGAAAATGGAGTTTAGAAATCTTATAAGATACTTCTTGCCCAAGGTCTCTTCTCTGTCTCTAAGTGGTTGCATGAAGACATGTATCCAATTACCCTGACTTTAAGGCCATTCTCTATTCTATACTGGTTAATAAGTACAGATATAATTGGGTGTATAATAAACCATTAAATGGATAGAAAGAAAAGTTAAAGAAAGAAAATAGGCTGTGAAAGAGAGAAAGAAGAAAGAAAAGAATGGAAAGACGAGAGTAAGGGAGAAAAAATACGAAATTCCAAGACCCAAAAGTTCAGGCAAGTGAAGATAAATTTGAGGACTTATACATGTCTAATGAAGACTGATGAACAAAAAATTTGGGATTTTTAAAAATAATCTGTGTATATTTTAAAAAGTGTGTGAAAAATTGTGGGTTATATTTAACTTGTATTTTTTATCATTTCCCATTTATTATGAAAACATATTTGATAAGTCGTCAGGACTCTCCATTAATTTTGGCAATTTTGTTGAGTAGAGTCCTCAGATATTATTTTTGGTGTCATATATTTATAAAAACACAGGATCTTAGAGTTGGGGGAGGGTCACAAATTTAACCATTTGTTTGCTGCCATACTTGTAATCTCTCTTCCACTTCTTGCCCAACACAGTCTAGTATTATTTGAACTATTTTTATAAATTTTAGGAAATCTTCATTTATACTGCCACATTAAATATTTGAAGTCACCTCTATGTCTCAGTGAGTATTCTCTTCTACCCAGTTTATACTTTAAATAACTGTATTTATAAACAGTTTTGATGAATTTCCTGTAAACATAAATATCTCTCTCCTTCAATCACAGAATATGTTGGTTAATTTTTTTAAAGAAAAAAGTATATCTCTTCTCAAATGTATAATATATCAATATGGGATAGATCAAAGTCTTCAGATTGAGAGAAACTGTATTTGAGGAGCTGTATTTAAAGAATGAAATTGGAAAAAAAGTATATCCGTACCTGGACATGATGTATATGATACAATTCTAGCCTTTGGACTGATCCCATAGTGGGTGAGGCTTTAGGGTACTTAAAGGAAAGGATGCGTTTTTATGTAGAAGAGATGTTAATGCTCGAACCTATAAAGCAGTCAATGGTAGCCAGTCACCAACATGGTCCCCACTGATCCCTGTCCTCTTAGAATCTATGTCCTTGAGTAGTCCCATCTCACATTGTATCAGAATTGGTCTATGTGACCAACAGAATATGGCATTTGGTCTATGTGACCAATAGAATATGGCAGAAGAGATGGCATGTGAGTTCCAAGTCTAAGTTATAAAAAACAAACACAAACAAACCATCATGGCCTCTGCAATACCTTCTCTTGGATCATTTCACTTGGGTGAAAGCCAGCTACAATGTCCTGAGGACACACAAGCAATCAATGGAGGATCCCATGTGATGAGGCACTAACCTTACCACAGCTGGAACAAAAGTTTTCCAGAAGGGTGAGCTGCTATGGGAGTGGATTGGATCCTCCACTTGCAGTTAAGTTTTCAGATGGTTTTTGTTCTGGCTAGCTTCTTGACTGCAATCTTCTGAGAGACTAGAAGCCCAAACCACCGAGCTTAACCCTCGCAGATCCCTGATCCTCAGAACTATTTAGAATAAGAAATTCTTGATGTTTTAAGCAACTTAGTTTAGGAATATTTTATTGTGCAGCAATAAATAACTGAAATAGATGTGGAAGGTCTAAAGAGTTTGAGGAAGTCAAAATGCTGGATTGGATACAGTATGTCTGATTAGAACGTGCCCTTTACCTAAATCATTGAAAGTGCTCTGGTGAGAGGAGCACCACTCCTTAACATCACTAACAAGTTCATCGTGCATCTTCTCTGCACGCCAGGGTTGACAGTAGGTCACATATCTTGGTGTATTCATATCCATGGATAATGAAAACCCCTCTCTCTCCCCCACAAGTAATAGCAGCCGAGTCCAATTGCTTAAAGGACAGGCAGTTGCAGTGACCACAGGGATTGGCAAGGCTGGAGGAGCATCCAAAGCATCTTGCTCCACAGGGAATTTTAAAGATTATTGGAGCCTGACACATCCAGAGGAAAAAAAAAAAAAAGGTGTTTTGAGTTGAAATATGAACAAATGGCATAGGCTTAATGGAGGAGGGCTGAGATGGTGATAGCACTGTAGCAATTTCATCCTCTTAGGGAGAGATATCTCTACCAGGTATGGACTAAACTTTCCTGTACACAGAGCTTCATTCAATACCACTGTATATGTGCTTACAGAATATCGGATGTACAGGCATAGAATTCCCTACACGCATCAGACCATTAGACCCCTTCACAGTGAACCCTGAGATCTATTTGTGAGGTCACATACCATAATATTCAGAAGCATCTGGCCACACAGAATATTCTAATGGGCTTCTAAAGGCACAACTGATATGCCACCTGGGAATAAAATAATCCAAAACAGCGGTGTGACATCCTTCACAATGTAATATATGTATTCAATCAGAGACCTATATATGAAGTGGTGTGCTTGATAGAAAATACGCATTGGTCTAGAAACAAAGAGAAGGAGGCAGGAGTGGATCTACTGACCACTTCTCCCAATGGACAACTGGGAGACCATTCATATCAGCGTCCTGTGACTTTGGAATCTGAACGGTTAGAGTTCCTAGCCCACTCGTGGAAATACTCTTGCCAGAGGATGTAGCAAGGATACCATTAAACCATAAACTATGGCTGTTGTCTTATCACCTCTGAATTCTCATTATTAGAATCCAGCCGGCAAGAATAGGAATTATGCTTTTATTTTGGTAGTATAATTGACTCTGAGAAGCAAGACGAAGTAAGTCTGCTTATATATAATGAGAGTGGTGAGTGAGCCCTGGTTATCCATTTTCCCATGTCTTGATACTCTCCTACTGTAATCATGAGTGAACTCATGTGGCAAACCTGCCCTAAGAAATGGAGTACTATTATAAGTTATTGGACCTTGAGGACTCACCATAGGCATGGCTAAAACATTCTGGAAACTTCACTGCAATATGAGGCTCTTCCTATCCAAGTCTCCATTCATTACACTCTTGTTTCTGGTGTCAGACCTGCATTGCAGTCTGAAAGTTCTGTCTGAATTCTAATAATTTACTTTTTGAACAATATCTTTTATAAGCACATCATTCCTCACTGACCACTATTCTTCTGAATTCTTACAAGGGAACCCCTCGACCTCTCCTTTCACAAATATCAAGAGTTGCCTCATAATTTTATATCACTGAGTTTTTATGCAAATATTCTTTTTGTGGTTTGATTATGATTTTGGAAAGAAAGGAAACATAACATTCAAATTAGTTCTCTAGGTGTAGTAGGTATGCAACAAATGCTTTTGAAGTTGCTATTGAATCTACATATCTAAATAGGAATATCACACATCATTAACTTAACCTCCAAAAGCAAATTTTAATTATTCTTGTATGTATGCATATTATAAAATACCAAATTTAATAAAATACATATCAAAAGTAAAAGTTATACATTTGAATGTAGTATGCATTATTAATTCCACAAATATGATCCAGAACCTTCTTGGTTATAAAATCAATTTATTAGATATTCACATTGAACACATTATCATGAGTCATTGCAAAATGAGATCAAGGAATCATAGTACACTATGGGTGTCTATTCATGAAGCCGTGTTTTTTTTTTAATTGAATTTATTGGGGTGACAATTGTTAGTAAATTTACATAGATTTCAGGTGTACAATTCTGTATTACATCATCTATAAATCCCATTGTGTGTTCAACACCCAGAGTCAGTTCTCCTTCCATCACCATATATTTGATCCCCCTTACCCTCATCTCCCACCCCCCACCCCCTTACCCTCTGGTAACCACTAAATTACTGTCTGTGTCTATGAGTTTTTCTTTCTCATTTGTTTGTCTTGTTCTTTTGTTGTTTTTGGTTTATATACCACATATCAGTGAAATCATAGGGTTCTCTGCTTTTTCTGTCTGACTTATTTCACTTAGCATTATACTCTCAAGATCCATCCATGTTGTCACAAATGCTCCTATATCATCTTTCCTTAACGCCGAATAGTATTCCATTGTGTATATATACCGCAACTTCTTTATCCATTCATCTATCGAAGGACATTTTGGTTGTTTCCATGTCTTGGCCACCGTAAACAAAGCTGCAATGAACATTGGAGTACACGTGTCTCTATAGAAAAATGCTTTCACATTTTTTGGGTAGATACCCAGGAGAGCAATTGCTGGGTCGTATGGTAATTCTATTCGTAATTTCTTGAGGAACCTCCACACTGCCTTCCATAGGGGCTGCTCCAGTCTGCATTCCCACCAACAGTGTATGAGAGTTCCTTTTTCTCCACAGCCTCTCCAACACTTGTTACTATGTGTCTTGTTGATGAAAGCCATTCTGACTGGGGTGAGATGATATCTCATTGTGGTTTTCATTTGCATTTCTCTGATGATTAGTGATGTTGAGCATTTTTTCATATGTCTATTTGCCATTTGTATATCCTCTTTGGAGAAATGTCTCTTCAGGTCCTCTGTCCATTGTTCAATTGGGTTGTTTGTTTTTTTTGTTGTTGAGTTTCATGAGTTCCTTGTATATTTTGGATATTAGCCCTTTATCAGAGGCACTGTTTGCAAAAATCTTCTCCCATTCAGTTGGTTGCCTCATTATTTTGTCAATAGTTTCTTTTGCTGTACAGAAGCTTTTCAGTTTCATATAATCCCATTTGTTTATTTCAGTTTTTACTTCCATTGCCTTTGGAGTCAAATTCATAAAATGCTCTTTGAACCCAAGGTCCATAAGTTTAGTACCTATGTTTTCTTCAATGCAGTTTATTGTGTCAGGTCTTATGCTTAAGTCTTTGATCCATTTTGAATTAATTTTGGTACATGGTGACAGATAGCATTCTTTTGCATGTGGCTATCCAATTCTGCCAGCACCATTTATTGAAGAGGCTGTCTTTCCTCCATTGTATGTTTTTAGCTTCCTTGTCAAAAATTATCTGTCCATATTTCTGTGGTTTTATTTCTGGGTTCTCAATTCTATTCCATTGGTCTATGTGTCTGTTTTTCCGCCAATACCAAGCTGTTTTGATTATTGTAGCCCTGTAGTACAAGCAAAAATCAGGGAGCGTGATAACTCCAGTATTGTTCTTTTTTTTTAATATTCCTTTGGCTGTTCGGGGTCTTTTGTGGTTCCAAACAAATCTGATGATTTTTTGTTCTATTTCTTTAAAAAATGCCATTGGGATTTTGATGGGGATCGCATTAAATCTGTATATGGCTTTGGGTAATATGTCCATTTTAACTATGTTGATTCTTCCAATCCATGAGCACGGAATGTCTTTCCATTTCTTTGTGTCTTCTTCAATTTCTTTCAAAAATGTCTTATAGTTTTCAGCATATAAATCCTTCACATCCTTGGTTAAGTTTATTCCTAGGTATTTAGTTCTTTTTGCTGCAGTTGTAAAAGGAATTGTTTTTTTCTATTTCTATTTCTGAGATTTCATTGTTGGTATATAGGAAAGCAATGGACTTTTGTACGTTGATTTTGTAGCCAGCAACTTTACTGTATTCATTGATTGTTTCTAATAGCTTTTTGGTGGAGTCTTTAGGTTTTTCTATATATAGCATCATGTCATCTGCAAAGAGTGATATTTTAACTTCTTCATTCCCAATTTGGATGCCTTTTATTTCTTTCTCTTGCCTGATTGCTCTGGCAAGGACTTCCAACACTATGTTGAAAAGCAGAGGTGATAGGGGACAACCTTGTCGTGTTCCTGAACATAGAGTAAAGGGCTTCAGCTTTTCACCATTAATTATGAGATTAGCTGAGGGCTTGTCGTATATGGCCTTTATTATGTTGAGGTATTTTCCTTCTATACCAATTTTATTAAGTGTTTTAATCATAAATGGATGTTGTATCTTGTCAAATGCTTTTTCTGCATCAATTGATAAAATCATATGGTTTTTGTTCTTAATTTTGTTTATGTGATGTATCACATTGATGGATTTGCGGATGTTGAACCATCCTTGTGCCCCAGGGATGAACCGCACTTGGTCTTGATGAATAATCTTTTTAATGCATTGTTGTATTCGATTTGCTAGAATTTTGTTTAGGATTTTAGCATCTATATTCATCAGAGATACAGGTCTGTAGTTTTCTTTTTTTGTGTTGTCCTTACCAGGTTTTGGTATCAGGATAATGTTGGCCTCATAAAATGAGTTAGGCAGTACTGACTCTTCTTCAATTTTTTGGAAGAGTTTGAGCAGGATTGGTATTAGATCCTCTTTGAAGGTTTGGTAGAATTCACTGGTGAAGCCATCTGGTCCAGGACTTTTGCTTTTGGGAAGGTTTTTGATGACTGACTCAATTTCGTTACTGGTGATCGGCCTGTTTAGATTTTCCAGTTCTTCATGATTCAGCCTTGGAAGGCTATATGTTTCTAAGAACTTGTCCATTTCTTCTAGGTTATTGAATTTGGTGGCATATAGTCCTTTATAGTATTCTTGGATAATTCTTTGTATTTCTGTGGTGTCCGTGATAACTTCCCCTTTCTCATTTCTGATTTTGTTAATTAGTGTCTTCTCTCTTTTTATCTCAGTGAGTCTAGCGAAGGGTTTGTCAATTTTGCTAATCTTTTCAAAGAACAAGCTCTTTGTCACATTCATCTTTTCTATTGTGCTTGTGTTCTCTATTTCATTTAGTTCTGCTCTGATTTTTATTTCCTTTTTTCTGCTGACCTTTGGTTTCGCTTGTTCTTCTTTTTCTAGTTCTTTAAGGTGTAACATGAGGTTATTTATTTCGGATTTTTCTTGTTTCTTGAGATAGGCCTGTAAAGATATAAATGTTCCTCTAAAAACTGCTTTCGCAGCATCCCAAAAATTTTGGCAGGATGTGTTTTCATTGTCATTTGTTTCTATGTATCTTTTGATCTCTCCTCTAATTTCTTCTTTGACCCAATCATTCTTTAAAAGCATGTTGTTTAATCTCCACGTATTTGTGTTTTTTTCTGCTTTCTTTATGCAGTTGATATCCAATTTCAAAGCTTTGTGATCAGAGAATATGCTTGGTATGATTTCAATCTTCTTAAATTTGCTGAGGCTGATTTTGTGACCCAATATGGTCTATCCTTGAGAATGTTCCATGTACACTAAAAAAGAATGTATAGTCTGATGTTTTAGGATGAAGTGCTCTATATATGTCAATTATGTCCATTTCATCTAATGTGTCATTTAGGGCTGCTATTTCGTTATTTATCTTCTGTTTGGATGATCATTCCATTGCTGTCAATGATGTATTTAAGTCCCCTGTATAATTGTGTTTTGATCAATTTCTCCCTGTAGTTCTGTTAGTAGTTGCTTGGTATATTTCGGTGCTCCCTGATTGGGGGCATAAATATTGATGACTGTTGTGTCTTCTTGTTGTATAGTCCCCTTTACCATGATGAAATGTCCATCTTTGTCTCTTGTTATCTTTTTCACCCTGAAGTCTGTTTCATCGGAAATCATTATGGCTACACCTGATTTTCTCTAGGTACCATTTGCTTGGAGTGTCAATTTCCACCCTTTCACTTTGAGTCTATGCTTGTCCTTGTAGCTGAGATGTATCTCTTGGAGACAGCATATGGTTGGGTATAGTTTTTTGATCCAATCTGCTATTCTGTGTCTCTTTACTGGTGAGTTCAGTCCATTTACATTCAGGGTGATTATTGATATGTGAGGATTTCCTGTCATTCTATCTTTAGTTTTCTGGTAAGGCTGTGTCTCCATTGTTTTTTTGCCTTTTTGTTGTTGTCTATTATTTCTGTGTGGTGGTATTCTATGATATTTCCCTCTGTTTCTTCTTTTATTACAGTATATATTTCAGTTCTGGATGATTTTTGAGTGGTTACCCTTAAGTTTATGTAAAAGAAAGTTTGATATTCAGAGTGTCCCAGTTTCTTCAGTACGCTTACTTTCTCTATTCCCATATTCTAGTTCAGGTCTTTACTCTCCCCCTTTTAATGTTTTGGTTGCCACAAGTTGTCCCTGTTGATGGTGGTGTAATAGCCTCCTTTAGTATTTCTTGTAGTGCAGGTTGTGTATTAGAAAATTCCCTCAGCTTCTGTATGTCTGGAAAGGTCTTTATTCCTCCTTCATATCTAAAGGAGATCTTTGCTGGATATATTATTCTTGGCTCATAATTTCTCTCTTTCAATAGTTTGAATTTTTGTTTCCATTCCCTCCTGGCTTGTAGAGTTTCTGCTGAGAAATCTGATGATAATCTAATGGGCTTTCCTTTGTAAGTTACCGTCTTCTTTTCCCTGGCTGCCTTTAGGATTCTTTGTCATTGATTTTAGATAGCTTCAATACAATCTGCCTTGGTGAAGGCTTGTTGGGATTGAGGTAATTAGGTGTTCTATTTGCTTCTTGGATTCGAGGATCCAGTTCTTTCCACAAATTTGGGAAGTTCTCATCGACGATTTGTTTGAATATATTCTCTGTTCCCTTCCCTCTTTCTTCTCCTTCTGGTATGCCCATTATTCTTATATTGCTCTTTCTGATGGAGTCAGAAAGTTCTTGTAGAGTTCTTTCATTTCTTTTAAGTCTCAAGTCTCTTTCTTCTTCCATCTGTGTAATTTCCAGGTTCCTATCTTCGATGTCACTGATTCTTTCCTCCATCTGGTCAACTTTACTGCCTAAGCTGGATATTTTATTGTTAATTTCTTCTATTGAGTTCTTAATCTCCAGAAATTCTATTTGTTTTTTTTTTCAAAATTTCAATCTCTTTTGTAAAATGCTCATGGTGTTCTTTGATTGTGTTTCTGAGTTCATTAAACTGCCTTTCTGTGTTTTCTTGCATCTCGTTCAGTTTTTTCAGAATTGCGATCTTGAATTCTCTGTCATTTAAATCACAAAGGTCCATATCTCTAAGTTCCTTTTCTGGAGACTTTTCACTTTCTTTCTGAGCTATCTTGTTGCCTTGGTTATTCATGGCAATCACTGATTTACTATTTCTCTTTCTAGACATCTACAGGAGTGGCTTCTGCAACAGGTTGATAGGTATGCGAAGAGCTTTTGAAGTTCCAAAGCTCTTTCTGCACCAGATTCAGAGCCCCTTTGTTTCAGCAGTTCTGTTTACTTCTGCAGGGATCCGCCCAGATACGTGGGGCCAGGGGCAGGGTGAGTTGTGAGAGGTTTTCCAGAGCAATGGCGGCAACCACCACCACAGCAAGTCCTGCTTCCACAGCTCCCTCCCCTTTGCCGGAACTAGTTGAGCTGCGAATCTGTGTCTGCGGTCCACAGTTCTCAGAGCAGCAAATATTGTATCCTTTGATCCGACACTGCTTCTTTTTTTTTTTTTAATTAATTAATTTATTTATTAGTTTCAGGTGTACAAAACAAGGTAATACTTAGACATTCATCATTTATATCCCTCATACTGTGAACCCCCCTCCCCCCATCCACTATCCCTCAGACCTCACACTGAACCATCACATTATATATATAAAATTATAGTTGGCATTCATTAATGTTTAGCTTCTGATGTA
The DNA here is from genome assembly GCF_964194185.1 of Rhinolophus hipposideros. NCBI lineage: Eukaryota > Metazoa > Chordata > Mammalia > Chiroptera > Rhinolophidae > Rhinolophus > Rhinolophus hipposideros. The sequence continues at coordinate 87,477,239 of NC_138047.1, read as the reverse complement.
CAATGCCATGATCAGGTATCCACAGTATCCCTGAGGTGGTCTCCCAAATAGGACGCATGTCCATCGGATACCCAACAAAATCTTTACAACATTATAGAATACCTTCCCCAAATTAATCTTCAAAAAAAAAAACCCTGAGGCCATCTTGTGGTTACCAGCTGCTTCCAAATCCCTTCACCTTTCCCCTTATCCCCAACCCCCTGCCACACACCCATCTAACCACTCTCGGTTTTTTCTCTGCGTCCCCAAAACTGACTCTGATTAGTTCGACACTGCTTCTTTATGGCTTCTAGCACCGGGCAGGTGGGGGCGGGGCGAGCTCTGGGAGGGTAGGGAGGGGGCGGCTAGTCTCCGTGCCTAAGGCTTCCGTTCTCTGCTCGGCAGTGAGGGCTTAAACCACCGATTTCGAGCGAGCGTTGGGTTCAGCCGTTTTATATGCTGCCCCCTCAGCCCTGTGGGCTGTAAGCGGAGCCCTAGCAGTCCAAGTCCTTCCCTCTCCCGCAGCTGCAGCTGCGGTACTTCCGGGATGCAGTGAGCACGGAGCTAGGTCTGCGTCCTGTGCCCGCGGCTCAGTCTCCGCACTTCTCCTCTCCCTCCTCCCCCGCTCGCGCGATTCACCCACCTTGAGGTGAATTCAGTAGTGGGCCTCTTCGTCTTGCCTGTCTGCTGTGCAGGGAGTCCTTTGTGGAGTTATTGTTGTCCAATTCGTTATAAATTCCAGGGGAGCGCTACAGAGGCTCACCTCACGCCGCCATTTTTCCCCCGGACCCATGAAGCCATATTTTATGGTGACTGTTGAAACTTAAATACATATATATGTGTGTATATATACATATATATATATATATATATATATATGTATGTATATATATGTATATATACACACACATATGTATATATATGTTAATATAAATATATATATATATATACATATATACACATATATGTATATATATATGTAAGAATAAAATAAAGCAATTAGAGCTGGAAAGAACAAGCACTTTTAGAATAATCTTGTTATTTAATTTTATTTTACAGGTATCTGTAAAATGTAAAACTTACTAAAGTCATAATGCATCCCAATATGATGTTCAATGTTCTTACCATCTCATGGTCAACCCATCAGCCAAGACCAAGGTCTTAATGACATATCTTGACCCTTTTCAAAAATTAATAGTCAACATTTATAGGCATGTCAATGGAAAGAAGATAGACTTTTTAAGCCAGACAGACCTGAAACTTATTACATACTAGTTCCATGACCTTGGATAAGACAAGTAAACTCTCTCAAGCTCATAGTCATCATCTATAAGATAATAGGAATGCCCATCTTAGACAGCTGGGTGAGAAAAAAGTACAGTGATGCTGGCATGCAGCAGGCAGTTAATATTTATTGTCACTTGTCTCTATTGCTCTTGTCAATGCAGCCAAAAACAGTAATGTAGAAATGTGTTTACAGTAGCTTACAAAAATGCATTCTTAAAGAAAGTGATATTAACAAATGCTCTATGCTTATTTTTAGAGAATTACAAAGGCTTGAAAAAGATTACATTAATTATGTAATGATATGAGACTTCTAATGTTTTTTTGTAAACAATTCAAATTTAAGTTTTATAGAAGAAAATCATATTGTAGCCTTATTTCTCTTAGATATTTAGGGGAAAACTTACAGTAAAATGTAGCTTTGTTCATCTATAAACCTTTAGGACTTCTCATAAACCATTGATTAATTTCTTCTAACTTAGAACTAGTGGCATTCGATCTTGGCAATTAATTACCTTTGGCTTTTTTGAGAAGAATGAGGAAGGTTAATTAAAAGAATTTTCAAATACAAGGTGATGTGAGAAATATTAAATATGTCCCAACTGAATTATGCATTCTACATTTTTTTCTTGTTTAAATAAAATAAGTATACAGTTTTGTACATATATTTCTATTAATAATACATCCAAAATGAGACAAAACTTGCCAAAAATCACTAGAGGATTATTAAACCACTGACTCACAAACACAGAGCAAAAATTGTGCAATATATACTAAGGGACTGTTTCAAAGTCTTATTTTATTTGTATACCATCTCTCTTTTGAAAAACAGTGCTATTCTGCTTATGTTTGGCATTAGTTTCGTAATTTGTGATCACAAAAAGAAAACTTCTGACTTGAAACAGAAACAAATTTGCACAAAGCATTATTTTCTATATCATAACATTATTGTTTCATCTCTTCAGAAGCTGGAATAAAGAGAAAATCATAACACATTTTGATTCTTTGAAAATGTTTAAACACAAGAAATTGTGGTAGGCAATGACAGTCTCAAAACACGTTGACAATTCACTTATGGTTAGAGACATCAATGTTTTACTATGTGATCATTTATCAGGAAAATGACACGAAAATTCACATTTTTATAATCCCCAATTTTGCACCTTTTAAAGTGTCATAGAACAAGTTGTACATGCTATTTTTATGATTATAAATTTTAGTGAGAAGATGCTTTAATAGAATTATGTTAAGATACTGTGTTACTTTTGATATATATCTGGATGTATAGGTAATGGAGCCTGAGATTTAAGGTCAGACAGACTGCAGTTGAATTCTGGCAATGAGTTTTAAACTTGAGAGTGTATGGATATCATAGAGTTAGACATGTTTTAGTACATGTGCTCACAAACAGTAATCAGTGCATTCAGTGAAAATATCTTAAAAGAGGGAATCCATATTTATGCCCAGGAGAAATGTTAATGTAATGTAGTTTAACAAGCATACAACAATTTAGAGTTGATATAATTTTGTTTATATGGGAGGGAAGAGATAGGACAGATTCACACTATTTAAAAGTTTGATAGAGTTTGGAAGACAATCCAGTAGAACTTTCTAATTTAAGCTAACCAGTATCCTTATAATCTAGAGCCCATCCCAAGAAGAGAAACTAATGCTTTAGATGTAGAAAAAGTTCATATTATAGAACACATTTTAAAAGTATGTTTAATTGTATTGGCATTTGCATTTAATTCAATTCAAATATTATTTTAATAGAATATAAAATATATGTATGTCTGTACATACATATATGTGTGTTTTTATATAAAATGTATGCCTAAGCTTCATACACTTGTATTTAGTTATTGTTTAGAAAAATAATTTGTATTAAGATTTGACTTATGAAAACAAGAACAATAAAACAGACTTTTTTATTACATAGAAGAATGAGTTAACAATTTAATGTGGTTTGCCTACAGAGAGGAGCTGACAGAATAAAGAGAGAAAATAGTAGATTTAACACTTGGAAAAACTCATGCACCTACTATGTATATGTTCTCAGTTCAAAGAGAAAGAAAAAAATGTAATTATATTGTGGTACTAGTAAAATGCTCATAATAAAATTTAGTTACAAAATTAAAATTTAATATAAATTGTATTTGATACTCATGGTAGTTGAACAAATGAAAGAAAAGGAGGGTTAACTTATTAACAGATGTAACATCCAAGGATTTTGAGTTAATCAAGATCATTTTTTGGAAGACTCATGTATGATTAAAGGGTGGGGAAATGAGCAGAAGGCCATTGATTTTTCATAGCTGTCTGCCCAGAATGGTTAGGGTCATCTTTCACTAATATGCGACTACTTAGGAAATTATCTGTTACCTCCCATTTGTTCTATTCAATGTCTTTAGTAGATGTTTAAAGACAGAAACAAATGAAAAAATATACATTATTAACTCCTGTAAATCTTCACAGAGAAGTATAAGTAATTTGCAGGTTTCTTAACTATTTTCTAAAAGAAACTCAGAAGACCTCACAAGACTTCAGAAGTTGTTTTTTTTTTCCTTTAAATATAATATTTCTTTCCTTTTTAAAAATTTTACCTGTAGCTACCACTGACTGAGATCTGTTGAGCTGTGTCAGAAACCCTCTTTTGAATGCCTCAATGTGAAAAAATTCTTCATTGTCCTATTTTATTATGATAATTATGAACAATTAGAACCCTTTAAAAATATTTTTAGTTATATGCGAAGTCTGACAACTAAGTTTGTGAACTTGTTACAACAGTGCTGCTAACCTTTTTTTATATTAGTGGGTTTATTTATTGTGAATTTGTACCAACTGGGCAAACAGTTAACCAAGTTTACTATTTGGAAGTGCTGAAAAGGCTGCATGAAAAAGTTAGACAACCTGAACTTTTCGCCAATTCATGGCTCTTTCATCACAACAATGGACCAGCTCACAGGGCACTGTCTGTGAGGGAGTTTTTAGCCAGGAAACAAATAACTGTGTTGGAACATCCTCCCTACTCACCTGATCTGGCCCCCAATGACTTCTTTCTTTACCTGAAGATAAAAGAAATACTGAAAGGAAGACATTTGATGACATTCAGGGCATCAAGGGTAATACAATGACAGCTCCGATGGCCATTCTAGAAAAAGAGTTCCAAAATTGCTTTGAAGGGTAGACTAGGCACTGGCATCAGTGCATAACTTCCCATGGGGAGTACTTCAGAGGTGACTGTAGTAATATTCAGTAATGAGGTATGTAGCACTTTTTCTAGGATGAGTTCGCAAACTTAAATGTCTGACATCGTATGTATTTCAATGTTTTAAATACCTCATTAGTAAATATTTCCATAATCTATATGTTTATGCAAACCATTAACAAAGGATACATTCTAGACAAAGGATGCATTCGATATTTAATCATGTCATATTTATTAAACAATAGAGTAGCAGGTGTTTGTTTTGTTAGTGATTTTGTTGTACAGATGCTATCCTTTTGAATGGAAAACTGAAGATGTCATCAAAAGATTTAATGCAAACATCAGGTTTTCCTCTTGTAAGAACTCATCTCTAAGTCCATCTCTAATAAACCATTGGAAAAAGAGAGCATAAACTCGGGTGCTATGTATTTTTATCCTCCACCCCTGACAACTCAACAAAAAATGTAGCCTAAAAGTTATAGCAAAGCAAAAGTATTAATGTAGAATTTTAAATATCCAGAAAACTTTAGAAATTAATAAAATGATTTTAAAATATAATTCATCTTAAGACTATAATCCAACTATCTGCTTATTTTTCCAAAAATATGCAATCAAATATATATCTTAAATGTTTTATCAGTAGTAACATTAAAGTTCATGTACTAAATCTCTAAATTAAATATATTGTATGTTAAAAAAAAATACATATATATATATATATATATATATATATATATATATATATGAGGTTAGCAAAAGATATAGTGGATGTTTAAATAAAAAAAAACAACATTTATTATAGTTAAAGATACATTGCCATGAATCCCCCTCAAAGTACTCCCCTCGCTTTGAACACACTTATCCCATCGTTCTTGCCACTTTCTGAAGCAGTTCTGGAAGTCCTCTTTCATAAGGGTCTTTACTTCATCCTCCATCATGACAACGCTCCATGTTACACATCACTTCTGGTATGGCAATTTCTGTCAAATTAAAAATATTACAGTCATTCCTCATCCACCTATTCTCCAGGTCTGGCACCAGGAGACTTCTGGCTCTTCCCCAAAGTCAAAATGACCGTGGAAGGTAAACATTTTGAATCGATTCAGGACATCAAGGCAGCCACAACAGCACAACTAAAGACACTCACGAAAGATAGCTTTCAGCACTGCTTCAGAAAGTGACAAGAACGATGGAATAAGGGCGTTCCAAGCGAGGGAGAGTATTTTGAGGGCAACTAATGGCAATGTGTCTTTTACTGTAACAATTTTTGTTTTTAATTTAAACATTCACCATATTTTTGGATCAGACCTCGTATATATATTGCATCCTACTATATTTAATCAGACGCTATATAACTGACATCTATTTTGATTTTCCTTACTACTCACACTTAGGAGTACTGAAGGGAGAATCCAGGGTATAAAATCTAAAATAGTAATTTACCACTTGGAACTAGTGTTTGTCTTCTACCATCTCATATTCAAAGACACCTTCCTCTGTTCTCCCCACCTCCTGCCACCAGTAGCACCCAATATTACTAAGATGTTTAGGCAGTCTTACACTTTGCTTAAACCTCCCAGTAACTATCTCTCTGGAAACACAGAACCCTAATAATTATAAAATTATTTATGGGTGTAAAGAATAAAAATACACAAAATAAAACTTCTTGTACCTAAGGGAATATTAGATATAAAACAATAAGATGGAGGAAATGAAAGCCATAAAGGACTCATGTCATCCCCAATGTCCTGAAATAACCAAATGGCTTAGACCTAACAGCCTGATAATGGTGCCTGAATCAGGCTTCAGGGATTCAAATATATATTCAAATCCAAAGTCTCACAGAACTTAGGACATATCTCATGGTTCATTTGTTTGTTTTCCATTTTTTGTCGTTAAAGGTTAAAGATAAAAAGGTGAGATACAACAGTAAAATGTTGGAGAACATTGACAAATTATTTATGAAGTATTCCAAAGAAAGTATGCCAAACATTTAAAGTAAATAAAACTCCACATGGATGGTTTAATTAAAAAGTTTATGCAGATCTGCCTTTGTTTCCATCACAACTTTGTTTAGGACTACCGTGTTTAAATTATAAAGGACAGAGCTTGCACTGTCCATTAATGATTTCATCTCAGCTGAGGTAAAATTCCATCATATAAATTTCATACATATATATTACCCCTTATATTTATCTACACTCTTGAATACACTTCATCATTATTCTTAGAAATGGCCCAAAATTTTTCTATAAAAATATATACATACCCACAGTCACACATAAGTAAAACCTGGCAATATGCAGCAGAGCTAAGCAGTACATTGCATTGCAATTTTGGTACATATATCAGTACCTGTGTGACTAAAACACAATACAAATATTCCAATTTTATATTATTTATTAATTGCGTACCACCATGAAAAAAACTAAACTCAGCCCCACATTTTAGAATTATAATTATTGTTTTTAAATTGACTAATTCACTTACAAAAAACATAATTTACAATATAGTTATCAAATCAGAAAAGATGAAAGTAAAGAACACATTCCAGCTCAATTATATGAAAACGTGTCAATTGTAATCCCAACTTCATATGCTAAAACTTCTTGTTCTCAGATAAAACTGAAACTGAATCATAGTTTATCCTTTTCACCCTTTTGGTTGATTAAAAAAAATGTTTTAACAAAACAACTTATTTGAATGGAGAGGCTTTCTGTTTTCTCAAATTTATATATGTTTTTAACACATTTGGACAGGAAAGATTTTAGGATGGTAAATTTCTATCTTAGTGTTTTAAATTATGAAAATGGCAACCATTTCAACATGACCCTTTGTAAACACAAAAAATTTAAATATTATTTTTTAAATATTTGTCAACCTGTAACATTTCTAGTATAGTCTCTAATCCAAAGAATAAAATAGTTTCCTGAAAGAATTCAAGATATCACTCAAACAGTTAAGAAAAAGCAACAATATCTGCTCTTAATCTCCAGTATTTATTCCACCTTTTCTCATGGGTACCTTGACTCTTCTCCTCATGGGGATAACAATTTTTGTTTATTTAAAATAAATTCCAACAAAATATAACTACCCTCACATTCTTACAATTTTATTTTTCCCACCAGATATTTTGTTCCAACAATGCTGCTTTATTTAAATAACATTCCCTCAGCTGCCCTATAATTGCCCATTTATATTCATGGAGATTTCTGCACTGCAAAATATCAAGAGTTGATTCAGCAGACAACCTGAAATCTCTTATGAGGACCTTAACAGCTTCTAAGTAGCTGTGAATACCTGTTTACACAGGTCATGAGTTTCTTATGTCCAGACGTGCACAAGCCTATGCAGGGTAATAACCAAATAATTGGCTCACAGGGTCCCACACACTGATGTATTATCTCATTAATTTTCTCACATCCATTACCTGTGGCATTGTATAATCAAGAAAAATAAGGCATAGAATAGAAGCCTAAACATTTGTGACAGCATGAATGGACCTAAACGGTATTATGTTAAGCTAAAAAAATTAGACTAAGCAAACAAATACCATATGACTTCACTTATATGTGTAATCTAAAAATTAAAGTAAATGAATAAAAAAAAAAGTAGAAATAAACTCATAAATACGTAGAACAAACTGACAATTGCCAAATGGGGGGAGGGGACGGGGAAAAAGGGGTGAAGGGGATTTAGAAGTATAAACTGTTAGTTATAAAATTGGTCATGGGGATATAAAGTGCAGCATAGGGAAGATAGATAGTCAATAATACTGCAATAACTCCGTGTAACACCAGATGGGTACCAACTAGCCTTATCATGGTGATCATTTCATAAGATATATAAATGTTCAATCACTATGTTGTACACCTAAAACTAATGTAATATTGTATGTCAAATATAATTTAAAAATAAATTTTTAAAAAGGAAAGAAAAGAGTCATAAGTTGGCCAGAGTATTACAGATAATAAATGACAGAGAGAGAAAGTAAGAGGGGAGGCAGGAAACATAAGTACTTTGATTCTAGGCAACATGTTTTTAACCATTAAGCTAACCTGCCTGCTAAGATCCATTTTTCATTTAACATGTGCCACTTACTAAGCCCAGTTACTGTACAAGGAAACAGACATAAGGTAGTAAATAAAAGGAATTTTGCTAAGAAATGAAAAGAAAACCAACAGAAAAACCTACTTCATTGATCCTAACTTCCATTTTTAAGAGTGAATCAATATATAATTAGCAAGTAAAATAAATTGTATTTTAGATCAAGACAAATGTGTGGAAAAAAGTAAACTGCAGCAAGGGAATATGAAGTGTCCAGGATGTGTGTTGGAGGTTTAAACAAGTACATAGTAAAAAAGTCACATTGATCATGTTTGCGCGTTAGGAGAACTACTCTCTCAATTTATAAAATGATTCAGGGGGAAAAGTTGGAAAGTGATTCTACAAGAGAAAGTTTACCTTTAAAACTACTTTAAAAAATCAAATGAAATTTTTGGAGCAGCTTTCAACTAGAAGAAACCAATCAGCTGGGAATTGTATAGAAAATATGCAAGGCCAGCCAGAGGATATCATGCTTCATAATGCTAAGTTTTACAAAGATGGGAAGGAGTACCACTTCATCTCTGCAGAGAGGATGACAAGGGGCATCTCGGCCATCGAATTCTTGGAGTTTAGCAGCCACCAGGGCAGTATGTTTGGCACCAAACTTGAAACAGTGCACCAGATTCATAATCAGGACAAGAGTGTCATCCTTGACACCGAGCCCCAGACCCTGAACATTGTTCAGACAGTAAAACTTCCAGCTTTCATGGTGTTTCTAGCACCTATTGACCAGAGCACTCAGACAGAAGCCCCACGACAGCTGCAGAAGGACTCAGAGCAGCCAGTATGCTCATGGTTTGACCTCTCACTTGTCAATAATGGCGTTGATGAAACCTTTAATAAATTACAAAAAGCCTTTGACCAGGCCTGCAGTTTTCCACAGTGGGTGCCTATTTCCCGGGTTCTCAAAGCTTGCACATAAGGAAAGCTACTGCATGCCCCTTTCCAGTGTTTGGAACTCCATCCCCCCTGCTTTAAGACAAAGAGGGTTGCCACTCCAGGAATTGTGTGTCAGTCTCCAGCTCTATGCGATTATTATAAGTAGGCCAGTGGGTGTCAGTTTTGTTCAAACTCCAGAAGCGCTGGGCTCTGGTTTTCCTGATACATGGGGCTCCATCAATCAGGATTTCAAAAGAATCTCTGGAAATTGGGGGGAAGAAGTATTATCGAAATGTAACTGCTAATCAAAGATGGCGCACTTGGGGAGCAAAAGCAATGGACCCTGTTCCTCTGAAGCCTGAACTCATTCACCTTTAGTTACACCGGGCATTTCATTTGTCTTTACTTTGAAGAAAGCATTTTTAACTGCAACTTTCTGAAATGCCAAAATGAAATATACTAGTTCAATAGGATGTCCACTCTAGAAAAACCCTCAAAAGCAATAAAAATGTTGCTGTTAAAATGCAACACCCCCCAAACACACACACACACACACACACACACACACACACACAAAAAAAAAAAAAACACTTTGTGGTTCATTTTCTCTTTGGATATAGCCTTTTTCAATGTAAAGAGGGCTCAGTTATGAATGGGAACAGCATTTTCTAAAAGGCCGACTTACTTGGAAACTAGTAATAAACTCCCAAAAGAACAGATGCTTAAAGAGTAGTGGAAGATTGTTATGTTTTTCTATTCGTGGTAAAGTTAAGTATAGGACATAAGAAAGGCAAGTGATTTCCATTGTGTGACTGCGTAGGAGGATATGTAGGATATGGAAAAATAACAATTGCAAACTTCCAACCTACTTTAAAGAAAAGATATAGAATATTCTGAAATTCCTCCCGTGTTGGAGAGAATAAGACAAAGTTAAACATACATAGTCATCATTATGGCTCAGCAAAGACTACACAAGACTTTCTGTCAAGCGTGGAAATCACAAACTTAAAGTTATTTAAATAATATGATTGCAGAAAACATAAAATCCATGATCATGTTCCTTCTGTTTTTAAGGTCTTTCCACATTCATATTGCCAATATTGTTTAACGTTTAAACATTTTTCCAAGTGGATTAGCTATAACAGTGCATATGCAAAAAGTATGTCGTATGTTCTGACACTCTGTAACTATAAGGATGTCCATGTATATGAAACTGATCTTCAAATACATGTTCAAGTTTGCTGCTGAATGTATATCCATCTTTTTCAGTGGGTAGCATGATTATGTATTTGTCTACCATATGCATTCCATGAAGTTGTGGATTATTTCTCTCTCTTTAAAGTCAACCCATTCCACAGGACCAAGAAGCTTTTCCCAAGAACCCACAAGCTTATGAGCTTTTTTCACCCTCTTTTGGGATCAGGCAGGGATCAATACTAATGCAGTAGCATTGAGAAAGATCTTCCAATTAACTAGTTTTATGTTGGAAATATATCTACAGTCTTTATTCTATCACAATATTTGTCAGGTTTATATTATGTGCAAGTTTTTACATTAAGCTTGGGATGCCTAGAAGAAAGCCCCCAAAGATCTTACATATGCTGAAGGAGACAACTGTATATATGTGCATATGACACAGTGTTAGAAAGAAGAAATCATCAAAGCCGTTGGTGGATGCATAACAGGGAAAGTTCACACAGCAGGATGTGTCTAAGTTGGTTAGACCAGGGTAGAATGGATATTGAGGCACAGATTTTTAAAAACGTAAAAGAAGACTGAAAAGGTATGTCTGCTGGAGGCAGCAAAGTGATTTTAATAAGATTAGGCTGAGGAAAAGGGGCTAATAAGATTGGAGAGACATGTTTGCATGCCAGGAGAACAAACTGGAGTGAGGGCAACAAAGAAGAAGGATTACAAATGTTCTCTGTGCGAGGAGCAAAAACTGAAATGATATGTATTATGATTGATGTCCTTCATATGTGTTGATGAGTGATAAAGTGCATGCTGACATATAGAAGAGGTGAATTTTTAAATAAATAAAGTGTCAGGCATATACAAAATACTTGGCAATTTCTAATGAGCCACGTTTTTCCTGAACCAAATAAATTATTTTTCTTAAATTCCATACAGTTTGTGTTTTACAAAAAGATAATGCATACCCTCAGATACACCTAGTCTTCCCCCAAAAAAATTAATGCATAAAACATTGCTGAGTACAGTATATGGGTATGAAATTTACCCTATAGATAATAAACTCATGAATATATACCAGCGAGTAGACTGCAGTGCAATGAATTTTCATTTGTCTCATATAGAACCATATTCCAACATTTTCCATGTTCTGAATAGAGCAATTACATAACAAATGACATCTCTGTGGACCTAAATAAAAGAGCAGATTTTAATCACCATAGTATGTGTTTAGAATTATAGAATGCACAAATTATTTAACACCAGATTTTAAATGGACTAGAGTTAGGTTCTTTCCTTCATCTCCATGTCACTTATGTGAAAGTAAATGAACATTGCTTTACTTATGAGGTAAAATAGGCCCCTTGTTTAATTTTAAAGATGGTCAATGAGACAGAAATGCATCATGAGTATAAAGCAAAGAGGTAATCTACTCTCTCTCTCTCTCTCTCTCTCTCTCTCTCTCTCTCTCTCTCTCTCTCTCTCTCTGTCTCTCTCTCTCTCTCAGTTTCAGATCATAAATCAGCACTGAGCCTGGCCTCTGGGGCAGTATATTTTTCTTAAAATTATATGATTTCTAAAATTTCATAAAAACATAGTCTGTCATGAAACTAGAAGACAGATATAGGGTAAAATATACATATGCATATGTATATGTATATACATATGCTTATAAACCATCATGAACATTCTGGCTACCTCTCTCCTGCTGGGGATTTCTCACTAGATACTTCTTATTTAGCTAACAACTGTCATATTTTTCATTTTATATCCATCTTTAAAATGTAATTTTATTAAATTTATTGGGGTGACATTAGTTAGTAAAATTATATAGGGTTCAAATGCACATTTCTATAATACATCATCATATATTGCATTGTATGTTGATCACCCAGAGTCAGCTCTACTTCCATTACCCTATATTTGACCCCCTTTACTCTCTTCTACCTCTCCTCTTCCCTGCTTACTCTCTGGTAAACACTAAACTGTTGTCTATGTCTATGAGTTTCTTGTTTATTTGTCTTGATTGTTTGTTGCTTTCAGTTTTATATCCCACACATGAGTGTAATCATATAGCTCTCAACATTTTTTGTCTGACTTATTTTGCTTAATATGATAATCTCAAGATCCATCCACATGTTGCAAATGGTACCATTTCATCTTATGACTCAGTAATATTCCATTGTATATATGTATTGCATCTTCTTTATCCAATCATCTATTGAAGGGCACTTCGGTTATTTCCATGTCTTGGCCATCGTGAATAATGCTGCAGTGAATATAAGGGTACATGTATCTTTATGGATAAACATTTTCAGATTTTTTTGGTAGATACGCAGAAGAGAGATTGCCGGGTTGTTTGGTAATTTTATTCTTAATTTTTTGAGGAAACTCCATACTGTTTTCCACAGTGTCTATACCAATTCCCACCAACAGTGTGTTAGTATATTTCTCTCCACAACCTCCCCAACACTTGTTATTGTCTTATTGATAATAGTCAATCTAACAGGGATGTGTTAGATTCACAAAATCTCATTGTGGTTTTAGTTTGCATTTCCCTAATAGCTAGTGAAGTTGAGCATTTTTTTATTATTCTCTTGGTAGTTTGTCTGTCTTCTTGGGAGCAGTGTCTGTTCAGGTCCTCTGCCCATTTTTTAATTGGACTGTGTTTTTTTGTTGTTGAGTTATGTATTTTGGGTGTTATTGAAGGTGTTGTTTGTGAATATTTGGTTAGTGATTTCTTTGTTTCGTTGATGGTTTCTTTTGCTGTGCAGATTTTTTTTTTTTTTTTAGTTTGACATAGTCCCATTTATTTATTTTTGCCTCTACTTCCCTTGCTTTATTCCCTTGCTAGATCATATTCATAAAATCCTCTGTGAACCCAAGGTCCATAAGTTTAGTACCCACGTTTTCTTCTATGCAATTTACTTTTTCAGGTCTTATGTTTAGGTCTTTGATCCATTTTGAGTTAATTTTGGTCTGTAATGACAGATAGCAGTCTTGTTTCATTCTTTTGCATGTGGCTTTTCATTTCCCCAGCACCATTTATAGAAGAGGATTTTTTTTTTCATTCTATGTTTTTGGCTCCTTTGTTGAAAATTATATGCCTGTATATATGTGGGTTTATTTTGGGGTTCTCAATTCTATTCCATTTGTCTCTGTGTCTATTTATCTGCCACTATCATGCTGTTTTATTTATTGTCACTTTATAGTATAAATTAAAGTCAGGGAGTGTGATACTTCTGGCCTTCTTCTGTTTTCTTAGGATTGCTTTGGCTATTTGGGGTCTTTTGTGATTCCATACAAATCTGATGATTTTTTGTTCTATTTCTTTGAAAAATGCCATTGGGATTTTGACGGGGATTTGCATTAAATATGTGTATTGCTATGGGTGATATGGCCATTTTTACTATGTCGATTCTTCCAATCCATGAACTAGGAAGATCTTTTCATTTATTTGTGTCTTCTTCAATTTCTTTTAGTTTTCTTCAATTTCTTATAGTTTTCCGTATATAGGTCCCTCACATCCTTTGTTAAGTTTATTCCTGGGTATTTTATTATTTTTGTTACAATTGCAAAAGGAATATTTTTTAATTTCTTTTTCTGAAAAAATCTTTTATTTTGTCTGTTTTAAGGAATATAGCCAATGATATTGCAATAACTATGTATGATGTCAGATGGGTAGTAGATTTTTTTGGGGGGGATAGAAGAGAGGTGTTTGGGGACAGAGAGAAAAAAAGTGAAGGTGTTAAGAAGTACAAATTGGTAGCTATAAAATTTTCATGGGGATGTAAATTAATGCATAGGGAATATAGTCAATGATATGGTGATAATTATATATAGTGCCAGGTGGGTACTAGTCTAGTCAGGGGATCATTTGTTAAATTATATAAATGTCTAACCACTATGCTGAAATTAATATAAAATATTATATTAATATAAAATCTGAAATTAATATAAAATATTGAATGTCAACTGTAATTGAAAAAAATAAATAAAAAGAGCAGAATAGGTGATGGGGAATAAGAGGTACCAATTTTCAGGTATAAAACAAATAAGTTATAGGGATGTAATGTACAGCATAGGGGATATAGTCAATAATATTGTGATAGCATTGTAGTGTCAGATGATTGCTGAACTTGTCATGGTTGATCACTTCTTTAGGTATATAAATGTTGAATAACTATTGTGTACACCTGAAATGAATAAAATATTGTTAGCTATATTTAATAAAAATCTTTAAAAAGTAAAATAAAATTGTGAACTAGAACAACTATTTATAACATAATACTAAACACTTTTATGGAAATAATGTTTTAGGTAAGCAATAAACTAACCCCAGTTTCCATTTTATGATGTTACCTGTCATTTCTATTTAATATTAGAACATTTTTTAATACAACCTTTTTTTTAAAAATCTGCCAAAAGAGACATAAAACAAAGAAATAACAAGTTTATTAACATTTTATTAGTGTGATTAATATTTCTGTATCTTCCTGTGTTAATGAGCTTTGAGAAACTGATATAGGATGTCAGCCACACAAAATGAGATATAACCAAGATTCTCATGTACTTTGAAAAACACACTCTTCTATGTGTTTTCATTAGCTCAATCATTTAGTTGATTTTGAACTATTTAAATTGGAATGGGATATAGAGGTGAAATCGTTCATTGCTTTTGTCCAGGTGGAGAAACTGGAGTCTAAAAAATTCAGTGAAACTCTGTCAGAAGCATGACAACCCTAAGAATCTACTGTCTCCAAAAATCATGTTTTTATGGTTATTTCTGCTCCAATATAGTACCTCCCTCTAAAAGGAAATATGAAGTGCCTGCAGTTCTGGCCTTTTCTATAGCTCTGATTGCATTTATATACAGGCACGAGGAATTTTTCTTCATTGTTTCTGGAAAGCAGAACAGGCTAATTATATAATGTAATTAATTCTATTTTTCTTCAGGGCATTCACATAACTTAGGGACTATTTTGAATTTAAAAGAAATATCTACTGTCATATTTCCTTGCAGATTTATTGAGCCTAAGATGATTTTCTCTATAAACATAACTCTATATGCAATCTGCTCTAAAATGACCATATATTTTTAAGAATATCTTACAATGTCTAAGTTCTTCTGTTGTTTGTACATTCCAACTGTTATTTTAAAAGCACTAACATTTCTTACAGAGAAATATATCTATATTATGAGGATAAACTTCTTCATGTAAGAAAAATTCAGTGGTCTTTAATAGTCCATATAGAAATATACAAACTAAGGAATTTGTCTTACATATGGAAATGTTTATATAGCTTACTTAGATTTACGGAATTTCATTTTTGACCTTGGGCAAGAAATATATCCTCTTAGTGCCTCAGTTTCTTCTCTGGTAATACGGAAACAATGCAGCAGTACCCCCTTATCTGTGATTTTGCTTTCTCACCATTTCAGTTACTCTTGGTCAATCACAGTTTAAAAAATATGACATGGAAAATTGCAGAAATAATTAATGTTTTAAATTGTATGCTCTTCTGAATAGCATGATGAATTCTCATGCTATCCCATTCCACCCTGCATGGGATATAAATAATCTCTTTCTCCAGCATATGCATGCTCTATATGCTCCCCACTCATTAGTCACTTAGTAGCCATCCAGGTTATCAGAAAGAGAGAGAGTCCACTTTTACATGACTTTTATTATAGTATACTGTTATAATTATTTTGTCTTATAATTAGTTATTGTTGTTAATTGCTTACAGTGCCCAATTTGTAAATACATTTTGTCATAGGTATGTATGTATAAGAAAAAAAGTAACATAGTACATGTATATATGGAGTACAGTACTATTCATGGTTTCAGACATTCACTAAGGGTCTTGGAATATATTCCAAGGGATAAGGCAGGACTACTCTAATACTGTGTCTAACTCCTTGAATTTCTGTAGATGTTAAATTAATTCCTCTATATAATGTTCTCCAAAATAAAGGATTCAGTAAGCTTTAGTTATAATTATTATTGCTGATATGATTCTCACAATAAGCAAAGTACAAAGTACATGGTCATTTCATATATATATGTGTATGTATACGTATGTATATGTATACATACATATATACATATGTATATGTGTATATATATGTATTTATATTTATATATGAAACATATTTTATATGCAATATATTTATAATTACATTGATATTAATATATGCACATAATAGCACAATTTATTTAATTATATTACATATTAATATAATTGTTTATTTTACATGTATATGATTTTTGGTTGTTTGTTTTGGTGGCAGAACCTTGCTGTTTTTGAGGTGAATGTCTAGTCAATAACGCATGATGTATACTAACACCCGGGAACCTAGTAAAAATCCACAGTATCTTGACTGCATGCTTTGTTATAAAAATCTAAATTTGGTTGTTAAATATAAATCAGTTTGTTAAATGTAAAAGATATTTCATGTGACATTCAAGTTGGCATTGCCTCTTCACGCACCATGCCAGATCCAGAAATGAGCTCATCTAGGTTTGTTCGTTTTCATTAGCTAAAAATTTTGGCTAATCTAATTGGTCTCTGATTTTATTTGAATCCTCACAGACTCTTGTTCTGGCTGGAGGAGAACTCCATTCTCTCTCCAGTTTCTTGACATTAAGTAATTAATTATTGTTTGCCTTCTGTGCTCTAGGCAGCATGTGAGGCACTAAGGATTCAAGACATTCACGATCCTTAACTTACAATCAAAAGGAAACCCAAAGTCATATATAATTTGATTTTGAATATGCTTGAAAAGTATGATAAAATGCTATTCAGTTAATAATCTCACAAATATCACAAAACCTTTGTAATTAGGCTATTTCAAGAAGTATTAATCAATTTTAATAATTTTAAAGAGAAACAAAACATAACACCTTCACCTATATGTCCAACTACTCAACTTTCTGATTAACCATATGGCAGAGGTAAAGATAGCATAGTAGAGATTATAGAGTTTTATGATAGGATTTTAGTTAAAGTATGCTATAAATACATAAAAATTTGCAATTTTTATGAAAAACTCAAACTGATTATTTTTTAATCTTGGTCATGCATTAGAGGGGGAAGAGGCAAAGAAGACAGCACCCTAGAAGCCTTATATATCAAGATACTTATATATGTGATACTTTCATGTGTGCTCAGGATTTCAAAAGGGGTCTTGGGAACAGAAATTAATCCGAAAGCTACCAAGTGCCCCAGATTCTAAACTATAATATTGCACTACCTGTGAATGACATGTTAAGTGATTATAGTACTTATTCTCAGCATTTAGAAATCACTCCTTTACAATAATTTAGAAAGGTCAAGAATAAACCACACCTTTGGTGGGACTTATCAGTACTCTGTGCTCTACTAATTTACTTAAACTAAAGGACAAGGCAGGGCTTCCAATGTGATCACTCAGAAAAATTAATATATACCTAATTAAGTTTGGGATGCATGAGGACTCTACCAGGGGCTTATTAGTTCAGGATGGCAGGAGATCAGACAGTCATTAGGGTCAGTAGATAGGAACTGTTTCCATACATTATGGCAGATTCAAAAAGCTTTTATTTGATGGATCAAAAGTGAAAGGAAGCTGGTTATAGCTTTCTTAAAAGAATATCTACTCAAGAGTCATAAATTGACCCAGCATTGCAAGGACCATAGAAAGCCAAGGCCTCACCCCTTACCAATGTAGTCATAAAATTCCAGCGGGTGGATATATTATTCCCATTTGAAGAATTGCATTTGTAGTTTCTCACCATGGAGTGGGGGTGGAAGGAGTGGAATATCAAATTAACACACAACCAGAGGGTGGAGGATTGTACATCTGAAATAACACTATATCTTGTGTCCTTATCTTTTCTGTTTTAGTTTTTATTCTGACTCAATGATTGAAGTGCCTATAAATTGGATAGTGAATTGGCGAGAAAGAGTAGAAAGAATGGTGGGAAAAAGAAGCTGACCCTGTCTAACACACTGATGCAAGCTTCCGAGCCTATTGCAGAAACAAGATGGTGGGACGGGGGGAGAAAATTTACTGTGGTTAAATTTTAAGTATTTTATTGTTACAATAGCTAGGTTGAGCTTTAATTAATGTAAATAAAGACATTTGCATTTTTTAAGGAGTACATGGCTAAGATACCATTTATAGACAGAGATAAAACTAGACCACATATCAGTTGTAGGGACAGATGGAGAAAATCCATTCTCTTCAATTTAACAGTTATGTGGTATATTACACTCCTTGTGTAGCTGCCATAAGAAATTATTACAAAATTGGTTGCTTTAAACAACATAAATTTATTCTCTCACATTTCTGGAGGCTAGAAATCCAAAATCAAAGTATTATCAGGGCTGGTTTCTTCTCGGAGACTCAGAAGGAGAATCTGTTCCATGCCTCTCTTCTAGCTTCTGGGGGTTGCTAGTAATCCTTGGCACTTTTGGGCTTAGGACAGAGTAATCTATGCTGGCATCATCATATGATGTTCTCTCTGCGTATTTTTCCAAATTATCTATCTTTTTGTAAGAACACCAGTCTTGGACTAGAGCCCATTGTAATCCAGTATGACCTGTTTTTAACTTTATTACTTGTGCAAAGATCCTATTTTTATATAGGATCCTACTCACAGGTTCCATGTCAACATGAATATTTGAGGGAAAATATTCATCCCAGTATACATGTTAAATACTCATTAGTAAAATTTTGAAATAGATGTACTATGATTTCATGATTTTAACATTAACCTCATTCAAGAATTTATAAAATTATGTTTTCTGCTTTTGGGTTTAGATTGGTTTCTCCATTATAATAATGAGAAAACAATTAAATTAATTGGTTGCCTAAAATTGGCAGAGGGGGATTAGAAAAGGATTTAACTTCCATGGCTCTAAAATGGAGATCCTAATAGTACTGGTCACATCAATGCATATCCCTCATGTCCTAAATCATGCACCAGGTATCCCCAGTGTCTCTTCTTATACCTGGACCATAGAAAATGTTCACTTAATGCTTATTAGGGGAAAAAAGAATCATTGAATGAATGAATATAATAAACTCAGCCTTAGAGAAGTCATCATCTTTCTATAACAATGGCTTTGTTATAATTTTTTTAAATATAGTTATTACGTTTAGTTATGTTATGAACCCATTTTGACACATGTATTTAATTGTGTCAAAGGCTTCTCTAACTTTTCTTTTAGTTAATATCAATCAAAGCAATCCAGCAATATTATAGAATATAAATTGCATGTAAATTATACTAAAATAATGTATAGTGTACGTAATTTTTTGCAAACTAGCTCTCTACAAGAAAACGTAATGCTAAAAGAATGAGGAAGCCAAGTTAATTAGGAAAAAAAGAGAGAGGACATAAATTACTAATATCAGAAATGAAAGGAGGGATGTCATTACAGATCCAATGGATATTAAAAAATAATAAAGAAATATTATGAGCAACTGTATGTTCACAAATTTGATAACCTTGAGGAAATGAACCAATTTCTCAAAAGATACATTTTTCAAAACTCACACAAAAAGAAATAGACAATCTAAATAGGCCTGTATCAAATAAAAAATCTAATCAATACTAAATAACCTTTCAAAACAGAAAGCACCAAGGCCAAATGGATTTGCTACTAAACATTTAAAGAAGAAATTTTACCAATTCTTTACAATTTCTTTCAAAAGATAGAAGCAGAGGGAATGCTTCCTAACTCATTCTATGATGCCATCATTGTTCAATATCAAAACCAGAAAGAAAGAAAAAATCACTAAAAATGAAAATTAAAGACCAATCTCTCTCATGAATATAGATACTAAAATTTTCAAGAAAATATAAGTTCATCATATCCAATGATGTATAAGACAGATTATATACAATGACCAATTCAGTTTATTCCAGATTCAAGGTGGTTTCACCATTCAAAAATAAATTATTGTAGTCTATCATTTCAAAACTTAAAGAAGATAAATCATATGATCTTATCAACAGAAGCAGAAAAGACACTTGGAAAACTCAAACATCCATTCATGATAACAACTCTCAATAAACTAGGAGTGCAGGGATCTTCCTCAACTTGATAAAGAATATCCACGAAACGCCTACTAGCGTCATACTTAAATGTGAAAAATTCAGAACTTTCTCACTAATTTCAGGAACAAGGCAAAGATGTCCTCTCTCATCACTACTTTTCAACATCACACCAGAAGTCAATGTTAATGACAGACCTGGAAGAAATAAATGAAACTATCTGCAAATGACATGACTGTCCATGTAGAAGTTTTGAAAGATTCAGCAACAACAACAACAACAACAGCAGCAGCAGCAGCAGCAAGAAAAAAAAAAATAAAGAAACTCTCTTGGAACTAAATAAGTAATTATAGCAACATTGGAAGATACAAGATTAATATACAAAAGTTGATTGTTTTGTGTTTTTTTCATATACCAGCAATGAACAAGTAGAATTAAAAATTAAACAAAACATTTCCATTTATATTAGCAATAAAAAAAAATGAAATGCTTGGATACAAAACCAACAAAATATATGGATGGTCAAAATGAAGAAAATAATAAAACTCTGATGAAAGAAATAACAAAAAATCTAAATATATAGAGGTATAGTCTATGCTTGTAGATAGGAAGACTCAATATTGTCAAAATGCCAGTCCTTCTCAACTTAATCTAGAGACTCAGTACAACGCCACTCAAAGCCACAAGAAGTTATTTTGTGTATGGATGTTGACAAACTTATTCTAAAGTTTATATGAAGAGGCAAAAGACCCAGGATAGCCAATACATTTTGAAAGACAAGATCAAAGTTGAAGGACTGACACTACCCAACTTCTAGACTTACTATAAAATTACAGTGATAACACAGCATGTTATTGGTGAAAGAATGCAAATAAATTAAAGAAATAGAAAAGGGATCCTAGAAACAAACCCTTATAAATATAATCAACTGATTCTTAACAATGAAACAAAGGCAATACCATGGAGCAAAGAGTCTTTTCAATCAATGGTGCTGAAACATGTGCGCATCTACATGCAAATAAAAAAGAAAAGTCAATCCAGAGAGTGATCTTACTTACGCTCCTCACAAAAACTAACTCAAAATGAATCACAGACCAAAGTGGAAAATGTAAAACTATAAAATTCCTATATGAAAACCTAGATGACCTAGAAAATCAAGATGACCTTGGGTTTCTCAATGTCTTTTTAGATATACTAAAGACACAATTCAGGAAAATAATAATTGATAAACTGGACTTGATTTAGACTAAAAACTTTTTTATCTGGGAAAGACAGTGTCAAGAGAATGATGAGACAAGCCACAGACAGAGAGGAAATTGTTGCAAAATATATATCTGATAAATGATTATTATCCAAAATATACAAAGAATACTTCAAACTCAACAATGAAAACACAAACGATCTGATTAATAAATCAGCCAAAACCTTTTTTTAACAGGCACCTCACAGAAGATATATGGATGGCAAATAAACATATTAAAAATGCTCTGCATTATGTGTCATCTGGGAAATGCAAATGAAAATGAGATAGCACTACCACTATTACAATGGCCAAAATGCAGAACACTGACAACATCAAATGCTGCTGAGGATGTGGAACAACAGGAACTCTCATTCATTGTTGATGAGAATGCAAAATGGTACAGTGACTTTGGAAGACAGTTTGGAAGTTTCTACCACAACCAAAAATATTCTTTACCATATAATCCAGCAATTGCACTCCTTGGTATTTACCTAAAGAAGCTGAAAACTTACGTCCACACACAAACCTGCACACAAATGTTTATAGCAACTTTATTCATAATTGCCAAAACTTGATAGCAACCAAGATGTCACTCAGTAGGTAAATGGATAGAGAGCATGTTACATCCACACATGGAATATTATTTGGCACTAAAACAAAGGAGACATAGAGCCATGAAAATTTTAAAGAACAGAGTGCCATTTCTTAAACAGTGATCATCAGGAGACACAATTCTCCATCAAGTAATTAGTAATTCCTATCATTTTACTGGTCTTATCAACATTTTTGTAAGAAAGAAGAAAAGCTGACAATTAGTTTTTGAAAATATCTGTCTTTGGTTCTATATCTTTTAACATCAGCTTCCTGGTATTGACACATATCATTAGCAGCTATCTCAGTAGATACAGTTAATTATCACTATTTCTTTCAGATGGTGCATACTAAGTAGAATTCTTGCTCTTTTATGAGGTCAGAACTATGCCTTTGATTTTAAAAAGATACCACTGAAAGTACAATGAAGTGGCATCCTTATGTTTTGTTAGTGCCTGCCTGAAACTTTGTTCAGTTTTCTTAATTGGTTTATTTATTTCTTTTTTAAAATTAATTGTTGCCATGCTACTAAGGATTCCAGAATACATTAGTGGAATTTTCAAATTGATGCTCTCATTTAAACAAGACAACTAACTTTCAAATTGATTTTTTTGTTTTGTGACATACAGAGATAGAACATAATGGATACTTATTGGAGGTTACTTTTTTTCTTTGTTAAAGCCATTGCAGGAAAGATGTTTTCAACTTGATTATGTATCACTAAATGTTGAAACAAGTACATAGAGTGGTCCAGACATGGTGGGGGAAACTGTTTAATACCTCTTTAGAAAAGAAAGAGGACAACCATTTCTTGTTTAAAATAAAGACAGCTTAGTAAATGAGAATTACAATGTCACTTTGATGTGCAATCTGAATATCAATGAAAGCATACTTAATGAAAATTCTGAGGACATTTCTTTCCATCAAGAGGGTTTTGTGGGGGTCCTGTATGACATACATATAGAGAGAGGCCTCATCACATTTTATTCAAAGATATATAAAGGAAATACATTTCACAGGGCAGACTTGCACATTCAGCAAAAGGCAATGAGTATCCTTTTATTATTTTATAATCTTTAAATTGAAGTAACAAAATACATTGTGGACTAACTTGACCTTTTCTAAAGAAATAAGGGTGAAGTACGTATATTATTACAAGAAAAACTAGAAAATTTGGCAAACATCTTTAACATTTTTTTTCTTATATAAAAGTTGCTGAAAACTGCTTGGCTCCAACATTGATTGACCAAAATATGAAAGAAAAAAATATAAAAAACATACAGAGATCAATCCAAGGCTGACTATACATGAAATGTAAAGTAATATAATTTAGTGGAGATGAGGTTACGTGTTATTATTCACATTAGATTTTATTTTATTCTGTGAAAATTATTTTCCATTTACTATATCATAACAGAATTGAGTATGTAAGAAATTGTTCATAATTTCAGCAACACCTCTTTGTTCTTTCTAGGAGAAAATGTGTTTCTGTTTAAATATCAAATGATTATGCATGATATGTTATAACAGCTTTTCAAGCACCATTTTCCAATGTTTGTAAGTGTAATACATCACAAATGATGACAAAGTAGTTCAGTTTAGACCACTAAATGATCAAATAAAATAATAATACCTTAGGCTCAGATATTACCTTGGAGTTTTCAAAGCACTTTCACTTACATTGCCTCACTTGGTTCTTAAACCAACTCTTTAAGGAAAGCAATACTACTATTTCCAGTACTGCTCTAGTACAGAAAAGAGAACAGCTTCACAGAATTAATCAATATATTGAGGTCACAAGCCAATAATAAATGGACAAGACAACTTTTGAAGTTTTGTCTTCTGAATGCTACTTCCACCACATCAGGCTGTCCTTAAATAGAGAATAGTGTACTCATCAGATTGTGGAGATAATGACAATGGAATTATGATGAAATGAATAATTTATGACTAGTAATAATAAAGGATAAAAGACTAGAAGAAGAGAGAATGAAAATGAGAAAATAAGTGAGTAAAGATGGCTGAAGGAACAATGAATAAGAAAAGTTGTGGTCTGAAGAGACCTACAAGCTTTCTACAAAATAGAGGATGTGGGATAATCAATCACTTCCCATTCTTCAGATCCTTATGCATCCATTAACTACATTTGCCTTTCCTGAGAAAACGCATTTGGCAGAAATCAAATGGGCAATAAATGACAAGAGAGGCTGATATTTTGCGGTAAGATGGAGGAACCAATATATTAATGATGTGACTCTTTAGTGAAGTGTCAGTAATATTAAGGAAATCAAATGGAGAACCAGTAAGATGCTGAGATAGTTAAGGACTAACAACAGCAGAACAACTGCCATTGTGAGAACAATGGTGCAGAGAGAAATAAAGTTTCCAGAGCCTGCTGAGAGCTGGAGTTATTGAAAAGGGTTCGCTTGGCAGAAGCTATAATCCTGGAGAAATGCAGCTTTTTTTTCATAATCACAGAAATAAAGCAGGAAGGGAGCAGGGGAAAATTCCCCACCTCTGTTTCTTTCTGCCCTTGAATCTCCTACCATTGTCTCTCAGTGATTAAATAGGACCAGAAGTCTAGGATTACAAGCAGGACACATAGAGTGCTGGGTAGATTAGGGTTATTTTTTTGTCAGTTTCTTAGCAAAGTAAAGTTTGACTTTTTGTGCTCTCACCCTCAGACAGCTCTCTCTTTCCTTGAACTCCGAGGACACATTATGCTCATCGGAACCCCATTCCACTCTGTTTACCCTCCCTAAGGTCAGTTAACCTAAGGAGACTTCTATTATCTGATTAAGTCCCTTCTAGTAGAAGACAGCAACAAAATGAATTCTCCAGGGGACACAAGACACATAAAACAAAAAGCAAAACAAACCCACAAACTTTAATACAAACACATCTATCACTAATGGAATGTGTTGGAATAGGAGAAAGGTATGCTAGAGAAGAGTAGCTTTCCTGTGTTCTTTGCCAATGTACTGCCTCTTTTTATAGGAGATAATTCATAACTAAGAACAAAATCAGCACAGTCATTCAAATCCATCTCTTCATTTCTGAATGCTCTTGTATTATATCCACTCTGAATATTTAAAAAGATCTGTTCTATGCTATGGAGACAGTTTGGGCTTTCACAAGTAGGTATTGATTGTGAGAGAATGCATAAAAGACCTAACTACCATGCCATTATTCGGTAGTTTTATTGCCTCACAGACATGCCCTTACTTTTATAGCCTCCCTGTTGATTTTCATGATTAATGGATGTGTGTCTCTCTCTGGCAACTTTTGATTAAGTTGTAGCCTGAATGGTTGTAACTGTAGGTAGTTCTTCCAACCTGCCTTATTTGCCTCAGAAGCCTGGTATGAATCAAACATAGTAAGGTATGTGGAATGTCTCAATAAATATAAAGTGAAATATAATACTAATACCAATACATTATATATTTTCAAAGTACAATATAGACTTGAAATACATAAATGATAACACAAAAGTGTGGCTTGCATCCATACTCATAGACTATGGGATATCATAAACACTTCATTCTAATAAAAAAAAAAAAAAAAGAAAAGAAACCTGCCACGTCCAGATTCTCCATCAAGAAATCATTGTAAAGAGGTCAGTCAGCATGAAGGCATGTTAATTCAGAATCAATGAACATAACGCTTGATAGTTATGAAAAAATATCCTTATAGATCCACAAATCTACACATTTTTAAATATTGCCTGTTATGTGCCTAAGTCTTACAAGTTCTGGAAACAGGAAAGCAGAAATCATACATACGACACCTGATAAGATTATATGTGAACTGAGTCTCTCGTATGAAAATAAAAAGTCTAATAATACTCGATCTGCTATTATGAGGCTCATCATAATAATGGAAAGCAAATTTATAAAAATTTAAGTTCATGATATGAGAAGTGCTATCATAGAAAAGTGCACTGCCCAAACAGGGAGTTAAAAAAGAGACATAATCACAGCTAGTTTCCTGGGGTGAGGGAAAACGATAGTGATATATTTTCTCATTAAAGACTTTATTGAGCTAAGCTACAAGATAAAATATGAGTGTTCGTGGTAATGTTGATTATTGGCAAAACGAGTAAAATATATTCTGGATTTGGCAAATAAAAAGTGGGAGGAGGTATATAAATGAAGTTCTAAATTTTTGACTATTTCTCATTTGGTAGCTATAATCAGTTATTGTTAATTAAAATTTATTGGGAATTAGTTGGCATTGTCACTAAGGAAATTTTCATATCTAGTAATTGAGAAGTAATGGAGAAAAATATAAGATCATATGGAGAAAACTGCGTAAGACAGTTAAATAGAAACAGGCAGACATCCAACGTAGATAATCTAAGAAATCACAAGGTAGGAAAACCCCATACATAATAAAAAATAGTTGGAATTTGAAGGTTCTATTCCAAAGATATTCTCTTATTGACTGATAGGATTAAGTACCAGTTCTCTGTGAAGTGCATGCATGCTGCTTTTTATGCCTCATAAAGGGAGAAGAATTGGGAAGAACCACTCTATACACAAGCTAAATGGCTTCTAAGTGGAAAAAAAGGAAATGCTAAGAAAACTGAACCAGGGATTATAAAATACTCAGTAAAGAGGAATTAAAGTATGTAATGGTTTTGGATAACAATGTGAAAAATATCACAAATAGGAGAAAAATATTGCAGTACTGAATATATACTATCCATGTGGCTTCTTCTTAATGTGATGATTCTAAGAGTTTTAGACAAATTTTAGATTGGGCCTCTCATACACTGGTGGTATGAATGTAAAAATGGTATAATCTCTGGAAAATGTTTATCTGTTTCTTAAACAATTAAACATAGATCTATCATATGCCCTAACCATTTCAATCTTAGGTTTTTACCACAAAAGAAAAAGGAAATATATGTCCATTTAAGGACACGTACATAAACGTTCATTGCAACTTTGTTATAGCCCAAAACTGAAAAAAAACACAGCCCAAATGTGCATCGCAAGATGATTAACAACCAATTTATCCATCGGTTATCCAAATGATAAACATGCTATCCAAATTACCCAGTAATAACTAAGTGTTTATCAATGGTTAAACAATTGGGGTATAGCCATAAAATGGAATATGGTCAATCAATAAAAAGAAAGAACTATTAATTGCGTGCAATGAGATGGATGATTCTTAAAATAATTATGTTCTGTGAAACAACCCACACCCCTCTCCCAAAAAAAGTATATACTGTATTAACTAATTTTATATCAATCCCAAGAAAAGAAAATAAATACAAACATATAGTGAAAGATAATTAATCAGAATGAATCAGTGATTTGTTAGAGATAGGGGGAAGTGTGAGGAAGGGATTACCAGAAGCATAAGGAAACCTCTAGAGGTGATGGAATATATATATATATATGTGTGTGTGTGTATATATATATTCCCAATTCATATATATATATATATATATATATATATATATATACATATAATCTTAATTGTAGTAATTATTTCTATTCAGTATGTATGTGTCAAAATTAATATGTATGAAATATATACACATATGTTTACTCTCAATTATATCTTAATAT
The DNA here is from genome assembly GCF_964194185.1 of Rhinolophus hipposideros. NCBI lineage: Eukaryota > Metazoa > Chordata > Mammalia > Chiroptera > Rhinolophidae > Rhinolophus > Rhinolophus hipposideros. The sequence goes on along the minus strand of NC_138047.1, from coordinate 87,449,126 downwards.
TCTGTTTAAAGAAAAATTATAAGACCCTTCTCTCATGGGTTGATTCTGAGAGTTTTGGAGAGGCTGCAGAATCCCATTCTCTGTAGTGCAAAGATAAAGCAGCCACAGAATAATATGTTTACCTTGCTAAGCAATCTCTTTATTACTCTGTACCCTCAGTAGTTTAAGAAAACTTTCCCATTGGAGTATTTCACATTCATTTGTTCATTAATTTATTCTTTTATTCATTATGTAATAAACAGGTATCAGTAGCTCTCTATGTCAGGCTCTCTCTCAGATATGTCACACTCAGAATGTCTTAAATTCAACATGTCATTATTTCCCCATACTCTTCACAAGCCTTTTCCTCTTCTCATCTTCTTAATCACAATTAATTGCACCATTACTTAACCATTTGCCATAACAGCTACATTTTTCCCCCAGCAACATTTAACAAGGGGATATAGTGTAATGCAAGAACTGAATATAAAATGGTTATTAAGATTCAGTCTAGGCTCTTAAGGATAATAAAGTGATGTGGTAGAGGATTACATCTAAACAAAATGTAGCAATAAAATGTCTTGGTATTGGCAGGTGATGGGATGTGCCAACCTATCTGTCTGTAAGAGTTCAAAAAGTTTTTAAAGAAAGAATATCTGAAGTATAACTTAGAGATTTAGCATGAACTCCTTTATGAAAACAAGAGAGAAGAAATTGTCCCTCAGTAAAACAACATCACGAAGAAATGTATGGTAGTATAAAAGGATGGTGGGTTTGAGTCAAGATAAGTACTTCTCAGTATATTCAGAGAGACAATGTGGTAGGTTGCATTCAGTTCAAGTTGTTAGTTTCTAAACAGTCATAAAAATAAATGCAAACATCTTCTGAATTGAATACTGAAGGGCTCTAAGTGAGGCTCTAAGTGAGACCATGGTTTGATGAGTTAATGGGACTATAGTTCTTTAGATTCTCAGCGTATATGGAGTGATGTTCATTCACATCACACATTTCATCACCCCTTCCTATCTCCCTAAGGGATTGCATTTCTTCCTGTAGATCATTCCAGGGACATTCTGACATATTGTGGTAGACAAATCATGATGTGAAGTTTCCCCTTTAAAAAAGGAATTGCTGCACATTTAAAGAGAGGTTAGGTGAGAGTCTCCATCTGTCAGCTCCTTAAGGGTCTACCTTGGTTGTAGGGAGCAGCTTTATTCAAGATTAAATCCTTCCTGAGAAAACCCACATTCTGCAACTAAGTGTGGAAGGTTTTGAGCTCCAACTCTTTCGGCCCAAGACAGGAAAACTCCGAATACAATCCTTCCAAGCCCCCCACCACTGACTTGACTGAGGATTTGTCAAGACAGTATTGTATTTCAGCTCTTCCTTCTGTACAATTAATTTCCTCCTCCTTCTTCTCACAGGGATTGACCTTAAGAAACATATTGCTTCTCAAACTCCATCTCAGTTTCTATTTACAGAAAGCCCAGCCTGCAAGACATCTCAACCTCACTGAGTAGTTAACATTGTCAAAGCTAGATTTCAGTCAAACAACAAACAAATAGTAGAACCACTCTGAGCTGCCTGAGCTGACACATGCAGTTAGAATGCACCCCCCCTATGAATATATTATTCCTATCTATTAATATTTTTGCCTTCCTTCATTTAACGTCCTTGGGTCTATTCCCAAATATATTTCATAGGTTGTACACTTTTATATATTAGCAAATCTTACCATTATTTTCAAGTAAAAACTATTCTTCTAGGTCTGATCTTGCTCTTGCCTCTCTCCAAAGCATGCTAAAATATATTTGTAATTTTAAGTCTTGAGCAATAAGATGTGATGGGATTGAGTCTTATAGAGAAATCCGTTGCAAGTAAACTGCCTTAATTAAAGTTATGAAACAAGGAAAAGTTTTTCTCCTCATCCACAGGTGGAGGTGCTGCTTCCACTGGTAATTAAACATTCTAGGGTTTCAGCATTATTTATGGTGGCCAAGACATGGAAACAACCAAAGTGCCTTTCGATAGATGATTGGGTAAAGAAGATGAGGTATATATACACAATGGAATACTACTCTGCCATAAGAAAAGATTAAACAGTGCCGTTTGCAACAACATAGATGAATCCTGAGATTATTATGCTAAGCAAAATAAACCACACAGAAAAAGTGGAGAACCATATGATTTCACTGATATGTGGGATATAAAACAGAAAGCAACAAAGGAACAAGACAAAAAAATACATGAAAACTCATAGACAGACAGCAGTTTAGTGCCTACTACAGGTTTAGGGGGTGGAGGAGGTGTTGGTAGCAGAGGGTAAAGGGGGTCAATATATGGTGATGGAAGGAGAACTGACTCTAGGTGGAGAGCACGCCACGTGATATATAGATGATGTATTATAGAAATGTACACTTGAAACCTATGTAATTTTACTAACCATTGTCACCCCAATACATTTAATGTAAAAAAAATATTCAAGGGTTTCAACATCTATCAAGAACATGCTCATTTTTATATTCCAGAATCACACTCCTCATTCTACTCCCTTATATCCACATAAGTGATAAGGCAAGTTACAATTCAACTTGCATGATTAATTTGTATTCAGCATAACTAAATTTGGGATATCATTTTCATTGTTATCTGCTCAGCCATTATAAGATATATGTCATTATTTTAGGACCACAATATTAGTTCTCTGGTCATCTGCCTGTGATTGGTCAAAGAGTTTACAGCCCCAAGCTTGTCATGTTCTTTCTGTAAGTCTTTAAGCATGATGATATTAGTTCTTAATATCATTACTATGATAATGGTCAATTACTGGAGTCACTTGCTATGCTGAACCCTTGTCTAAAACAGACTGTTTAATCCAAAGGATTACAAGCGTTGATTTAAATAGTTTGATACCAGGGCATGCTGCAGATTGTTAGTTTCCAGTAACTGTTTTCATTATCAAAACTAATTCTAGGATTATATATTTAAAGGTATGGCTCCTGTGATCACTTCTGGCACTACTGATAGCATCAGTTAGGCTCATGACAAAATATAGAAATTATGGTTTGTATGGCAGCAGAGATCATTAAAAAAGGAAATTGGTCACATAGCTTATAAAACGCTATCCCTTAGGCTTGGGAATCTAAGGGAAGAGATGGTGTCACAAAACCTAGAAGCTTGTGGAGGGGAGGTGGTGAAAACAATTGACACTTAACCTGTGAAAATCAGGAAAAGGGGTCCCTGAGGCTCCTGATTCACAGTAAGTACTTGGACTCTGTGTTGGGGTGTCACCGAGCAGTACAGCTAGTGCTGATGTCTCTGATATGGTGCAGAAAGCTGGTGCTAGAAGCGATGGAAGACACTGAAACTGGGATATAACTGCTTTTTGCTCTTAAAGAAATACAGGCAAACTCTGGAAACGGAAAAAGAATTCTTTCTTCCGTGCTCCCTTTTTGCAATCTCCCGCAAGGGACTCCCATTGATACATACCAAGAGAAAACCATCTGGCAAGGGATTCGGGGAAATTCACAGTGTCGTCTTCAGGTCTAGATAACAAAAAAGCATATAAAAGAATGAACTTGGGGTTGAAAGAAAATGGATAAATATCTTGCCCAATCATATTCACAAAATAAATGTATATTTAAAAAAAATGGATTAAAGCAAAAACAGAAACACACACACACACACAGCAGAATGATAGCTATTCTATCTTCAGGGGAATAATTTTAGTAATGCTTAACAGGAACTAAGGTCCAGTCACAATGTTGTGAGAAAGGACCAAGTTGGGGTTTAGAGATTTTTGAATGGTATCGTTTATTTTCTTGTTTTGTTTTGTGTTAAAGAAAATGGGCAAAAATGAGACATAACCGAATAGAAGCATAATACAGTGCCACTACTGTTCAAATAGGTTTTTTTATCTGTTTGCTTATATAGGTAATTTTATCAGTTGTTCCTTTTATGACTCCTGAATGTAGTTATATGTAGTTAGAATAGTCTTTCCCATTCCAAAGCATAAAGAAATTCAGTCATGCTTTTCTCAAGTACTTTTTTGGTACTATTTGCATTTAAGTATTTGATCTATTTGGAGTATGCTAATACACAGTGCAAACAGACTTATGGGAACTGTTAAATAATGGCATTGCATATGGTGCATCTACAATTCTAAGAGCAGTATTGTGTGATTATATTTATAAATAGCTATCAGCGTACCATTTGAATCCATGCAGTCATTAGGTTTTACTTTCACACGGTCAATATGCCACATGTGAATGGACTTGCCAATGTTAACCATAGCTTATACAGTTGGTCCATGATTGTTCCTCTATAATACAAAGCCAGAGCCTTAGGTCAGGAGCTGGGTACAAAACGCAGATTTAGCTCAGCTTGCTGGAAGGTCTGTTTCTTTTTACAACCCTAAAACTGGCAGTCTCATCATTTAGAGCAGAAAATAAAATCCTCATCATGTCTTTGCATTATGCATTTAATAAGTATTTGTCAGCAAATTTTTCTATCACTAGTTTGATTTTGCCCCCTACGGAAAGATTGCCTTAAAAAACATTTATGGCATGATTAATTGAATTTTAGAAAATTGATTAATACTTCAACCTCAGTGTTTTTAAAATACATTATTTAAATAAATTTTACTTGACTTTTAATAATTTCATGACTGTTTGTTTTGTGCCAGTGTTATTTGCTTCTAATTATAAAATTCAGTAAGAAGAAAATTTATATTCAATAGAACTGGACAGAGTTGTGCCTTTTTTGTCTGGAAATGAATAACATGCCTGTGTAGAGATGACAGTGATTTAAGGCTGTGGGAACAGGTGTTTATTTACCTGCTATTGAAATCAGACACAGTTTCTGGTCTGGATACAGTAAATTGTTATTTTATTAGAAACTATAACATTCTTTCACTCACAAAAGCCCATTTACTATACAGTATTACATGACATCTTCACAGTAATGACAAATTAGTTTCAACTTCCAAAATATCCAAACCTAACCATTTATAAGGAATAGGGATATTGAAGCTAGTATCTTACTTCTCAAAACAGCAATCTTCACAATGCCGATCTCCTGCCAGAGAAATTCTCTTAGGACTATGGTGTTTGTGGGAAAGGGGATGTAATTCCATAGTATTTAGTGAATACGTACTGTGTTTCAAACACTTTGCCACACTATGCTATGCTTTTTAATTTTACTGTCTGATATGCAACCAACAAGAACCCATAAGTTAAACGGGTCTATCCCCATATTACCCCTGCAGAGACACGCGCCTCAGAAAGGTCAGTTTTCCAAACTCACACAACGGCTATTTGGCTTTCAACTCGAATCACATTACTCTACTGCCAACAAGAACAATCTAAATGAAAATACCAAATCATTTTTCCATAGGAACAAAAATTTTATATAAAATATTATATACACACACTATGCACATATAAGCATACATATACATACACATATACACACAGGGGGTACCAAAAATGTACACACATTTAAAGAAAGAAAAAAATACTGTATTAAAATCGCGCTGATGGTAACCACTTTGAGCACCTCTTTAATTACAGAAGTCAAACATGACTTCTGTTATATGTATATATTATAACAATTTTAATACAGGTTTTTCCTGTCTTAAAATGTGTATATATATATATATATATATTGTTTTTGGCACCCTCTGTGTATTCAGTTGAGATTCCATGCAGGGAGTTGCTGTATCTTCAAAACGAGTGGAGAATGTATGCATCTCCAATGATTAAAAATAAAATACATAATGCATTTGTTAATCATTTTAGAAAAAACAGGGAAATTTGCATTTTACCTAACCTTCCCTGTCCAGCATATACATTAAAGACCCCAAGATATTTTTCATTAAATAAGTACTTTATATTACTCTCCTGTGATGACTCTAAGAGACTACCATTAACTCAATGACTTAAAGCAACATAAATTCGTTCTGTCACAGTTCTGCAAGCCACAAGTCCAATTCCAGATCACGAGCTCAAAAGTGAGGTGTTGGCAAGTCTGCACTATTCTCTAGGGGAGATTCTGTTCTTGTTTCTTCCAGCATCCGGAGGCTAATGGTGTTCCTGGGTTTACAGCCATATTCGTGTAATCTCTGCTTCTGACTTTATTTAACCTTCTCTTCTTTGTTGGAGCGTGTATGTGTACGTTTGTATATATGTGTGTATTTGTGTTAATCTGTATTTGTGTGCACGTGTGTTTGTGAGTATATGTGTGTTTGTGTGTATGTGTGTATTTGTGTGTAGGAAGGGTGTTACTGTGTCAAATCTCCCTCTACCTCCTACTTATAAAGATTCGTGTGATGGCATTTGGGGCTCATCCAGATAATCCATGATAATCTCTTCATTTTCACACCAAGCCATCACATATATATATATATATATATATATAATTATAGTTGGCATTCATTATTGTTTAGCTTTTGGTGTACAGTGCCATGATCAGGCATCCACAGTACCCTGAGGTGGTCTCCCAAATAGGACACATGTCCATCAGATACCCAACAAAATCTTTACAACATTATTGAATATGTTCCCCAAATTAATTTTCAAAAAACGCTGAGGCCATCTTGTGGTTACCAGCTGCTTCCTAATCCCTTCACCTTTCCCATTATCCCCACGCCCCCCCGCCCATCTAACAACTCTCGGTTTTTTCTTTGTGTCTCCAAAACTGTTTCTGATTAGTTCATTCACATATTCTTTCCTTTAGATTCCGCATATAAGTGAGATCATATGGTACTTGTCTTTCTTTTTCTGACTTATTTCACTTAACATAATGTTCTCTAGATCCATCCATGTTGTTGCAAATGACAAGATTTCTTTCTTCTTTATGGCTGCGTAATACTCCATTGTATAAATGTACCACAGCTTATTAATCCAGTCATCTACCAATGGTCATTTCGGTTGTTTTCATATCTTGGCTATTGTGTAAAGTGCTGCAATAAACATAGGACTGCATACAGACTTTGAATTGGAATTTTGGATTTCTCCAGGTAGATGCCTAGGAGTGGAATTACTGGATCATAGGGTAGTTCCATTTTCAGATTCCTGAGATACCTTCATACTGTTTTCCATAGTGGCTGCACTAATCTGCAATCCCACCAACAGTGCACTAGCGTTCCCTTTTCTCCACATCCGCGCCAGAATTTGTTGTTTCTTGATTTATTGATGATAGCCATTTTGACTGGAGTGAGGTGGTATCTCATTGTGGTTTTTATTTGCATTTCTCTGATGGTTAGTGAGGTTGAGCATTTCTTCATATGTCTTCTTGCCTTCTGTATGTCCTTTTTAGAAAAATGTCCCCTAAAGTCCTCTGCCCATTTTTTTTTTAATTAAATTTATTGGGATGACAATTGTTAGTAAATTTACATAGATTTCAGGTGTACAATTTTGTTTCACATCATCTATAAATCCCATTCTGTGTTCACCACCCAGAGTCAGTTCTCCTTCCATCACCATATGTTTGATTCCTTTTACCCTCATCACCCATCCCCCACCACCTTACCCTCTGGTAACCACTAAGTTATTGTCTGTGCTTATGACTTTTTCTTTCGCATTTGTTTGTCTTGTTCTTTTGTTGTTTTTGGTTTATATACCACATATCAGTGAAATCATAGGGTTATCTGCTTTTTCTGTCTGACTTATTTCGCTTAGCATTATACTCTCAAGATCCATCCATGTTGTCACAAATGTTCCTATATCATCTTTCCTTAATGCTAAATAGTATTCCATTGTGTATATATACCACAACTTCTTTATCCATTCATCTATCGAAGGACATTTTGGTTGTTTCCATGTCTTGGCCACCGTAAACAAAGCTGCAATGAACATTGGAGTACACGTGTCTCTATAGAGAAATGCTTTCAGATTTTTTGGGTAGATACCCAGGAGAGCGATTGCTGGGTCATATGGTAATTCTATTCATAATTTCTTGAGGAACCTCCACATTTCCTTCCATAGTGGCTGCACCAGTCTGCATTCCCACCAACAGTGTATGAGGGTTCCTTTTTCTCCACAGCCTCTCCAACACTTGTTACTATCTGTCTTGTTGATGAAAGCCATTCTGACTGGGGTGAGGTGATATCTCATTGTGGTTTTCATTTGCATTTCTCTGATGATTAGCGATGTTGAGCATTTTTTCATATGTCTATTTGCCATTTGTATATCTTCTTTGGGGAAATGTCTCTTCAGGTCCTCTGTCCATTTTTCAATTGGGTTGTTTGTTTTTTTGTTGTTGAGTTTCATGAGTTCCTTGTATATTTTGGATATTAGCCCCTTATCAGAGGCACTGTTTGCGAAAATCTTCTCCCATTCATTTGGTTGCCTCATTATTTTGTCAATAGTTTCTTTTGCTGAGCAGAAGCTTTTCAGTTTTATATACAGCAACTTTACTGTATTCATTGATTGTTTCTAATAGCTTTTTGGTGGAGTCTTTAGGGTTTTCTATATATAGCATCATGTAATCTGCAAAGAGTGACAATTTAACTTCTTCATTCCCAATTTGGATGCCTTTTATTTCCTTCTCTTGCCTGATAGCTCTGGCCAGGACTTCCAACACTGTGTTGAAAAGCAGAGGTGATAGGGGACAACCTTGTCGTGTTCCTGAACGTAGAGCAAAGGGCTTCAGCTTTTCACCATTAATTATGAGATTAGCTGAGGGCTTGTCATATATGGCCTTTATTATGTTGAGGTATTTTCCTTCTATACCAATTTTATTAAGTGTTTTAATCATAAATGGATGTTGTATCTTATCAAAAGCTTTTTCTGCATTAATTGATAGAATCATATGGTTTTTGTCCTTTATTTTGTTTATGTGATGTATCACATTGATGGATTTGCGGATCTTGAACCATCCTTGTGCCCCGGGGATGAATCCCACTTGGTCGTGATAAATACTCATTTAATGCATTGTTGTATTCGATTTGCTAGAATTTTGTTTAGGATTTTAGCATCAGCATTCATCAGAGATATAGGTCTGTAGTTTTCTTTTTTTGTGTTGTCCTTACCAGGTTTTGGTATCAGGGTAATGTTGGCCTCATAAAATGAGTTAGGGAGTACTGACACTTCTTCAATTTTTTGGAAGAGTTTGAGCAGGATTGGTATTAGATCCTCTTTGAAGGTTTGGTAGAATTCACTGGTGAAGCCATCTGGCCCAGGACTTTGATTTTGGGAAGGTTTTTGATGACTGATTCAATTTCGTTACTGGTGATCGGCCTGTTTAGATTTTCCAGTTCTCATGATTCAGCCTTGTAAGGCTATATGTTTCTAAGAACATGTCCATTTCTTCTAGGTTATTGAATTTGGTGGCATATAGTCCTTCATAGTATTCTTGGATAATCCTTTGTATTTCTGTGGTGTCCGTGATAACTTCCCCTTTTTCATTTCTGATTTTGTTAATTAGTGTCTTCTCTCTTTTTATCTTAGTGAGTCTAGCCAAAGGTTTGTCAATTTTGTTAATCTATTCAAAGAACCATCTCTTTGTCACATTAATTTTTTCTATTGTCTTTTTGTTCTCTATTTCATTTAGTTCTGCTCTGATTTTTGTTATCTCCCTTCTTCTGCTGAACTTGGGTTTCACTTATTCTTCTTTTTCTAGTTCTTTATGGTGTAACATGAGTTATTTATTTGGGATTTTTCTTGTTTCTTGAGATAGGCCTGTAATGATATAAATTTCCCTCTTAAAACTGCTTTCGCGGCATCCCAAAAATTTTGGTAGGATGTATTTTCCTTGTCATTTGTTTCTATGTATCTTTTGAGCTCTCCTCTAATTTCCTCTTTGACCCAGTCGTTCTTTAAAAGTATGTTGTTTAATCTCCATGTACTTGTGTTTTTTCCTGCTTTTTTTTGCTGTTGATATCCAATTTCAAAGCCTTGTGATCAGAGAATATGCTTCGTATGATTTCAATCTTCTTAAATTTGCTGAGGCTGATTTTATGTCCCAATATATGGTCTATCCTTGAGAATGTTCCATGTACACTCGAAAAGAATGTATAGTCTGATGTTTTAGGATGAAGTGCTCTATATATGTCAAATATGTCCATTTCATCTAATGTGTCATTTAGGGCTGCTATTTCGTTATTTATCTTCTGTTTGGATGATCTATCCATAGCTGTCAATGATGTATTTAAGTCCCCTAGTAAAATTGTGTTTTGGTCAATTTCTCCCTTTAGGTCTGTTAGTAGTTGCTTGGTATATTTCGGTGCTCCCTGATTGGGGGCATAAATATTGATGACTGTTATGTCTTCTTGCTGTATAGTCCCCTTTACCATTATGAAATGTCCATCTTTGTCTCTTGTTATCTTTTTCACCCTGAAGTCTGTTTCATCTGATATCATTATGGCTACACCTGATTTTCTCTGGGTACCATTTGCTTGGAGTGTCAATTTCCACCCTTTCGCTTTAAGTCTATGCTTGTCCTTGTAGCTGAGACGTGTCTCTTTAGACAGCATATGGTTGGGTTTAGTTTTTTGATCCAATCTGCTACTCTGTGTCTCTTTATTGGTGAGTTCAGTCCATTTACATTTAGGGTGATTATTGATATGTGAGGATTTCCTGTCATTCTATCTTTAGTTTTCTGGTAAGGGTGTGTCTCCATTGTTTCTTTGCCTTTTTGTTGTTGTCTATTATTTCTATGTGGTGGTATTCTATGATGTTTCCCTCTGTTTCTTCTTTTATTACAGTATGTATTTCAGTTCTGGATGTTTTTTGACTGGTTACCCTTAAGTTTATGTAAAAGAAAGTTTGATATTTATAGTATTCCAGTTTCTTTAGTATTGTTACTTTCTCTATTCCCATATTCCAGTTCAGGCCTTTACTCTCCCCCTTTTTATGTTTTGGTTGCCACAAGTTGTCCCTGTTGATGGTGGTCTAAGCCTCCTTTAGTATTTCTTCTAGTGCAGGTCATGTATTAGAAAATCCCCTCAGATTCTGGATGTCTGGAAAGGTCTTTATTCCTCCTTCATATCTAAAGGAGATCTTTGCTGGATATATTATTCTTGGCTCATAATTTCTCTCTTTCAATAGTTTGAATATTTGGTTCCATTCCCTCCTAGCTTGTAGAGTTTCTGCTCAAAAATCTGATGATAATCTAAGGGGCTTTCCTTTGTACGTTACCGTCTTCTTTTCCCTGGCTGCCTTGAGGATTCTTTCTTTGTTGTTGATTTTAGACAGCTTCAATACAATGTGCCTTGGTGAAGGCCTGTTGGGATTGAGGTAATTAGGTGTTCTATTTGCTTCTTGGATTCGAGTATCCAGCTCTTTCCACAAGTTTGGGAAGTTCTCAATGACGATTTGTTTGAATATATTCTCTGTTCCCTCCCCTCTTTCTTCTCCTTCTGGTATGCCCATTATTCTTATATTGCTCTTTCTGATGGAGTCAGAAAGTTCTTGTAGAGTTCTTTCATTTCTTTTAAGTCTCAAGTCTCTTTCTTCTTCCCTCTGTGTAAATTCCAGGTTCCTATCTTCGATGTCACTGATTCTTTCCTCCATCTGGTCAACTCTACTACCTTAGCTGGATATTTTATTGTTAATTTCTTCTATTGAGTTCTTAATCTCCAGAAATTCTATTTGGTTCTTTTTCAAAATTTCAATCTCTTTTGTAAAATGCTCATGGTGTTCTTTCATTGTGTTTCTGAGTCCATTAAACTGCCTTTCTGTGTTTTCTTGCATCTCGTTCAGTTTTTTCAGAATTGCGATCTTGAATTCTCTATCATTTAAATCACAAATGTCCATATCTCTAAGTTCCTTTTCTGGAGACTTTTCACTTTCTTTCTGAGCTATCTTGTGCCTTGGTTATTCATGGCAATCACTGATTTACTATTTCTCTTCCTAGACATCTACAGGTGTGGCTTCTGCAACAGGTTGATAGGTATGCGAAGAACTTTTGAAGTTCCAAAGCTCTTTCTGCACCAGATTCAGAGCCCCTATGTTTTAGCAGTTCTGTTTACTCCTGCAGGGATCCGCCCAGATAGGTGGGCCCAGGGGCAGGGTGAGTTGTGAGAGGCGGCCCAGATCAAAGGTGGCGACCACCACCACAGCCAGTCATGCTTCCACAGCTCCCTCCCCTTTGCCAGAACTATTTGGGCTGCGAATCTGTGTCTGCGGTCCACAGTTCTCAGAGCAGGAAATACTCTGTCCTTTGGTCTGACACTGCTACTTTATCGCTTCTAGCACCTGGCAGGTGGGGGCGGGGCGAGCTCTGTGAGGGTAGGAAGAGGGCGGCTAGTCTCCGTGCCTAGGGCTTTCGTTCTCCGCTCGGCAGTAAGGGCTTAAACCACCGATTTTAGCCCTCTTCCCTCAGTCTTCGCTTCGAGGTCTGCCGTGAGCGAGCGTTGGGTTCAGCCGTGCTATATGCGGCCCCCTCAGCCCTGTGGGCCGTAAGCGAAGCCCTAGCAGTCTGAGTCCTTCCCTCTCTGGCAGCTGCAGCAGTTTCGGGATGCAGCGAGCTCGGAGCACTGAGCTAGGTCTGTGTCCTGCGCCCGCGCGGCTCTGTCTCCATACTTCTCTCCCTCCTCCCCCGCTCGTGCGATTCACACACCTGGAGGTGAATTCAGTAGTGGTCCTCTTCGTCTTGCATGTCTGCTGTGCAGGGAGTTCTTTGTGGAGTTATTGTTGTCCGATTCGTTGTATATTCCAGGGGAGCGTTACAGAGGTTCTCCTCACGCCGCCATTTTTTCCCCCTCCGTCTCTCTGCCCATTTTTTAATTGGGTTGTTTGTTTTTTTTGGAATTGAGTTGAGTAAGTTTTTTATAGATTTGTGATTTTAATCCCTTATCAGATATATTATTAGCATATATCTTTTCTCATTCACTAGGATCCCTTTTTGTTTTATTGATGGTTTCCTTTGCTGTGAAAAAACTTTTTAGTTTGATGTAATCCCACATGATTATTTTTTCTCTTACTTCCCTCGTGCGATGGGATATATCAGTGAAAATCTTACTCCGGGTAATGTCCATGAAGTTTCTTCCTACATTTTCTTCTAGATATTTTATGGTTTCAGATCTTACATTTAAGTCTTTAAGCCATTTTGAATTTATTTTTGTATATGGTGTAAGGAGGTGGTCCAGCTTCATTTTCTTGCATATGTCTGTCCAGGTTTCCCAACACCACTTACTGAACAGACTGTCTTTACCCCATCATACATGCTTGCTTCCATTGTCGTAGATTAGATGGGCATATAGGCATGGATTTACTTCTGGACTCTCTATCCTGTTCCATTGATCTATGTGTCTATTTTTATGCCAGTACCATGCTGTTTTGATTACTGTAGCCTTGTAGTATAGTTTGAAGTCAGGTATCGTTATACCTCCCACTTTGTTCTTATTTTTCAAGATTGCTGAGGCTATCCGGGGTCTTTTATGGTCCCATATAAATTTTAGGATTATATGTTCTATTTCTGTGAAAAACGTCGTTGGTAGTTTGATAGGAATTGCTTTGAATATGTATATTGCCTTAGGCAGTATGGGCATTTTAACTATATTAATTCTTCCTATCCATAAACATGGAATGTGTTTCCATCTATTTGTGTCTTCTTTCATTTCTTTCTTCAGTGTCATATAATTTTCTGAGTACAGATCTTTTACATCTTTGGTTAGATTTGTTCCCAGATATTTTATAGTCTTTGGAGCAATTGTAAATGGAATCAGTTTTTTTTAAATTCTCCTTCTGATATTTTATCATTGGTATATACAAATGCAACTGATTTCTGAATATTAATTTTATATCCTGCTACTTTACTAAATTCATCTATCAGTTCTAATAGTTTCTTGGTGGAGTCTTTAGGGTTCTCTATATATAGTATCATATCATCTGCATATAATGATAATTTTACTTCCTCATTACCACTTTGGATGCCTTTTATTTTTTTCTCTTGTCTGAATGGTGTGGCTAGAACTTCCAGCACTATGTTGAATAGAAGTGGAGAAAGTGGACAAACTTGTCTTGTTCCTGATCTTAGGGGAATGGTTTTAGTTTTTCCCCATTGAATATTATGTTAGCTGTGGGTTTGTCATATATAGCCTTTATTATGTTAAGATATGATCCCTCTATTCCCACTTTCTTAAGGGTTTTTATCATAAAAGGTTGCTGTATTTTATCAAATGCTTTTTCTGCATCTATTGATATGATCATGTGATTTTTATTTTTCATTTTGTTAATGTGGTGTATCACATTAATTGATTTGCGGATGTTGAACCACCCCTGCATACCAGGGATGAATCCCACTTGATCATGGTGTATGATCTTTTTAATGTATTGCTGAATTCTGTTCACTAATATTTTGTTGAGAATTTTTGCATCTATGTTCATTAGAGATATCGGCCTGTAGTTTTCTTTTTTTGTGGTGTCTTTGTCTGCTTTGGGGATCAGGGTGATAGTGGCTTCGTAAAAAGTGTTTGGGAGTCTTCCTTCCTTCTGGATTTTTTGGAAGAGTTTGAGGAGAATAGGTGATAATTCTTTTTTGAATGTTTTGAAAAATTCACCTGTAAAGCCATCTGGTCCAGGGCTTGTGTTTGTTGGGAGATCATTGATTACTGATTCACTTTCCCTGGTGGTAATCAGACTGTTCAGGCTTTCTGTTTCTTTTTGAGTTAGCCTTGGATGGTTGTGCGCCTCTAGAAAATTGTCTATTTCTTCCAGATTGTCAAATTTGTTGGCATATAGTTGCTCATAGTAATTTCTTAATTTTTTTTGTATTTCTGTGGTGTCTGTTGTCACTTCTCTTTCATTTCTGATTTTATTAATTTGGGTCCTCTCTCTCCTTTTTTTAATGAGTCTGGCTAAAGGTTTGTCAATTTTGTTTATCTTCTCTAAGAGCCAACTCTTGGATTCATTGATCTTTTGTATTGTTTTTCTGGTTTCTATTTCATTTATTTCTGCTCTGATCCTTATTATCTCCTTCCTTGTGCTCCCTTTGGGCTTATTTTGCTGTTCTTTTTCCAGATCCCTTAAGTGTGAAGATAAACTGTCTATTAGTGATGTTTCTTGTTTCTTTAGGTAGGCCTGCAGTGCTATGAACTTCCCTCTTAGGACTGCTTTCGCAGCATCCCATAGATTTTGGGTCGTCCTGTTCTCATTCTCATTTGTCTCGAGATATCTTTTGATTTCTTCTTTGATATGCTGCTTGACCCATTTATTATTTAGTAACATGTTATTCAGCCTCCATGAATTGGTGTGTCTTCCTGGTGTTTTTTCCCTGTAGTTCATTTCTAATTTCATAGCACTGTGGTCAGAGAAGACAATTGGTATGATTTCGATTTTCTTAAATTTATCAAGGCTTGTTTTGTGTCCTAACATATGATCTATCTTGGAAAATGTTCCATGTGCGCTTGAGAAAAACGTGTATTTTGCAGCATTGGGGTGAAATGCTCTGAAAATATCGATTAAATCCAAGTGGTCCAAAGTATCATTTAAAGCTGTTGTTTCCATATTGATTTTCTGTCTGGAGGACCTGTCCCTTGTTGTCAGAGGTGTGTTGAAGTCCCCTACTATGATAGTGTTGCTGTTGATCTCTGTCTTTATGTCCATCAGTACCTGTTTTATATATTTAATTGCTCCTATGTTAGGTGCATAGATGTTTACTAGGGTTATGTCCTCTTGTCGGATTGATCCCTTTATTAGTATATAATGCCCATCTTTATCTTTTAATATGTTCTTCATTTTAAAGTCTCTTTTGTCAGATATGAGTATTGCAACTCCAGCTTTTTTTTCGCTTCCATTTGCATGAAATATGTTACTCCAACCCTTCACTTTCAGCCCGTGTGTGTCTTTTGATCTGAGGTGAGTCTCTTGTATACAGCATATACAAGGGTCTTGCTTCCTTATCCACTCAGCCACCCTATGTCTCTTGATCGAAGCATTTAATCCATTTACATTTAAAGTGATTATTGATAGGTACATAGTTATTGCCATTTTTAAATTTGTAGTAAATTGTTTTCATCTTTCTTCTATTTACAGAAGTCCTTTTAGTATTTCTTGCAATTCTGGCTTGGTTGTAATAAATTCTTTCAGTTTGTTCTTTTCTGGGAAGCTCTTTATCTCTCCATCAAATTTAAATGATAGCCTTGCTGGATAAAGCAATCTAGGTTGTAGGCCTTTGTGTTCCATCACTTTGAGTATCTCCTGCCATTCTCTCCTGGCCTTCAATGTTTCTGTAGAAAAGTCATTTGATAGTTCCCTTGTATGTAACCTTCTGCGTTTCTCTTGCTGCTTTTAAGATTCTCTCTTTGTCTTTAAGCTTTGCCATTTTAACTATAATGTGTCTTGGTGTGGGCCTGTTTGGGTTTATCCTGGTTGGAACTCTCTGCACTTCCTGGGCTTGTATGTTGGTTTCCTTCATCAGGTTAGGGAAGTTTTTGGACATTATTACCTCAAATATGTTCTCAATCCCTTGCTTCCTCTCTTCGCCTTCTGGTGTTCCTATGATGCGCATGTTGTTGCGCTTGATGTTATCCCAGAGGTCTCTTAACCCATCTTCATTGTTTTTTATTCTTTTTTCTTTCTGTTGTTCAGTTTGAGTGATCTCTGCTAACTTGTCTTCTAAGTCGCTGATTCGATCCTCTGCTTCATCTAACCTGCTGGTCATTCCTTCAAGTGAGTTCTTAATTTCGGTAATTGTGTTCTTTAGTTCTAGCTGGTTGTTCATTAAGATTTCTACATCCTTTTTTAGTTCTAACTGGTGGTTCTTTATGATTTCTATATACTTCTTTATGTCTTCTCTAAGCTCCTTAAACATTCTTATCACCAGTGTTCTGACAGATAGGTATTTGAAATGGTATTGAAACTACTTCTTGCCATGATGTTGGTCATGGGTTGTTTCTGTAAGCCTAAAATTATTACAAATATAAAATTTACTGCAAAAAAAAAAATCATCGACTAAAAGGAATACCTTTGAAAAACAGAGAAAAGCAATAAATTACAACTGATTTTCTTGAAGAGTAGCAATATAAAAGAACAGAAAAAGGGAATATAACACTTACAAAAAATTGACAAGCATCAAAGAGACTTGAATCTACAGATTTAAAGAGCATGAGATATTCCATGAAAAGTTGACATAAAATTATAAAATATATGTCACGTAAATGTTCTAGTAAAGGTAAAAAAAAATCATAAAGACAAAGAAAGACTTCCCATTGATTATCTAGATGAAAATTTCAAGTCATTTTCAGAGTAATAAAAATCAATCTGTCTTCCCACATATCCATCACAACTGTGGAACAATCCATATATTTTCTTTTTTCATGAAAATCAAGCATGATTCCAAAATATTATATCCAGACAATCATACTCAAATCAGCTTTGAACATGGAAGCCATTTTTAGTATGAAAAATAAATTTAAGGTATATCTGATGTCTTCTTGAAGAAACTGTCAGAGGACAGATTCTGCTAAGAAATTAATGTAAAAACTTGGTAAAAGAACTATTATTGAACAGCAAATCCATTTATTTGTATGGCTTAAAAACCATGAGCATTATAAATATGGAGAAAATGTAATGTTATGAACTACAGCAGTGTACAAATGATATCTGACATGGAAATTTGAAGAGAAGAGGAAAAAATTGGAAATAATGGTTGATTTCTCTTTTATAGACAATCCAACATATTTAAAGGTAATATATTAAAAGAAGTACAAGCAATTAAAAGTTATAAAGCTAATCAATATTAAAATAATAGAACTAATGAAAAAGTGGGAAGAAAAGTAGAGAAGGGAGAGAACCAATTTCCTCATCATTCATAGGAGAAGTCAGTAGACATTAAAGAAATAAATGATTATGAATATAATATAAAAAAATAGTTGTGAAGTAACCAATGGGACAAAATGCATTGATTTCTAAAATAACATACTCCAAAAAGCAATGGAAACACTAAGTTACAAAGGAAAAATAAAAATTTAGACTGGTATATAGAGTATGTTACTATTTATATAAAGTAAATATACATGAAGATGGTTATGTATGACAAATTGAAAGATCACACAAATAACAAGTAACAGTGATTGCCTCTGAGAGAGGTTATTGGTTGGATAGGGAAAAAGTGGAGGAGAGAGTAAATTTTTACTTTGCTTCCTTGTATCTTTTATTTTTTTTACAAGAAATGTATATATTGCCTATTAACATTTAATAAGTGTATAGTTGAAGTTAACAAATTAGCAAAGAAGTTGCAGGTAAAATGAGTGTGTATTTGGGGACATAGATAATATACTTTGTCTTGTTTCATACAATATTCCACAAATAACACTTGATCCTCACCCATATATAGATGACTCTGTAAAATGTGGGAATATGATTATTGACTGAAAAAATATCTCAATATGTTTAGACTTTTTGAATATTTATCAATATTATCTACTTTTGTGCCATATTACAATTTATACCATTCTCAATTGATGTGTGCTCTGGTTTTATGTTAAGAAAAAGAAGACAAAGAATAGAAGAGAGAGAAGCAGGAAGTGTGAGAATCAGATGAGATTTCCAGACAGCAAATGATTGATGACATTAAAGGGGGTGGAGATAATACTGCAACCAAAGCCAAGGGGGACAGTCTAGATTAATGCAATGAACACATGCTTGAAATCACTGCCTCTCACTTTCAACTGTACTGCTGCTCTCCTAAAGAAACTCTGCTCGACAAACATAGTTATAAGTGATAAATGACATCTGTGAACATTTGAAAAAAAACAAAAAAAACACACACAAAAACAAACAAACTAACAAAAACTTCAGTGCAGAGCAAGTACTAGTTTATTGAAAATCAGTATTACAGTAAAAGATAAGTCAATTAGATACATTTTCACTGTAAAGAAATTGACAGCTACTCCAATTTCTAGTTCATTCTAGAACTAGATGTAAACCCCTCAAAAATTAAATTTGCATAGATATGGTCATGTCTATAAGAAATTCTGTATAAAAAGTCAGTAGAATTCTTGTATAGTAGTGTGGTCCAATGAAAAAAGGATCATTAGACCAAAAGTTAAGGAGGCTACATTTTAGTTCCTGGATTTTCCTCATTTGATGTATTGAGGGTGGATATTAAGTTTAGATTTTGGTTTTTAATTCAGCCTTTACCATCTATTTTTTAAATTTCTATTCCAGTCAGACAGAAGCCACTGCATATATATCAAGCAAACATAAGTCCCAGAATTATACCGTTCCCAGAATTATAATTCCCTAGAAAGGCTGAGGTAATATAGGTTAGAGAAACTGGTGCTAGCTAATTTCATTGTAGATTTACTCATCAGAGGAAAATTAATAGTAAGCACCAAAAATCAGCTGATAAATCAAGAGCCCAGCTTCCTGCTTTTAAATTCCTCACTTTTGAAGAGGCTGTCACATGACAAGCAATGTTCATACTCCTTGCTCAGGGGATTTCATTAGGCAACTCCTTCTAATTGTTGTTATTGATAGCAAGGTGCACTAGTTACACAGTAGCTTTCATCTGTCTCTTATGTCAATTTTTTCTTTTCTTTTATTCAGACAAATTCTTTTTTTAAAATTTATTTATTGGGGTGACAATTGTTAATGAAATTACATAATTTCAGGTGTACAATTCTGTATTACATCATCTATAAATCCCATTGTGTGTTCACCATCAAGAGTCAGTTCTCCTTCCATCACCATCTATTTGATCCCCTTTACCCTCATCTCCCTCCCCCCACTCCCCTTACCTTCTGGTAACCACTAAACTATTGTCTATGTCTTATGAGTTTTTGTTTCTCATTTGTTTGTCTTGTTCTTTTGTTATTTTTGGTTTATATACCACATATCAGTGAAATTATAGGGTTCTCTGCTTTTTCTGTCTGACTTATTTTGCTTAGCATTATACTCTCAAGATCCATCCATGTTGTCACAAATGTTTCTACATCATCTTTCATTAATGCCAAATAGTATTCCATTGTGTATATATACCACAACTTCTTTATCCATTCATCTATCGAAGGACATTTTGGTTGTTTCCATGTCTTGGCCACCGTAAACAAAGCTGCAATGAACATTGGAGTACACGTGTCTCTATAGAGAAATGCTTTCAAATTTTTTGGGTAGATACCCAAGAGAGCGATTGCTGGGTCATATGGTAGTTCTATTCGTAATTTCTTGAGGAACCTCCACACTGCCTTCCATAGGGGCTGCACCAGTCTGCATTCCAACCAACTGTGTATGAGGGTTCCTTTTTCTCCACAGCCTCTCCAACACTTGTTGCTATTTGTCTTGTTGATGATAGCCATTCTGACTGGGGTGAGGTGATATCTCATTGTGGTTTTTATTTGCTTTTCTCTGATGACAGACAAATTATTTAAATGGACTGATTTTGGGTTCAATTTCTCCCTAAATTGTTTTGCCTAAGATCCAGTAGATAAAATATGCCCTAAAACCCACAGGTGTGAATGTCCTTATGCCAACATCCTGGTATTATACTAAGCTAAGGAAGACCAGACTATAGTCACTTGAGGAAACATTAGATAGTAGTTTCCCTTTTGATAGAGTTTATGATTTGTGCGGATTTACAAAAGAAATACTAATTTAAGAGGTTAAAATGATATTTTGTATTAATTGTATTTATTGAAGCATAATGCAGTGATTAGCGTAAAAAATAGGAAAGCATCTTAAAAGAAGAAATTTTAGACTTTGAGTTATATATAAAAAGTGATTAATTGAATTTAAATTACCATCTAAAAATGGACATTAATTTGTACTAATATCCTTCACAATGTCTATGAGTTATATATAATAGCTAGATTAATCTGATGATTTATTACACTGAAATGTTTCCTCAAAGTATGACTTAAATTAATCATAAAATTAACATTTTATGAAACCATTAGACCAATGAATAGATCATTAGATCAATAACTAACCCTAACCAAATAAGCATGCAAACACACAGTAAGCTATCTATCTATCTATCTATCTATCTATCTATCTATCTATCTATCCATCCATCCATCCATCCATCCATCCATCCATCCATCCATCCTGGTTTAAATCTTTTGATGAATTGAAAGTTGTAGTTTTCCTCAAATCATTTCTTAAAAAATAAATTGCTATGTAACTATTCTGGTAGATCATAAGACCTTATACAATGCTTGTAATGTTGAAAGAGACACTAGAAACATGTGGTCTATCTCTCATTTTTACACATATGATGCCTAATACTCAGAGAGAGTGAAATTACTGACCAAAATTCATAAAGTTTCTTTAGAATAGAAGAATGACGCAAGTCTCCTGAGATCTGATTTATTGCTCTTTAAAAACCCAGTTGTAGGAAAAGAAAAATTAAATTTTACTTGCTAAATGCATCTATAATAGAGAATGCTCTGACCATTACCATCTATTTTACATCAATGCATTTTTAAAAATATCACTTTAGATAGATTAAGTATGTACTAAAGTACTGCATAATCTGGTAGAATTTCAAAGGAAATTTGATTTTTATTAATTAATTGAATTACTGCAAAATATTTAATTCCTTATTTATAAAATAATTATGGCCAATGATACATATTCTACATGAATCACATTTTTATTTAGAGCAAGTTTGGTTATTGTAGTGTAAGGTAAACATATTTGTGACTCTTTGGCCTAAAGATGTGATTATAATATTTGTTACTTGTAATATTGTAGACAGCTTCAGAAAAATCGAAGTAAACACAAAGAAATGCTTATATCAAATCATTGACTGTCAGGTCTACCTACCCATGAGGTATCCCTACCAAGTACCTAACTCAAATGTTGGTAAGGTTTGAACTATACAAGAGAAAACCGAAGCTATACTTTCAAATATAGATATAAATTAGTCTTGATCCAAGAGTGAGAATGGTCTAGGATATTTTGAAGTCTAAGACGGTCCATTGGCTATTGGGGCAGAAAATTTCTCTTTGGTGGTAGAAACCAGAACAGAGGTCGCCACTGTAGGTAGAGGATCAGGGATTAACTGAGAGAGAGTATGAAAAGAGTTTGTTTATGGTATATTACTGCTAATGGAATAAAAAGAGAAAAAAATAATGCTCTTCTTGCAATAACAATACGATTAGAGATCATACTGGAAAGATACAACTAAATTCTATCAGCGGTTTCTATCATGAAATTTAGGGTGACTAAATTTGTATACATTTTCCTTAATTATTCTTTAATGTTTCTACTGTGATAGTGTATTATTTGGCAGTGTCATAATGGAGAAAAAGAAAGCTTCAGTACATTTCAAGATGGTCAAACTTTTCCCGTATTTTTTGTGATACTGAGCAGTTACTTTAAAATATCCAGACTTTGACAGCATATAAAACATGATTAGATTTCCACCAGCAGCTCATGTGGCTGAGAATAACACAAGAGGCATAATTGACCTTCAGACTCAAACTGAATGCCAGAAGAAATGTTCATCAAAGAAATCTTATGAAGAGAAATTTCCTGAACCAGTAGCCAAAGAAAATTTTAGTTATCAAAATATTCTAGTCTGTCCTTATTCTAGAGGCATAACTAAGTCATGTTTTGAAATATAACAGTAGCCTTTATTTTTTCTTATGTAATTAAATCTTTATTAGCATTGCCATTGCTTTTAATTTAAATTTTAAATAAGTGTAAAACACAGCTTGTAGCTTTTCATTCTAGTCTCTGTGGCTTTCATTCTCTCTCTCTCTCTCTCTCTCTCTCTCTCTCTCTCTCTCTCTCTCTCTCTCCATTTATCTTTCCCTCTCTCCATGTATCTATGTATATATGTACATAGATATTTAAATAAAGAAAGAGGCTAGCTTATGGAAAACAGGCTTTTATTATGCATACTTATAGCTTTTATTTATCAGGCATTATTTGTGTGTGTGTGTGTGTATGTGTGTGTGTATTTGCATTCACATTTTTTAATAGATGCTGTCAATGTAAAACTCCACCCATCGCCATTGTAGGCAGTAGACATGAGCTGTGGCAGCCAGAGTAGAAGTGGGGCCACATGGTACCTGCAGCTGACTTAAACAGTGAGAGAGGTATATTGAAAAAGATTGACTTTCTGCTACTACATGAGCTCGTAAGTCCAGAAGAAGAAGTTGAACAAAAAAAATCAGTTGCTTGTGTTACTTACTGTTGACTGTATTTGTCATTTGTCAAGTTATTAGGAGAAATGTCTTATAATAAGGTGGAAAGAAACAATAAAAAGCAGAATAAAAGGGTCCAGAAATTTGGAGACGTCAGTTTGAAAGAAGTAACTGCTTCTCATTTTCAGTCAGGAAAAAAAAAAAAAAAACACTGAAATTGAGGAGTCTGAGCAATGAAGGCTGATTAGACACATCCTGCAGCGAGTTTCAAGTCAGGGTACAGCTGTCACATTCATTCTTAAAAGCTCTGACTAGATTTAGGTATCTCAAATTAAAGACTCAATCCATGTTTGACTCCTAATTAATTTTCTCTGTGGGATATAATGACTCAGAAAAAGTAGAGTAAAAATATGTTTCTACAATGAAACTTGATATATTTAAGATACTCACTATTGAGAAAGCAGAGCAAGCAGAGTCAAAAAAGGAAAGATTTGCCACAAATCTAAGAACTATGCGTAGAAAAGAAATGTACGTGAAGTTATCCAAACATGCTGACTAAGTCAAATTTATGGAAGGCATACCATGTTTTGAAGAGACTTTAACCATCAATGGAATCATGGCTTAGACTAAATAAAATCTGTGACTTGTTTAAGACCAGAATATACCAGAAATACCAAGACCAGAAATATCAGAACGCCCCTGTTCAAGAACCCCAATCTTCTAAGGGCAGAAAGCAGGCTGAGAAAAAGCCACTAGGTTTCCCATGAGGGTATGTTTTCCTCTGTCCCTTTCACTGAGGCTTAGTAGAAAAATAGAGAGGAGAAAGTTACTCAGAAAATGGAACCGAAAAGCATAGACAACACTGGAGTGAAGATCCCCTCACAGTAACTGTACAGGTTATGGATTTCAAAATTGACACACAAACCTGTAATTCCTTGTTTCTCTTTCCAAATGAGGGTGTTTGCTGAAATTAACTAGTTCCCTGTATATATTGCATAATTTGTCTATTTAGTTCATGAATGACTGGATCAAGAAAAAAAACAGGGATATTTGATAAATGGACTGTTTTGTGTTCTGAACATACAATTTTAATCTGTAGAGGGAATTAGGTTCCCCACACTGCCAAGCAATTCCCCAGCAGCACCTCGGGGTCCGAAAATTCAAATTAATTCAACTCAATTCTTATCTATCCGGAGAGAGCATCAGATTTTACAGTTTCAGGGCTCAGTCCCACAAGACTGCCCCCCATCCCACTTCAAATGCCAATCGCACACAAAGATTGTAACCAGCCCTTCTGACCAACCAACTACATAAATCACTGGTTCCTCTGATCTCCTCTTTGTGTTAGGTTAATTTGCTAGAGCACCTCACAGAACTCAGAAATACACTTTGCTTTCTAGATTACCAGTTTATTAGAAAAAGCATATAACTCAGAAACAGTCAGATAGAAGAGACGAACAGGGCAAGGTGTTGGGGAAGGGGTGCAGAGCTTCTAGGCCTTCTCTAGGTGCCACTCTTCCCAAATATCCACATGTTCATCAACCCAAAAGTTTTTTTGAACACCATCCTTTTGGATTTTTATGAAGGCTTCATTTCCTAGGCATGATTAATTAAATCATTTACCACTTATGATCAAATTCCATCTCCAGCTCTTCTCCCTTCCCCAAATGTCAGGATGTGGGACAGAAAGTTCCAACCCTCTAATCACCTGGTTGACTCCACTGACGAACAACCCCCATCCTTAGGTGCTTTTCAAAAGTCAACTGATTGACAAAGAAAACTTTATGGCTCTCCTCACTTAGGAAATTCCAAGGATTTGGGGAGCTGTGAGAACTAGGAAGGAGACCAAATATATATGAGAAATATATTTCAGTGATCTGAATGACCAAATGTATATTCTTATAAATTCTTATAAATTCTTATAAATTCTTATAAATAATAATATAAATAATAATAATTATTATTATAAATAATAATAATAAATAACTATATCCTTATACAGATACCAACAAGTCAAACTTGATGCCAGGAGTAAATGGCAATTCAATGATATCTGTCTTGGAAGAGGGTAAGTTCCTTTAGTGTGTAAAGTGAAAGAAAAATCAAATATTTGGTGAGTAGAAATGGAGTGGAGAAATCATCATTCTGTTCATATATCAATAGTCCCAAATCTCGGAATAGGTGACATTATACTTCTAACTCCTTTTGTGGTTGAAGGAAACCAAAAGACAAGTTCTGTTTAATTCGTTGTGAGAAGAAAATTGTCAGGTGTCAACTCCAGAAGACATGATTAAATTACCAGATCAAGATTTTTCAAATTGTCCTTTTCTTCTGGCACATGACATACTTCATTTGACAGTTTGAGTCTCTAAGTAACTAAATTAATCAGAGCATACTTCATGAGTATCCTTGATAGATAGCTCCATAATTGTGCGAACTAAGCTTTGTGGATTTGAGTCATAGAAGTGTGTGGGTTTAATGCACCTTCATGATTACAACTTACAGGCTTACAATGGCATTATTTCTCACTTTACATAAATGAAACAAATGACAAAGAGGATGTATGATTTGCCTAAGGATTCAATCATCTATCTACTACACACAAAATTTCTATTTGAATTCTTGTTAGTTTCTCAAATGCACTTTTTGTTTATTTTAATTTATTGCATTTTGAAGCATATCTAATGATCTTGAATACCTTCAATGCAACAATCCAGGAACCACACATCTATTATTCATCCCGAAGGTCCTTCTGCTCCAATCTTATTGCTGTGAAAAATGCCATTGGCCACAATTGTTTCATCAATGGGTAGACTGCTGATTCAAGGAGGGAAGATCATACATTCTTACCCTTTCCGGGCTCTAGTTGAGAGGTTACCCTTTGGAGACAATCACTGTCCTCCCCTCAATTTTTATTATGTTTTTTTTTAAATTGGAATGGTAATAAGTTATTCTTCAGGGGCAAAGCAATATAGAGCTATTTCCAGACAAACTTTCTTCTTATTGGGAAAACCTGACTTTAATTAGGCAGAAGGGAGACAGCCCTAAAAGAAATACCAGACTTAAGAAATGAAGAGAAAACTCCAGTGCCTTTCAAGTCCTTGCCCCGGTTATTCTTGAGATCCAGGTACAGTCTGCCTTTTCTGTGATTTGAAATCACCTTTAGCTTTTGTAAATGGGAGAGTTTCCATTTTCCTAAGGTAGTCCCAGTTTTTCATGTCACTTTATTCCAAAGAACTACAAAGTATATGCACAAAAGCCCATTTTCAACCACTTCTAAGTTATATATACATATATATATATATATATATACATATATATAGATAGATATATTTTTAACGGCTTAGTGTTTAGGTACTCAAGCAGCCAATTTCATGTTTTTGTCATTTTATATTAAATTTAAAATAGAATACCATGTGGCCAATCAGAGAAACTACTAAAATGTTTGAAAATTAAATTGGCCATTAAAAACTCATATGACAAAGAAAAGAGTATGTTGGGAATGTTAGCAAAATCATGAATCAGTTCCTATTATCACTGGTTCAAAAATTAATATCTCTTGGACTTTTTATTGGACTATTTCATTAAAAGTGCACCATCAAAGTTTTTGAAAATACATTTTTATTGAAACAAATCATTCATTTTGCACTTATAGGATTGTCATTGCTAACAGTGTGGGGCAAGTTTAATGAAAGAAAGAAAGCTAACTGTATGACAAATTGAGGATTAATTATTATTTATTTAAGAGTAAAACATCACAAATTCCATGTAGATTTTATCTAAGTTTGTATGAATAAAATGACAACTCATTCTCAGCTTACTAAGAGTTTCTTTCTTAAAAATAAAAATATTAAGTAATCTGAATCTGGTAAATTTGAATTCAATTTATTTCTTTCCTCCTTCATTCTCCTGTGTGGTGAAATAAAACTATCCAAGAGGCACTTTGAACCAAATAGAGAACCTTTATTTTATTTCCCAGAAAACAAACAAACAAACAGTTTATGCTTCAGATTAATGATACCTGAGATGTTCTACAGGTAAGGTTTAGCTATTTTGATTTTGGAAAGAATAATTGCAAATTTGGAGTGTGTGTGTATGTTTAGTAGAGGAATAAGTATATTATGCAATAAAACATAGCAATACTTTTAGTTTGAAAGTTTAAACTCAAAAGAGATATTACTTTTATCAAGCCCAGATGTATCTTCTATTTAACTGATAGCATCTCTCTGGAGTTAAATTTATCTGTTAAATATTCTTATCTTGTTTTTTTTTTATTATTATTACTATCTTTTAATTACCAGATTTGGGAGAGCTATAGGTAGATATAGATGTAGATTATTGTCCTTATTCTTCATTAAAGAATCACTGTTAATTTCGAAAACTCATGTCCTGTGTTGCATAATTACCACCATACACTATAATAGCAAAAACATTAAATCGAAACGTTTAATAATGAGTTTATTCTAAAAAGCATATCGTAGGATTTTTTGAAAACATATTATAAATAACATATTCAAGGAATATACATTGAAACATTCAATTAATGAGATGAACTAACAGTGACTAATCATCCGTGGAAAGAGTGGTAATAAATTCACACTTTGTATATCCCAGAAATCTGCACTGGATATTTTTTGAGGTATTGAGGATGGAGAAACTATGTAAAGACAGTCAAAATTCGTGCCAGATCTAAAGAAATATAAATATAAAAATGTGATTACGAAATGTAAATTACATAAAGAATTTGAAAATTCAGTCCAACTTCAATTTTTTTTTAGCAAATAATCACTGACTGGATAGTTGGGTTCACACCTCTCTTAAAGGGACATGTAATTAGCTATAATGGGCACAGTGTGAGCTTCAAGAAATCATTAATTACTTGTGGAACAACTTATTTTCCCCATCTATAAATCCTTTTATTAAACCATGCCTATAATAAATCAAGAAGCTAATTATTAGCAGCTGTGTTGCAGCTGTGATGCTACTGGTATTAGGGGAACAAAGAGAGCAAGGACTTCTCAAGGATTCAAAAATATAACTTTTTATCAGTTCTGGCACTGAACAAGAGAGGAGCAATCAGCTTGGGATTGCATCTGGTAAAACTCACCATATAGTTGCATTGTGTGGATTTATAGAATTCTTAGACCATGCTTGGCAATTTAGAAAATTTCCTTTACTATAAAGATAAGGGAGATAAAGACAAGAGAAGTTAAGTGAATTTCCCATTATCACATAGTTAATCATGGCAGGCCCTGAAATAAAAAGACCACTTTCTGAATCTGAGATCAGGAGTCATTGTAATATATTTTGTTTTTTTCTGATAACCCTTAAAGTATTGATCCTCCAACACAATATCTATTCATTCAATATTTGTTTTAACATTTAAGTATCATTATGTGTCTCTCAGTTCTCCTTTATCCTTTTTGATTTAATTCAGAAAATATAGCAAAGATATGTTCAGGGAAATACATATTTTGTTAGATTTTTCTAATATCAAAATCCCTGGGATATAAGGGATATTCTTATAAGGGATATCAAGGAATATATATAAATATATATATTCCTTGACATATGATGAGGTTATGTCCTGATAAGCAGCTGATAAAAAGTTAAAAATATTGTAAGTCAAAAATTTATTTAATACACCTAACCTACTGAACATCATAGGTTAGCTAAGAGTACCTTAAACATACTAAGGACATTTACATTACCTTACAGTAGAGCAATTATCTTGCTTTCCTCTTCTTCTCACCAGAAGCAGGAGACACAGATGGGCATTTTGTAGACAAGATGGGATGCAAAAACAAAAACCACAATATCCAAGTGATGCTGGCAACACAGTACACAGACTATGGGTTATTGACCCTCACGATCACGTGTCTGACTGGGACCTGTGGTTTGCTGTCAGCTGCCCAATATCACATATCACTAGCCCAGGAAAGGATCAAAATTCAGACTTTGAAGTATGGTTTCTATTGAATGAGTATTACTTTTGCACCACCATAAAGTCAAAAAACCATGGGTCACACCATTAAGTTGGGGACTCTTTGTACATGCATATGTATATATACATTTAAACATGAATTGTAGATGACAGATAGATGATAGATAGATAGATAGATGATAGATAGATAGATAGATAGATAGATAGATAGATAGATAGATAGATAGATAGATAGATACAGAATCAGCACTGTCATGGTTGGTAATATTCTCTATACATGTATTTTTAGATTTCATTTATTCGTTCAATATGAATGTCCGGTTGGTTCTTACATTCTATTAATGTAGGATCTAGTGATAATTCTATAAGTGTTATTATTTTGTATACCAACTACAGTCTGAAACAAAATGGCTCTTCTTGTAATGCCTTCACATTTTATTAATGCAATTTAACACACACACACACGCAGTGGAGTAAATGCTAAGTCAAGGTTATGTGGCAAGTATTAGAATCCTAAGCTGTTTGAAATGAGATGCATAGAGAAAAAATATGTACTGTTAAACAGAGCTATTAAACATCACACACTTTAATTGTATTTTTTTCCTATTTACAGGATTTTAGAACTCCTGAACAGTATAACCATTTGAATTATTAGATCAATAGGATCACTTTATTTCCTAACAGCAATAGCTGGGGGAGAAATAAAAGCACACACCCCAGTGGGATATTTCCATTTAAAACGGAAACTTTAAAAGGGTAAGCATGGTGCATACACTCTTAATCTCCCCTCCCAAAACAAAGCAATGATTAGATCATTGGAGAACATTTGAGCATGGAGGGTAAGGGATAGACTCTAGACAGTTTGAGTTTGCTAACTGTACCACCACTTAGTGGCAGGGAGGCTCCCAGGCTGCTCACAGGGATAATTATCACCTCTGAGGGAGCAGTATTTCCGGAAATAATGTTCATCATCAGATAAAAGGGGAGGGCCCCTCACAAGCATTCTATTCCAAGCGATAAATTCTTTTGTTTTCAGAAGAAGTGGTTATGAATTAAGGCCCACTGCTGTTCAAATAATTAGGATTTGTGGTGTTTAAGAATTACCTCCATTAGAGAAGTAAAATGGTATTAATAGTGCTGCTGCAAGCTGTGAAATATAGAAACATTACTTTCTAAGACAGCTGTTCAGCTGCTGTTAAAATATGCAAACTTCCTTAGTTATTTTTTTTCTAGTCCATCAGTGCCTGACTAGCAAAACAACAAAGGAGAGATATCAGAGCTTCATAGAAATGAGAGTTCTTTTGAACTATTAAAACAGTTATGGCACAATCTAAAACACTAAGGAAGCACAGAATCATTTTGGGATCAAAGAATCAAAGTATGAAAATTAAGTGATCAACCCACACAGGTGTATTAATAGAATGATCAAGAAAATAGCAATTTGCAAGGTAAGTTTACTGGAGAAATAGCAAGCTTTGACATGATTCTTACGGTGATAAATATGTGGATAAATGATTCTTTTAAAAAAATTATCCATTAAAAACATTAATTGGGTTTCTCATGTTAAGCTTTGAGCATATCAAATAAATATGAAGATATTGAAATCCATTAAATTGAGAATTCTACTTTGGTCATTTGCCTGTGATGATGAAAAACTGGCAATATTGTGCAGAAATTATCTAGAGAATCTAACTACCGACATTCACCTTTTTCCCAACCTTACAAGATACTCAATAAAATAAATGCATCATTTCTGCGGGAGGGTTTCAGTGGCTATAGTCTTTTGTCAAGGAAAGCAGAATAGCAGCTGCATTGTAAGATTAAAAGATGATTTTTAATATTCTAAATTTCAAGTCATATAGAAAACTATCAGATAGTATGCTTTTCTTGCAAAAGAACTTCAGTGAAAGTTACAGTAGAGCTATAAGTTTCGTTAAGTGATCTACAAATTCACATTTATATAAATCCCTTGGAAGAAAATTCCTGAAATCAACTTTAAAAATATATGTGAAGAGTAGAAAGAGGAGAAAAGTTCTAGTGTATGGCTGGTCTAGTGAGAAGCTGAGGGAAAAATATAACAGGGGAAAAAAAAATGTTGACCTAACACCTTAGCAAAGACCAGGGGGAAAAAAAAGAATAGGGCAAAATAGAACCTCAACAATTAAGTAAAGGGCTGTGTAAGAATAGTCTAGATAAGTCATGGTTGTACTGTGTTCTGGATAGAACATGGAGAGCTGTAGGCAGTGATGTATATTTTAAAGAGAGTCCAAGACCTGATTGGCTTTTCACGTGATATACTTGGTGGGTGTAGCGGCACCGCATATAAAAACCTCTTTCATAATTTTACAGCAAATAGTGCCATAGAAGTGAACTTAATGTCTGAGGACATGAATGAGCTGGCATCCCAACAATGCCAAATCTGTGCTGTTTCCTTAGGACATTTTAAGGCTCAGTTTCTGTATCTGAAAATGAGAAATTTGAAGTAGATGACTAAGAAACTGGTTTGCTGGTAAGTGTGCTCTTTCTATTAATATCAGAAAGTGATTTCTGGCAATATGATAATTTCTTCTCCCCAAACCTGGTCCAATATATTAATATTACCAACTTGATATAGTTATATAGTCTGCACATAACAGAGTAATGTAAATTAAACTATACAAGTAGAAATATTTTCAGAAATAGTAACCTCCAGGGAATTTGAATAAAATAACAGATGAGACTGTATATCCATAGTGTTATTTGTAAAGAAATGAATGTTTATGAAGCAAACATACTTCCTAAATGTCTTGCAAAAGCAAAAAAAAAAAAAGAAAGAAAAAAAGTAGAGTACAACATTCTCAGCAAGACTTTGCTGGAGAGTGATATGGCAAATCAACTCTAAGCTACATTTCGGTATTTGAATATCCCTAAAGAACTCTTTTGTTGGTGTTAAAATTACATTTTATGAGAATTTTTTTAAATCCAAAAAATTAGGATTTGCTGTTATTTATTCCATTTCCTTTCAGTTCCACGTCATAATGTATTTGGCAGATTTCCATAGTCTTTATAAACACCATTCCTTTCTATGTTCTGATTGCTTCATCTTTTGAAACCATTGGCATTTATTAATGTACTTACTATTTGTATTTTTCAGAAATTTTAATATTCTGGGACAGAGATGTCTTGGTGTACAGAGATTAAATAGTCTGATCAAAACAGATATCTCTGATTACAAACAATTAAGTTAACATTCTTGCATATATTTTAAACTTTTGTTTTTGTGAATTCTGCTACAAGAGACATATCTGGCCAAAAATATGTAAATCATTTCTGAGTCCATGGAACTGAGGATAGGACTCTAAATATAACAACCTAACCAGCCTGCCTGTTTTCTTTCATTGTAAATACACAGATACATTGATTTTATTTATTTGAACATTTATTTCTCAGATAACTATCTGGGTCTAAATTTTGAAGTTTTTTATTTAATGTGCATATTCAACATATTTGCAGAGCTTCAATTTGACTGGTTATCTTTTACTGGGTGCTATGGCCAATATCTGTTAATTGAGCTGAAGTCTGATTGGTTGAGGCCTCTTTCAGGTTAATGAAAATTATGAAGATTTGCCACTTAACGATATTAGATTGTAAATAGGATTTCTAAGTACATGATTCAAATGTAAAATTTTTTTCTTTAAAAAAAATTAAGTAACATTCTCAATGAATACTTAGAATATATTAATGTTTTTAAATGAGTGAATGTGTTTATGAAAATTATTTTTATATCAAGTTTCTTAATGGCAGAAAACTATTCCGTGGCAACTATTTTTTCTTGATAGTTTAAGGCCAGTATGCAGAATCCTAAGCAGAACTGAGAATGTATACATGTGGAGTCTCAATTTACATTATCTGCACCAACGTTGGTCTACATATCAGGATATTGCAAGCATAGATTTGATTTTGCTTATGTTTTTTATGATTTTATGTAGTTGGTCACGGAGTTTAGATATACCCACTCCCTCCCTATTCTCAACATCACGCACAATATGATGTTATCATGCACAGAAGAAATGTTATCTTGTCAGTTAAGGCTTTCCGTCTGCATTAGGGGAAAATTTTCCCTGCTTCCAGCCTTATGACCTCTTAGAAGATTATTAAATTCCTCAAAACTACAAAATTCGGTTGTAGTTAAGAAAAAAAAAATTCCCCAAAACACACATAAATCAGCTCACTTGAGGATGCCCATGTTGATTTGAATATATGTTACTAAATAATTCCATATACATTTTTAGTAGAAGTTACTTTATCTGTGTCTGAATGAAATCACTTAAGGTCAGGGAAAATCCTTTAAGAACTTGTAAAAAGTAGAGAAACAACAGTGATAATAAAAGAAATAGGTTTCCTCCCCTAACTTTTTTTTTCTTCAAATATCCCTGTGAATATCTAATTAACATTTTATCTAAACTCACTGTATGTAAAAGCACAGTGTGTTTCCTTTCAATCAGAAGTATTAAAAACAAATATATTTTTCTTAAAAAGGAAAATCCAACATGAAAACTTTATCCAATGATACTTTCGATTTTTCAAGTACTTTGTTGTTCTTTGTGTTTCACTTTCAAGAAACATTTATGATTATATTCTATTTGTTAACCTTGTAATCTAATAGCTTTTGCTTCTTACCATTGATTTTATTCACAGGTTGCATGCAACAGCAACCCTGCTTCATAAAGGTATAAATGTTTATGGAAACTCAAAAATCACAGCTTCAGTTTTCAATCTATTTTAAAGACTTCTGATGTTCTATGATTATTTAAAACGTCAAATTAACTTTAAATTTGCATTTCATAATATACCTAAAGCACTGAAATTTGGCATTTTAAAATCACAGAAAAAATAATAGTTACATAATTAAATAAATGCAAAGGTCAATAAATTATTGATGAAATAAATTGCAATCACTTCAAAGTTTAAAAAGTAACTCAATGACACTCTTTACTAAGAATTTTTCGAACCTGTTACTGAAAGATCTATGATTGATCAGTTACTTGCTTTAGCTGATGACTAAATTCCTGTATAACAAACATGTGTAAATGAAGAAAGTACATTTTAATTTTAAATTTATCCCTAAGATTTTAACTCCTCAAATAAGGGAATATCTTTATAACCTCACTTTCACCATTTAAATAAGATGCTTGCTGCAGACTTCTTCATGTAAGTTAAAAACAAAATATTAGTGGCTTCCTGAACATAAACTATATTGGTGACAAAGTAGTATTTTCATAAATTTATTTTCCCTTAATTTCCCCAAGTAGTATAGTAAGTGTTGTAACACACATTAAAAAGACCTCTCAACTTGTTCTCTTTCAACTTTACAAGTCTCTAAAGTAATGAACATGTTTTATTCCTTTTGCTTCCTGTTCACAAAGTGGACAGTTATTTTTTCCTCTTATTACAAAGACATCCAACTACAGTTAGCACACGAAATAATGGTTTTCTGACCTCTACCTCTAGAACCTAATAGTTCATTTGTCCAAGTGACTGCAAGATCCAATTTCACCATTTTGCCACTCTAAAATGGTAACCCCTTTTCCAGTTTATGATAAAAATTTCCTCTCTCGTCATCAAGTGTTCCCTCTACCAACGCCTCATATTTTAGGTCACGCATTTTGCTTATAGCAGCACACCAATTCTAGGTACAAAATTCTGTATCAGTCAGATTAATGTAGGTTATGCTGCATTGACATTCAGTTCCAAATTTCTGTGGCTGAAACCGCAATTGTTGATTTTCTTCACTCTGTATGACCATTAGCAGAAGGGCCCTGCTTATCTTAAGGAACAAAGGCTGATGCAGATAACCGTGTGTTGGTGATGCTTTCATGATTATCATAGGAAGGGGGGAAGAGGGCAATTAATTGTAAACAATTCCTAAAAGTTTCTATTTAGAAGTAAAAATGTCATACCTGCTACCATTTCATTAACTTAAAGAAGAGGATACATTGTCACATCTAACTATAAGGGCAGATAAGTGTACTTCAACTATAAGCCTACATAGAAGAGAGAACTGGAATTTTGAGAACAGCTTTAATATAAATCAGGGATCATCATCATCATCATCATCATCATCATCATCATCATCATAGCAATATCTCAGAAGAAGGTTTGGGAAGATTTCTATGACTAAGTCATAACTAAATAAGTATTTGGAAACATTGTGTTAACTAAGAGAAGAAAGTTAAGAAAAAGGGATAAGGTTTGCAAAGACTTTGTGAGAAGGAGAAAATAGCTACATTGGGGAAAATGAAACCAAGGGTGGCTATGAGGCGAAAAAGAGAATGTCAAAATGGAAATCATAGTAAAGGAGTTTATCTTTATGTGATTTCCTTAAGAGGAAACTATTGAAAGGCTACAATAGTGTGAAAAAAATAATAACATTCTTAGGAATAAGTTTAATCAAAGATGCAAAACACACGAGCACTGAAAAATTACAAAACATTTCTGAAAGAAAGAAAACATAAGTAAATGGACATCTGTGTTCATGTATTGGTGGACATAACATAGGTACAATGTAAATACTACCCAAAGTGACCTACAAATTCAGTATAATCCCTATCACAATCCCAATGATGATATTGCAGAAATAGGAAAACCCATTCTAAAGTTTACATGCAATCTAAGGTATGCTGAAGAGTCAAAACAATCTTGAAAAAAACAAAACACCAAGTTGGATACCTCACAACTTTTGACTTCAAAATTTAATACAAACCTACAGTGATACAAACAATGTGATACTGGCATTAAGCAAGATGTGTAAACCGATAGAATAGAACAAAGAACCCAGAAATATACCCTTAGAAATGATCAAATTAATTGACAAGGGTGTAAAGACTATTCAATGGGGAAGGGATAATCTTTTCAAAAAATGATGCAGGGAAAACTGGATATCCACATGCAAAATAGAAGGAGAAGGAGAAGGAGAAGGAGAAGGAGAAGGAGAAGGAGAAGGAGAAGGAGAAGGAGAAGGAGAAGGAGAAGGAGAAGGAGAAGGAGACGGGGACCGGGAGGGGGAAGGGGAAGGGGAAGGGGAAAGGGAAGGAGAAGGAGGAAGTTACCCTTACCATACAACATATACAAAAATTAACTTGAAATGAATCAAAACCTAAATGTAAGAGCTAAATCTGTAAAACCCTTAGAAGAAAGCATATGGGAAACAAGCCAATTAAAAAATGAGCTAATGTCTTGAATAGATATTTCTTTAAAAGATATATACAAATGACCAATAAGAACTTAAGAGAGATGTTCAACACCAGAAATCACTAAAGAAATACAGATCAAAACCACAATGAGATACCTCTCCATGCTCATTAGAATGGCTATTTTTTTTTAAATATAGAAAACAACAAGTATTGACAAGGATATGGATAAATTAGAACTCTTGTACATTACTGGTGGGAATGTAAAATGTTGTTGCCACTGTGCAAATCTTTACGGCAATTACTCAGAAAAATTAAACATAGAACTATCAGATATATACCCAAAATAATTAAAAGCAGAGACACAAACAGATATTTGTATACCCATGTTCATAGCAGCATCATTCACAATAGCCAAAAGGTAGAGAATCCCAAGTGTCCACTGATAAATGAATGGGAAAACAAAATAAGGTATACATAAAATGGAATATTATTTGGCCTTAAAAAGGAAGGAATTTCTGGCACATACTACAACATTATGTTAAGTGCAATTAAGTCAGCCATAAAAGGACAGCAATTACATGATTCCACTTATATAAATTAGAGCAGACAAATTCATAAAGATAAAATGTAGAATGGTAATTGCCAGGGTCTTTGGAAATGAGACTGGAGAATTAGTTTTTAATGAGTAGAGTTTCAGTTGGGAAAGATAAAAAAGTTCTGGAGGTGGTTGGTTGTTATGATTGAACAACAAAGTGAATGTACTTAATGCCACAGAAATATACAATTAAAAATGGCTAAATTGTACTTCTGTGGTATCCATCATAACCTCCTCTTGCATTTCTTATTTTGTTTATGTGTGTCTTTTCTCTTTTTTCCTTAGTGAGCCTAAGCCAGGTGTTTGTCAATGTTATTAATCTTTTCAAAGAACCACCTCTTTCTCCCATTAATGTCTTCTATTGTCCTTTTGTTCTGTTTCATTTAATTCTGCTCAAATTTTTATTATTTCCTTCTTTCTGATGAATTTAGGTTTCAATTGTTCTTTTCTTAAAAATTCTTTAAAACATGATGGTAGGTGGTTTATCTAAGATTTTTCTTGTTTCTTGAGATAGGCCTGTAATTATATAAATTCCCTACTTATTACCACTTTCACAGCATCCAAAATGTTTTGATATGTTGTATTTTTATTCTCATTTGTTTCTATGTATCTTTTGGTCTTTCCTTTTATTTTTTCTTTGACCCAATCATTCTTTAGTAGCATGTTGTTTAATCTCCACATATTTGTGGTTTTTCCCACTTTCTTTCTGCAGTTGATCTCCAATTTCAAAGCACTGTGCTCAGAGAATATGCTTGGTATGCTTACAATCTACTTAAATTTGTTGAGGCTAGTTTTGTGTTCCATATGTAGAATGTTCCATATGAACTAGAAAAGAATGTATAGTCTGGTGTTCTGTGATGAAAAGCTCTATAAATGTTGATTATGTCCATTTGGTCTAATGTTTCATTTAGGGCTACTACTTTCTTATTGATTTTCTGTTTGGATGATTTACCCATAACTGTCAATGGCATATTTAGGTTCCCTGCTATACTTGTGTTTTTGTTAATTTCCCCCTTAGTTCTTTTTTGGTGCTTGGGAACATATATATTTAAAATCTATGCTGTGTCCAGAGAATATGAAATTCTATTTTAATCAGATTATTACTGGAAAACAGACTTGATTTATAACATCAAATTATTTCAAGAAAACAATCATCTTTGATTTTTTTTGGCTTTTTTACTAATGCACTCTCTTATAGTTTACGTTTATTTTCTTGTTTTTATTAAACTTATTTAAATATTTATGTGTGTGTGTGTGTGTATTCCCAATGATTTATACGAAGGAATTAGGTCTGATTTTTTTTTATCATTACTTATTTATTTATTCATTATTCAGTACGTAGTAAGTCTACAAAATGCCATCATATCTACCTGCTGATACATCCTACTGCTCATATTATTATCTCTTCCTGGATGGCATAAAAGGTCCACTGGTGCAGACTTTTGTACTGTTTTGCTCACTGATGTGACCCAAACATACCAATGAGTGTCTGACACTTGGCTGTGGCTCAATACTGTTTGCTGAATGAATGAATTAAAATGATGGAGTGCCTACTATATTCCAGGCACTGTTCTAGATTCTTGTGAAGAAAACTAAGATCCTTGTAGAACTTATAGTCTGTGGGGTGGAGAGAGCCACATAGCCAATGGATATAGTCATAAAATTGGTTATATATACTATTAAAAGATAACAAATATATGGGGAAAAAGTGTGACAAGGACAAAATAAATCAGAAATCAAGAGTTTTCAGAGGTAGTAATTTCAATATGGTGGTCATGGCAGGATGTATTAAGAAGGAAATGATTAAGCAAAGTCTTAGAGGTAAAGGAGTTAACCAGAGGATAAAAGATGAAAATAAATTCCAAAAGGAAAGTACAGTCACCTTAGGGACAGAGAGTCCCATGAAGAGCAAAGTGTAGAATACAGGAAAGGACAGGTGGTGAAGATGAGAACAGAGTGGTGAGGAGAGGGTGCAAGTCATCTGAGCCCCAGAGGCCAGAAAATGAACTTTGTTTTATTTTAAGTGAAATGAGAGTATTGAGGAATTTTGATTAGAGAAGTGTTATGTGGTTTACATTTCAAAGTTCTCACTCATGTTGAGAATAAACAGGATGATGGTGAATTTAGAAGGAAAGAGTGCTTACCATTTTAGTAAGACCAATGAATTGGGACATCCAGGAATCACTGAGCAATAACAATATGTTTTAAATATAGAACTTTTGAGAATATAAATTTCAGAAGCTGCCTAAAAAATAACTGTTTGTTATAAATCAGGGAAGCTGGATAAACCTTCCTTAAAAAGAGACAAGTAAATCTTTTGAAGTAAATAAACAAATAAATACATTTGTGGTTTATTTATTCTTTCATAAGTGTTGACCTTTTTGTGCTTGCTTGTTTTGTTTCTGAGCATTAGATTTCCAGGGACCTTCATATCTAGTGTTTAAGCAACATTTATAATATTACCTTTCTCAGATTGTGTAGTGGGCTGCTCAGAATCTACTCAAAATATATCTTCTACACCTAGTAGAAGTCATTCAAGGCTCACTTTCCTAAAGTGAATAAAAAATAATTTGTTCGCTTTTTATACTGGAGTACGCCAAAGTCGAGCCCAATGCTTTCTCACCAGAGCAGAGGAAGAGGAAAGTAAGATAATTTTGTCTTATGAATAAAAATAAATATAATTCAATATGTTTATTAAGCATTTACTATATAAAAGCATCAATTCAGTACACATAGCCTGAACAAAAAGCAATCAATCAAACATACTGCTTTCATAAGACATATTTTATAAAGATATGTTGATAGTTTTGACTTGCATTTCTGATGCCTGAAGTTCTTTTTTCAGTATAGGTTGGCCAAATATATTTATGACACACTTCAATGATTGTAATGGCATAAAACAATTTTATTGGTCTCTACCACCCTCCCTTTAGGGAATGGGTAGCAGTCTGCATTCTAATGATATATAAAATAAAGACAAATCTAGAATCAGTTGTCTCCTTTCTCCTTTCCAATCAAGTACAGTGATAATAATTACATTGATCCTAAATATAATTCTCTTTTCAGTCTATATAATTTACAGACAAATGAAGCTTTAAAATTTCTAAAACACCGGGTATAGAGATCTTTTTCTTGGCCTCCATAAATTGCAAAAGCTGAGCCATTAGATGTTATTGTCAAAGTCACCTCCTCATGCAAAATATGAATGAAAATAAAAGGCATATTTGTTTTCATAGCATCAGTGTATCTTTGACATTTCTCTGAGGTCTGCAGAAGCCATTGGTAATAAAGAGATGTTAAAGAATAATGAGCTCAAGGCTCTCATATTTTGAATGATGAATAAAATTTATGTCTCAGAGATCACATAGCGCCAAAATTGTGTGTTGCACACAAATCATTGCACAGAGCATGTTTGTATTCCCTATTCTCATGCTTGACCTGTGCACATAAATTTCCAATCCCTCACTGGTATGGAGGAAGTCAATATTTGACCATTGAGATGCTTCTATGACAATTAATCTCTTAATTTAATTGTTTTTTCCCTGAAGTTTTAAGTGATGAATTGTTGAGATTATTTCTTTTATTTCTAGATATTTCTGAAAAGACATTGTCAAGTATACTAGTTTTAGTTGATTTCTCAACATAGCATTGGTTCTCTTGCTGACTTAGAAAATATTTCCTTAGGTACACTTTAGAAAATCATTTTACTGTTACTCTAATAGACAAAGGAATATAATAATATTTTACATTTATAATGAAACAAAGCAACTCTAAACAATTTTTAAAATAAACACTTTCCATTCATAAGGATACGTACTGTTGCAGTGGTGCAATCTTTGAAACGCCCACAGAAGTGCCTTGCATAGCTTGTCTACTAGACAGATTTAGCTGGAAACAGGAATTCTCTCTCTGTGCATCTTTCTCTATACAAAAGAACACACACACATATGTGATAGTGAGTTATTCTGTTTTAGAAATAGTAGTTGAACCAAGGAAAGCAAGGTAAGCCAATAATTCAAAGATGAACATTCACTTCATTTGTATATGGAAGCAGTGACGTGAAAATGAATTTCAGTAGTTCTGAATCATTGCCTACATATTTTTTTAATGTTATTTTTCCTTGGGCAAAAATCATATACATGGATGTGTTTTCAATGATTAAAGAGAGAAAAAGCAGAGAACCCTATGATTTCACTGATATGTGGTATATAAACCAAAAACAACAAAAGAACAAGACAAACAAAAGAGAAACAAAAACTCATAAACACAGACAATAGTTTAGTGGTTACCAGAGGGTAAGGGGGTTGCGGGGAGAGAGATGAGGGTAAGGGGGATCAAATATATGGTGATGGAAGGAGAACTGACTCTGGGTGGTGAACACACAGTGGGATTTATAGATGATGTAATACAGAATTGTACACCTGAAATCTATGTAATTTCACTAACAATTGTCACCCCAATAAATTAAAAAAATAATAAAATAAAATATAGCTAACATACAAAAAAAAAGAGAGAGACAGTTGAACAGATTAGATTAGATAAATCAGGGAACCCCAACCCATGCACTCTGATAACAATGAAGATACTATCCTTAGTAAGAGAACTTTAGTGATATATAAGATTTATGCCACAGTTTAACTGCTTTAAGTTTAATATTATTTATATATATATTTAAAAATATTGTGACATCTTCTTGGTCATTCTGCTTGGTGATGATGCAATAGATCTACAGATAATTGAAAAAAAATAATTTTAGTTGAACTATTCATATACTGCTACATTCAGAAAGAAATATTAAGAAGTACACTGAAATCAATGATAAACAGCAAAAATTGTATCAAGGTATTTCAATGTGTTTTACCAGTAAGACAAAAGGAAAGCAAACAGCATTCAGTAGCATTTTAAAATTTGAATTACATGCTTAAGCAGATTCTTATATCTATATATTTCTTAAGAATCCTCTTGCCTCCCTGTCAAAACTACTGTGTTTATTTTACAGATTCCACAGCATTTTGCATTTCTATAAGTTATTTAGATTTAGGAGAGTTGGGAGAGTTTTTTATACTGAGGCCTTAAGTTTAGACCATTTCATTTGAGATGAAAGTTGTTTCATCTTTAATGATCATGTCGTTACCTATATTTGACATAAGAACAATGTACTAGGCATATATACTACTACTCATGAAAGCAGAGGTGTTTTGTTTTGTTTATCATAAAAATATTTCTTATTAAAATGTTTGTTTAAACCCCAGCAGAGATATTTTTTCATTACGTTTCATTTCATTTCCTGTTATCCTAATTTGTTTTTAAAGAATCAACTAGTTTCTACGCATCCTAAAATTGTATATCTTGATTGTCATTCATTTTCCTTTGTGAAATGGATTATTATGCCATTCCCATTATTAAATTGATAAAAGGATACAAATATATATGTATATATGTTTGTGTAGGTATATATGTATGTTCTATATAGCATATGTATAACACACACACTCATTAAGTAAATATGTCAGTAGTTTTAGGTAACTTATGATACAAGGTCCTTTCATCTAGACTTTTTTTTACTAAATCGAAACTAAGAAAATAGTTGGTATACCACATAGTAAACACAGCTAATATTTTTACATAGAATATATTAGCAGAAACTGTGTATTTTAAAAAAATTAACCCCTTTGTATAACATTTCTTATAACATATAGTTCGAAGATATGGTCTATGGATTGTCATGAAATCTTAAAGTCTTGTCACTCTATAGGTGGATAAATTTATATTTTATTTTTAATTTAAATAACTCATTGACTTTTATTTTTCGTGAAAAGGCATGGTGTAATTATTCAAGTTAAAATAATAAAAATTACAGATAAAATAAAGAAAATGAAAATCATTCACAATTCTATAAATTGTTAATTGATCTAATAATGTTATTGAAGAAAAATATACTGAATCCACACTATATACTTTATCATTAAAATATGAATTTGTCTTATCTAAATATTACTCAATTTTTATAACTACTAATAGATATACACCGCTGACAAAAAGCTAAAGAAAGGATGCCTATTTGTGAAATTGTAAATATAAAATTTATATAAATGCAATGATATTTTATTAATTAATAATGAAAAATAAATCTTCATTATTAATTTTGTTTACCTATGTTCATGTATTGTATATTCTATTTAAAAACTATTAAGTGGAAATATTGTCAAGTTTTAATTATGCAAATTATATTAAAAGCCAACTGGCAGAAACCTGAAGGTAATACCAGTGAAGTAGGTCTCCTTTTTTGTACGAGGGAAAAGGTGCAATATTTTGCTATGAATTATATTTCACTGAGTTTTTAAAATTTCTTCTTGTATTTGCACTATATCTCAACTAGGAAAGTATATGTGGAATACACAAAAAAAATATGTTATAGCACTACTTTAAGCCACATGTATCGAGAACGATTTGTCTATATATTGATTTCTTTTTCTTTTAAAAAAAAATAATAATCCGATTTTGTTGACTGATTTTTTTGACAGAGTTTTGACCGATTTTATTG
This sequence comes from Rhinolophus hipposideros, assembly GCF_964194185.1. NCBI lineage: Eukaryota > Metazoa > Chordata > Mammalia > Chiroptera > Rhinolophidae > Rhinolophus > Rhinolophus hipposideros. Next base: position 87,405,854 of record NC_138047.1, on the reverse strand, counting down.
ACTATTTAAAAACAGTTTTATAGGTTCATTTGATGTGCCATCATTAAATTATTTTGGTATATCTTTCATTTATTCATATAGCCATTTATTGAATGTTTATCATAAGTAAAGTAGGATTTTTAGGTACTTTTGACCTTTAAGGAAGGATAACATCATTATAGGTACATAATTTTTAAATTATTTTTAACATAAGTTATGTATGCACTATGTTTGTAAATATTTGAGACAACCGGTTGAGACATTCAACTAATTCCTTCAATATATGTCTGCTATTAGAAGTTAGTAAATTTATTGATTCAGATTTTGACGCTGGGAAATAGTATACATTATGATAACACATGAAGGAAAAGAATGTAGTCCTGATGCTTAGTGATCGTCATGATACCTGATTGATTGTATCTGTCTTGACCACTCTTTTAATTCACGGTGGCGTTCAATATTGTATATGCCAATTAATTAAAGTTATAGATAATTATTTATGCATAAGAATATTCTACCATGGAAATAAAAGACAGATTTATTAAAGGTTTACTATGCTACAACAACTTTATAGAATTTATTCTATTTACTTTTTTTCAAATTTGCACTGCAAGACACACATTATTAAAAGTCTGTATAATGAGAAACACGAGATCTTATGAAGATCTGTAATTTGATCAGGATCTCACAAAAAAAGGCAATAATTAAAATATAGCCAAAAAGTTGACTCCTAGTTCTTTTCAGTCCTAGCTCTTTTTGAGTAGCTGCTTCACTCAACTCCACACATATTAAAATGAATATGAAGTGATGTATTTCTAGAATCTATCTTTGTCTGTAGACATTTGTCAATGCCCCTTACATTATCTAACCCATTACCCTCTTCTATTTTATCTATTCAAATTTTTTGCTTAGGCTAGGTTGAGTTTATGCTACACCCATGAAGTTATAAACACATACACATGTGTCCATGTATCCCAAACAATACACTCAACAGAGATCTAATTGCCCTGCTGCCCAAAAGATGTTTTAATCTAAACTACATATTCACTTTTGTTTCAATATAAAATATATTTCAGTTTCTTCAGTCTTTGATATGTATTATTTATGTGTGAGTTATACCTTGAAAACATGTTTGGTTTATATAAACACTGGTTAAAATTAGTGTTTCCAGAAAATGTCTAGCAGATAAAAGAGCAGAATAAAAAGGCTGGTAATAAAATTTGAGCCCATAAATTGAGGCTATATCGCCACCATGCTATTTTGTCCGATTTGCTTTTGCTTATATAATTAGGCACCATGTTCTGATGTGTGCATGTGTATTTGCACGGAAAATTAGTATAAATTCAATGAAGTGGAACTTGCTTTTTCAGGTGAGGTTTCACTAAGTAATTTTTTTGCTCCAATTCAATCATTTTTTGTATTCCTAGCAGTAACAGCATGGCTAGCATATCAAGGGAGAATATAAACAACGAGAATTTAATTTGAGCATTTTAATTATCAGTAGTATCATTTTAATAAAGTTTGCTGTTTCTGTTTTCCTCCTCTTTTCTTTATACGTACATATGATTGCTTGAGGTCTTTAAATTCTCTTGTGTTGTGTATATGGAGAGGGGTAACAATCTTATTAACATCAAAGGAATTTAATAAAGATCAAAGTATCAGTATGTACAAATTCTTGATATAACCGAAATCAAGATCTAAACTTCCACAAAGAATAGCCTGAAAAACAACAGTAATAAAAATAAACAGATATGCTTAGTTACATTGTACCTCCTCCACCGAGTTTACATGTTTGTTAACTGCATGGTTGGTTTATATTTCAATATGATGTCTAATTCACATATACCTGATTTAACTAACAATGTAGTTGTCTAAATTACAACATTGGAACACATAATTATTTGGATTATCTAGTGAGCTTTGGTCATCTAAAGATCAATCAATGGGAAGTTGGAGTTATAGTTTACCACATTCTCTTAAATTTATAATTCAGGTTAATATTGAAGCAACAGATGATGTAACGTAAATCCTGAGTAGCTGTTAGTGTATTTTTTTTAACATTTTGCTATTAATGGATCAAAATCCATTGAGAATTTTTATTTTTAACTTAATTAAAATTAATTTATATTTAATTTAAAAACTGAAAATTAGAGCTGGAGGGAGCCTGAACATCTTTAGAGTTCCATTTGTTTCTTGTTAAGTAGCTTCAAGTGAATTCCCCCATTGAATTTTAATTAAACTTTTACAGATGACAAGAGCAATGTGACTTTTTTGGATGTGACATCAATGTATGAAGGACGATATAATTATGTGCTAGGTTTTTCTTTCTAGGGATTGCTAGATTTTTGAAAATTGTGTGTGTGTGTGTGTGTGTGTGTGTGTGTGTGTGTGTGTGTGAACTTTGAAACATTATTGGAGAAAAAAATGTTGAAGTAGTACATTTTATCAGAAAACAACAAAAAGGCACTTTTCAAATATCACTAGTTATAATATTGCCAAACTTATTCATCCTTTAATTGAAGTTCCTCCCTTTTGGTTCTCTTATCAGAAGGACTTTCCCCATTCACAGTTTTGCATCGTTTAATGTGTCTAAAATAATGATATTTAAAACAGTTGTCTTTGGAAATATAACTTTACTTTCTGAATCTCTTTTCCTGCTACTGAAGAATAACCCTCACCAAGATTAGAGGCACCAAGAACAGAGAAGAATTTTAATCTATCCTCTTAGGATTCTAGGCTGTGCTCACAGGGTTCCAGCATGCTCATGATCTTTCCTCCTTTTAATAAATCTCTCTCTCACACACACACTCACACACACACACACACACATTCTTCTGGCTCAACTTCTCTGGTTGAAACTCAGATGATACGATCAACACATCAACATCAGAAATGGTTCAAATATATGGCACTTCTAGCAAAATGTTAATAGGAGATTTAATTAGTGTAAATTTTAAACATATAAGGTAGATCACATTACTCTTTTCCACTCAGAGTACAAGCCCTCACAGTGACACAAATGCTCTGATTACCCACTACCTCTCACATCATCTCCTACCACCCTTACCTATTTTAAGGCATCTCCAATTATATTGACCTCATTCATTCTTCAAAGATAACATATTCTCCTGGCTCAGAGCCTTCACATTTGATGTTACCTTATCTCCAGAGCACAGTTCTTCCAGATATCCATTTTTATGGCTCCCTCGCTCCCTTCCTTGAAGTGACAGCTCAAATGTCATCTCTCTGGGAGATATTTCCTGACAAAGTGTACAAAATAGTAACTCTGCCATCCTTTTATTTTTCTCCATAGTATTTATCTGTTTTACAAATAAAGAGTCTATTTGTTTACATACTTATTTTTTATCGAAATAGAATGAAAACTTCATGAAAATGTGGGCGTTATCTATTATTTATTGTTCTATCTCCAGTAGTATCTAGCATATGGTAAATATTGATGATTATTTTATTGAATAAATGAATAAGTGAATGAATGACAATATGAATCAAAAATATACATAAGGACTTTTTTTTTTGAGGCTACAATTTTGCCTCTATGACTTTGACCTAAGACCTAATAATTTCAAATTTTACCTACAAGGGTGTAATTGTAGCACATTTTGTAATAGTAAAATTGAAAGAAATATACTAAATAGTCATCAATGAATTCTGTCTAGTCTGCCCATGATGGGATTTAAGGAGCTGTTTAATTATACAGAAACATTTCCTTTCTATTTTGTTCAGTGAAAAGAGCAATTTATATCAAATCATGTAAGGGTACGGAAGATGTGAAGTGAAAACGTTCTTTTTTTTATTTTGTATGATTCTATAATGGTTAATCTGACATTATGCTTTCATATTGCTTTTATAGTTGAATTCTTCATGTAGGCTTACGTAAAACACACAGACACACACAAATACTCTCTCTCTCTCTTTCTCTCTCTGTCTCTCTGTTGGTATAACTAAATGCCAATAACAGAAGTGCTGAAGATAATTATGAGATGAGCTCTCTGAGAACAGGACACTGATCTACCTCTAGCACTCAGAAAGAACTCCAGTACTTTATCTCAAATTAGGTGTTTAATAAGTATTTGTTGATTGCATTATTGAAATATGAGTCCCATATATTTTGTAATATCACAGACAATTTCTTCTCATATATGTATTTTGCTTTATCTTTCATTTTCATTAAAATATATACACAGACAAAATAGACATAATAACAGTCATTCATTCTGTTCTCTCTAAAAAAAAAAAAAAAAAAAAAAATCACCAGCTAGTAGAGGAGTCGCAAAAGATAAAACGCAATGATGGTTACAAACACAGCTGAGCTTCCAGGGGAACTTTTGGTTCAATTTTCCAAGAGTGGCAGAGAAAAAGGAAGAGAGGTCTGTCAAATCCCAGAAAAGAACCATCCCAGCCAGTCCCTGTTGAAAGGCTGGGAGAATGGGCATTACTTTTGTAGTGTTTGATGCCTGCCTTACCCCAATCTACTACCGCTGGCTCTGCCCATTTCCGTGCACCATGACCCTCTCTGAAGAAAGAAATTCGAGGAAAGTGAATACCAGCTTGAAGTCCCCAAACAGACTAGTAGTGTGGACCTGATCAAAAAGGAAACAAATCAGTTCAGGTTTGAGGGACTGCCGCTGAGCTACTGAAACTAGAGGAGTCAAAAGAACAGTGGATTCAAGCAGAAGAAGTTACACTTTTCTTCTGCCATCTTTGCAGGGAGATTCATGTGGGGACTGCTCAAAAAATTTCACACCTTATAAGTCCTTAAAGTGTTTTACAATCAGATTTTATTCTTCTTTGAGGGCCCAAGATGCCTGTAAAAGAGTTCTGTTTTCCTCTGGGTTCACACTATAACCATTTTGATAGAATAAAATAATGATTTATTTGCTGTCAAATTGTGATCAAAATTACAGAAATTTACAAAGCTGAATTAAAACTGTATAAAACTTTTTAAATAAATCAAACTGTCATATAATATATTGCTACTTTTGTAGTTAATAAGAACTGTCAATCATGTAATATTTTTAAACAGAATTAATTCCTCCAGTTAAATAAAGAACAGAATGACCAAATCTTCTAAAATTTACTGTTTTGTATGAAAAGTTAAAAAAAAAATGCAAATATTTGAAATTAAAATACCAGACACAATTACCTACTGCAAAGTACCTTACAAGTCTAAGTATTTTAAATAATTCTATTGGTTATTCAGTACTTTGAGAGAACATGAACTATTTCACTATTAACTAATAAGTAAAAAAAAGTCAGAAAATTATATTCTATTATTTTTCTATAATTTCAAAATGACTTTACAGTCAGATCAAATTATATGAGACAAATATTTTTAAAATTTATATATATATATATACTCATATTTTCTTTTATTAAATTACTAAAATCTCTCATGAATACATTTTTGTCATTGGAAGAAACATTAATACTGAAATTGTTTTATTTCCTAGTATGATCTCTATTTGAGTTACTTTTTGTGTCATTTTGTGCTATTTCCACTTCACCTGCTTGATTGCCACATGATCACTCTTTTCCATTAGCAATTAAAGTATATGAATTTGAATAAGTTAAGGACTACATGAATAATAAAGGCTCCAGCATTTTTTCTCATGATACCAGTTTTCTCATATTTTAAATTATAATCACATTTAAGAACATCAAATTCCAATTCACATACTCATATACTCAATTCAATTGATATTAAAGTAAAACATAATTTTAAATAGGTTTCAAAGCCATTTATATTTCTTTAATATCAATCAAGACATTTATTAAATTATTAATATTTAAAAAATTAATAATTTCTGAAGTCATTTAAAAGTAAGGTAACTTTCAATTAATATTTGTACACAAAAGGTAACTTTTAATTAATATTTTTCACTGTTTTCTATGATATATTTATTCCAAAAATGAAGAAACTAGAGGCTTTTCAAAATATCTGACGTTTGGTTTACGATCATCAGTGACATCCTAAATCTTGGTGTTTCTCCATTTCTTTATTTTTTCAAAAAGCTGAATTAATCCAAATTTGAAAATATTAAAATTCAGTGGTAAAGTTTACTGTAATGGAAATTTCATGCACTTTCAATTTCCTAAAAAAATTATTGCTATTCCTGAAATGTTCCACTTACAGGCAAAAGCTAAGTGAGGTTGAATGTATACTTGTGAGAATTAAAGAGAGCAAAATATTTACGAGTAATTAATTGTGGTTATTATTTAAAAATGTTATTGCCATTCAGCAGACACATTTTGGCTGACGTTACATTGCCTCAGGTAAATAAAGATATACACAACAAAGTAAATAAGAGTGTAAAATTTTATTTAAATTTAATTTCTCCTCACATTTTTTTTTAAAGAAGTCATTGTACTTTGTTCATATTAATATCAGTGTCAAATTATAATGCTAGTGCTCTAATGAGGCAAAACTTCTAGAAAGGACTTTGTAATCAACTAAATAAATTGCATAAAAGGGTATTTAAACTATGACTAAGTAAACTATATTTTAAAAAATTCAGCCTAAATAAGTAAAAAGTAAAAGAAAATTAACAGAAATTTAGGAGCATTAGTAATTGAATTAAATCATTTGATGTTTACCAAAGGAAGAAAAATCTTTACTCTCTTATTTCCTTTTTCAAACAACTAGAATTGTTTCCAAATTTGCAAAATTAAAAATCACATAATTAGGCTTTTTCATTAAGCATCATCAAAGAGGACACAAACAATGGTTTGAAGTGTTACCAACTTCAAGGAAAACAATATGTTTCCTTCACTGTGGTATGAATTTATTAAACACAAAATTCATATTTTTAGCTGCATGACTTCATTTATAAAATTTGATTGCATGCCATCTATGTACTAACATGTTCTTTTCTCCTAATTCATATTTTGCCTATATCATTGATTTAGGTTAATAAGGCATCTCTCAAATGAAACCATAGCCAAACAAACTTGTTCAGAAATACATACAAATCCATTCTACTTATTAAGGGTCTTCCTTTCCCCACAGATTTCATCTGTTTTTTTTTTTTCTTTCTCACCACAGAATTGTAGCACCATTCTGCATTCTATAGCTCCATCTTGTGTCACGTAGTTATTTAAAATCATCTTCTTTCTTCTCTGAGCTGGGTAATTATATTTCTGTTCTTTGAGGACACTGAACGATGACAAGGTAGGCTAAATGTAAATGCTTGGACAAATATTCTGAACAAGTGTTAATAATAGCCAGATGGGAGCTGCAACTAACGTGCAGCATATGGGCTGCTCTTTCAATCAGGCTCACTGGTAAACGGCTTCTCACTGCAACACTGGCATAACCTTGATTTGCCTTCTTTCCTCCCAGTTCATGTGTGACAAGTGCCATAGGCATTGCGTTACACTGGCCAGGTGCTTTAGTCCGTAGTTGTAGACAACACTCATTCTTTCTCTTTTCATTCATTCTTTTAAAACAAAATTGATCCTGACAGTGGATCTTTAAAATCAGCATGTCCATCTTTCAAGGTTGCCAGTTTTTTTGTGTGTGCATGACATGCTAGGTAGTTTGAGAAATTGATATTGTGCGCGTGTGTGTGTATAGTAGTGTGTTTACCAAGTTAAAATAATTAAAAAAAAATAACACACACACACACACACACACACACACACACTTTAGGAAACATATCCTGAAAGTCCTTGAGAAAGGGTTACTACAGAGAAGAGCTGAAAGCACAGATTTTTGTCAGTGGAGCTTGAAGATGACTAAGATATTGACCTTGGTCTGGCATCTTAAGCAATCCAACTGTGATTAGCAATAGAAGCTGCTATATGCAAATTGTATGCTGTTTTCTTAATATTTCAATTTCCCTTAATTGCATATATTAATAGTTGCATTTGGGTTCCTTAAAAAGTCATTCACTAACAATATATATCTATAAATTGAGCTGTGTTTTTTTTAATAAGAATAACATAACTATATTTTCAGCAGTTAAAATATGAACAATGCTGCCACCAAAACTTAAATAAGGTTTGTACAGTTTAAAGCACATTCTAAATACTAAACTTTATTCTCCTGTATTTGTCAAATAGACAGTGCTATTACTTAAATGTGCTTGTATGTCTCATGGTGGAAGACATCTAACAGTTTTGTTTAATTCCAGAGAGGGCAATGGATTAACCCAGATAACAAATATTGCTGGTTGTTATAAGTTTTGTACTTCAAAGTTAGAGCTGCATTAAAAGATAACTTTGGGTATATACATATTTCATATATTCATCTTTTCATTCTTTCACTAAAAATTAAAAAGTAATCATTGAGCATCATGTGTCTTGGGGGAGAGGGTGAACTGGTGTGGGTATGTGGATGTGTGTGCTTATGTGTGATTGATTCTTGTAAAGACACAATAAATTTATTTTCCACGATAAGTGATTGTCTTTACCAGCAATTCAAAATGTATAACTTTGGCATAAATTATCATTGTTTGGAATTAATTCCAATAAGTACCGCCTAATAAGAATTAGTTTGAGCTACATAAGACACTGTTTAAAATAATAATTTAAACATTTAAAACTAAAAATTTTAAATGTATGTCACATTCTATATAAGGAGTGCTTAGTAATTGAACTAAAGCATATTTTAGTGACATTTCTTATTTAAAATTTGTCTCTCATCTATGCGCAAAATCAACTGAACAAACTCAAATTCAATTGCAACTCTTGGTAGAGGTCACAGCATTTCTTGGTAGAGCATGCTGAGCTTTCCGTGGGTCTGCTGTTGTCAAGTTCCGATGAGACTAGAACTCATCCTAGTCTTACTGCATTGTACAGAGGAAGGAAAATCGGTAATATACTGTTTCTTCTTTTGCTCCATTATTCTGAAACATTTCAGTTTTCTGATCTTAAGCCTATCATTTAAAATTTTATCGATTTTGTAGAGATATGATTTCAAAAAGATACTACAACCTATGACACACTCAACAGTTATAGTAACTCCACAGTACACATCATTCAAATTGTCTAACACTTGTCACAGTTCCCTCTCTGTACAATTATTATTTTTTTAATTATTATTTTTCACTTAATATGTCTTAGTGCCTGCTACATGTTAGAAATGTTGTAAGAAACTTAAAAAATAAGTTGGTAATACGTATTTTGTATTCAGGGACAAATAATTTAGTTGGCGAAAGAAAGATGTACACATGCCCATAAAACAGATACTTGGTGATTTTTAAAAAAAATACACCGTGTTTAAGAAACATGATAGCCTCAGAAAATAAGCTAAGCTCTGAGTGAGAAAATTCAGAAAGGCTATATACTATAGAGATAACATTCGAAGAAAAGTTCTTTTCTGTTTTTTAAAATATTTAGAAAATGCATCTTATTAGTTAGTATATGTAAGTCTATAACTGATATAGAGCATTCTCAAATCCAAGTAGATTGAGAGGAAGATTTATGAGTTATTATTGCAAATAATACTGAGTAATTTTTTTCCCAGTTCTCCTTTAACTTGAGATTTGATCATTACTACAGAAATATCAAAATGACTCTTTGTGAACACACACACACACACACATACACACACACACACACACACATTCCACTAGTAGCCTTGGAATTTGACAGTATTCAATGGTTTGGAAACCAATTTCTTGTAGTTTATAATTTCATGTAAGTTATCAAAAAAATAAAGTTTGCATTTGGTAGCAAAGAATCACTTTCTAGTGATAATTTTATTTATGTAGTCAGAGCACTTTGAACTAAACTTTTAGTTCAAAAAATATGGCTTGTGTATTACTTTAGAGGCTGTAGGACTTAATTAGCCTTTTCAGTTTTCACTAGAAAATGTCTTAACGTGGGTTGCAAAGTTTTCTTAAGCTAAACAACTGCTGAATTACTTTTCTCTTTAAATAAAGGCAGGCTTTTAGCTTTCTCTTATATAAAACATAGCATTTTCTTTTGAGGTTGAGTAAACCTCTTATTCTGTTAGGGCATTTTAGTTTCTTGTTGCTTTTGAAAAAAAATAAGAATAGTATGCTAAAATTGCTCTTTTGTTTCATCATATCAGGTATATCTGTGGCTTTCTCTATTAATGACTTAAAATACTTTAACTACATATTTTGACAAAAGTCCATTTTTTAAAAAAAATATACATTTAAATATTCTTAAAGTATAGCTTCTGTTGGTTTCCAATACACAGATATAAAACTTCTCATTTAATTAAATAATTTACATATTTATGATTCTTTTTTCTTAGAGTAACAACTTAATATATACTATATACACAGAACATAAAAGGACACAGATTGCTCAATATATTTTGGAAATTTTGCTTTAAATATTTTTTTCGACTATCCAAATTATATAGAATTCCAAGAGATCATTTTCAAAAGTTTTACTAAGAACAATAAATTGCTACATAGGCTTAGCTTTGACAAAAAAGTGGAACTTGATCTAAAATGAAAATACGGATTTAATTTGAAATATGAAGTTTTGATTAAATAATTATTTTTTTTAGAATTGTGTAGTTTGCTTTTCTTCTCCATTGAAAAATTTTATATGATTGCCCAGAAAGTTAATTTTGTTTCCCCTATACATTTTTACAGGGTCTAAAACAAAGTAGGGATTCAGTAAATCTTTCTTGATTAAATTAAAAAAGGAATGAATTTGTAATATATAATTACTTTTTGTTTTTAAATTAATAGATACCATTTTGTGAGAGTTTTAGGTTTATATAAGAATTGAGCAGAAAGTATAGAAAGTTCAGATATACCCACACATTTTGCTTCTCACCCCCAATATCTCCTATTATTAAGATCTTGTTTTAGCGTAGTACATACCCTAAAATTAGCCAGTATTGACATATGATTAACTAAAATGCCTAGGTTACATTGGGGCTCATTCTTTGTGTTGTACATTCTATTGGTTTTGTAAAAGGTACAATGACATTCATTTTACCATTATGGTATTGTACAGACTAGTTCACTGCTCTAAAAACTCCTGTGCTCCACCTATTGATCGTCCCCTCCCTTTTCCCCACCCCTGGCGACCACTCCTCTTTTTACTGTCTCCATTGTTTTGTCTTTTTTCCAAATGTTATGTAGTTGGAATCATACAGCATTTAGCCTTTTTCAGATTAACCTATTTCTCTTAGCAATATGCATTTAAGTCTCCCCCCATGCATGTGTTTGTTTTGTTTTTATTTTGTGTCTTCATAACTCACTTCTTTTTATTGCTAAATAGCATTTCATTGAATGGATATATCACGGTTTGTTTATCCATTCATCTATTGAAGGCCATCTTGGTTGTTTTTACTTTCAAGCAATTATAAATAAATCTGTTATAACCATTCGTATGCAAGTTTGTGTGGATGTAAGTTTTCAATTTATTTGGGTAAATACCAAGGAGCAAAATTGCAAGGTCATATGGTAATAGTATATTTAGTTCTGTAAGAAACTTCCAAACTTTCTTCCCAAGTGGCTGCACCATTTTGAATTGCCTTCTAATTCTCTTCTGTGTTCTTTATTGATAATATTGATATACTGGACATAAATGCACACATAATAATTTGCATTGTTTATACATTTATATTACTTATTGCATGTTTAATTACATAGATTTGGTTACAAAATATCTGTCAGATCTGGGATTCTCTTTCTCTCATGCAGCATTTCTATATAGAAGGAAAATACGAATACTAAGTCTTCCTAAACAAACTTCAGAAAAGTATCTAGTTTTACACAAAGAGAGCTCTGATTTCTCATATGTTCTAATAGTGTATTTGTTTCTAGTTTTCTTTTTTTGTTAATATTAAGGGAAACTTTAAAAACTCAGTTTCTTATTTGCAGTTATTTTCAAGTGGACATATAAAATGCTTTTTGAAACTAATCACATTTCATTCATACTTTGAGAAAGAAATGTTCTTATTGTTTGGAGCTCAGTCATTTTGTTATGATTGAAATGAAAATGTGTGGTAAAACTTTTCTCACTCAGTTTTTGTTGTTGTTGTTATGGAGGTATATGTGAATATGTGTATATACATACATGTGTCCACATATAAACATATTTTAAAGAAAAATTATAAAAGATGTCAGAAATTTTGGCATTGTAATAATAAATATTTGCTTTGAAAATTTTGAAGAAAATGCACCCAATATCCTAAACCTTCTACATCCATCTATAAGAAGAGTAAATCACACTTTACTGGAATACCTGTGAAAAGATAAACATATAATATCGTCTGAAAGGATTTGTCATAGAATTGTAAAGTATTCTGTATATCCACAAGTTTATGTTGCCATGTGGTACAACATCTCACACATAGCTTGCACTAAGAGCTTTACCTGAACTTCCAATTAGAAATAATGTAACCCTGCGTGACAGCCCTTGTGTGAAAAAAGGCAAATACGAGAAAGTATATAACACATACAAGAAATAAACTCATAAAAGGAGACTCCTCAGTTATCAAAAGAAGACCTTGAATTTCAAGCAAAGAACATATAATTTGGAATTTCTATGATAAAACATGGCACATTATTTCAGTCAGCTTAAGCTACCATACCAAACACCATAGACGGGTGACCTAAACAAAATCAATTTATTTCTCACAGTTCTGGAGGCTGGAATGTCCAAAGTCAAGGTGTTGGCAAGGTAGGTTTCATTCTGAGGCCTCTTCTTTTGGCTAGTAGGCAGCCTCCATCTTCCTCTGCATTCTTTGTGTGCATCTGGAGAAAGAGTGTTCTGGTGTCCCTTCTTGTAAGCACATGAATCCTGTTAGTCAGGGACCCACTTTTGTAACTTCATTTAACTTGAATCATCTCCAAAGATCCTATCTTCAGATACAGTTACATTACTGGTTAGGATTTCAACATATGGCTTTTGGGAAGACACAAGTCAGCCCATAGCACATATCAAATGACAGACTGAGGTCAAGCGTGAGGAGGTTGTAGTATGTTATTCCAAGGTCTACATAAATGACTGTCTACACATTTGAAGCCCATTTGTTAGGTTCACAGCATATAGACCACAATGATCCCTGTGATAGACACAGTGAGTTTATAAGGGTACATTCTCTTTCTGAGCTCCAATTTGGTTAAATACTCATTCATTCCCAACTTAATGAAAGTGGACCCTGAAAAGCATCTGATTTTTATCCTTAGTGCAATGAAGCACAGAATAACTATTGTAGTAGCAGTTATATAGGGGGTAATCATAGAACACCCCCAAGCAACGAGATAGGAAAAAATTTTTTAAATGACACTCCCTCCATTTTCGGAACCATGATATGATTTACAGAGCTGCCAGTACACTGTAATCCAGACAAGCTAGACTTCCAAGGAAACTGTGGATTTAGTAGTACCTTAAATAATTGAGCCCAGGTGTGGTTTCCAAGGAAAGAAAGTAGACTCCACATTGTGAAGCAGAATCCACATTTATTCCAGAGAATGAAGGATTCGACCCAGAAGTAAAATTATGTCAAAATATGACATTCTCGTTTTCACGAGCAAAACGTTTTACTTAATATTTTCTGTACTTTCCTTCTTACTGGGTATGAAAAAGTCAAATAAATGAGATGTTCTGTATGTAATTTGATATCTGTGGCAGAATCTTTCCACCTTTTCCATAAGCTGTGGTCCTTGTGAGCATAGCATGCAGAAATATAATTCTGATGATATTATTGCTTTTCATTTTTTCCTAACAGAAATTGACTTCTAATAAACTGGGCATAGCTTTCAGATAGTATAAAAAGTTCAAACAATTATTAATTAAATAATGAACTATTTCCAGTTATTGTACACACATTTTGTTACGTGTTTAGCACTTAATATGTAGCAGAACTGTACAATACACTTTGTTTATTGCTTCTAATACATGAACAACCATATTTAATAGATATTGCCTCCTGTAATTTAGTTTACATAAGACAGCAGTAATTTTTATTACATTGAATTGTTAGATATTTATATTCCACTTAGAAAAAAATCAGAAACAGCAAATTAAAATATTTGAAAAGCATCTATAATTAACAGAGACTAACTATCGTTAACATGTGGTCATATGTACTTCAATCTTATCTGCTTATTTAATACACTTTAAATGCAGTTTAAAATTGTACAGCACTATTCATTCTGTCATTTATCCAACTTTTCAAATTAACACCAATGAACACAGTTCCATACTACTGTTTTAGTGGACATTGACACTTTTAATATGTTTTTAGATGCTAAGTAGCTATTAAAGAATGTACCATAAAATTGTATACCTGAAACCTATGTAACTTTACCAACAATTGTCACCCCAATAAACTTTAATTAAAAAAGAATGTACCATGGTTTATAAAACCAACACTCATTCAGGATAAGTTATTTTCAATTTTTTTCTATTATAAATAATTCTATGATAATTATTTTATTCTAATTCACTTCCTTACATAAATTTGGAAATGGTATTAATAAACCAAAAAATGCACTTGAATTGTAATACATATTTACAAATTGGTCTTCAGAAAGGCTGCCCCATTTTTTTCTTTCACCAAGAGTCACTGACTCTTGTTGAGATAGTAGACATCAACTGATCACCATATTAACACTGAATTTCTTTGATCTTTCTTTTTAAGGGAGAATTTGTTAAAAAAAAAAATCCTAATGAACATCACATCATAGTAGGAGGTAAACAGTCGCTATTGGTTACCATATCCTGATCAACATCTTTTTTAATTTTACAATACAGGAAAACCCAAAATAATGCCAAATACGTTAAACCATATCTATGTAAAGCAAAGGAATATTAAACTTCATCAATGGTATGGGATATATTAAGTAATCTCAAAACAAGCGGAAGAAATGTCAGTCTGCTTTTCTATATATCTTTTTTGAAGCCAAGATAATTAAAATAATATTAGTATATAGTTTGGGAGCAAAATTTCCACTTATATATGTATATTTATGGGTGAATCCAATGAATCAAGTTCTGGGTTTCTCTAAGCAGAAAACTATTTTCCATTTCCTGGACACCATGAGTAGCTACTTGTGAAAATAGTTTTGGTGTCCTTCTTCTATCATTCCATGATACCCACTGAGCACTGAAACTATCCCTTCTCATGGCAGTCTTACAAAGGGTTGTGTAGCTTCAGGGAAAATACTTCGTAATATTTTCCTTGTGCCCAATGCTGGCAAATGATCATTAAATGAAAATTATTTTCTTTATTTTTCTCCACAGCACTCGGTACCTCTGACATTTTGTGTAGTTTTCTTGAATTGCTATACCCCATTGGAAACTATAAGCTCTGTGAGGGCATTGATTTTTGTCTATTTTGTTCACTACTTTATTCTTCTTAGAATAATGTCAAGCACATAGAAATGCAATGGATATTTTTAAAACAATGGAATGATTAAAGTCATAAAGGTATGATCTGGCATTTCAAATTAGTATATGGAATATATTACTATGTAGATTTAAATATTATTTCATGTATAAAGAATGAAGTATGGTTTTGATAATTGTATCAGTCATTTAAGCAGATACTACTATATATACTATACTAGGCACTTTTCAAACCTTATATTTTATACCGATAATAAGCATATCAATCAGGTATTACTATTTTCATTTTATTGCTAGTAAAACTGATAATCAAGCATATTAAATATTTATAAAATGTGTTATTAGTGTCAAATGATTATGCCAGGTCTCAACCTAGGTACATTTTTGGTCACTGTGTATACATTCCTTTTTCCTATGCAACACTGCCAACAGCCTAAGGTAAAAAATAAAAATTCAGGAAGTTATTTTTGATGTATACTGAAACTTTTATAATCGCTTTTTATGAGAAAGGGAGCAAGTAGTAATTACTTATGCCACAATTTTGCAAAAATTTTAAATACCATATAACCAGTTAATTATGTGTTCCTAAATAAATAAAAGAAAAATTTTGAATTACACAAAATTGTCTTTGTATAACTTCTAATCATTTGGACTTCGGTGAAAATCTCTCTGACGTAACACTCCAGTGTAGCTCTCAGATTCCCCACCATCTGATGGTAACACTTTTGTGATCTCCCTTAAGTGTGCCCTTACGTGACAAAATGGGACAATGTGATTATGTGTACGTGATTGCATTACTTGCAATTGGAGCCCATCTTGCTAGGAGACGCTTTCTCTTAGTGGCTTTGATATCACAAATGTCCATGTTGTAAACTGCCATATGTAAAAGGTCACACAACAAGGAACTGAGGCCCTGAGTCTAGTAGTCTTCTAGATAATTACTGCATACTGCCAAGAACCACAGGAGCCTGGCCGAGGATACTTTCCCAGCTCAGCCTCAAATGAGATCACAGTCCTGACCAACACCTTGATTGCAGCTTTTTAAGGCCCTGAAACAGACAGCTTAACTACAGCTTGTCCAGACTCCGGAGCCACAGAAATTCTGAAATAATAAATGTGCCTTTTTTAAGTTGAAAAGTTTGTGGCATTATTGTTATGTCGATACATAACTAATAAAATTTCATTTATGTTAAATTTATACCTTATCGTTGGCTTTCTAATTTACCAGAAAACTTAATTAAAAAATAAGTGCCTTACATACACAAACATAAGTAATCATATATGTGTGTGCACACATCCACACAAACACATGACATACACCCATATGAAAATGTTTGACTCAGAGAGATCTGACACTGAAAATATTTGTTTTTTAAAAATACTCATTAGTCAAATAATGCATGGTTGAACATATTTTGTCTTTAAATTTCTGTGCTCAGAAAGTGAATTAAATTTTTATAGGTAATGAGAAACCTGTGTAGAGCTCTCCAAGTAGATTGGTCAAAAAGTTGAGGGCCTGAGGCTTTGCCAATTACTAGCTCCCAGAAAATGCCAGCTTTCAGAGATCAGCACCGTTATTACAAACTATGAAAATGTAAAAATGTTTTAAAATCCTTTCTGTATGATGAAAGGTTAAAAGCTGAGTACATGTTGCCATGGCAGTAGTGTTTTATTTACAGAACTTGTCTTTTTCAGAACCTGTCCTTTAAATGGTAGGAAAGAACCACTTCAGTGTTAAGATCGTGCTATACTCTTAGCTTTTTTCATTATTGAAATAATATGTTCATTTTGCAATAGGAAGCATAAAATGGTCCATTGCTCATTTTGTCCATTTATTTAATGGCATTGGTAGGTTTGTTATTTAAATTAAATGCATCTACAGAAAATGAATATGTACAGGTTAATCCAATTGAATCCATGTAAATACACGACCGTGGCTCTAAACATTGGCAAATAGAACAAATTCTCACCAATATACAGGATGGAATGTTACAGATAATGTTCTGCTTTATAGCAATTTACAAGATCTATTTCATTTGCCAATTTCTCCTACTGTGTGTATTAATCAGTATAAGATAGACTTTTCAGTTGTAACAATTGACTCTATATTGCAGTGTATTAAAACAATATTTGTCTCTTGCTTTAACAAAATTACCTAGGGTCCTTATTCTCTAGGATATTTGGCTGCCATGAAATACTTCAGTGTTTATGGTTGCTTTTGTTTTATGGCTCTTCCATCTTAAGAGAAAGCCACACGATTGCCCTGGCAGAGGAAGTACAGGCTGGAGGGTTTTAGATTGGCTCAAATGGACACACATCTATCTGCTCATAAAACATTGGCTACGGCTTGTTTTATGGCTCTGCCTATTGCAAGAAGGTAGGACAAATAGGAATGTGCTGATTACATTTGCCAAGTATTAGTAACCCTCCCATATCTATCACCTAGGTAAAATTATTCACTTATTCGCTGTGCCTTCACACCACAGGAGTATTCCTTTTACTGTCTTTTCTTTTTTTTTCCTTTTTCTTCTTTACTTGCCTACAATCTTCTCCCTTTGGTTTGCCATACTCTTTAATCTGCAATTCCCAACCCTTCAGTCACAGACTAGAGCCACTTTTTTATTACAATAGTCTAACACCTGTAAATAGCATTACTTCAATCTTTTAAAACAATGAAAATAATATGAAATTTAGAATGCTACCTATGAATTGATAATTAAGAGAAGCGTCGTTTTGGTTAGTTATTTGGTGAAAGAACCCGTAATTTCTGGTCTCCTGACCTTTAATCCAAAGCTCTATATTTCTTCTTATTATCATTATCATTATAAGTATTATCTCAATTCTTGTTATTATTGAGTGATTTCTTCACGTGTTGTGATGATAGGCAATGCACCTTGAAGTGGAATACAGGCAAACCTTAGAGTTTTTGTGGGATAGGTTCCAGACCACCACAATAAAGCAAATATTTCAATAAAGTGAGTCACACAATTTTTTTGGTTTCCCAGTGTATATAATACTTATGTTTACAATATGCTGTAGTTTATTACTAATTGTGCAACAGCATTATGTCTAAAAATTGTGCATACCTTAATTAAAAATATTTTATTGCTAAAAAAATGCTGACCATCATCTCACTTCAGTGAGTCATAATCTTTTTGCTGGTGGAGGGTTTTGCATCAATGTTGATGGCTGTTGACTGATCAGGGTGGTGGTTGCTGAAGGTTGAATGGATGTGACAATTTCTTAAAATAAGACAACAATGAAATTTGCCTCATCAATTGACTCTTCCTTTCATGAACAATTTCTGTGTAACATGTGATGCTGTTTGACAGCATTTTATCCACAGTAGAACTTTCAAAATTGGAGTTAATCATCTAAAACCCTGCTGTTGCTTTATGAACTAGTTCATGTAATATTTTAAATCCTTTGTTGTCATTTCAACAATCTCATAGCATCTTCACCAAGAATAGATGTGCAAATCTTCCTTTCACTTGAACACTTAGAGGCCATTGCAGGGTTATTAATTGGTTTAATGTTAATATTGTTATATCTCAGGGAGTAGGGAGTACCAAGGAGAGGGAGAGAAATAGGGGAACGTATGGGCAGTGGAGCAGTAAACACACGTGATGTCAATTAAGTTCTCCGTCTTCTAAGGACACAGTGAGTAGTGCCCCAAAACAATACAAGGTAACATCGAAGATCACTGATCACAGATCACCATGACAAATACAATAGCAGTAGTAGTAGTAATAATAATAATGATAATAATAATAATATTTGAAATATTGCAAGAATTACCAAAATGTGACACAGAGACACAAAGTGAGCAAATGCTGTTGTGATGATAGGCAATTCACCTTGAAATGGAATACAAGCATACCTTAGAATTATTGTGGATTAGATTCCAGACAACCATAATAAAGCAAATATTGCAATAAAGTGATGCTTATAGACTTGCCTGACATGGGGTTGCCACAAAACTTCAATTTGTAAAATAATGCAGTATCTGCAAAGAGCAATAAAGCAAAAAAAAATAAAACGAGGTATTTCTGTATATCATTTTGTTTCATAACCTTGTGAACACCTACATGTTTTTTCTGTCCCTTGCCTTACGTTTTCCTTTTTGAGGCCTAAGAAATTCATATCACTTAAAAATATTTTTATTTCAATTACTAATTTCAATGTTTCAGTGCCACTTAACTAGAAAAGCTTTTCTTGTCGACCAGTCCCTTCCCTCTTCTGCCATGACACCATGAGCTTTGTGAAACTTTATTACCCAATATACCAGATTACATTATTCTCTATTTCATTTTTATGTCTCTCTCCCTCTCTCTCTCCCTGCCTCTTTCTTTAACATACCCCTTCTATAAAGAACATAAAATGTAAATTGCCTGGTATGACAACTTGCACTTCAGATAAGAAGTAGGTTACAGAATTTTATTATTCATTGTTGTGATAACTAAAGAGTTTAGCACATTTATGCATATCTTAGTTCTCAATAAATACTAGTTTTCATTACTATTAAAATAAAATCATATTTGAATGAAGATAGTATAGACTTGGCATATCACTTCTGTATATTTTTACTTATTCACCAGGACTATCTTTCAAATATTATAACTTATTTAATTACACAATTCTTGCAACATTAAAATATTAAACACAACAAATACAAAACCTTAGGTTTGTGATTACTTAATTTCAATTATTTTCTAGTAAGGTGAGAGAAATAGTCTGAACAGATGAGTGGAATTAAAACTGAAAATTCTATTCTGGTGAACAAGTTAAGAACTTTAAAGAAAAGTCTGTGTGATGTGAAATAATTGCAAATAACAATTTAAAGTAACTAGTAGGTCAATTATTTTGAGACTTTTTCTAAATTACTCGGTTGTTACCAAGTGCTACAAGAGCATCAACAAAATGTTTCCTCAAAATATAGAGCTTACAAGTTTTCCAAGCTCCCTGATGTTTGCAATCTATTCCAATGTAAATGTCCCTAATTTTACATCAATCATCTAATGATCTAGATTGCCCATTGCTTCCAGCTCTCTTTTTATGTTTTATTTGGTTAAAGGAAAATCAGCTTTACATTGTGAAAATGCATACTGTTAGGCGAATTGTGAAATTGTGAGGAATTGTGCTGTAATTACTGAATATTGGCTCTCGAGAACATGTTGCTTCAACGTGGGAAGATCTGCCAAGGAAATTAAGTTTTTCTCCTCAGTAGTCCATCGTTACAGCAACAATTGTGGAAAGTAAGTGAGATGTGAAGCCATTTTTGATTGCCTTAAATGGCACATTTATACATGCCAGCAAGAATCTATGCTTCTATATAAATTGAAAAAGGGAAATGAAACGGTCTGTGGATGTAGTCTCTCGGGTTGAATGTAGGTGGATCAGCTTGTACTTAACATCTGTTCAGGCTGGAAATGCAGGGGAAGCTTAATATGTTTACTCAATCACACTGATTTCTTGGGTGCCAAGGCAGAAAATCTAAAACATATGACTTCTGTTCACACTATGAGGGAGATATTTGAATAAAGGTGATGATCCTGGAAGAAAATGTGGAGATGCTGTCTCGAGTGCCAACACAGTAGGAATTCTTTGCTGCCAGCAATCAACAGCCCTTATACAACAACACTGCAGGCTTTTTTCGACTAGTGTAACAGGGTGACCTCTAAAAAACATTTAAAAAGGAATAGGAAACAAAATTGACATATTTCTTAACATATCAAGAGAATATCAATATTTGGTCTCCACTCCTTTTCATTTTTCTCCTTGCAACTCAGTAGAAACTTATAATACATGTAATGTAGCATTCCAATCCAAATTGTTGCTTGTGAAGCTAAATTTCAGACTCCTTTTTTGAATTTTTTTCTGAAATCATAAACACTTTAGTTACCCACATAGCATGTTGCTACCACAACAAAAGGGGACATCATAAGGAACACAATGCATATGTAATCCTCTTTCCATCAAAATGTTGTAAAAGAAAATATCATAAAATAGAAATTAATATTAGACGAAAGTCTTATCAAATTTGATTTTTGTTGTTGTTTATTTTTGCAAATACACTTTGTTCTTGATTGATTAAAAGTAAGGTTGTACAACGCTACAGGTTTTTGTCCTGTTTTGTTATTCCATTTAAATTTCACACTCCCCAAATTGCTGTTGTTTTGGTTGATAAGACAGCAAGACAGTAGCTACAATTCAGTGGGATTAAGTGCTTTATTATATTTCATACGTTAGTTTGAGAGAGGTAAGAGGGAGGAACAAGTAATTTTGCTTTGAAGAATACAGAAAGGTGTCACAGAGTCAGTATTTGAATTGGATCTTTAAAAAATGATGGAAATTCACTAGCTGGAGAGGGAAAGAATATAACAGACTGAAGAGAGGGCCTTTGGAAATGTCAAAGATGAATTAAAAGGCATGGGACTTTCAATAATGCCATTCAGTTGGAATTAAATGCATGTGGGGTACAAAAATAAAGTGGAAAGGACATATGGCTGAAAGGTTAGGTGGGGATTATTGTCAAGGGCCGCTGACACCAAAATATTACATTTTACTGAAGAGGCCTGTGGTCTGCAAAGTGGGGTGTATGTAAATCTCTTTCCTTATCCCTATCCTGTTGCCTTCTGTATCCTCTTTCTCTTTGTGAAACATTCTACCACCCTTGTCAACCGTTTACTTTTACACCATAGCAAAAGCATCCTGGTACTTTTGTCCATAAGGAACATTAGATGAGAATATTCTAGTAAGTCTATTAAAAATAAATATTACGCATACTGTATTTTAAATGAGAAAGTGTGAATGGCTATGTTTATAGTAATACATCTTAATAGATGAGAGTCAAAGAACATGGTAACAAAGGTACAAAGGTAGCAAAAGGAGGGTTTTTGCTACTTCCAAACAATACTGAAACTATTTTTATTTAGTAATCACTTACTAGGTCTGGTAAAGGGACTTAACTGAACAATGCATTTTCGGAACATAGTTAATAGACTATGTGTTAAGATAGTTAGACATATAAATAAAATACAGTATAAATATAACACAACATTACATATCACATAGAACCTCTACATGAAAGTTATTTTTGTAAAAGCCTAACATTTTAGGTATTCAATTGATGGTTTGATAAAATCACAAAGTAGAACGGCATCCTTTAAGGACATGCCTTATACAAGAATACTGTTTTTCTATTTACCTATTTAAGTATCTTATGTATTTATGCAATAAGTAAATACAAAAAGTTAAAATTTGAATTGTAACATATATGTGGTGTCTATATCTGTATGTCGCCCTTCAATGTGAATGAATGTATTTAGTTTTAAAAGGGCATAATGAGATTAAGAAAAATTAAGAAATTAATGATGGAACAATAAGGAATCTAGAAATTACATTAAACTTCTATTTTTCTGTTATTACATCTTATGGAAGGTTCATATATTTACCTAAGATAACCAGAGAATAACACTGGTTTTAGAAGTTTGGGAAATACCAACCACAAAGTTTAAGAATAAAATCAAGCAGGGTTTTCCTAAAGGAGTTTCCTTTTGAAATTTAACCTCATTTGAACCTAACCTCAATGAAAGGCAGACATATAATCACTTAAATTAAAAAACAACAAGGAAACATTAATTGTATTTTTTTAACTGAGTTGCGAGTTGAGGAAGACACAAATTAGCTTAATTCTGATTTTTCCCCTACAAATCACATGTAAAATCAAAATAAATTTTGATGACTATACATAGAACTCTGCTATTTTCACCACATTTAAAATCTTAAAGATTGTTTTACTTTATAGAAATTTTAAACACTAACAAAATGAATGAAAGCCTTTTTGACAATTTTATCCACTGTTCTGCCCTATAAAAAGTCCATAGCATAGAGTGGTCCCACATATTTTAATACTGAGCCAAAATATGTCCTAATAAACAATAACAGGCTTTAAGTTATGGATGTGGTGAGTGACTAATATTAAGACCTGCTGATTAACATTAATATTGTCAGGATCTCAATACTAAATATAGTGCTTGTATGACATCAATTTGCTGCAATAAGTAGCTAGGGACAATGTCCTGTGGCAATGAACCTGTGGCAATAAGTAGCTAGGGACAATGTCCTGTGGCCACATACAAAGAAATGGACAGAAGGCTATTCAAAATTGAAGTAGTTGTTTAAAAATGTGCACATATGCATTGTATTTAAATGTTTTCACTTCTCATTGTAAGGACAATTAGATCATGAGGCTGTGTAAACATGATATTTCAATAGACAGAAAACTCATAGCAAGCATCCTAAATAAACAGTAATAATAATTTCATTTTAAATAGATGGGTGCTGTTTTTTTAGAATTTGTACACTCTGTACATATGAAGTCTAATTTTGAAAATTGCTTTAATTTTAAATTAGAAAATTAGAAAAAAAGTTCTATAAACTTCTAAAATTATATATTTGTTTGAAAATGTATTTCTTTATGTAACAAATAAATTGTGCTTATAGATGTGTTGTTCGCAATTATCACAGTTAACAGGGATAATGAATTTGTGGTGAGAGGGACACACTGAAAGAAAGAGAGAGACAGAGAGACAAAAACAGAGAGGTGCATCATAGTAATAATCTTCAGAGTGAAAAACAGAATTTTATGCCTTCTTCACCAACATAGACTGCATAATGACTGCAAATGAAGAACAATAGGCCACCTTTTAAATCCAATAAAGGCCAGTGATTGCAAGGTAAATTTTAGATCACCAGTACTGAGATATTGCCACATGGTACTTAAGCTGAATTTTGGCATAAAAATGGCATGTTGAACAGGATTTAGACTGGTGTAACCATTTACTGATCAAAATTTAAATGTTAAATTGATATATTTAGTCATATTAGAAGAAAAGCTTTCTCAAACACTTTTGTTCTTCTATTTAAGTAGTGATGTTGAAAACATAGGACTTTTCTTAACAAACTTTCCTCGTTATCATTTTTTAAAGGATATTGCTTTTCAGCTCTTATACAGTAGAGATTTGCACTGTTTTGACAAAAATTCCGACTAATTTGAGCCCATGGCAGGAAGAAGGTTAAGGTCAGTGAAACAGTATTATCAGATATTGTCTTGTTCAGAGAAGAAACACTTAAAAAAATGTCTGCTGAAAGCCAACCAAATCACTGTCAAACCCAGAACTGTCAGGCAATTCAAGTCTTCTTGGCTTTTATTCAAGTTTCCCTTTGTATTTGGGATTTGCAGGCTAAATAAATGCCTTTCAGAATAAGGAAAATTTAAGAGTATTGTCCAGCTCAATGTTTTCATAGCATGTGATAATCACGGTTCAGTGGATAACAGCAAAATTGGAAGTGAAGAAATGTTCTATGTAGTTAGACCTGTCCAGATTTCAGCCTCTGTCAGAGCTTTTCCAAGGAGGGCTAATTACCTCACCTATAAAATGGGGGCAATGAAATGTACTTTTCCTTCTCAGAAATGTTGTTTTAGTATTCAAATGGAGCACACGTTTTGAAAGTACATTTGAAATAATAATAATGTTTAATTTTCACAAGATTTTGAGGCTATTAAATTATCAACAGCTATAATCTGCAACTTTGATCCAATAAAATTCAAGAAAATAGTATTGGTCATCACTCATTCATTTAATTATTCTTCAAGTCATTCAGCCATTTATTGAGTAACTAGGATGTGCAAGTGAATATCCATGAATGAATATTATGAATCTGAAACAAGAGTAAGAATTGTATGAAAACATTTTGGAAAATGGTTAATTCCCTTAAAAGAAACACATAGAAAAATTTACTTGGTTTAGAGGACAATATTTTTTTTTTAGACCAACAGTTTTTAGCTATAAGAATAAATTTGAAATGCAAATAACTTTATTCTTCAATTTCTTTAGAAATCTAGAAATTATTTACAATACCTTTAGAATAATACCCCAAATACCTTGTTCTCCAAGACTTTCCGTGATCCGGCCCCAGCCTGCTTCATCAAATTTACTTTATATTACTTTTCCTCTATCATACGTCCATCAGAATCTCATCATTATATTTCAAAATTTTAGTATTATAATTTTTTCTAGGAAAGATACAACACGAAGTCATCTCTGACAAACACTTGCATAGGCTCTTCTAGATATAAACTATCTATTTTAGAAATTAGATAAAAATTTGATAAGGGTCACATTCCTTTTTGATAGTAGAAGATCTTAACCTCTGTTCCTATATAAAGGACAACTGATTAAACTTCACAAGAAACGGAAAAAACGTCTATATTTCTGAGACATGAAGATTGACAATGGTACAGCGTCAACACCTTCTTATGGAACCAACCATACGACATTTCCTGAGATGTTTAACACAAGCAGTCCGTCAAAGATATCAAGCAGTGTCTATTTTATCATTTTGTGTTTTTGATGTAACTGTGAAACAATCAAACAGACTTCATGAAAAGCATAAAAAATCAAATTTTAATTTTGTGTCATCTAGCTTCTACTTTTTTCCCCTCAACACAACGTTGCACACCTTTAACTCCTTGTCCTTCGTCACCTTCTTCCATGTTACTCTATTATATCCAGTAGCTAATTGGGGGTTGGGGAGGCACTCCTTGACATAACCTTCCCTACCTGGATTTATGTGCCTATTTATTTTTTTGCATATTTTGGCTGTTGGCCAATGCTACCTGCTCTCAAACTAAGTCAATTACCATATCACACCACTTGATTATTTTCCCATTTTAATCTGATCATGGGGCAGATATGCAATTAATTGATCCAACCACTTGGAAACATTTCCTCTTGAATGTTCTTGAAGGTAATTATATTTTCAACCTCACTTTATTTATGGAGAGATGACACAAACACACAAAGAAGTCCACATTTTCTTATTTTTATTTAAATTTATTTGGTATCTTTTTTATTTACATATTTATTTAGTATTTCCACCAACACTCTTAAACCTTAGTGTTATCTTTAAAACTTTCTTTTTCCTTTTCATTGAGCCATCATAATTTCTCTTCTATTTCCCTCTTCATGCTCACTGAGATCTTTATGAACTGGCTCCTCGATATGAGAAATGGGCTCTTGCTATTGTAGCATTTGAGAGTCAGCCTTCATAATCAATCAGAACATCCAAAACCAGACTCACTTTCAGAAATACAACCTTGAGCACATCTCTCATTTTCTATCACCTTTCATGTTGTGATCCCTGCTTATAATTCAAGGCTAGACTTCCTTTCTGAGACACTGGCATTTCTCTGAAGTCTAGCCTGAATGATCCATTCTAGTCTTATTTCTCATATGTTCCAGGAGCTATTTGACTTCCCTCAGCCTAAATTGCCCACATTTTTCTGGGTATATATTCACATATGTACTTCTTGCTACCTATGTTTTCCCTGAAATTCGTTTTTCACTTCCCTCTATTAAGACCTTTCACAATTTTCCAAGGGTCATTTAATATCAAATTTTTAATGAGAAGTTCTACCTAATGACTCAAGGGAGTGCTCAGTCATGTGAAAGAGGAAGTTCTCAACAATAAAGTCACAGGTAAATGAATGCTATGAGTGGAGATTTGCTACAGGAAAACAGAATACCATGTGTCAAGCTACCCGTGCTATTTGGGACTTCCTCAGCTAGATTATAATTTTTTTAATGTCACAGATCATACCTTGCTCTTCCCTCTCCCCTTCACTTTTATTATTCTCTATAAATCTCCCAAAACAAAATGTGTTCAATATTGTATTATTACTTGATTGCTTAAGTAGGGAGGTGTGTTCTATAAAAGCAAGGCTCTGAGCATATAGGATCGGATTTTTTAATTCGATCCTATCCAATGACTCAAGAAAGCCTTCCAAGACTACATAAAAATGTTGCCGTTTTATGCTCTTATGTCATCATTACTTAATTTTACAAATAGTTATTGAGAAATTTATAGTATCAGGTACTCTTCTAAGTGCTGAGAAATGGCAATGGGGTAAAAAAAAAGCCCTGTTTTCAATAGAGTATGTACCATTCTTAGCATTTGGCTAATATTATAATTATATTTTTGATTGATATTTATAAAAATAGTATGTTATTTTATTATATTAAAATATATTCTATTAAAATATTTTCTATTTATATAATCTCTACATTCCCAAGGCTGACATTATATATCTTTTCCCTCTCCACTGGAAAGGCTAATCATAGAGCTTTTCACATAGTAGACACACTGTAAATACAGTATTTGTGAACACAATGCATGAAATAGTTAAATACACATAAAACCTATGCAATTATTTGTAAATAAGTCTGATGTTCAGTTTATTGTGTCCTTCATATTACCAAACTATTTTACTTGAAATAAAAGTTTTCTATTTTTTTCCTTATTAGATTAATTTAAAGGAAAACAAATCCTGTTCAAGATTTTAAAGTTCTCAAGGTTCATGTTGATTAAATATTTCCTAAGTTGAAGAAAAGTTACCATTTAAATAATAAAGAAATGTTTCCAGAGACCTTTGCGTTTTCTGAAATCAAATTGACTGGTATTAAAATTTTTAACACAAATGCTAAAATGAAAAAAAAAAACAGTCATATGCTTCCATTAGTCTATCAATAGTGACTAATGAATTTTCTCTGTGCTAATAATAGACTTTGAAAAATACAACAGCCCAAGTGTCAGTAAATCTCAACATGTCAGGATAAGTAATTCTCAACCTTCACATCAACTTGCTTGGAGGAGGCGAGATCATGTTTAGGTTATTTGGACCTTAAACTTATTTCTGTTTTCTTTCTCTCACACAACTTATTCAGTTCATTAGTAAATCCCTTCAGCATTATCATTAAAACAAAGGCAGAATCCAAATGTTCTCACCATCTCCTTTGCTCTTACTTCAGTTAGAGCCACCGTTAACCCTAATCTAGACTCAAAAAAAAAAAAAGAAAAGAAAAGAAATAGAGAAACTTTCCCCACAATACAGAACTAGTAAATGGCTTGTCTATTCAAAGTCATTATGTAATTAATACTACTAATAACCAAAACTATCACTTGATGCTTCCCTGCATAATGTATAATCTTTCCAACAACCTGTACACACACACACACACACACACACACACACACACACACAAGGTCATATAATTTTCTAAACATGTCTCTTGCTTCCACAAGTGCAGAAATTATGATGATCCTTGAAAAACTGTGTCAGTGGTGTCACCCTACTATTCCAAATCCTGCATGGCTTCTCATCTCATTCAGAATAAAATCTGTGCTCTCCCAACCACGCTGCTCTCCTGAGTATGGATCCAAGGCTCCAGGCATGCTTTCATCTCACTCAAAGCATTTGTATGAATTATTTTTATGACTAAAAACACCTTTTTCCTAGAAAGTCATGTGATTGGTTCCTTCACTTACTTTTCTATATTTAAATGTCACATTATCCAAGAGGCCTTTTTGAAACTAAATTATATAAAATGTTAATAGCAATCCTTATACACTGTGTTCTCTTCCATTTACTTGACATCATTCATGCATTGCCACTTGCCGTGTCACATTTTGTTATTTATATTTTAATTTTTTAAATGGTTTTCTTGGTACCTGCCAGTCCTTACAATAGAGTCTCTGTCAGGAAAAGCATATTGTTTTGTTCACTACTATATAGTCAGAGCCTAGAAAGATGACTTTTAAAATGTAGCTGATTAATGAATATTTTTTGAATGTTTAAAAATCTTTGTTATTAAAAATGTAAAAATATTTATTTTTATCTAAGTGATTGTAATTCCAAAGCTTTCTATTTAATTTCAAGAATGGTACATTTATATAGAATCATTTAGATAAAATAGATATTTGTATAGTCCATGTTTCACCCACTGTGACAAAATATGCTTTTGCGCTGATACAAATGAATAAAATGAAATATGTACCAGTACAGTCTAATGTTCAATGGACTTAATATTTCTCAATATTTTTTCATTTAATTCAAGAAATAGGAGATACAACTGTCTCAAAATAATTTCAGAACTTAAAAAGGAAAGTAATTTTTGATCAAGCATAGGTGTTTCCCATAGTTGAAAAGCAATTATAATTTATTAAAATAGATTCCTAGTTTTCTATTATTTTTTATTCTTTAATCCTATAGCTTAAGCATTTGAATACATACAGCTTTATAACATCACATAATATGAAATACTTTGCAATGTTTGTGATTTTCTACAGTTAATGGTAATGAAGTTGGCTAGAACTCTCACTGTAATATTCTCTACCTTAAAGATGAAGTGTTACATTACATTTTTTTGAGTTGGCAAAATGTGGAAAGAAAATAGATAAAATATATGCCTGCACTGCAAAAATGTGCTTGTGTGTGTGTGTGAGTGTGTGTGTGTGTGTCTGTGTGTGTCTGTGTATGTGGAGAGAGAAAGAAAAAGTCAGAGTTGTTTTACTATTCACACAAAATAAAAGTTACAACATATATAGTATCTTAGGGAGAGTTTTATTGTTATCTCATTATAACCCAGTTGAGGTCTATAAAAATTCTCAGAATGTGTAACATAAAAAACAGCATTATTTATGATTTCTACTGTTTCAACATTTACTGTCAAAATCTTTATGACAGAAAATCTATTTTCTATACTGAACTGTTTTGAATAATATCTCTCCCTTTTTAGTTTTATATTCTTTTCCAAGGATGAACTTACTGTTTCAGTGTGTGAAGTGTCAAGCCTTGCTGGAAAGTCAAGTCCATTTCACTAGCAATAGATACATGAAACTTCATAATTCCTAGCTGTGGATGTACACACACCCGATAAAGAGATTGTTATGATCTCTTTCTTTCACATAAAATATGTAAAATATTTTCTGTTTAAATGCTAACTTTAAATAGAATGGTGAACCAAATATAATATAATATGTATAAATATAATATGTATAAAAGTAAATCTGTCATATGAGGAAGTGTAGATCATAATGTTTCTAATATTATTTCAATCTCTCCTTTTTTATGAATGGTTAACTATGTACTACGTTAATATTGAATTACAGGAAAAAAATCAATGCATCTGCATAATCGCTAATACTAATTATTAACTTATTAGAGAGATGTACTTGTCAGTCACATTGTATTTTTTAGAATTTGACTGGAGTTATATACCTTGAATAAAGTAAAATAGAGAGTAAATTTTTCCTGAATTGCTGGAAAATAATGGAAAAACTAATGTACAGTAACATGTAATATTTTAAATTTCCTTTATAGATTAAGAGTGAAACAACTGCTACACTGAAACAATTACCTTAGTAATTTATTTCAATCATTATCTAAGATTAATTCAACAGTCACTTTATAATTTTGCGTCCAGTAATTGTTTAAAGCCATTGTTTATGTAATAAAATGTTATCAAATACTACAAAAATATACCACCTTGAAATGTTCAAAAATAAATAAAAAACATTCAAATTATTAAAATCTCAGATATTCCCAATGTACATAATAACATTCTGTGACAGAACACTAGCCCAAAATGCCATAATATATACATTCTCTATTGAAAACTACATACAACCCTTTTTTCTTGGTATAGCTATGTAGAACAATCATTTTTAACTGGATTATGAAGTGAATAGTTCGTTGATATGATAAGACCAGTGAGAGAATGAGAAAGAGACCTAGCAGAAGAAATAGCAAAAAGGAAAAGAAAACAGGAACTTTATTATTACTCCTGATCAAATTTAGTGTATGTATACATACTGCTACTATTAATAGAAATAATGGTGAGGATAATTTGATAAATGTAGTATGAGATCAGACATCATGAAATTGACAATATCTCTCATTGACAGTTGGTTTGTTAATCCATTAACAGTTGGTTTGAGTATGGGTAATATTTCTAAAATATCTATCCATTTCTGAATGCATGTACATGTAACAATACTTAGGTAGTGATGTAAAACGTGGAGTCACATGAGCAAAAATCTAGTTTTTCCTATATAAAGTACACTCTAATATAATATAGTTATGATGTCAAACACTGAACGTAATATTTGCATTGAGTTCCTTATTTTTGAATTAGGTACTTATAAATTATTCTTTTGGACAACTAAGGCACCTTTTCTCAAAAAATAGAACTGCAAAATTTACTAATGGGTTTGACACAGCATATCTGTCATGGCCAACAAAGTTATGACTGACAGCCCACCTAGGGCCCCGGGGAAAAATCTTTAGAAGAACGGTAGTGTGCAAAGGCAGAGTTCAAGGAAAAGGTCTGGAACAGCGCACAACTAATAGCTCAGAGGGTAACAAAAGCTGCCAAGGTCGAATTAAAATCAATCCATCAGTTCATAGGCAACACATATGGCAAAGAGATGGCCAGAGCTCTATGATTCTGCTCTACAGAACCAATGAAAGACCACTGTTATAAATTCCATAGTGAGGAGTGTGACATCTTGTGATAGTAACTGACAAGCTGTCAAATTATCTCAGGTGTTTGAGATACCCTATTTCTTGATATTCAAGGAGGACATTCATTTTAGTAAAACTACAGTTTATGTAACATTGAGTATTCCTTGGAGATTTTTTTCTCTGTCATCATTAAACATGCTGATCCCATATTCTATAATCTCCATTATTGTCATAATGTTAGTACTGTATGAAGGCTATCATTGACTTTACGAAAAGTCTTTGGTTTGAATCACATCTCTGCCAATTATTACCTGAATGACCTTGAGCTGTTTATTTTACACCTCTAAGCTTTGTTTTTACTACCTGTAAAATGATGATGGTAATAAGGGAGTCTGGAAAATAGCTATGGTGGCTATTATTTTATTGTACATTTCTCTGACAGCTTAGTTCAGAGCCTAACGTATAATCACCACAATTCACTCTGTTGGTGAAGATGAAAATTACAGAACTAGGATGGAATATAGCTTTCATCTCAGGTGTTAATACCAATATATCCCTAAGGGTTGCATAGTGTACTGTGTCAAGAAAAGTTTTGGACTTCAGCAAAGACTAACAAGAACACTTTCTATAATTGGTGGAAATGGGTGATGGCACAACTATGCTCAATATATGCTGACCTGAATGTAAGAGAGTTTGATTAAATTAAACTAATTGAGGAAATCAAAATGTATTTTGAAACAAATGAAAATGAAAACACAAATTTCACAATTTATGGGATGCAAGAATCTAAATTCTTCAATTTAAATTGTCTTAATTTAGAATGATTATAGTAATTATTTTAATGGTTATGTAAATGGCAAGTTAGCTACATTTCAAGGATTCATATAAGCATACAAAGGGAAAAATAATGCAAATGTTTTCACTATCAACATTGTCAATATTATCAACAACAAATCGTGTGTGTGTGTTTGTGTGTGTGTGTGTGTGTGTGTGTGTGTGTGTGTATTAAATTACAGAAGCAATTTCTTCCTTACATATCTTCTCTTGGAAATAAGAAAAATAACCCATAGAACAGCGGTTCTTAACTGAGCCCTAACCAACAGAAACATAGTGGATATTATTTCTGAATGTTAAAAATGCAAAAAATCACTCAAGATAATCTGATTCTTTAGGTTAAGGTGTGGTTTAGGCTGTGTATTTTCCAAAACCTCCCAACAATTCTTTAAAAAAGGCTGGTTAAGAAGTATTGCTGTAGAGCATTAGACAATATAACATTTTTATTATGAAATTGATATATCAGAGAAAATATCTGTAGTAATTTTCTTTCCTAATTTGACATTGACCAACTTCTTACACGTTATAGCCGTCATTAAAAATTAAGATATAAAACTTCATTTTTTTCATTATAATTATAAATTTTATCATATTTGATTATTTTATTATTATTAATTTTCTGGCTATCTTCAGGCCCTGCTATTCTCATTCTCTCTCTCTCTTTTCTGTTTAATCTACGGAATATACAAACTCTTGGTCATGTTAATAATAAATATAATATTACACTATGAAATCTCAATGTTGATACATTTTAATGTGTATGATTCATTTTTCAAATTTGTCTTTTGTTCTCTTGTGTGATGCCAATAATAACTGTAATTATGATTACTTCATAAGGAAATTGTGTCTTTATTCCAATATTCATTAGTAGTCTTAGGTGTTACATTATTATAGAATACTCTATCATTCACTTTTTCCTTCTTACATCAAAAGCAGTGAAGTTGCATATTCATTAGGCTGTAACTTTAAATGTTATTTTTTTCACTATTTAGTTTAGTATAATATGACATTTTTGATGCCACACAATACATAATGCATGTTATTTTGTTTTTCTAATGAATTCTTCTCGATGTTTTTCCGAATGTAGTTAAAAGTACAATTATGACAAATTCAGGAGTAGTATTTGACAATGTTTATTTATTCTTTAATTCTCTTCATTTAATCCTAAATTTTTATTTTTTCTCTTTTCAGAGATAAATACATATATAATAATCATATGTATTCATATATATATTCATAATATGTATATACTATATATTAATACTTGTATGTTCATAAATATTCATAAACACACATGTACACATCATTGGGGGATACATTTTTTAGCTGTGTTACTTCAATAAGCCATACAATCATATCGCAGGTATAAAAATAAATCCTTCCATTAATACCTGATTGATTGAGTGATTGATTGATTGGTTGATTGATTGATTGATTTAGTAATACAGTTGATCATTAATATAAAAATAAATAATAAAAATACAAATAAAATATTCAGGAACAAATAAATACATTTACAAATTAACAACTTTAAATCCTGTAAGTAAATAAGAAGCAAAGGCTAAATTCCTTGGTATACTATACAAGTACCTTTATACTTCATAACTGCATTAATTCCTCCCTCTTTCTGGCCTCTTGCATTCTGGACCATGTAAAGTTACTTACATTATTCAGACTTCCTCACACCATCTTACCTTCCAGTCCTTGCTCATTATGCTTTCTTTAGAACAACATTCACTCAGATGCCCTGTCTTGGCCTGTTGTTTTTCTTGATTCAGTTCTCACATACTGTCCTCTGAGACACCAACTCTACATTTCTGAACTGGTTTTAGCAAGGCTCCTCCTAAGGTTTCCCAAAGCATTTGTTTACAATTCTCTCATAGAATACATCTCCCTGGACTACAAGAGTCTGATTATTTGTCTGTACTTTCCATTACAACTTAAGTACTTGGCTTTAGATTTATCTTATTCTTTCTTATTCTTATTCTCAGAGCCCAGTGTACTCTCTGGCAATATATGCACGGTTTCCAAGTATTATTTTTTTTTAATTTGTGAGAAACAATATTGATAGTAGAGACTACCTTCCAATACATGCACAGGTACTTTGTTGACTTCATTTGACCATTCACCTATTTGTGAATTAATTCAGTTATAAATATTTAGTGCAATCATAATACTTATGTAAATACTTACTGTATCAAATATTTTCCACTGTATCAAACAGCTTTAACTGTGCTAGAAGCTGAGAATACACCTGTGAAAATGACAAAAATAAATAAATAAAAATATCCTGGCATTGTGGAACTTGCATTCTAATGAAGTAAGACAGTAGAAAAATATGACAGAAAATTAAGATGGCATTAAGGACTATGAAGAAAACAAAACAGGGTAATAGAATAATATACACTTAAAGGAGCCGATTTAGATAAGTTATTAAATAATGGAAGGCCTCTCTGGGGTGGTGGCATCTGTGTGAAAACACAATTAATAAAACAGAATCTGGGGAAAGAGGTGTCTTGCCCGTGAGAGAGCAAGGCCCTGGTGCCATGATGTACCTGCGGTCAAAGTGCAGACAGAGGTCAGCGTAGGCAGAATACCATGAATAAGGGACTTAATGAGAGAAAACATACTCTTGTTCATTATAATCTTGCTTTTACTTGTACATGTTAAAGACTTATGTCAAGCATAATATTCTCAATTTTTGGAACGGTTATTTAAATGTCTTTTAAAACTGAGTATCAATACACAAACCGTAACCAAGTTAAGAAAAAAAATATTAATAGCTTCCATTCATTTAAAATCATAATTCTCTTTTATTTCATAAACGTTTCTCTAGAACACTGTATGAATAGATCCACAACTTCGGGAAGGAAAAGTCAAATTTTATCTGAGAAAAGGAGGAAAGAAAGAGAAAATATATTTTGTTTTAATTTTCTCTCTCCTGGAAGCCACAAAGTTTAGGCCAGTTATTCAGAATCCATGGCCACTGAGCTTTGATTTAAATGAAAGAAACCCCACAGGAAAAATATGATTTGGCATGATGGATTACCATAGCTAGAAGAGGGAAAATATCTCTCTCTAATCTTTTCTCAGATAGTGCATTTTGTGACACTCCTGCTATATTTGATTTAGAATGGTAGAGTGGTCTTATCCTGGGGCATCAGATGATATTTCAATTCCTTATTTTCTGTTCTGTATATTCAATTCATAATCTGTGAATAAGTCTTTCCACTTTGCACTGCCAATCAATTTTTGCTATCAAAACTTTGAACCTAGAACCTCATTTCTGTTCTGTAGTGCTTGCAGAACTCATTTGCAACTACCCAGTTCAAGGTTAAGTTTGAATTTAAACAGCTCAAGACACCCTTATACCTCCTTAGAGTCTGTGTTTCTTACTAGTCCATATTGCCCTCTATTGCTAGTTAAGGTCAGAGGCTACACAGTTTATCTGTAAACTAACCATGAGTTCCAAATAAACAAGCAGACAAACAAAAAAGATAAGCCGGGCTATGGCTTCTGTTTTGTAGCACCCTTAAAGAACATCCGAAATTTAGGTCCACTCACTCTAGCAGATTCAGAAGCTTCCATATTATTTTCTATCCTAAAATTTTACTTTGGCTACTTCTCCAAGACTGTAATGCGGTGATTTAAAAATTGTGGCTCTTGTGGTTATGCAGCTAATTCAGTTGTACAGAGATGGCTCTTTTAAAACATATGGTGTGTGGGTGCAGAAAAAAATATGTACTTTCTGTAAATAAGCTTCTCCCAAGAGAAAGAGAGGCAAGGTATGGGTGATAAACACATTTTCTGTTCCCATTCACATTGCCTCCCCTGGGAAAATGCTAGGCTACAGCATCTCCTTTCATATAAAAGGAACTGTCTGCAATGAGGGAAGAACCATGGTTGTGGTTTCACTTCTGGGATGGGAGTGTGAAGTGTGTCATGGATCCAATCCCAGTGAAACTAGTATAACTGATGAAAAAAATATAAAGAAACATCCATTTAAGGTCTCTATAAACTGTACTAAGGATATAGAGGAAATAAACATTTATGCAAGAACATCTACTAAAATTTGGTAAGAACAGTTATAGTCTCTGGAGTTCTTCCCCTGATATCTTTTCTTCTCCTTTCATCCCACCCACTGCTTAATAAAAAATAAGCTTTACTCTGGTGTGACCAAGAAGATGAAGCCCCCTGTCTACTCAGCTCACAATCAAAGAATAGACAACCTTCCATGAGGAGATGTTAGCTGCAAGCATTTTTTATTATTAAAGTTCATTGAGGTGACAATTGTTAGTAAAGTTACATAGATTTCAGGTGTACAATTCTGTAATGCATCATCTATATATCACACTGTGTGTTCACCACCCAGAGTCAGTTCTCCTTCCATCGCCACATATTTGATCCCTCTTACCCTCATCTACCAGCCCCCTACCCTTTTCCCCTCTGGTAACCACTAAACTATCGTCTGTGTCTATGAGTTTTTGTTTCTCATTTGCTTGTCTTATTCTTTGGTTGTTTTTGGTTTATATACCACATATCAGTGAAATCATATGGTTCTCTGCTTTTTCTGTCTGACTTATTTCACTTAGCATTATAATCTCAAGATCCATCCATGTTGTCACAAATGTTCCTATATCATCTTTTTTTACTGCTGAATAGTATTCCATTGTGTATATATACCACAACTTCTTTATCCATTCATCTATCAAAGGACATTTTGGTTGTTTCCATGTCTTGGCCACCGTAAATAAAGCTGCAATGAACATTGGAGTGCATGTTTTTTTATGGATAAGTTGTTTTCAATTTGGGGGGTAGATACCCAGGAGAGGGATTGCTGGGTCATACGGTAATTCTATTTTTAATTTTTTGAGGAACCTCCACACTGCCTTCCATTGCAGCTGCATCAATCTGCATTCCCACCAACAGTGTATGAGAGTTCCTTTTTCTCCACAGCCTCTTTGTTACTATTTATCTTATTGATAGTCATTATAACTGGGGTAAGGTGATATCTCGTTGTGGGTTTCTTTTGCATTTCTCTGATGATTAGTGATGTAGAGCATTTTTTCATGACTATTTGCCATTTGTATGTCCTCTTGGAGAAATGTCTCTTCAGGTCCTCTGCCCATTTTTCAATTGGGTTATTTATTTTTTTGTTGTTCAGTTGCATGAGTTCCTTGTATATTTTAGATATTAGCCCCTTATCGGAGGCATGGTTTGCAAAAATATTCTCCCAGTCAGTTGGTTGCCTCTTTATTTTGTCGATGGTTTCTTTTGCTGTGCAGAAGCTTTTAAGTTTGATATAGTCCCATTCGTTTATTTTAGCTTTTACTTCCTTTGCCTTTGGAATCAAATTCATAAAACACTCTTTGAACCCAAGGTCCACAAGGTTAGTACCTATGTTTTCTTCTATGCAGTTAATTGTTTCAGTTCTTATGCTTAAGTCTTTGATCCATTTTGAAATAATTTTGGTACATGGTGACAGATAGCAGTCCAGTTTCATTCTTTGGTGCAAGTATTTTTCATCCTTTCAAATTCAAAGTTGAAGAGGCAAAATTACTGGTATCTGGCAAAAGTCTGGGTACTTGCTTCCTCCATCCAGTCCCATTCTTAGAATACAACTATATCCCATGTGTGACAGGCTGAAAATTGTGGGACCCCGATCTCCCTCACATCAGCAAGGAAGCACCTGAGGCTCAGTTCAACAATCATCCAGAAACTGAATTAGTTCAGTAAAGTGAGTTAGTTTAGAAATGATCCTCCTCCGGTTGAGTCTTCAGATGAAACTGCAGCCCTAGTCAACATGTGTACTTCAACCTCTGAAGACACCCTGAAGTAGAACCATCCACAAGCCCCTCCTGGTTTGCTGAACTCATCACATGAAATAGCAAGCGTTTGTTGTTTTAAGGTGAAACATTTTAGGATAACTCATCACTCTGCAACAGAGAATTAGAACTGCAGGCTTGTTATAAGTATAAAAGTAGGTAATGCAGGAAGCCTGTGTCACAGCATAAG
The DNA here is from genome assembly GCF_964194185.1 of Rhinolophus hipposideros. Taxonomy (NCBI): domain Eukaryota; kingdom Metazoa; phylum Chordata; class Mammalia; order Chiroptera; family Rhinolophidae; genus Rhinolophus; species Rhinolophus hipposideros. The sequence continues at coordinate 87,367,348 of NC_138047.1, read as the reverse complement.
TGCTCAATCTGCATTGTTGATTGCTATTTTTATTAACACATTATATTTGATGAGACTTCCCATTTATTAACATATTCCAAAAGTCTTAAAAGAATAGCTTTTATTTAATCAACCTTTCAAGAACTTCTGAAGAGACCACAACACATAAAATCAACTTTTAGAATAAAATTAGACAACCTATTAATCTATATTTTGCAAAAGTATATCTCATTTAGCCTCTTGTATTTTATTCCTATGTAAATCCCTTTGGTAAATTTACAATACCTTTCTTTACCCGTCCATAAAATGTGAAATAATTTCCACCTACATTCCTCACAGGATACTGTGAAAATTAATGAGATAATATGTATAAAGCTCTAGACGCCTTTAAATAGTACTGTAAAATGAGTACTTATCCTTGCAGGTGGGTCCTATCTATTTTTCTGAATGGCTTCTGGCAAGGCATTACAAGACATGATGGATAGATAATGGATAGGTAGGCAGATAGAAGAGAAGGTGGGGAAGAAAAAGAAAAAAAAAACAGAATAACAGATTATAGTAGAAATTAGTGGTTTTGAAATTTTAATGAGAGTATCTTTTTTACTCCTTCTCACAAGTGTTCTCAAGGAATGCAAACACCCTGCATTTGACAGCTATCTGGTTTCTTTTTGGTATTTTTGGAGTGATCTGAGGGTATGCTAATTGTATCTTCATAGTTCATTTTATAATTATTTTTTTTCTTCCAATCTATATATGATCATTTCTTATAATGAAATGCATATTGAAAATAATCCAATTTTCTATATGTTTTCCCAACTATATTTTTCAGATTAGTGATACTTTATTATTTCTGTTTTATATACATATATGTGAGTGTTTCTGTGTATGTAAATACAAGAACATGTAACAGGATATTAAAATGGAACATTTTCAGGCTGAAGTTCAGGGACACACAAAATAGGAAGAGTATAAATGACAAGCTATACCAAATTTCCAAAAACAGGAATAGGCCATCTAAGCAATAGTTGCAAATGTCCAACAGGATAACCACTTGTGAGACTCATAGCTAATTACACCCTCCCCCAAATCCAATCCAATAAAATTCTGAAGAAATTATGAGAGAGACTGGAAATACAGAGTGAGTCTTTGGTGAGCTTCAGGTCTTAATGAGGCCCTATATAGTAAGAATGGAAACTTCCTCCTTCTAGCAAGCCTGATGGGACAACACAAAGTTTTGGTATGTTCACAGAAAATGGAAGAACACAGTATTTATGTGATTCACACCTTATCATCCCAAAGAATAACACACCGGGTTGACTATTCTAAGACAGTAAAATAGAAGACATTGATTCAAAAGTAACTCCATTCATAATAATTGGGGATTAAAATGACATGGTACTCATTGATGTAGTGAACCTGGATTATTTAACCAATGTTACACAAATGTCACCTGAAAAGGCAAAAAGACTTTGAAATATAGAAGAAAAGGCATATAGCTAAGTCCTCAGGAATTGCACAATGATCCTCCTAAGTGACACAGCAGGAAGTACCTACTGCTGTCACTGAATGGGAGAGACTCAGAGTAAGAAAGAGGTTTTCTCTGAAGACAGCATAGAAGTGCTCCCTTCCCCCACCCCGCCCCGAATGAAGTTGGCTGTCTCTGTCTCCCTTGGCTGCTCTTACTAACAGCCAGGGCTGCCTCCTGTGAGCACTGCTTATGTCACCTCAACACTGTATCTTGGTCGGTCCAGAGGCAGTCTCAAGAATGGGCAAAGAGGAGAAGTCCTTGGTGGGGAAAGAAGAAAGAAGCTACTTTGGACGCTTCCTCTTGCAGGCTCCTCAAAATTGAAGTTGTCAAGAGCTATGGAATGAGAGAAGTGTAACTTCAAATTTAGAGTTCCAAACTTCCAAGGTTTGGACATTTTATTAAAATGAGTCTGTTTGTACACACACAACACAAATACCTATGTATATGCATGTGTGTTTGTTCCTTAGTTTACACACAAATATCTTCCTACTAGGTACATAAAGTATATTATATGCCAGGATTATTCTAAATAACTTTGCACTTTATGTATGTTTAATTTCCAAAATATCGTGAGGGGTGTGTTATAATTTCATTATTATCATTACCATTTTATAGATTGAGAAGTTAAATACCAGAATAATGAAATCACTTGTGAAAGTTCACGTAGCCTAAAATGAGGGGAGGCAAGATTAAGATTCAGGCATTCTGGTTACAGAATTCATACTCTAAACGACTACCCCATATAGTGCACCTTTTTATTCAGTTATTTATAAATATACATGTATATCTGTATATGTGTAGATCAAGGAAATGAAAGACCAGACACTGAGTACCGAAAGAGTGTGTGTGTGTGTCTGTGTGTGTATAACTGTAACCAATGAATTACTCAAGCTGTTGAGTGTACCACACCCAAATAGTGCTTTTCCCCAGATTCCCTTGGCCCAACCTGCTTTTTCGTCCTTAATCACTTATTCATTAGAAAATCCAGCTACCACAGTTAACCTGCTTACCACATATGCCCTGTCTCTGATAACCAGTGTTCTTAGCCATCTTGGAGCCAAGGCGTCCTTGTGCCTACGACACAGCATTGTGTCCAATGCAACCCAACCTATGGAGGCCAGAGTTTATTCCATCACTTTTGGGCTCAGACTCCAATTGTGGGATGTGGGATCAGGATTCCCCCACAGCTATTTTAAAAGTGCACAGCGTAGGAGAGTGGAGCTAATAAAACCCCGTGGGATGAACCCTTTGTGATGGATAACAAGTGATGAGAGGGAAGCAGCAAATTAACCCTGTTCCTTTCTTTATCCTGAGAGGTTGTTCCAAGGTACAATAGTCTGCATGGTCCTTCTAGAAGACTCCTACCAGACCAAGCAACTAGCTGTGCTTACATTGGAAACATATTCATAAACTGTTGGAAACATTGTTCATAAAACAACAATTTACCTTCTTTCTTGCTGTCTTGATATTGCATCACATAACAAAGGTTGAGTGCATAATCTGTGCCTCAGGCTTTGTTTTCTAAGGAACTTCAGCTAAGACATTTAACAACAATAATTCCAGACTCTAATGAGATGCTGTTAAGTCTCTATGCTGACGATGGTTATGAAATGAACTATTTTGGGAGGAGGAATCTGTATGTATCAGAGGAGATTGAGCATGATAACGATAAAATATCAGCCCAGGGGTAGGATTCTTTTTGATTTGTGAAGAAGCTGAAGCTTTCATCCCAACAGTAATGTAGGAATTATGTGATTTGCTGTTAAAATTATATGCATCTGGCATCACATCATTAATGTGAGAATGTACATGTCAGATATTGTAATATTCTCTTGTGAAAAATAGCAGAAGATAAAAGTGGTTCTCACAGAACTCCCAAATTTATCAGTGTTGTGTAATTAAGTCTAATAATGACATGAAGAAAGCATTAAGTAAGGTACGCATAGGTATTAATTTGATATGTATTTGATATCCTGACATTTAAATAAAGTTTTAACTTAGTATAATGGATAACATCAGGGGATTCAAAATGCATTTTCCATCTCTTCTTGGCTTAACTAGTAAATAACAATAATGAGACCTTGAAGAAATCACTGAACTTCTCTGGTCCTGTTTTCTCATTAATGAATAAAATTAATGAGTTGAACTACATACATCAAAAGTCCTCTTCCACTTTTATTGTTTTGATAATCAATATTAATTAAGTAGCATTATTTGAGACAGTATAATAGAATACACGGCTGATTGTCAAAAATCACGAAGCTTTTCCTATGTCAATGCAGCTGCCTGCTCTAAAAGTATTGATTGCATTCAGAGATCCTTTAAAGACTATTAAATCAAATCAATGATGTCAATGATTATTATGTTCATTCTAGGTAACTAAAGCTATGCTTGGCCAAGGAAAATAAAAACAGAAAATAGGACATATTTATTAAGTCACTCAACAAACACTTGTTGAATATCTAGCGTGAGTTGACATCAGTATTGATGCTGGTAATATAGTAGTTTACAGGAGAGAAGTGTCCTACTGTCAGGTTACACTCACACATACATAAATGATTCAAAATTGTGGCAGAGGCCCTTGAGAGTTGTCAGTTGTGTAAGGAACAAAAGAGTGAGAATCTGTTCAGGCTAAGAATGAAATTTGTGGTTCATAAACTCTTAAAAAAAGGTTAAACAACAAAGCTGTGAACAGGGCAGGCCGGGGTTCAGGAGCGATTGTAAGTAGGCTCTCTCCTTCTTTTCCTCATCTCTTCTTTATGTCATATTTTGGTGTCTTTCTTTCCTACTGCATCTGATTTACTCCACAAGGGAGATGGCTTGACTGTGAGAGGCTGATAAGTTGTACATCTCACTGTTAACTGAAAATAGACTGACATGCAGCATCCTTTTGTCTTTTGTCCAAGTCCAGAGTTCTTGGGAGAAGGACACCCTGGCGACTTGACTTGGGTATACATTCAAGGCTAATCAAATTCAATCATCGATTAATCAACTTCTTCCAGGACTGGGTCTCTGGTCAATCAGAACAGATGCAGACAGCCTTGGAGAAGTGCCTGGAGAGTCCCTGCCTTACCACGATTTTACATGAGTTGCTAGTTCCTATGTTGTCCAGGGGATCCATGAGAATGGTCATATCAGCCAAGAACTAAGTAGAAAACTGTGGAAGCACTGAAATTCAACATTTCAACATTCAAAAATGACCGTATTTTAGAAATTAGTATTAATAAAATAATATTCCTAGGATAGACAGTAATGGATTGATAAAATGTATTTTATTGGGTACACTAATAGCAAGCACCGGGTATATGTGTGTGTGTGTATATATATATATATATATATATATATGAGTGCTGGGTTTGCTCGGATTTTCACTTTTTTACATATGAGATTTGTTTATTTTTATTGGTCACTATGTGGCAATTCTGGGCCCAAAAGTCACAGTACCTGATTATAACTGCAGTTTGATGATCTATTAAATTTTTTGTTCAAAGTGGAAAGGTAGCATTATCTGGGGAAATTAGCTACGTGGGCTTTTTAAAAATATATATTTGTTTTTATAAGGTTGACTGACTATACAATCCAACTGCAGATAACTTAGTGTTCTTTAAATGCTATTTGACTAATACCACAATTATGAAAGGCTTCCTACATTTTCTCTTAAATTCTTCCCCTCATGGCATTTCAACAGCTTCTTTTTGATCACTGCGAATGCTGTCGCATAGCTAAGGAGAGTGTTTGTCTCATTAAAATTTACCCTACTGCAAGTTCAGAGGATTGTAAGAGTATGTATAATTTTATTTCCACTGGGTGATTTTTATAATGTGTATGAACTGTTCTCTCTAATGGAAAGTGCAATAGTAAGATACTTTAAATAGGCATTAATCCTCACAATACATTTACAAGTTAGGTAAGCAACATGAAGTGCAGAAACATAATAAGCATAATCCACATTCATCCACCTTCACAGCCTGCAAAACTAGAAATCACACATCATGAATAAAGGACATTTGCAAAAGGAATAGTAGGAATACATGTGGTATATTTCCTTTCTAGCTGTCCTTGAAAGATGAAGCAAAAGGTAAGCACAAAACAAACTGTATTATTCAGAAAAAGAAACAAAAAAGTTAAAGTAACAAAAAGCTGCACAAGACCTTTATCATGTAAGAGAAGAAACAAAGTCTTAGGCTGCTTATTTAGATATTGACATTTGGATATTGATACTATAAAAATATTTACCACCTTGAATTCTATTGCTATAAAGCCTCTTTTGGTCTGTATCTTAATTGACTTGCTAACTTAATTCTTGCCAAATGAATTGAGATAGACCATTAATTTATTTGGGTGGAAGCTTAAAAGCTAACAAAAAAGAAAAATCAAAGCAAACAACAAAAAATGATTTTTACGATGTCAACACTTCCATGAAGAAAATGTTCCTTCCTATCTTACTCACAGATAATAGAATAAATATTCCATTAAGTTTTTTAAAAGTATTGTCTTATTGAATGATTTATGTTTTCCTTCTTGAACACAGAAAAAATTATGATAAGCTTTATCGTGATATTTGGAATCAATTGGAAACAAGTTTTTAAAATCATATAGAATATGGAATATAGAAAGAGACACATCAATATTTAATAATGAAAATAGTAATGCAGTAAATTAGGTTGCATTTATACTAGTCAATCACCAGAGTAAAAAGGAACTTTGTAGTTTTTAGCTATCTTCACTTCTCAATAGCATTGGTTTTTGCAAATGCGCTTGACTGGGCAAAACTTAATTATTCAGTCATTAAATTAATGTTCAATTTAAAGTTCTTATTCATTTACCATGTGATTTTAGTTTAGACATCTATGTAATGCCTTCACTTAAACAGTAGCCTTAGGTTGTTCTATAATATACTATGATCAATATTAACAGCCATTATTTAAAGTGATTGTGCATTTACATTATTTTTAATGAGACCACACATGAAATTTAGGAGTCATCCCCCCAAACTTTTTCATACTTCATTACATAAAATAGGGGTTAGATTTCCTGGAAAAAAAAATGTATTTTTTTTTTCTGTATTGGAATTAAATAATAAATTTTTAAATACTATGAAAACGCAAGACCAAAAAAAAAAAGTCACTATCTTTCCCTTGCCCTGGCATACTGTTCTTGCTATTTCAATGGAACTTCAGTTTTCAAAGCCAAACTTTAAGTGTCTGTCGAATACTTCAGTGACAGAAAATAAAACTTAAATGGAATTCTTTCATAATGAGAATTTGCATTGTTATGCCTATAGAAGAATATGACCTAAAATATTGTAATGTATACATACAGAGGGTGCCAAAACAATGTGTACACATTTTAAGAAAGGAAAACTGTATTAAAATTGTAACACGCAATATATACACAAAATATGTCACAAAAGATGAATACAAGTCACGTTTGACTTCTGCAATTACAAGAGGTGCTCAAAGTTGTTACTATCAGCATCCAGACACTTCTGATTATGGAGAATGACGGCTTGAGCAAAGTTGACCAAAGTGTCCACTTGTATACTTTTTTTGGCGACACTGGTATGTGTATACAGATACAGATACAGATATAGATATAGATCTATCTATATATAGATCTATCTATAAATAGATCTCTATATATCTGACAATGAGTTTCTTTGATTGATATATATATATACATATATATATATAGGTATAAATATATATGTATATATATATCAAAGAAACTCATTATCAAAAGAGGAAAAAAAATCTAGAAACATAAATTGAATAATAAAGATAAAAGTCACAATATTCCTGAAAATTCATGTCTGTTGACAGATACATAATTTTTCATTTGATGTCAACTTACCCCTTCAATTTTTCTGTTTATTTTTTAATATTGTGGAATTCAAAAAAAAACCTCCAAAATATTTCTAAAGTCACTAATTTCCTTAATATAGGACTAAAGCATATTCTTACTAGCATAATACAATAATCATACAACTTTTAACACTATCAGTGTGAAATCTATGCTTATAGATATATCCATATGGTTTTGTATGGTTGATTTGAGATTTATTTACATAAGGATACTGTTTATTGCTTTTGTTTGTCCCTTGAAAATCTTATGAAAACATTAACATAATTGTCTATATTTAGTTCAAATTCAGTTTTAAAACAGGATGATATATTATGACCTACAGAGACTGTCTATTTCACTTAACTTTATGAACCTTAATTCTGTATACCCTGCTTCTTGGCTGGATGCAAAAGCAGAGTGGTCATCGTATTTGTGCACTAACTGAGCAAGAGCCATCAAGTTTCAAGTACACAGCTGAATTCAGCCCTGAAGTACCAGAGAACCTAACTGAAGCTTGATTAATGGGATCATGTCAAGTGGTGAGATTGCTGAGTGTTTGGATAGCCAGAGGCTCAACTTGCTTCTCCAAGGAGACTGTATGCTCAGCAACTGAACTACTACGATATTTGTCCTTTTCTGAGAAGCAGCAGCTCAGTGCATTTGAAAACACATGTAGGTTCCTCTAATTCTATACATTTGCAGAATGGGTAGATGGGTCAAACAGAGGTGGCTGAGTGGCTGATAAGAGCCCTTTAAATATGGATAACAGGGCCGCAGCCACCTGAAGACCCAAAAGGATGGAGAGTGAGGATGCCATCAGATTCAGTGCTAAAGTGTTGAGCAATAAGCCAGCTATTTTGAACTTCAGGTTATTTAATTTAATATCAAACAAAATGTTTGGTGAAAGCTAGGAGATCTAAAAATTAAAGTGACTGAACATAAATTGGAAAAAAAAAGGATATAATTTAAGAAAATATTGTGAGAAAGATATTGTGAAACAGAATTTATTCAGATTTAAGCAGGCAAATATAGTTGGAAAATAAATAAGACAGACTATGCCAAATATTTTGTGCAAGCAAAGAATTATGTGCAAAACTATGGAGAATTTTGAATGTTAAGCTCATGAGGGGCTTTATTCTTGTTTGAATAAATTCTCTAAGAACTCTTTTTCTTTCCCTGCCCAAATTTGGCTATCCCTGTTCTCCCAACATCCCTTAAGTCTCCCTACCTCTGAATTTTAGCACCTTAGTACTCCTTTCTTGGATAAGAATCAAATAACCTTCTGTCAATTTACTCAAAGTCTATTCATTAAGGTTTATTTCAAAATTGTTATTCACATCAAGACATCAACCAAACTAGTCAGCAGAAATCCACCTCTATGAAAATTTTAGTTGTTACTTCCTATCCTCCATCTGGAACATTTTTCTTATTCCCCTTTGAATTGTTAGGTTTCTTTCTATGTGTGAGTTCCATTTGGACCTGTTTGCTTAAAGTGTTTGTATGACATTTAGGTGAAAAAGATGCCAGCAAACAACCTCAAATGTGAGTGTGAAACTCCAGAAAATGTTTAGTCAGAAATGCAGCCTGTGGCTCATATTCAACTCGTAATGGAAATTGTGTGGGAGAGCCAGATTGCAAGGAAATAATTTCAGGGAAAGGCAACAGAAGGCTCATATTTCCTGTCCTTCAAAAGATGTTTCTCTGTGGTAGTGAGAATTGGTGTAAGATTGTAAGAAGTCCAGGCCATTAAGGATATTGGAAATCTTGCCTCAGGGACCAGAGCTCTTGCCCATTTGCCATGTAGAAAATTCTACATTTATAGATGGTGTCTTGAGGGACTGCTTGGCTCACAGTTCATGCTATAGTCTCTTCCTGAAAGTCAGGGGGACTAACCCCTGAGAGACCCTTAGACCCCCCAGGATCTACCCGACACTGAATGAGGCCTCCATGGTAGCCACGGCATGAGCAAAGAGCAGAGCACACAAGCTCTTAAATGCCTTTCAATGTACTCTTTACTCAAACAGCAACCATCAACACACCAAAGAGGAAAGCATCAATCATCAATATACCAAACAGTAAAGCACACAGAGTAATACAATAATTGGAGACTAGAGTAATGAACCAGTCTCAAAGCCATTCAGAGTCCTGGTGGAGCAAGGAAGGGTGGCTAGTGCAGGAGGTTGGCTTGGCAGAGGTTCGGTCCCAGCGGAACACAGCAGAATGGAGAGTTCTCGGAGCAGAGTGGCAGCATGGTCACCTCTCAGTTGAGACTGGCTTTCTAAGCTGCAGAAGTCCTCACTTCTTATGCAGTCTGAGTGCCTTCCTGACGTCACCTTATTGGGGCAGCCAGCAGGCGACACTGATGTCATCATATCTTCAGTAACAGACCTTTGTAGTGTAGCTGGTTATAGCCAATCACTAGGGCAACCAGGCGGCGCCCTGGGCATTGTCTGCTAAGTTCTTTGCACATATGCAAACTGGAGTCATTCTTGCTCATTCAATATGCAGTCACTGTTGCTCATACAAAACTCATTCTAACAGCTTCCAGGGGCGCTCTACACAGAGGAAGAAAAAAAGAAAAAAGAGAACTTGGTAAACTCCCTTGGGAGCGCATAGCACTGGAGCAGCTTCGTCTTTGAGATATAATTTAAGTTTCAACAAGGACACAAACTAGCCTTTAATCTTATTATCTGAGAATTTTTGCATATTTGTTATTTTGTAACACCTCCTAGAGGATGGCAGAAGTCAGCCTCCCAATTCCCAAATGAGAAAATAAAATAAACGGTGCCAAGATTTAGTCTATGAGATCTTCTTGTGGACGTTTTTATTTTGAGTTGTTTATTTGTTTCTTTGTTTGTTTGTTTTGTTATCCCCTACTGAAACCAGGGTAGAGATGGGGCTAGGGGCTAGGGCTTAATTCTTCCGTTTCATTTAGAATTTTGAAACAATTTAAGGACAGGGTGTCAACCAGCAGAAGCTGTGAAACCAGTACAAGTCACATGTGTTTATTACTTAACGTTATCTGTAATAAAAAATAATAAAGGGGTTTTAAAAATGATTTTGACAACTTTCTCAGAAAGCTTGAACTTCCCATGTGTTCCTAGAGAGGAGCATATAAATTCATACTGATGAGCTTACAGAGTCTGTCCAGTAGGTAGTAAGACATCTTCCTGGCCACGCCTTCACCTAAGCAAAATTGACAGGCATACCAGGCCGTGTTGTTTGTCCATGAGTGAGGGCAGAACAAGCCTGGACAAAATGCGGAGAATAAGAATAAATCTTTCCCTTGTCTAAGTGCTAAATACGTGCCTGCCATTTTACTTACGTAATCTATAACTCTCATAACAAATTGGTGAAGTCGATTTATGGATAAGAAGTTGGATTTATGGATAAGAAGTTGGATAAGAAGTTGGATTTATGAGTAAGAAACCCACAAGTCTGGAGGTTAATTAAGTTGTTGGAGGTCACATACTGAGTAATTAACAGGACTTGAATTTAAACCCAGGTGAAGAAATAGATTTCATGCAGGTCGAAATCTACCCTGCTGGGTATATGAAGCATCAAGAATGCTGACCCTGGAAAATTTTTTGATCCGACGTTAGAAAAATCTTTGTAAAATTTGTGCCTGGATGTTCATCATTACTTTTAATGGAGAACAAGCAGGTGCTTAACCAGATGCTCCAGAAAACATGGAGGGATCAGAAGGATACTAAAACTAAACATGAAGATGTTGAGAGGAGTTATTAAAGACATAAGGGCTGTGATAACAAGTAGCACCCTGAGGATGGGAAGGAAAGGCAAGGCTGCTCCTCCAATGGTGAGAACGCTTCAGAGATGCGGGCCGTCACTGCTCTCTCTTTATGCATTGTTATGGCTTCTTTTGGTTCTTTCTGGTTGATTTTTCCTAAATTATTAATAAGTGTATTAGTTTCCTGTAGCTGTCATAACAAATACCACAAAGCTGCTACCTTAAAACAAAAGAAGTTTATGTTTCTCACTCTTCTGGAGGTCGGACGACCAAATCAGTATCATCAGATTGGCCCAAATCAAGATGTTGGCAGTGCCACATTTCCCCCAGGGACTTTAGGGGAGAATCTGTTCTTTGCCTCTCCCAGCTTCTGGTGGCTGCATCATTCTATTCTCGGCTTCTTTCTTCCCATCACCTTCTCTCCCATATACGTCTTTTGTGTCTGTCTTGTAAGGATACATATGATGGCATGTAAGAATAACTAGAATATTAGATGATACATTCCTTTTTTTTTCAAGAATCATAACCTAATTACATCTTTTGCCACATAAGGCAATATTCACATGTTTCAAAGATGAGGACATAGACATATCTTTTAGGAAGACATCATTGAGGGGACAGTTTTCAGGCTCTCTGCCTGACGTAGGAAGGTGCTGGCTCGGGTAGTAGATGGTCATTAGCTGTGACTAGTTGGCCATCAGCTGTTACCGGTTAGCCTTTAGCCACTGATATAACTGCCGTGGCTAAGCTAGCAAGCATGGAGTGTGTATTGCGGATTGCAGACAAGGGAATGGCGGGTTTTGGATCATGGAGCTCCTGCTCCCTGTGTCTCCAACTCAGCCACCAGCAAGACTATAGTGGTATGACTTCCCTATCTATGGCTCCGTGGATGTTCCTTTTTGGCCTCACCATGTGCTGTGTTCTTATGTGGGGAGCAGGACCAGAGACCCCGCATGACACCCTGCATGACAAATGGCGCAGCGAGCAGGGTATGATACCGGACAGAATTTTCAAAGGACTAATAGAGCAGTTTATACGTACGAAAGCTCAGTTTCGTGAGTAGGGTACGGTGTCAGCCAGAGCTTTCTGAAGGATGGTGGAGTAGCTTGTGCGTGTGAACAAATGCTCAGTCTCGGGAAGCCCGTGAGGAGCGGCACCAGGAACAGAAAACATGATCTGCCTGGGAGAAACATGATCCCTCAGTGAATTGGTGGACTTCTGAAACCTCTGGATGGCACGCCGCCCTGTTGGCCAAAGCAAGCATCAACTTCGTCTCGGCGGTCAGCTGCTGCCAAGGGCTCCTAAAGTGGTGGATATTTTACACCGAGGCCTCTACCCACTTGGACATCTGGCACAGTGAGCAGGATTCCGGCCAGGTAGAAATGGAGTCTGACCCTGGGCAGGAGACATGTGGTCCCCACACAGTGTGTGGTACCTGGTAGCCTCTGTTCTCAGAAGTTGGACCTCTAAGGAGGGGTGGGAGAACAAGGATGGCTGTCTGGCTAGTATGGAGAGGGTCCTGCAGGTTCTAGCTGAGGGGTTGCTGAAAGAGGCGAAGGGTACAGCCGGCCATGTGGGCTGGATGTTCCTTACCGCCTTACCTCATAACATGGAGGATGGGCTTAATGAAATAGCTCAGGTGCCAGACCAGCAGCCCAGTGGGAGGCACTGGAAGCTCGGGACCACCGGTTGGAGGAGGTTCTCACCGAGGTGCATCATAACTCAGAGGAAGCACTTGCTGGGATAGTCCAGGTGCGGGACCAGGTGTCCCAGTAGGAGGTGTTGGAAGCTTGTGTCCGCCTGTTAGACGACAAGCCCCACAGCGGAGACTCTGAGGCAGAGGCAGACATCGCGGGTAGAGACAATCTAGCTCCCAACCCCCATGCCTGGTCCATCGTGAAGCAAAAAGTAAAGCATGAGCAAACTTTGGACCCCAGGGGCATTGCTGGTAACCCAGCTGTGACTGAGGTTCACAACTTACACCCCTAACACTCCCACTGAGTTGCAGGAGCTGGGGAGGCGGTGGCGACAACGCCCTGGAGTGCCAATCTCGGCTTGGCTACTACATTTATGGGATGAGGAAGCATACAACATTCTCTGCTCCCCAGTCGAAATGGAAAAGCTAGCCTTTGTGACAGTGCATCGGTGACAGAGGTTACAGAATTGCCATAGGTTGGCCCAAAACCAAGGCAAACACACTCTAATGCAGTACACACAGTATGGGGAGAGGCTGGAGATCTGCCAGACACTGTGAGTAAATGACAATCATATACTAATTTACTCAAATCATCTGTGAAATGGGTATGAGATATGCTATGTTCAACCCTAATATGTGGGGGTCGAATGACAAACTTTTTACAACCAGCATGAGAGATCTAGTTTTGGATACTGCCCCTGCAAGTGCTTTTGGATCCTTGGTTGCCATTCTTATGCCCTATGTGGGGCGGCAGATCCATGAAGATACCATTACCATGGTCACCCTCAGGGATATCGAAAGCCGGAGGCAAAGAAAGTTAAGACAGGAGGTTGGAGAAGTCGAGACATGGAAGCCCAAATCAAAAGTAAGGGGGCGAGTTTGCGGGCCTCAGAGAGTAACACGTATGCAGATATGGCGTGATCTTGTGGTAGCAGGGGTTGATCAGGAAAAAACAGACTGAGAGACCAATGCACTCTTGTTGGAACTTTGGAAACAGTTGCGTCTGGAACAGCAATTCCGGTGAAGCCTAAAAAAGAAATCCGTGAAAGTGTGACCCGTGTCCCTCCAGGACTTCATGCGGCTGCTTAAGGCTGCCTTTTTTCAGCTTGATTAGGGGTGGGGCCAAGGTACCCGATCAGAGGGGACGAGAAGGGACCGAAGGCCCCATGTGGAATTGTCCATACATTGGTCCCCTTTTAATGTGCAGAGGCTTTTGTCCCTAGTTGACATTGGTGCAGACTGCAGTCTTGTTTATGGAAACCCAGAACTGTTCCCCGGATCAGCAATCTGCATTGATGGCTACAGGGGAAAGACTGTGACAGTAAAACCTATTTCCTTAGCACTGGGTATAGAAAGGCTTCCCCCTCATACCTACAAGGAGTATGTCTCCCCCGTTCTGGAGTATATTCTAGGGGTGGACATGCTACATAGCCTCAGTTTACAGACGTTGGTTGGAGAGTTCCTTCTCCAGATCCAGGTGGTGAAAGCAGTGACACGTGGGCATGACCTCCACCTCCCCAAGTGTTGTCGCAGCCCCAGCATGTGGTTACAGTACGACAGTACTGCATGGGGGCAGTACCAGGAGGGCAGGAGGAGATTGGTCGCACAATATTGGAATTGGAGAAGGCACCTATTGTAAGGCCAACACACAGTCCCTTTAACTCCCCAGTATGGCCTGTCAAGAAGCCAGATGGGACCTGGCGAATGACTGTGGACGATAGGGAGTTGAATAAGGTGACACCACCTTTGCACGCTGCAGTGCCTTCAATTCACGATTTGATAGATTGTCTGACCACCTGGGAACGTATCACTATGTAGTGGACTTGACAAATGATATTTTCTCCATTGACATTGCACCCGAGTGTCAAGAGCAGTTTGCTTTTACTTGGACGGGCAGCAGTGGACTTTTCAAGTCCTTCTGCAAGGATACTTGCACAGCCCCACTATCTACCACGGGCTCATAGCCCAGGATTTGGCACAGAGGGATCACCTGTCCCCCGTGGCCTTGTTTCATTATGTCAGTGATATTTTACTAACATTTGATTCTCTTTCAGATTTAGAGCAAGCAGCTCCCTCTCTTCTCCACCACCTGAAGTCACATGGCTGGGCGGTGAACGAGGAAAAAGTACAAGGCCCTGGCTTATCAGTCAACTTTTTGGGTGTTATGTTGTCGGGCAAGACAAAGGTCATACCTGAGGGGATTATTGACAAAATACATGCCTTCCCCTGGCCAACCAAGGTCTCTCAACTGCAAATGTATTGGGATCTGCTGGGATATTGGCAGGTGTTTATGGGAACACAGCCCCAGAAAGCAGTTTCCAGGCTCTCGGCCTCATGTGGAGAGGTGCTGGCTCGGATAGTGGATGGCTGTCGGCTGTAGCCATTAGGCCATTGGTCACTGATATAACTGCCGCGGGCTATGGAGGGGAGCTGAGGAGAGCGAAGGAGGAGACTGAAGGAGAGTAAGGAGAGTCGAGGAGAGTTGGTCGGTTGGCAGCAAAGTGGACAGCAGGTCGCACATCGTGTAAACCCAGCCTCCAGTGAGACCATAGTGGTATGACTTCCCTACCTATGGCTCCATGGGTGTTTCTTTTTGGCCTCACCATGTCCTGCGTTCTTATGTGAGGAGCGGGAGCAGAGACCCCGCAGGCCGCCCCGCCGGACACCCCTCACGACACATGGCGTAGTCGGCAGGATATGGTGTCGGCTGAAACTCTAAAGAATGTACTGGAGCGGTTTACACGTATAAAAGCTCAGTTTCGTAAGCAGCGTATGGTGCAGGCCAAAACCTACCAAAGCATGGTGGAGCGGTTTGTGCGTGTGAGAGCCCAGCTTCGGGAGGCCCATGAGAAACGACACCAGGAACGGGAGGCGCGGTCTGACTGGGAGACTCAAGCCTCCAGCTGGCACACCACCTTCTTGACCATGGACGGTGTTGCCTTCATTTTGGTGATCTGCTGTGGCCTTAGGCTCCGAGGCTGGTGGACATCTTCTGTGGAGGCCACCACCCACTCAGACACCTGGCACGATCAGAAAGATTCTGACCAGGTAGGAATGGAGTCTGACTCTGGGCAGGAGGACATGTGTCCCCCGCACAGTGTGTGGTGCTCTTTTCTCAGGAGTTGGACCCCCAAGGAGGGGTGGGAGGACATGGACGGCTCTCCGGTCAGCATGGAGAGGGCCCTGCAAGCTCTGACTGAGCAGTTGCCGGAGGAGGAGAAGGCTACAGCAGGCCGCGTAGGATGGATGTTCCTCAGGGCCTTGAGTCTTAACATGGAAAATGCGCTTAATGAAATGGCCCAGGTGCCGGACCAGGTGTCCCGGTTGGAGGCGCTGGAAGCCCGGGTCCGCCTGTTACAAGAGGGGCCCCACAGTGGAGACAATGTAGCTCCCAACCCCCAAGCCCGGCCAATCTTGAAGCAAAGGGTAAAACGTGAGCAACCTTTGGGCCCCAGGGGCGTTGCTGCCGGCAACCCAGCTGTGACTGAGTTCACAACCTACACCCCTTACACTCCCACTGAGTTGTAGGAGCTGGGGGGGGCGGTGCCAACTGCACCCTGGAGAGCCAGTCTACTACGTTTATGACTACTACGTTTATGGGATGAGGGAGCAGACAGCATTCTCTGCTCCTCAGGCGAGATGGAAAAGCTAGCCTTTGTGACAGTGCATACATCCCTGCGACAGAGGTTACAGAACTGCCATAGGTTGACCCAGGACCAGGGCAACCACTCTCTAATGGAGTGGCTCACTGCTGCGGTACGCACAGTATGGGGACAGGCTAGCGAACTGCCAGACACTGTGAGTCAATGGCATTCATATACAGAACTCATGCAAATTATCCGTGAAATGGGTATGAGAAATGCTATTTTTAACCTTAACATGCAGGGGCCGGATGACGAGCTTTTTACAGCCAGCATGAGAGATCTGGTTTTGGACACTGCACCTGAGAGTGCTTTTGGATCCTTGGTTGCTATTCTAACACCTTATATAGGGCGACGGATCCATGAAGTTACAACTGCCATGGCCACCCTAGGGGATGTTGAAAGCCGGAGGCGAAGAAAGTTAAGACAGGAGGTCCGCACAGTTGAGACCTGGAAGCCCAAACCAAAGGTAAAGGGGCAAGGTCGTGGGCCTTAGAGAGTAACACGCGCACAGATGTGGCGTGATCTCGTAGCAGCAGGGGTTGATCAGGAGAAAATAGACCAAGAACCCAATGCACTCCTGCTAGAACTTTGGAAACAGCTGCGTCCGGAACAGCAATTCCGAAGCCTAAAGGAGAAGTCTGGGAAAGCACGACCCGTGTCCCTCCAGGACTTTATGCTGCCGCTTGAGGACGACTCCTTTCAGCTTGATTAGGGGTCGGACCAAGGTACCCGGTCAGAGGGGACAAGCAGGGACTGGAGGCCCCACGTGGAACTGTCCATACATCGGTCCCCTTCTAATGTGCAGAGGGTTTTAGGCCTAGTTGACACTGGCGCAGACTTCAGTCTCGTTTATGGGAACCCAGAACTGTTCCCTGGACCAGCAATCTGCATTGATGGCTATGGGGGAAAGACTGTGACTGTGAAAGCCATTTCCTTGCCACTGGGTATAGGAAGGCTTCCCCCTCGTACCTACAAGGTTTATGTCTCCCCCGTTCCGAAGTATATTCTAGGGGTGGATGTGCTACATAGCCTCAGCTTACAGACGTCGGTAGGAGAGTTCTGTCTCCGGATTCAAGTGGTGAAAGCAATGACACGCGGGCATGCTCACCACCCTCCTCAAGTGTTGCCACAGCCCTGGCGCATGGTTACAGTGCGACAGTACCGCCTGCCAGGAGGGCAGGAGGAGATTGGCCGTACGATATTGGAGTTGGAGAAGGCACATATTGTGAGGCCAATGCACAGTCCTTTTAACTCCCCAGGATGGCCTGTCAAAAAGCCAGATGGGACCTGGCGAATGACTGTGGACTATAAGGAGTTAAATAAAGTGACACCACCCTTGCACGCTGCAGTGCCTTCAGTACATGATTTAATGGATCGTCTGAGTGTCAGCCTGGGGACATATCGCTATGTAGTGGACTTGGCCAATGCTTTTTTCTCCATTGACATTGCAACTGAGTGTCAAGAGCAGTTTGCTTTTACTTGGGATGGGCGGCAGTGGACTTTTCAAGTCCTTACGCAAGGATACTTGCACAGCCCCACTATCTGCCATGGGCTCGTTGCCCAGGATTTGGCACAGAGGGATCACCCGTCCTCTGTGGCTTTGTTTCATTATGTCAATGATATTCTATTAACATCAGATTCTCTTTCTGAATTAGAGCAAGCAGCTCCCTCTCTTCTCCGCCACCTGAAGTCACGCGGCTGGGCGGTGAATGAGGAAAAGGTCCAAGGCCCTGGCTGATCTGTCAAGTTTTTGGATGTTGTGTGGTCGGGTATGACAAAGGTTATACCCGAGGCGATTATTGATAAGATACAAGCCTTTCCCCGGGCGACCAAAGTCTCCCAACTGCAGAAATATTTGGGTCAGCTAGGATATTGGCGGGCGTTTGTACCCCACATGGCACAAATGGCAAGGCCCTTGTACAACATGATTAAAAACGGGGCCTCATGGGATTGGACAGAGGCTATAGAGCAAGACTTCGTTGCCACTAAACAGGCAGTGCAGCAGGCACAGGCTCGGCATGTAGTGGACCCTGGCCGCCCATTTGAACTTGATGTTCACATAACTCAAGAGGGGTACGGATGGGGCCTCTGGCAACGGCAGGAGCGTCTCCGGTTGCCAGTGGGATTTTGGTCCCTATTATGGAAAGGAGTGGAGGTCCGCTACTCTCTGACAGAGAAACAGCTGGCCGCTGTGTATGCAGCCCTAGTGGCCACAGAAGCCATCACAGGAACGGCACAGATAGTGGTTCGAACAACCTATCCTGTCCAGGGCTGGGTGCGTACATGGACCCAGGGGCCAAAAACGGGGGTGGCACAGACCACGACCCTCGCCAAGTGGGGTGCCTACTTGGAGCAACGTAGCACCCTTAGCTCAAGCCCTTTGAGCACAGAGCTACAACAGGTCGTGGGGCCTGTGGAGCTTGTAGCCAAGGCTGAGCCAAGCGCTCTGCCTAGAGGGGAGGACTTGGAGCCCTCACCCTACAAAGAAGGGCAGTCACCAGTACCTGAGGATGCCTGGTTTACTGATGGTTCTAGCCGAGGGGCTGCAGCTGTTTGGACAGCTATTGGTGTGCAGCCCAAAACAGACACCATTTGGTTTGATACTGGGATGGACCAGAGTAGCCAGTGGGCTGAATTACAGGCTGTGTGGATGGTAATCAGCCATGAGCCTGGTCCCCTAGTTATTTGGACTGAGAGCTAGGAGGTGTTCCGGGACCTAACGTCGTGGCTCCCTACATGGAAACACCAAAACTGGTTGGTTGGACACCATCCACTGTGGGGTCAAGCCATGTGGCAGGACCTCTGGGACCTAGGACAGAGAAAGGAGGTAACCCTAATACATGTCACAGGTCACTCCCCTTTAGTGTCCCCAGGTAATGATGAAGCAGATTCCCTAGCACGGCTCCGATGGTTAGAACGAGCTCCTGCCACTGATGTGGCCCATTGGCTGGCTGCATAGGAAATTGCAGCACGCTGGAAGCCAAACCATATGTCAGGTGAGCAGACGCTGGGGTCTGCCTTTGAAATGGCAGGAGATAGCAGATGCCTGCTATGACTGTGCCGTCTGTGCCCAGGACAGTCCCCAAAGGTGGCGGCTACCCTGGGAGACACAGCAGAAAATGCGAGGGAGGGTGCCCCTCACTTGCTGGCAAGTGGATTACATTGGACCCCTGCCTAAGGCCAGCAATGCGATATACACATTTACAGCAGTGGACACTGCTACAGGGTTGATGTTTGCTTGGCCGTGTCCAGCTGCAGATCAGCGGCATACAGCCTTCGCTCTTACACGGCTGTGCGCCCTCTATGGGCTCCCCCAAGTCATTGAAAGTGACAGGGGTACCCATTTTACTGGGCAAGAGGTGCAGCGCTGGGCTGCCAGGATGGACCTACAATGGTTGTTTCATGCTCCGTATAACCCACAAGCAGCTGGCATGATTGAACGCTATAATGGCCTTTTGAAGCAAGGTCTCCGGGTGTCAAAACACCCTCCCACGATGCGCGACTGGGCCTCGCGTCTACGTGATGTCCTCGTGTCCTGAATGAGAGACCACGGAAGGGAGGACCGGCACCAGTAGAAGCTCTGCTACATCGAACGGCCGCTCGCATTCAATTAAAGGTTACCACCAGTGAGACTCTGTTAAAGCCAGGCTACGGCAGAAATGGAAACATTTTGCTGCCAACACCCACATGCTTGAAAGCAGGGGAACGGCAGCAATGGACTTGGCCCTGGCAGTTCAAAAGCCCCCACTGTCGATGGTTGGGCCTGATAGCCCCATGGGGGGCCTGTTTGACTCATGATTTGCAAGTGACGCCAGGGGTGGTGGCTGAGTGGCCACCACAAGTGACTGTAGTATAAGGAGGTCCCGATACCGGGATGATTTTGCAGGGAACCTATGTGCTCTCACTATGGCCTATTATGGGGTCCCCTGTACTGTTACATGTTGAAACTATGCAAGGGACCCTAAGCACTGCAATAAAAGTCTGGTACCGCAAGCCGGGAAAGGTGCCAGTGGCAGCGACCCTCCTTTCCCAGGACAAAATGCTAGCGTGTATTCTCCCAGATGGAAGGGATTTGCCATTATTGGTTCCTAAGACTACCGTTTCTTTTCGTACATAGGTGTCAATAGTCTACTATGGCACAGGGACCCTCGCGGAAGACACTTGTGTAGATTATGAGGCAGGAACCTGTAGGGGTGGAGTGTGGGGACAGAGCCCCAGAAAGCAGTTTCTAGGCTCTCGGCCTCATGTGGAGAGGTGCTGGCTCGGATAATGGATGGCCGTCGGCTGTGGTTGGTTGGCCATCAGCTGTAGCCATTAGGCCATTGGTCACTGATATAACTGCCGCGGCTACGGAAGGGAGCCGAGGAGAGTGAAGGAGGAGACTGAAGGAGAGTAAGGAGAGTCGAGGAGAGTTGGTCGTTTGGCAGCAAAGCGGACAGCAGGACGCATGTCGTGTAAACCCAGCCTCCAGTGAGACCATAGTGGTATGACTTCCCTACCTATGGCTCCGTGGGTGTTCCCTTTTGGCCTCACCATGTCCTGCGTTCTTATGTGGGGAGTGGGAGCAGAGACCACGCAGGCCGCCCCGCCAGACACCTCGCACGACAGTGTTTGCACCCCATGTAGCACAAATGGCAAAGCCCTTGTATACCATGATAAAAAAGTGGCCCTCATGGGATTGGACACAGACTATTGAGCAAGTCTTCATTGGGACTAAACAGGCAGTGCAGCAGGCACAGTATCTGCAAGTAGTAGACGCCGGACGCCCATTTGAACTTGATGTTCACATAATCCAAGAGGGGATGGGGCCTCTGGCAACAGCAGGAGCGTCTCTGGTTGCCAGTGGGATTTTGGTCCCTATTATGGAAAGGAGCGGAGGTCCGCTACTCTCTGATAGAGAAACAGCTGGCCGCTGTGTATGCAGCCCTAGTGGCCACAGAAGCCATCACAGGAACGGCACAGATAGTGGTTCGAACAACCTATCCTGTCCAGGGCTGGGTGCGTACATGGACCCAGGGGCCAAAAACGGGAGTGGCACAGACCACGACCCTTGCCAAGTGGGGTGCCTACTTGGAGCAACGTAGCACCCTTAGCTCAAGCCCTTTGAGCACAGAGCTACAACAGGTCGTGGGGCCTGTGGAGCTTGTAGCCCAGGCTGAGCCAAGCTCTCTGCCTAGAGGGGAGGACTTGGAGCCCTCACCCTACAAAGAAGGACAGTCCCCAGTACCTGAGGATGCCTGGTTTACTGATGGTTCTAGCCGAGGGGCTGCAGCTGTTTGGACGGCTATTGGTGTGCAGCCCAAAACAGACACCATTTGGTTTGATACTGGGATGGACCAGAGTAGCCAGTGGGCTGAATTACGGGCTGTGTGGATGGTAATCAGCCATGAGCCTGGTCCCCTAGTTATTTGTACTGACAGCTGGGTGGTATTCCGGGACCTAACGTCGTGGCTCCCTACATGGAAACACCAAAACTGGTTGGTTGGACACCGTCCACTGTGTGGTTAAGCCATGTGGCAGGATCTCTGGGACCTAGGGCAGAGAAAATAGGTGACCCTAATGCATGTCCCAGGTCACTCCCACTTATAGTCCCCAGGTAATGATAAAGCAGATGCCCTAGCACAGGTCTGATGATTAGAACGGCCCCCTGCCACTGATGTGGCCCATTGGCTGCACAGGAAATCGCAGCATGATGGAGGCCAGACCATGTGGCATGTTAGCAGATGCTGGGGCCTGCCTTTGAAACTGCAAGAGATTGCCGACCCTGCTATGACTGGGCCGTCTGTGCCCAGGACAGCCCCCAACAGCAGAGGCTCCCTCGGGAGACATAGCAGATTAGGCGAGGAGGGTGCCCCTACTCACTGGCAAGTGGATTACATTGGGCCCCTGCCTAAGGCCCGCATTGAGATATATGCATTTACAGGAGCGGACACTGCTACAGGGTTGATGTTTGCTTGGCCACGCCCGACTGCTGATCAGTGGTATACAGTGGTCGCTCTTACACAGCTGTACACCCTCTATGGGCACCCCCAAGTCATTGAAAGTGTCAGGGGTACCCATTTTACGGGGCAAGAAGTGCAGTGCTGGGCTGCCAGGATGGACCTACAATGGTTGTTTCATACTCCGTACAATCCACAAGCAGCTGGCGTGATTGAACGCTATAATGGCCTTTTGAAGCAACGTCTCCGGGTGCCAAAACACCTTCCCACGATGCACGACTGGGCCTCGCGTCTATGGGATGTCCTAGTGTCCTGAATGAGAGACCACGGAAGGGAGGACCGGCACCAGTAGAAGCTCTGCTACATCGAACGGCCGCTCGCATTCAATTAAAGGTTACCACCAGTGAGACTCTGTTATAGCCAGGCTACGGCAGAAATGGAAACATTTTGCTGCCAACACCCACATGCTTGAAAGCAGGGGAACGGCAGTAATGGACTTGGCCCTGGCAGGTCAAAAGGCCCCACTGTCGATGGTTGGGCCTGATAGCCCCATGGGGGCCTCATGTGGAGAGGTGCTGGCTCAGGTTGTAGAGGATCATTAGCTGTGACTAGTTGGCCATCAGATGTTACCGGTTAGCCATTAGCCCCTGATATAACTGCCGTGGCTAAACTAGCAATTGCAGAGTGTGGATTGCGGATTGCAGAGAAGGGGACGGCAGATTTGTGGATCGTGTGGCTCCTGCTTCCTGTGCCTGCAACCCAGCCACCAGCGAGACTATGGTGGTATGACTCTCCTATCTATGGCTCCGTGGGTGTTCCTTTTTGGCCTCACCATCATACCTTGCATTCTTATGTGGGGAGTGGGACCAGAGATCCCACATGACACCCTTCATGACAATCACTCTGTCCACTATAGTAACCAAAGGATGAATAGACATTGTCAGTATGATTTGAATAACAGGATTTACTCTATCTTTTCACCACCTACTATATTCTTGTGTTTGAACAGTATGGCAGTGGTACAGGACTGGTGGACATGTTCTTAAAACAAAACATTATAGTTTAGGTAGAATTTCATCAGGAAATAAGTATAGAAAGTGAGAGCAATACAAGACTCCTTCAAATTACAGTTCTCTTCCTCTGAAACCGAACCCTTCTATGGAATAGGGGACTAGTGCTTCAAGTGTTTTTACTTACGTGTTCGTTATCCAAAATAACGGAAAATATATCGGTAACTAACGTTTTGTTAAATAAGTCTTGAATAAAAATAATCACTTGTCATGCAGGGTCTCAGCTCCTGCTCCCCACATAAGAACGCAGGATATGGTGAGGCCAAAAAGGAACACCCACGGAGCCATAGATAGGGGAGTCATACCACTCTAGTCTCCCTGGCGGCTGGGTTGGAGACACAGGAAGCAGGAGCCACACGATCCACAATCTGCCGTCCCCTTCTATGCCAACAAACCAACCAACCCTTTGCTAACTGCAATCCGCCCTTGCTAGCTCAGCCACAGGTTATATCAGTGGCTAATGGCTAACTGGTTACAGCTGACAGCCATCTACTACCCGAGCCAGCACCTCTCCACATGAGGTCGAGAGCCTGGAAACTGCTGTCAGGGACTCTGTCCCCACAATCCACCCCTACAGGGTCTTGCCTCACAATCTACGCGTCAAGTGTCTCCCATGAGGGGCCCTGTGACAGGAACACAGTTCACGAGAAAAAATTTCAGTCCAATTCAAGTAATGTCCCAGTGGTGTCCCTCGATGTCCACCTATTTTCTGGGCACAGCCAGACTTCCTGGGCACAGCCAGGGCTATCATAAACAAGACTGCAATCTGTGCTGGTGTCAACCAGTGCCAAAACCCACTGCACATTAGAAGGGGACCAATGTATGGACAGTTCCACATGGGTCCTCTGGTCCCTGCTTGTCCCCTCTGACCGGGTACCTTGGCTCTACCCCTAATCAAGCTGAAAGGAGTCTTCCTCAAGTGGCCGCATGAAGTCTTGCAGGGACACGGGTCACACTTTCACGGACTTCTCCTTTAGGCTTTACCGGAGTTGCTGTTCTGGAAGCACTGTTTACAAAGTTCCAGCAAGAGTGCATTGGGTTGTCAGTCTATTTTTTCCCAATCAACCCCTGCTACCACGAGATCACGTCACATCTGTGTGAGCGTTATTCTCAGAGGCCCGCGAGCTCGCCCCCTTAGTTTGACTTGGGCTTCCAGGACTCGACTTCTCAGACCTCTTGTCTTAACTTCCCTCGCCGCCGTCTTTCAACATCCCCCAGGATGGCCATGGCGATGATAACTTCATGGATCTGCCGCCCGACATAGGGCGTAAGAATGGCAACTAAGGCTCCAAAAGCACTTGCAGGGGCAGTATCCAAAACCAGATCTCTCATGCTTGTTGTAAAACGCTCATTATCCGGCCCCCGAATATTAGGGTTGAACATAGCATATCTCATACCCATTTCACGGATGATTTAAGTAAGTTCCGTATATGATTGCCATTTACTCACAGTGTCTGGCAGCTCGCCAGCCTCTCCCCATACTGTATGTACCTCAGCAATGAGCCACTCCATTAGAGTGTAGTGGCCCTGGTCTTGGGCCAACCTATGGCAATTCTGTAACTTTTGTCACAGGGACGGATGCACTGCCACAGACGCTAGCTTTTCCATTTTGCCTGGGGAGCAGAGAATGCTGTCTTTCCCCTCATTCCACAGATGTAGTAGCCAAGCCGAGACTGGCTCTCCAGATCACTGTCAGCACCACCTCCCCAGCTCCTGCAAATCAGTGGGAGTATAAGTCATGTAGGTTGTGAATTCAGTCACAGCTCGGTAACAGGCAGCAATGCCCCCAGGACCCAAAATTTGCTCTTGCTTTACCTTTTGCTTCATGATGGGCCGGGCGTAGGGGTTGGGAGCTAAATTGTCTCCACCCGCGATGTCTGCCTCTGCCTCAGAGTCTCCACTGTGGGACTCACCCTCTAACAGGCGGACCCGAGCTTCCAGCATCTCCCCCAGGGGCTGCTGGTCCTGCAACTGGTTTATTTCATTAAGCAAGTCTTCCAATGCTAAGATGCACTGCAGCGAGGAACATCCAGCACACACGGCTGGCTGTATTCTTCACTTCTTCTGTCAGCTGCTCAGCTAGAACATGCAGGGCTCTCTCCATGCTGGCGCGAGGGCCATCCATGTCCTCCCAACCTTCACCCGGGGTTCAACTCCTGAGAACAGTGGCTACCAGGTACTGCACACTGTGTAGGGGCCACATATTCTCTTGCCCAGAGTAAGACTCCATTCCTACCTGGCTAGAATCCTGCTCGACGTACCAGGTGTCCAATTGGGTGGAGACCTTGGTATAAAATGTCCACAACTATAGGAGCGCACGGCTGTAGCAGACCAACAAAAGGAAGATTACGCTTATTTTGGCCAATAGGGCAGCATGCCTTCCGGAGGCTTGAGAGGACCACCAATTCACCAAGGGGTCACGTTTCTCCCAGGCGGATGGCATTTCCTGTTCCCGGCACTTCTCCTCATAGACTTCCTGAGACTGAGTGTTCATATGCACAAACTGCTCCATTGCCCTTTGGAGAGTTCTGGCCTGCACCATACCCTGCTCACTGTGCCATGTGTCATGTGGGGTCTCAGCTCCTGCTCCCCACACAAGAATGCAGGATATGGTGAGGCCAAATAGGAAAACAACGGAGCCATAGATAAGAGAGTCATACCACTATATTCTCGCTGGTGGCTAGGTTGGAGACAAAGGAAGCAGGAGCCATACTATCCACAATTCGCTGTCCGCTTCTCTGCAAACTAAACAACCCCACTTGCTAGCTGCAATCCGTGCTTCTCTGCCAACCAACA
This sequence comes from Rhinolophus hipposideros, assembly GCF_964194185.1. NCBI lineage: Eukaryota > Metazoa > Chordata > Mammalia > Chiroptera > Rhinolophidae > Rhinolophus > Rhinolophus hipposideros. Next base: position 87,341,104 of record NC_138047.1, on the reverse strand, counting down.
AACAACAACCAACCAACAAACCCCCTGCCAATGGCTAACAGGTAACAGCTGATGGCCACCTAAAAACCGAGCCAACACCTTTCGATGTGAGGCCAAGAGCCTGGAAACTGCTCTCTGGCACTCTGTTACCCCATCATTTCACATAGTTTGGGTGAAAAAGCAAGCGTTGCAAAATAACAGGTTCAGGCAAATAAGTAAATGTAACTATTATAAGCATCCTAGAATAAAAATATTCTCAGAAACCATTTATTTATTTATTTTTGCAGGGGGAGGATGGATGATCCCGATAAATTTACATGTTCATCCCATGTCTACTAAGAGTGCAGCCCCAGTAACTCACCTGTCCCTGGAGAAATAGAAATTAGCCTCACACCAGTTCTGCCTGGGGTTGCCCAACCAACAGAGAGTTCAGACTTTTGAATCCACCAGAGAGCAGCCAGCCTGGAAACATCAATTTCCAACTCTCAAGAAGATCCTGGAGAGGCTTCTGAGCACCACGGGGTGGAAATCCCCGTTGGGGGAGATGAGGTAGAGTTGAACTCCCAGACAGGGGGAGGTCCAGCCAAACTCCAGGAGAGCAGGAGGTGCAGTCCAACTCGCGGGTTTCTGTACCAAAATGTACTGGCATAGAATTAAGCCCTGGTCGTTCCCAGAATGTGAAAGAATTCATGAGACTCTACAAAGTGGGAGAACAAGAAAAGAATTATTGAAAGTTAGGCAGAGAGAGATAGGTCTATTTGGAAGAGAAATACTGGCAAAGGGAGTTCTGTCAGGGTAGAGTCCAATGGGGACAGTTGTGCTGATGAGCAGCAGTGCTGGGGTTTTCTGTTATTCTGTGCAGGATGTAGGGTGCCTGTTTGCTTGCAGGGGGCCTGTCATTACAATTGTCTTCCCCTGGGAACTGTCCTGTCCCCACTATGATGGATGTTAGCTTGCAGGGGGTCACTGTTGTGATTGGAAACTGTTTTGTTCCATCTATGGTGGATGTTTGTTAGTTTGTAGAGGGTTTCCATTGTGATTGGTAACTGTTCTGTTCCCATCTATGATGGATGTAAGATGCCTGTCAGTTTACCGTGCAGTGCTAGCCAGGGGGTTCAGAGCCAAGCTCATTCCTGCTAGCTCTCAAGCTCACTCCTGCTAACTCTTTGCCTGTTTCATCTTTCCAGCTCACAAGCCTGCTCCTGTTAACTCTTCACTTGTCTTACTAGTTTTTATTAGAAATAGATATGGGGTTTTGCTAAATGTTTTTTGTGTATTTACTCAGATTACTTTTCCCTTTGTAATCTATTCATAAGTCTAATTACATTGGTTGATTTTTAAAGATCAAACCAACCTGACATTCCTAGGATAAATACCGCTTGTGCATGTCCTCACCTTTTTGGATGTTGGATTTGATTTGCTAAAATTGTGTTAAGAATTTTCCCATTTATAGTCATGAAGGGTACTGGTCTGCAGTTTTCTTGTAATGTCTTTGGTTTTAGAATCTCAGAAACCATTTAAAAATCAAGTTTAAAAAATTTGGCAATCTACTCCCTCCCTCCAGATTTTTAATAAACAGTTCATACCGATAATATTGTTTCTTACATTCATCAAGCATTCGAAAAACATTTCTCTAACACTTGTACTTTATAAAATAGTTATCAATTTTTTAAGTAATTGCTATTCCTTTTGTTTTTGCCTGAATTTCAGCAGGTAATTAGGCACAGGCTCATCAACAGTGAACAAAGATAATGCGGAGGGGCTATGTGCAGTTGCACCATGGAATCCGCAGAGCTGTGACAGAAATACAAGAAAGTGAAGTCTACAACTCCCAGGGGCGAGTAATGATTACAGCTCCAGGAGTTTATGGAGGGAAATTATGTAGATCTAACATCAACAGTGCTAACCTGGTAGAATATGCTCTAAACATTAATTCAGATCCAACACAGAACCAAGTACAGGGTCTGATTGGAAGCAAAGCATTGCAATTCTGATGTTCCCACCATAAACACAGACAAAGGGTTTGTAGACATTTAGCTACAAATTTCCTAGTATTTTGATTAACACACCTTTCAATCTTTTGAAGTGTTACAAAATCACTTCAAAATGCAAATTATTATTTTTCTTTTAGAATCCCAAGAGGAATATTATAAAATCTTGTATTTAATCCAAACTTGCATAATAAGAGGAATAAAAATGAGGTCTGTATAAGCTTTAAAGAAGACAAACCACAAATACAAACTGGGACTCTTCCTTTAACATACCTTGGTTCTCTATAAAAATTTACATTTCTATACATCATTTTTGTTTTATGAACATGCCATGAGAATGGATCTTGAATTTAATATATTTGGATACAGAGGAGGGCACATTTTTCAATCAAAAATTTTTCCCCTGCTGACAGTTTGAAGTGAATGTCTGCTAAGGCAGATCTTGCATACTCTGTTCTTGTGTTAAAATAATTAATAATACTAATACTAATATTAATAAATCTAGAACATATAGTGCTTATTATGCACCAATGGCTATTCTAAGTCCTTTACATAAATTAATTTATTTAATCTTCAAAGTAGCCCTATTATTATGCCACTTCATGGATGAGGAAACTGAGACATGTATTATCAGAAGGAAAAAACTCCATTTTTGAAAAATGGTCATTAATGTTCACTATAAAACCAAGTCAGTTGATTTTTGCTAGTGTCATAGTTTCTATAAGCTCCAAGTTGTTCCAGATATTTTATAACTAATTAATGTAATAACAGAATTGACTCATCTACAGTATATAATTTTCAGTACATTATTTCTAGTGCCAACTTGAGTCTTTAATTTTGCATTAATAGAAAATGTGCAGTTTATACATTAATTTTAGTAAGAAACAGTAGTCACTTTTGCAATTTTTCTCCTAAGCAAAATACTAAAACAAATTTTGATAGCATGGGAGGACTGAGTACATTTTCTTATTTATGGGATACATCAATGTATATATATACATATAATGTCTATATCTATCTGATATATCTAGACAGAAAGAAACAGAAACATAGGAAGAAACAGACAAGCAGAGACAGATATAAAAAGACAAAGAGAACTATCCATTCTTGAGCTTGTATAATAAAAGCCATTTTTACCCAAAGCAAGCAATAAAAGTATTTAGTTGATTAACTAAAAAGTCAAGTAAGCATGAGATACAAAAAATGTAATTTATGTCTGCTTCCTTTTCTTTGAATTAACACATAAATAAACATCCATGTGATAGTCTTTTGATATAGGTCCATCCCAGTGTTTTCCTTTGATGCTGAGTAACAAATCCATGTCCTAGGATGTCCTTCATAAACTATACCCATAAAACAGAATATAAAATTTGGATTTGGATTTCCATGAAGGGGCATGAGAACTTAAAAACACAGGAAAAACGAGTTAATATTAAAATTAGATACTTTTATGTTTTCCAAATATTAAAAGCATTTCATATATTTTTCTCAATTTTGACATTTTTTTTTAAATTTAAATTTTATTTTTGTTTTTAGTGATTGACTTTCATTAAATAATTTCCAAAACATTCAACTTAGGTTTTAATTAAAACCATAGTTGTTTTTTTTTTCCTTTACCAGTTCATGTTCTACTTGTTTACATAAGATTTATCTAAACTGTGTATTTATAATAAATTAACTCAACTGCAATTGGCATAAATAGGTAACACAATTCTTGATCAGCATATTACTCAATTCATAAGTGCTAAAATGATTAGGTGTACTGAGGTATAGGCCATGGCCCTGAGTATTCAGCTTTAAGGAGTTCCTTGTTCAAAGGAAATAAAGAAACTGAGCTAATTGTAAACCCATTCTTTGTATAACCCTCTTTTAGTGGTATCTATCCTTTATAATTGTGGCCCTCACAGTGTAAGCAGTCATAAAGAGAAATGAGAAAATAAAAACTCCAAACATGTAAGTGTAAAAATGTGTATTAAAAGAATGCAGTTATTCCATAAGTGAACATTTTTGGAAAGCTTAAGAAAAGGGTATAGAACAGATCCTAGGTCCTTGGAAACTGTAAGAGCTCAAAGTTTTAAATTATTGACTTAACTCTTAAATTATCTAATCAAAATTATAATTCTCAATAATTAATAATATGATAATGAAACATCAAGAGAGTCAGCCTGAAAAAATAGGATATAAAATTAAGAAGTACATGTTTAAAATTTTTATAATTAAGTAAATGATCTATAAAAATAGGGAAAAAATGAAATCATGTAGAGTACAATTTAGTATTCAAAAATATGAGCTCCTAAGTCAGACTGCATGAGTTCAATTCAGGGTTAAAAACGTATCAGCAAACAGCATATGAAGACATGCTCAGTCATTAGAGAAATGGAAGTCCAAACCACAATAAGATATCACCTCACACCCCTTAGAATGGCTACCATATATAAAAAACAAGCAAACAAACAAAGAACTCAAAAACATGTTTGCGAGGCTGTGAAGAAACTGGAACACTTGTTCACTGTTGATGGGATTGTAAACTGCTCAACTGCTATGGAAAGCAGTATGAAGATTTCTAAAAAAAATTAAAAATAGAAGTACTATGTGATCCAAAAATCCCACTTTTGGGTACATATTCCAAAGAATTGAAAGCAGGGTCTCAAATATTTGCATTCCCATGTTCACAGCACCACTATTCACAATTGTAAAAAGATGGAAACATAGATGATTTTATTTAAAAAATGTATATACATCCTGTGGGGAGGAAAATCTTCTCATTTACCCTCTATGTTCTGTGCTTGGGGGCTTGTGTAAATTAAGCCAACAAAAGACGAATTAGTAAGAGATAATAAAGATTTTTTTTTTTATGTACATATGCAGTTCACAGAAAAATGTAACTCATGATGATGGATAGAATTTGAGGCTTATATACCATCTTAACAGTTAAAAAGGAAGTGGAGAAAGGCACTTATGGAAAAACAAATGACTTTCAGGAAATATGAATGGGCCCTTAGGAGACCAGATGGGAGATTTGATAGTTTTCTGGCAATGTCTGTTTAGGTTTGATGCTGACTTCTCTCTGGTGATGAGTCAATCTTCTTCGCTAGAAAATCTCCTGGGCAAAAGATTTATGACAATTGAGTTCTTTTAGGAGATTCTATTTTTAGACAGATAAGGAAGTTAAAAAAATCCTCAAGATTCATCCATGTTGAATCACATGATAGGATTTCCTTCCTTTGTAAGGCTAAATAATATCCCATTGTATTCAAGAGGTCCAGAAGATACAACTGTGGCATAAAAATTATTCTGAGCTGAAGTCATTTCAAAATGGGTATAGAGTTTCAGTTTTACAAAATGAAAACAGATCTTTCTGGAGATCTGTTTCACAAAAATGTGAATATAATTAACACAACTAAACTGTATACTTAAAAATGGTTAAGATGGTAAGTTTTATGTTATGGATGTTTCACCACAATTAAAAAAAAAAAACTATCTGCTGGGCAACTTTCATTAAGACACATAACCTCTTTCAGACTCAATATTTTTTGTCAAATGGTGATTTTAATAATAGCTATGGCATGTTTATTTTGTATTAAAAATGATATAATAAATGTAAAAGATTTCACACAATGCCTATCACACATAAACATAAACATAATAATAATAATAATAATAATAAAAAGAACTACAGCAAAAAAAACCCACAAAATAATTAAATGATACATTGGTTTAAAATAAAATTCAGAAGAGGTTAGTCAGAGCATAATGTGCACAATGACAAGCCACTGAGCCCTCATATATTTGTTTACTTCCAGTAAGAGAATGCAGTGGATCTCCAGAAATTTCTGAGGAATTTCTTTTAATATCCAATTCCAATGTGGAATTAACATCTTGATTAGTGTCATGATTCATTCTGGCCTCTGTGTACCCTGACGAATCCCTGATTGTTTTCTCTATATAGTAAAGCAATCTTTGGACTGAAGATTTCATTAATATTTGGTGAAATAATCAGAAGCAAATGGGCACTGTTTTGCAAGGTAGACCTGATTTAGTTAATCAACCTTGGAAATGGTCATATTCAATAGAATGGAATTCAAAGACAAATGTGTGTGTTATGGCACGGGAGTTAAATGAGGGAAAAGGAAATAGAAAAGGTCAAAAATTTGCGTGTGTAGTTTGTGCATCTTCTCACCTGCTGTTTTTATCTTTTATTTTTTTTATCTCCCTCATTATAATCTCATCAGGGATCATTCATGCTTCATTGCTCAATGGTATTAAAACTGAAGTTAAAAAATAATTTTAAAACTCTTCTACATGTATTCTTCTACTTTCCTATCTAGATGCCAAGGTTGATTGGTATTGATGATAGTAGTGTGTGTGTGTGTGTGTGTGTGTGTGTGTGTGTGTGTGTTTAGAGCTCAAATTGTTTGCTACAGATGGCCTCCTATTCAATAAATGACACAACTGGTACACTGGAGGTAAGTTATGAGTTCAATTTATCTCTTTAAATATTTGGGAATTGATAGGAAAGAATTCACTGAATGGGGGAGAAAGTCCATTAGGAGTTGATCTCATTTACCTGGTGCCTTCATTTCTCAGACCATTTGAGAGGCTAATTACAAATTGTTTTTTATTGTGCTGATGACCCATGTAGTGACACTGTGGAAAGAAATCACCATTTGAATATATCTCTGCTCTAATGAAGGTTACCCACTCAGGGACCCAGAACAAGAATAAGTAGAGCAATACATGGGCTACTTTTCTTTGTTTGCTTAGTATTTATACTGGTGAACATGAAAAAGCCATATATATATGAAACATTTATATAAAACATATATACATATATTTATATTTATATAAAACATTATAATTATTTCACTTCTACGACTTCTTAGGTAGACTATAATAGATTACAAATACCTTGTTGAGCAAAGATGTTTGAAGATGACGCTTAAAATGACTCCTTCCTACTATCAGATCAAGAGAGTAAAACGTGTGGAAGAGCAGTATGTGAGTCACACCATGTCTCTCCATGTTTTGAGGCTTCAATTGTTTTTAATTTAATGTTTTACTCTTTCAGCTTACTCACTACAACTCATACAATTCTAAAACAGAACTGAGTTTTCTACTCAAGTCCCAAAACAAGATTGGTTGATGTGGGCGAAGGGGTAACCTGAGTTTTAAGAAATCTTATTTGTTAAACATAAAACTCCTGCTGTGAACTAAGAATTTGGTGTGTTTTTCCTGATATCTCATTAATTTCCAGTTATTTTGCCCACAGAAGCAACTGGCTAATCATCTAATATTCTTGATACCTGATGTGATAATCTAATGTATTTCTGCTTTCAAACATGAGAAGAAATCTTTCAAACCAACAATAGGTAAGCAGATGTCCAATAAATCCTTTAGACACTGGGCTTGGGCAAAAAGAAGTTGCATCCTCATTTCCCTTCTATCAGTTTAGTATGACTGAACAAAGGAACAAAAGCTCCACAGCTGACGTACTGTCATCTCTCTCCAACTCAGTGAAAGCATACATTTCTCCAGGTTTCCTGGCTGTGCATTAATGAGGGAATTGTCAAGGGGGAAAGAAGGAGTGAGTTCATGGTTCTCAGTTCCATATGTCAATTCTTCAGCTACCATCCCACTGTATTATGTCTTCTAGAAAATCTGCTCCAGTCATTGGTAAATGGTAATTTAGAGAACATTTATATTTTTATTATATTATCTTATTGACCCTCCTCAACAATATTCATTTAGATTTTGGGCATGAGTTACTTTTCCAATATTGTCCAGCAGCTTCTCCTCTCCTCAGATGCAGACATGGGTTGGCAAAGGGCCATCTCTAATTATTTCTCATTACTTTCCTTCTTCTTTTAGCATGTTCTTACTGTGTGGAGCTTTGCCAGTTCTGACAAAAGCCAAACGGAAGAAAAGAGGAAGATACTTTGATGGGTACTGTGTTTCAGCAGCACAGTGGCACCACGCTAAGCTCTGCTGAACTCTGCCTGTTGCCAAAGATCATACAATGTAGAAAACCCGCTGCTGCTTCTGCTTTTTCCGTTGCGACGTCTGGAAGCTACGGATACACCTCAAGAGGAGACAGGCATGGCAAAGATATGCCTGTTTATTTAAATTCACATACAGAGAAGATTTCTCCATCAATTTCGGAGCTCTGCAAGTCTTAAACTGTTATGAAAATTTAAAAATCAATTGATTTTTCTTTATTTGACACAAACATATTCAGTGCTTTCTTTATGCAAAATACTAGGTTAAGAACTTGGAAGTGAACTACTAAAAGTGAGTACATTTAGCCTCTACTGAGAAAACTTTTTATAATAAGGAAGACGATGGGTAAATGATGATGATGATGGGGATGATGAGGATAAGAATGATAGTGCCTAATAGAGTTGGTGCAATAATATACTTAGGAGTTCAAAGAAAAAAAGGAAATTTGTTCCTAGATAGTGTTTAAGGAAAATGCTTTGTGAAAGAAGTGGAATTTAATCTAGATCTTGAAGGATAAATAGATCTCAACAAAAGCAAAAGAGGGAATGTTTGGCCAAAGAAAGAGAATAAAGGTGGCTTCCTAGAGGTTATATTAAACCTTGTCAGAATCTAGGTTAATAGAAAAACGTGTTATTGGAAGATAGGACTGGAGCATTAGATAGGGACCAGATTATAAAAGAGATCTCTTAAAATACCAAACAACATGGATTTCATTCAGCATACAAAAAAGGTTTTCTATGGGGTAATACCATGTCTGATCAGTACTTCAGAAATATAAATAATGGACAATAATGAGCAGTATTGATGGTGATGGGGAAACACATGGATATACAAGACATTGTTAGCAGCCTTTGGAATAAAAGAGGTTCCCTAGTCCATTTGAGATAGTGTTATACAACATCATAGCCTACGTGATTTAAACAGCAAATATGTATTTCTCAGTTCTGGAGACTGGAAGTCATGGCATTAGTATATTCTGTGTCTGGTGAGAGTCCCACTTCCTGATTCACAGACATTGCATCTTTATATGGTAGAAGGGGTGAGAAAACTCTTTTGAGTCTCTTTTATAAGGGACCTAATCTCCACCTTCATGACCTCACCACTCCCCAAGGACCCTACCTCCTAATGCCATTATATTGGGGGTTAAGATTTCAACATTGGAATCTTGGTTGGACGAATTAAGTCAATAGCAAGAGGCAATTGTTCATAATTGCATGGATCATGATAATGGTGAGGGGAAAGATAATGGTAGACCTGATTTGAGACAGGAGGATTCACTAGGGGCTTGTGAAACTTGGATGAGAGAATCAGGAAAGAGTCAAAGATAAGAATTTTTCAACCTTTAGAAGAAAAACTATCTTAGTTTTACTAACTCATACAGAGAAGAGCTCCTCTGCCTACATAGCCCCACATCACACACAATATTCCTTTTGCTGCGCTGAAAGTTTCAGGAAATTCTGAAGAGTTTCTGCGGTACTGGAAACTTTGGAAAGGATTAAAAAAAAAAAAAAAAAAAAAAAAAGCCTGTATAGGAATTCTATTTTCCTACCCAGGAACTGGTATCGGGGTCAGGGCCCCTTAACAAGAACTCACCAGCACCAACATTCTTCAATTTACCGTTTATTTATTTATTTCTAATTTGAGTAAATAAAACAAAGTTAAAATAGCTTTATCTAATTTAAGTGGTCAAAAAATGGAGGCGTGGAAAACGTAACTCTGTTTGCATATCTTCTAGATATGTCATTTTTATTTCTAGACTTCCACTTTAAAGGAAACTGTCAATAGTTTAAGATGTCGTAGTCTAGTTGCCAAAATGGTTACAGATAATTAAAATTAGAGGGAGGAGAGAAAGTGGCTGGACAAGGGTTAACTAAAGAGAGTGAACACACCTCCAACATTTTTTTTTATTCATTTGAGCAGTGTTGTAGAAAGAATTATCTGCTAGGTCAGTCTTCATACATTTTCCCCATCTCAGTTTTTACCCTCAACCTGTTACTACAGTCCTTCCCCTGGTAAGAGGAATCATGAAAATGATATACTACAGTATTATCAGAAAAACTTAAAACTTTGCCTGTTAAATTATGTGTGACACTCCTGGTGTCCTAGCGTGGTTTGGAGACAATCAGCCTCAGGGTCTCACCTTACAGTCTTTCATGTGAAGTCCTCACAGACGAACTGTTCATAATGGAATATCCGTAGGCATTTTCTTTTTGCTGATGAAATAAACCAGAACTAAGACTCAAATCATTTCGTGCATAGTACATTCTTTTTTCCTTTCATATTATCTATGGTCTGAAGATATGTCCTTGCTAGTTTTTTCAGAAAAAAACAAACAAACATTTTTGACTTTTTCATTTATCTCCAAAAAAGAAACAAATGGTAAAAATTTATTACACTGAGTCTTTTTAAGTAATAGCAGGTCCAAATTATGCACATACTATGAGTTAATCAAAGCAATACCATTGTATATCAATTGACTTTATTTGAGGGAAATGAGTAAATATCAAACATATTAAAAAGAAGTGAGATAAATAAATGTACTGCAACAATCACAGAAAATGTATTTTATTCTAGCACTTTTCTAATATTTTTAAAAAATGTAATAATGTTTCTTAAGAAGTGCAAAGGTATTTCAAGTCATCCTATATGGCTTATGTGCTTCTATATGTTTCCTCATTCACTTGCATTTGTATTCAATCATTTTCAACATATATTTTAGTGTTTATAATATGCCAGACAATGTCCTGGGTGCTGGGGAACAAGGTGCATAGGCCTGGCCCTAAAGGAGTCTTTCTACTCCTTTACAGACAGATTTAAACAAATAATTGTTGTCAATATGGTGACCATAGTATGCATAGGTATAACGTTAGTCAAAAAAGGGGGTGTTTAATCTTAGCTCAGGGGAATAAAGTATTTATTTCCAGAGAAGATGCCTGGGTTGTATACTAGAAGGCAACTAAGACATCACTCATTAGGAGGAATTCCACACAGAAAGAAGAGATATCACATCATGGAGGGAGGAAGCTACCAGGAGGACCTTATAATAGTGTTAGTGTCAGCCTGGCTAGAGCACAGAAAGCAGTGTTACTTGTTTCTCCTTTTCCTATTATTGTTGCTTGGGTAATGAATATTGCATTAAAAATGACAATGCTTGGTTAGATATTTATAAAACACTAATTCTCTCTCTCTGTCTCTCTCTGTCTCTCTCTCTGTCTCTCTCTCTGTCTCTCTCTCTCTCTCTCTCTCTCTGTCTCTCTCTCTCTCTGTCTCTCTCTCTCTCTGTCTCTCTCTCTCTCTCTCTCTCTCTCTCTCTCTCTCTCTCTCTCTCTCCCTTTCCTTTCCTTCTCCCTCTCTCTCTTCCCTGAGAATGGCTGAGAAATGCATGACTGACATCAACCTCTTACACTGAGAGAAACTGGTCTTGAAATCATTTTATTGATTTATCTTTGCTTGTTTTACCAATTTATTTTATCTTTGCTTGTTTTATCAATTTAAATAAAATTATTAAGTTAAATAACACTTGAAAATCAAAATTCAAAATTAGACCATTCATGAAGTTCCCATGTTCTTATATGTCCAAATTAGGAGAAAAAGTATACTGTGTTCTCCTTGCTAGGGTAATTTATGACCCTAATGTCACTGAGTTTACTTGTGTTCTATCCTAGAATGTGGATACTTCATTATGAAAGAAATTTGGAGACTTGCTATGTATGCCCTTTACCCTTGTGTGTCTGGTATGTGTGAAAGTGTGTGTTTCTATGTGCTCAAGTGCAACTGTCTCATCTTGGCTAGAAAAATTAGGCAGCCTAGCTAATTGTTTTGATGGTACTTATATGTAAATAAGAGGGATTTTGGTTCACTTTTAGCAGGATTATTCACAAAATCAAAAATATTCTGGTCAAGGGAAAACAACATCACTAAACATAATTTTAGAAAAAAAGGCCCATGTTTACAGACAATAAGAGGAAAATCAACTTCTTGATGTGTAATATCAAGAGACTTTTTCTCTGGAGAAAGTTATGGCATTAATTTTGGAGAATGGTTTTGCATTGTTAATTCATTGCCTACGTTATTGTTGGCTAGTGCATTTGACACATTTGAGTTTGTGTCTAAGTTTCTTTCTCTGCTATACAACTCATAATTCCGGCATGATAGTGGGAAGGAGGGAAAAAATATATATATATTTTCCTCTACTCTCCTAGTTTCTCCAGGTTAGGGTAACTAATGGAAGACAAGGATTATTTTAGTAAGGTTTGGCATGTCTATTCCTCTCAGGGTTGTCTCTGGGCTCTTTCTGGTGATTAAGAGTATAAGTCAGCATTTAGGGAAATGGTGTGGGAAGGCAGAGAGCTTTGTTTGGTGTTCACTGCTTTGGTTTTTGTTTTTCGTTTTTTTTTAATTTTATTTTTTTTTTTGTTTTCCTATTGTCTTCAGCTCAGAAAACAATTCTTATACCAAAGTGGCATATTTTAAGACAGCATATTCTGATCCCGTACACCAAGATTCCTCTTGGGTGGTAAAAATTAAATGACAGTGGTTTTCTTGTGTTCAAAAAACAAATAAATAAACAAAAAACGCTGTGATTTTTGTTTTCATATTCATAATAATAATAATTTGAAAAAAAAGACAATGGGAAAAATACACAAATCTAAACAACACATGTAAAATGCCAAGGGATATTTTCTAATAAACAGGAGACTGTTTTGGTTTATTTGGCTTTTGATTGAATTCTCATCTTTCTCAATCTAATAGAAAATGTGTGCCTTTGAGTTTAAAAGGACTGTGAAGCCTGAGGGCAAGGTAATTTGCATATTTGTTTGCCAGTACCTAAAATACAATAGATTTAAAATGAATATTATGGAAAGGTCTAGCATATTTCATTTTCTGCTGTGTTAACACTATTGGTACAGTGAATGTTTTAAGGAAAAGGACTGACTTTTCCTTCAAATACTCAAAGAATTGGGAATACGTTTAGTCTAATTCTGAGCTTAAGTCTGTTTTAGATCAAACTCCAAGATATTAGCTCTGATATTCATGAAAGATCCTTTTTACTGGAAGATCCTGATAGGACTTGGGACATAAAACTTTATGTAATTGATGAATGTTGCTGAGAAAGAGGTTTTGCAACACAAATGGAAGGAGGGAGATGACAGAACATAATCCATGGGTCCAAGACTGGTTTGGAGAGGGTTGGAATTATTTTCAGACTATTATAAAATAAACGATACATTGTCTGGGATTTATTTAAAATACTTCATATACACTGTAAGGACTGCATGTGTATTGTTATTTTTAACCTTTTAACCCTCAATTACTTTTGCACTGACCTAACAATTACTTGAATCTACAATTTAAGAGTGCCTAGTCTACAACTGAAGTACCAAGTACTTCAAATGATATTAAATATGACCAATACCATAGGATATCTACGTAATAGGGTGGTCTGATATATTGTACAGACACTCTCATCGTTGCATAAAGATAGTAAGAGAGTTTAGTAAGTCTAATACTCTAATAATAAGCCTAACAGGCATTTCTTTTGAAATCTAAACCTGTTCTAAATTACAATTCTGTACTGAAGGATATTTGTCATTGACCCTGACGAGAAAGTTAGCTGAATCTTCCTATTAGAGCATGTTGCATTTGTCATAAATTAACCTTTTCTTCAAGGTTGCCAAAGCATATAAAGGGACAAATCATTGACACTGCATGGAAATCACAGAAAGCTTGTATAGGTGTGTGTATGCCTGTTTACTATAACTATTTGTATCTGTGCTACACAATTTGCAGCATACCACCATATCTTCAGGTTCAGGGGAGGCGTCCAATAGCCGCACAAGCCTCTAACTGTTAGAAGATTCCAATAACTATTGAAACAAATCTACCATTTGTGAGCTGCATCTCAGCTAAGGTCAATTTGCAACAAATGACTACCAATATACACATGCAATACTGAACTCTTCTCTTTCAATCGCTTTTTCTAGGTTTACTTTGATGTTTTACCAAGCTGACTCCCAAAATCAAGAGTTCCCAAACCACTACTTTCCTTTCAAAGTCAACTCTTATACTATTTTTTTTTAAATATCTGAGAATGCAATTCATGTTTTTCTCATTATGTTAGCATTAAAAATATAACTTTACTAACAATTGTCACCCCAATAAACTTTAATTAAAAAAAAAGAAATTAAAATATATATATATATATATATATATATATATATATATATATATCAGTAATATGACTTACTTCCTCCCCATTATCAAAATAGAAATGTTCATCTTCTGGGATAAATTTCATATCCACCCACTTTACATTTGCAGTCATCACTCTAGTGTCCCTTATCCATCATAGATGCTCTTTCAATTATCTCCTAATTGATAATGTCTCCATTCTTATCCATCCTATTAAAAAGAAAAAAACAAACAAAAAAAAACTTTAAGAGACTATCACTATCTACTTTAAGTATAGACTCATCAGTATGAATATTATGGTTGTTCAATAGCAGACTTTTCTCACTATTACTAGGAAAAGACCTTACTAGTGTATATGGAGTCTTTAGTGCAGCCACATATACAATATCAATTTATTTTCCCAGTTACTTGTAAAGGGGATCAGGATATGCCATGCCATATGCCATTTTGGCGTAAGAACAACTTTGTGTTGAAAGTATGTCGGTTCCTAAAATCCCTTGTCGGCCTAAAAGCAGAGTCTCCTAAAAGAACTCAAGTGTTATAAATCCCATCCCCAAGAACAACTCAAATCTTGTCTTCTCAGAGAGATACCAAAACCACATCCAAACAGATATTGTCACAAAATTGTCACATCTCCCTTCTGATCTCCTAAGAGCCCATTTATCTTTCCAAAATGTCTTTTGCTTTCCCAGAAATTCCCTTTGTGCCACTCCCTTTCCCCTACTAAGTTAGGTACATAGACCTCAAATTCTAACCACCCCTTTGGAGTTCTGCATCTCTCAGTGCTCCCAAGTATATCCATGATACACAAATCATACACTTGTTATTTGTCTCTTGTTAATGTGTCTTTTGTTGATCTAATTTATAGCACCCCAGCCAATGAAGACAAATAAAAGGAAAAGTTTTGTTTGTTTTTCCTCCACTACATTTGCATGACTTTCTCAATCATTTCATTCAAGGTTTTCATCAAATGATCAATGTCACTTTAGCAGAGAAACCCTCCTAATCATCAAGAATATATCACTCCAGCCTCTATGTTCATATACCCTACTTTATTTTACTTCATAATGTTTATCCATAAATATGTATTGTAATGAATTAACTTAATTAAATTTAATGGTATTGTTTTCCATTTTTGTGATGACTTAGAATGATCCCTATTAGATGGTAGGTAATAAAGACATATATTTGTTAAGTTAATAAATAAAAAAATAAGTGGTCAATTAGACTGAAAATGAGGTTCAACCCCAGGAAATATAAATAGTCTCATATTGTAATATTTTTTAAATTTATTTATCTCTGAAGTTTCCTGTATCTGGAATGTACACTTTTAGAAAATTTTGCCTTTTGGCATTTTACAAAATCTTTAAGATTCACCTTAAATATTACTTTTATGAAATATTTTAGAGTTATTACAAATTGATATTATGTTTGCCTAATAACACTCAATATACTATTCTTTAAATGTATTCTTGCAAAAGTATGAATATTCAATCTTATAGTAATAGTAGTAGTAGTAGTAGTAGTAGTAGTAGTAGTAGTAGTATTTTAATCTTTTGGCTTCAATGACACCATGAAATTATAATCTCTTTGAAGTCAAGCATTGTGTTTTATGCCCCTGAAAATTGGCTGTAGTGGCTGTAACAGGAGACTGACCATAGTTTTCGCACTGAATTAGATAGACCATCTGTGGAGAAACAAAACTTTCTTGTTTTTCTCAATCTTCCTCTAAAAAGCTGTATACTCCTAATTCACTGAAACATATATGCTATAAAGGTAGACAGTCTTTACTTTCAATCCTCTTACAAATATATTCACATATCACTAAAATTATATATGCAGCCATTTTTTTCTAGTTAGTTGCTCTGATCCAAAAGGCTAATAAAACTTTTTTATATCCCCAGAGAGTCAAATGGTTACAGGCTGGACTTGGTAGAAGGTTAAGCCCCAAGTTACCCAGGAGACTAGAGTACTACCTCCCCAGGAATTTAATGAAACTGCAGAACTTGAAAAGAAATTCAGGTCAGAAAAGTCTTCTGAAGAGGGCTGGAGGATGGAGGAAACCCTTTTAGGAGCAGAGATATGCAAGTGCCTTTTCCTCTTTATAAGAAGAGAAAAAAAAATATATGTTTTTCCATGTCCCTCACCTCTAGAGTGTCTGGACTCTAATGTAGGAAAAATCCCATCAGCTCTAATCAGGTCACATTAAGGATAAACTCGGATAGGCGGGGTAGAGCACACTTATGTACTGTGAAGTAGTAAGAAATCTCTGATGCAGAAAACACATCAGACCATCCCTCTTTGTTTCCCTTCCTTGTACATTCTATTTTTAATAGAATTCATTTCTTTATTTACTGGTTAACCATGATCTTATAACTTGATCAATAGGAAGTTACAAATTGTAAAAATCAGCAGTAATAGAGAGGCGTTTTTGAAGACAAGTGGAAAAAGTTTACTATCTGTATAGTATGTATGCTAGATATTAACAATCATCACGTGGTTATATTTTAGGATATTAAAGTAGGAAGCAATTAAAAATAAAATATTGGCCCATACATTTTTATTGTTCATTCATTATGTGCTTCTGTGATCCTCATAAGACTTAGCAGTGCTGTGACAATGAATACAATCATAGAAATGGTTCCATTAAATGTTTTAATCACTTCCCATCTTGACTATTGCAATTAACTCCTTTATTGTCTTCCTAAATTCTTACTCTCTGAGCATCAGGGGGTCCAAGATGTTGCAGAAGAGAATATGGACGACTCTTTCTAATTCTAGGATATGGACTCACAGCATTCTTTTGCTTGAATCCTTTTATTAATTCAATGGCAGAACTTGAACT
Source organism: Rhinolophus hipposideros (assembly GCF_964194185.1). NCBI lineage: Eukaryota > Metazoa > Chordata > Mammalia > Chiroptera > Rhinolophidae > Rhinolophus > Rhinolophus hipposideros. The sequence goes on along the minus strand of NC_138047.1, from coordinate 87,324,100 downwards.
TAAAGTTATCTCATTATATGACTTAAAGAAGCAACTCCTTTGCAAGGAAATTAAGGGGAAATCAAGAGACAGAGAGTACAGAAGAGCCATAACATCACGACATGAAAAGAACAAATATAAAATAGTAAGAAAAAGAAAGAAAAAAATAAAACAAAGATTATAAGAGACATACATATCCTTAGAGTTCTATAAGAGAAATAAACAAAACGGAAACTTCACCTTGTAAAGTTATAGGTGGAATGCAGTCTTGTTCAGCATATTCTGTTACAACAGAACTTGAGGTTTGAAAAATAATTTGAAAAAAAATGAAAAGAGATACTGAGAGTAAATGTGTAAGGTATTTAAGGAAAGGAATGGTATTTAATACACATTTACAATGTACTTAATGTATATTTATAAAAGATTCATCAGTATTTGTGAGCCACAATTTAGCAAATTCTGTGCAGTTACAAAATATATTGAATATTCAGAGGACAATGTTTTGAATTTGAGGACATAGAGAACAATAGGGAATCTAGACCCACTATTACAACATAATTCTTTAATATTCTTTTGATTACATATTGCATTTACTCTTCTATCTTTTAATTTCTACATGTCTGCGTTAAATATAGTACTAATGCAAATCTTTATCTTGTGTTCAACAATATTTTATTCTTAGAATAATATATAAAAACTGATATTATGATTTTAAAGTCACCTTGTGAATTTTCTAATGTGTGTCTTTAATATTTGTCCCTGCTCAATTTGCTTGATTTTTTTGATTATAAACACCATTCCTTGTCACCATTTTTTCCATAAGCAACGTTTAATTAACACACATTTAAACAACAACAACAAAAAAAAACGACTTGCATTTTTTCATGCTATACTTTCCACAAAGATAATTGATGTAAAACTTTTCAGTCTAACTCCAAGTGCTTATACTTACATCCTTGTCATCTGTTGCTTTATTTATTAATTGTTCAACTTTAACAAATATTTACACATTTTTATCCATGAGGAGACATTTAAAATAATTATTTGGAAGAAGGTTAATTTGTCTTTAGTATTATGTATGCGTGTGCCTATATGTGTGTATGCATATGTGTGTATATATATATATACAGATATATAAATATATGTATATATATAAATATATGTATATAAATATATGTATACATAGTAGAATTGAGAATTTGTATTTGTAAAATAATTGCAAAGTATTCTTTTCTATGGAAGAAAATTGGGATCGTACATAAAATATTAGGTTTTGTAAAGCTGAGTGGGAATTTTGGGGTTTTTGTGGCTGTGACAATTTCTCAACAGTAGTCGCTTCCTTTATTCTGTTGCCTTATAAAGTACTCAAATTGGCTTTATCATATTTGAAGTAGGGAAATGGCCCAGTACGATGATCCCCAGCCTGAAGCTATTCATTTAATTATTAATGCTACTTCATAGATAAACTCTACTTTATTGAGGAGCAAAATAACTGAGAAGAAAAGTATCATATGAACTTGTAATATAAGTAATACTCTGCAAGTAATGAATTTCATTAGTATGGAGAGGGAGGGGAAGTCATAGAAAAATACGTCTAATACAATTATTTAGTCATTTGTGGTTGGGCAGGTTTTCATGTGGCCTTCCAGACAACACCGTAATTCTTGTTCAAATCATATTCACTGTTCTCATCTACATGTCAGTGACTGGCAGGAATAAAAGATGCCACATAATATGGCTTGTGTCACTTTGTGCAAACTCATTTGTGGTCAAAGCAGAGTCACAAAGCATCCAGATGGAATTACTTGGTGATGATTTATAAAGAGTCAGATAAGGCTGTGTCCATGCAACCCAAAGACAAATGAAGATTTTATACTTATCAAGCTTACTAGATTGATGTGAGGAAGAAAACTGATATTGAATTGCTTTGGATAGAATTACCTTTAAGCAATTACCTAATTTATCTGACCAACCTCTATTACACATTTTACTCTGCCAACCATCCTTATATCTGTATATTAAAAAATGGGGAGTCTATTTATACTGATTTACATAAAAACTGCTTCTTATTTAAGACAGATGAGAAAAACATATGGAAATTCATTTATGCATTACTATCTTATTTTTTTTTCAAAAATAGGTATTGAGTAAAAAATATGTGCCAACCTTGTTCTAAATATTAGAATGTGGAATGAACAAAACTGAAAAAGTTCTTACATGTAAGAAGCTTATTATTCATACTAGAATGATATGAATAGTGATAAAGGAGTCAAGGGACAGTAGGAAAAAACAAAAACACAAAATTTTAGAAAGAAATGTTTTTAACCCAGTTTTTACAAAACTTCAAAATAAATTAGTATGTTGATAAATTACCCCCCTTTAATCTTTTAAATTTTATTTATCAAAAATTTCCATTATTTTCTTGGGTCAAGGGCCAGTATCACTGACTTAGGTCTATATAGTAACATATTAATGGATCCAAATCACAAATAGCTATTTATTTGAGCTAAACATCAATGAATTCTAGGACAATGTATCAGTTTTCACTAAAGCAGTGCACTAAAGCAATGCAATTAAGGAGAGAGAAACATAGTCCTTCCTATGTTGGAGGTAAGAAAAGCAGAAGCTTCTCACAAGGCCAAAATCAAAATATTGTCCAGCTCAGCTCTTGTCTGGAGATGTTGGGAAAGAATCACATCCAAAGTCATTCAAGTTGTCAGTAGAACACAGCCTTTGCAGCTATAGGTCTGAGGTCCCTGTGTCCTTGCTGGCTATCAAGTGGGGACTTTTAGCTGTAGAGTCCTGAAGCTCTTTGCTGCATCTACTGCGAGGATGAAGATCAGGGGGGGCAATGTGATCATTTCCAGTCTGAGGTCAAAGACCTGAGAATCAGGAGCTGCAATGTCCAAGAGGTAAAGATGGATTTCTGAGCTCAAGAAGAGAGAATTCACCCTACCTTTGCCATTTTTTCCCACTTAACCCCCCACTGGGTTACAGGATTCTCACCCACATTGATGAGGCTGTGTCTCTCTACTAAGTCTGCTAAATCAAAGGCTAATCATTTCCAGAAACAGACACACTGAGAAATAAGCTACCTGTGCACTCCTTAGCCCAGTTAAGTTGATAAATAAAATTAACCATCACATACCTAGAGACAAGGGAAGATCTAATTTAAAAGCCTAACCATGAAGATATTTTGCAGTTTTAAGTTAAAGACAGAAGTGTGTATAATAGGTGACCAAAAACACAGAAAGAAAAACAGATCATCTAGGGCTTGACAAGTATGCATAAGGAGTTTGTATTTTACTCTAAATGCTATGAGACATATTAGTAAGACTTTAAGCGTGAAATTGACATAATTTTATTTATCTTTTTATAAACTCACTTTGGCAACTATAGAGTGAAAAATAGTGAATATTCACTGTAAACATTCTATGATAGTTTTAGAAATAAATTCCTAAAGAAATAAATTATAAATAGAAAAAAATCTATTTTTAATTCACCTGTAGTAAAATACCAGGGAGTTTAAAGAAGAAGAAGACTACTTAGAAAAACATTTCAATAGTCCAGGCAAAGGGTGAATATACCTTTTAACATCCCCTCAGTTTGACCAAACCTTAGACAGGCTTTTTCCTGACTATAAACCCTGACCTCCCTTTTCTTAAAACATTTATTTTTGAAAACTTCCTATTGTATACACCTGAGACTAACATAAACAAAAACAAAAAACAAACAATCTTGCGATTATTAATTTCCTCTAGGTCTCTTTGACATGGAAATTGTCCTCAACTCAGGAACATCTTTCTCAAGGAGTTGAAAGCCATCCCTTTCAAGTATAATCATTAAAAAAGATAAAGCTCTTATCTCTTAAGTCTCTTTGAGAGGGTAAGAACCTAACTTCTTTGATAAACTGCAATGAGCAGACACTGATGGCCTAATCACATTGACCAACCTCCCCACTAATGTCCTCCAGGACTTTTCCAATAGGTCATCCCAGCATTTAAAAATCTTCCTACTTTTTGCTTCAGCCTAGTTGAATGCAATCTCTCTCCTATTTCAATAGTTTTGACACCTATTGCGATAGTTTTTTGAATAAATTCTTTCCTGTCTGTTTAACTAGTCCAGTGCAATTTTCTTCTATGCTATAGAAGAGATGTGATTAAACTTGGAATGTCATTTGGATTTAGAGTTGCTAGTAAATTGGATATGGGAGTGAATCATGGAGAGGAACAAAGGCTATAACTTAGACTGCTGAATGGCACAACTGGGTGAATGGTTGTCCATTTACTGTAATGATAAAACTTAGGGAGTAAATTTAGACGAGGTAATCAGCAGTTCTCCATGGCCTATTTTAATTTTGAGATATTTATTCGCCTTCCAACTCTTTACATCAGATGGATAATTGGATATGTAAATATAGATTTATGGAGAGGTGCCAGGGATGGTGATACAATTTTTGAGTTGTCAGCCTACAGATGATATTTGTAGCCAAGAGATTACATGAAGTCATGTAGAAAGAATGTTTAGATAAAGGAAAATGTAAAATAGGATGGAATACCCGGAATAATCCTTGCAACCAAGGATTTCTAAGTAGAACACACATCTTTAATACGATCAGCAATATATTTCTCGAGCAGATGATGAGTCCAGAGGTATAGTAAAATAGGACGCAGGAATTTGCACTTGGTCTATATCCCCATTTATGCTTCATTTAACGCTTGGTATTCAATACGTTGGTCATAAAACCCACCAAGAAGTGAAGAGATGATATCTCTTTGATTTGTTCTCATACTTTATATTTGGGATAGTGTTTTACATTTTCTTACCTAGCTAACTTTCACTTTAAAATTTTCAACACCAGATGATAATAGATGGTTTAATTTTGGATTTTTAGGCATCAGTCCCTTCTTTTAACAAGAAGTCTTTAAAGGGAATGTGTCAGTACAGCTTCGTCTCTACAGGAGTTTGATTTGAATGGTGGCAGGAGATTGAGAAAGAGGGAATCTGCAATAGAAAGGGCCCTTTAGCACAAACTGGCCCTGAGAGAAATAGTGCTACAACATCATTAAATAGTAATAAACAGGGAAAGTTTAGTTCAGGCACATGGGGCACTTATCAAGGAGTAAAACGCTTACAAGTGTTCTCGGAAAGATAGGTGGGAGGAAAAATCAGCAGAACAAAGTCTCACTCTGAGGATTTCATGCAAGTGGACCACTGAAATTGGCGCTTTGCTAACCCTGGGAGAGGTGAAAAGAAAGCTCTGTGTATCAGCAGAAAACTGCCCTCAGCTTCCGCCTCCACATTCTTCTTTAACATTCTAAGCTCACTTGACAGCACTCACCCCCGCTGTCCACCTCCTCTGTTCCTGTTCATGCTCTGTTGAGTGTTTCTGAACAAACCAAACTTTAAGCTTCACTCCTTAGAGTACTAAATTGGTTCTCTACCTCTTAGTTCAGTGAACATTCTTTCAAAGTAATATTGTTACCAGTAGTCCTATAGAAAACCTCATCATCAGCAAGATTTGAACTTTCAAGCACACTGCATGTATTATTGTATGCTTTATTCTTGCAGAAATTTTTATTTTCAATGTATTCATCTCCAAAGACTTTGATCATCTTTCACTACCTCCCAACCCTGGGTATTCTCTACTTCTTTCCAAATTAATTGAATAGGATGTGCTACATTAGAAGTAATAATCACATATTCCAGTCTCAGTCTGAGCAATTGTGTGCTCTTTGTCACCAGGCAATAATGAGTCTATGTTTTCCCTTTTGGTCTGAGAAACTGTATCTTATATGCAGAAGTGTGTCCTCTCATTATTGCTATTAGACTGTTGTTGTTATTTAGTAAAAATGTCTTTTTATGAAAACCAAAAGAATTATGTACCCCCGAACAGTTTTAAAGAGTGTAGCTTTCTAAAATCATCAAACGTTTTTATAGTTGTATTTCCAAACTTTGTTTCTTGTGAAATAATAACTACTTCCAATGTGAATTGACCTAAAAATAAGACTATGTCACTGAAAAGTGAACAGGAAGTGGATCAAGGGTACATCACTCTTTAAAAGTGTTGGACATTGTAAGATCTGTATAAAAATATCCATGAGATAGATTAACTTAAAAAACAGAAAATTGATGGCAAAGACCGTGACTCTTTGATTCACTACTGTGTTGTCAGTGTCCAATATTCTAACAGGTAAAAACAGGTAGTAGGCCTTAAAAAGGGTGAACTTACCAATGTAAAAGAATGTAAAAGGGCATCATGCTAAAGATTCAGATGAAGAACTTATTTCTGAAAATAAGTAAGTACAGAAAACAGAAAATAATTTATAAAGAAGCCTGACATATACAATAAGCAGCATACAAGTTTCACTTCATGAGCTAATTTAGTCTTACACATCTAGGCCCTCAAAATATCTTTCTTGGTCCAGCCAATTTTGATCCCCATTGACAGATGTGTCTCATTCCCTCATGCCACTACACCCATACATACTCACTCTTCAGAGCTACGGTAGGACATCTGTCATGTTTATTTCAAAAAATAGAATGATTTTGGAATGATAGAAAATAAATGTTTTACACTACTTGCCTATGAATTCCTCTTGATGTAGATTTATAAAAGTAATATCATGAATATCAGAATAATGACTACACAACGATGTCTTTGTCCTAATTACTGGAACCTGTGAATATGTTAGAGTACATGGCAAAAGACAACTAAGATGGTGGATGGAATTAAGGTTGCTAATCATCTTACCACAGGTTTTATATATATATCCTTAAAAATAGAAAAGTGAATCAGAAAACAGAACCAGAGAGATGGTATCATGAAAAGCACTTGGCCTAACATTACTGGCTTTCCACGAGTTAAGGAATGTAGGTGGCCTCCAGATGCTAAAAAGGACAAAGTAACCATTTCTCTCCTAGAGTCCCTAAAAAGAACATAGCCCTACCAACACTCTGATTTTAGCTAACACTCATTTCAGACTTCTGAACTACAAAACTGTATAATAATAAATGTATGTGGTCTCAAGTTACCAAATTTGTGGTAATATTTTATAGTAGTCGTAAAAAGCTAATGCATACCTATATTTTCCACCCCACATTATATTAGTTACCTTTTCTTATAGAACATAAATCCCTTTTTAAGCTGGTACCTAACCATATGGAATTTGACGTATTTTATACATTCAAAATATCCCCAATATTACTGAATTTCACCAAATAGTTGATCTATTGCATTCGCATCAAATCAACCTGAAGATTAATAGATGGTTTAACAAATATGCTCAATTTGTTTAGAAATATTGCTGATGATCCCCCCTCCTAAAACTATGCTACCCTATGATAGCTATGGCAACAGAGAGACAGTACCAGACACTAATTAAAGGAAATCAGGACAGATTTTATTCAGTAATATCGCAATGGGGAAAAAGCTGAGCTCAATTCTAAATATAGCAAAGATATCTGGGGATTTATAATCAAGAAGCAGAGTGGGGGTATTAGTGGATAGAAATTACTAAGAGGAGACATCAAAGGTTGTGGATTCTTGATAAACTTGCCTAACAGGATTGTTGCCAGAGGCAGACCAAAGACTTAGACATCAAGGTGGGGTGAGGAACTTGATCATATATTAAGAGTGATTATATATTAAGGGTAGGGAGATGACTTAGCAGGATTCTTGCTTACACTGGGATCACCAAAGACAGACCAGAAGGCAAGTTCAAAGTCTAGTGGGAAGAGAGCTTAGAGAAGCCTAATTGAAGTTTGGTCAAGGAGAACATCTTCACCACTATTATCATAATATTTGTCATGATAAACTATATGCCTTTGAAATAGATGGCATAAGAAGTAAAAAGGATTTACCTCTATAACATATAGACAAGCTCTGTTCAATAAAATGCTATGTAAACTACTGTTACGGACTAAATGTTTGTATGTCCCAAATTTCATGTGTTGAAATCTAATCCTCAACATGATGACATTTGGAGGTGGGGTAATTTACGTCATGAAAGTGGGCCCCCCCTGAAAGGTCTTCCTGCCCTTATAGGAGGCTAGAGAGCTAGCTCACTCTCTCTTTTGCCAGATGAGGATATGACAAGAAGTCAGCAATCTGCAACTTTTAAGAGGGCTTTCCCCAGATCCCAATGATACTGGCACCCTAACCTCAGATTTGCAGCCTCCAAAACTGAAAAACAAATTTCCATTGTTTATAAGCCACCTTGTTTATGGTAATTTGTTACAACAGCCCAAACTAACTAAGACAGTCACATTATGTGGGTTTACATTTTAGAGTAGAACTATTAAAATATGAACAAAAACAGATAAAATTAATAACATATTTTACGTGGCATATATATTCAAAATACTACAATTTCATCATATGATCAGTATAAAAAATATTAATGAGATATTTTATGTTCTGCCATTGTCCACCTTCAAAATTCAATGTGTATTTTGTAATTATAGCACATCTAAATTAAGGCAAGTCATATTTCACTTTCTCTATAGTTATCTATGGCCAGTGATTGCCACATTAAACATCATAGTTATGGATACTATCAAACAAAAGTAATGATTTTTTTATCTCACACTGCATCTGGATAGTTTTCAAATATATTGATCCAGGCAATCCCCTTCGAATAATTTAGAGGTAGAGTATGGTGGATAAGAGCTCAGATGTAGAACCAGATCACCTGAGTTCAAGAATATATTCTGCTTCTGACTAGTTGCGTGACCTTGGGCAAGTTCTTCCTTCTGATTAAATTTCTATATTTTAAAAATGGGAATGATAATATTAATATTTCATATCATCGTTATGAAGATCACCGGTGGACTGGCACTGAGAGAGCGCTGTATGCGTTAACCTGTTTTCATTGTTGAACAACATCTAGTAACTGGAACACTTTAAGTGCTAACATATTTGAATTTTCTTGAATTTCTTTTTCTTTTAAGATAGGAACATTTCAAATCTCCATTTTCAGGCAACCAGAACTATTTTCTCTATTATAATGGGTTTTGAATCTGTCCTTTCTCTAACTCTCCCACCCAATATGCTCATTGTAATATTGGAATCAACTTCAATTCTTTTTCTAGACACAAAGTACCAACTCTAACTCAGGCATTGCTATCAGAGTATAAATATTGAGTTCTATTTTTCTCTTTCAAATTTGTTCTTCATACTATGTTTCCCTGAAAATAAGACCAGGACTTATACCGTATTTCCCCGAAAATAAGACCAGGTCTTACGTTAATGTTTGCTCCAAAAGACGCAGTAGGGTGTATTTTCAGGGAATCTCTTATTTTTTCATGTACAATAATCTACATTTATTCAAATACAGTTGTGTCATTTTCTCCTGAAACATCTTCATAACGTACTAAATGTGTCCATATGGCTGACAATCTTAACTGGGGCTTATTTTCAGGGTAGGTCTTATTTTTTGTGAAACACGGTAACATGATCAATTCTGATTTTCCTCTTTCTGATAGCCTGACAAAAAACATAAATTTCATATCTCCTATATACCAGATGCTATGACAGTTATTAGGGATACAGCTGTTAATGAGAATTGCACCGGGTAAGTGTACAAAGGCCTTGTTTACCCTACAGAATACTAAAGAGGCAATTTCAATGTGGTCTGAGAAGTGCTCTGATGAACCAAGTTTAGGGGCTGTCTTAGTCCGTTTAAGCTGCTATAACAAAATACTACAGACTGGGTAACTTATAAACAGCAGACATTTATTTGTTATAGGTCCGGAGGCTGAGAAGTCCAAGATCAAGGCGCCAGCAGATCTGGTGTCTGGAGATGGCCTGCTTCCTGGTTTATAGACGGCTGTCTTTTCTCTGTGTGTCCTCACCTGACAAGAGGGTCAAGGGAGGTCTCTGGATTTTTTTTTTTTTTTTAATAAGGCTACTGATCCCATTCATGATGTCATAGTCACCTCTGTAAAGCACCCCCTCCAACACAAGAATTTTGGGGTACATAAATATTCAGTCTATAGCAGAGGCTAAGGGAGCCAACAAGAAAGTCATCTAACCATTAGACAAAATAAAAACCCTTTACTTTTTTTCCCTAATCCACTTTGAATTATTTTTAAAATCAAGAATGTACAGCAAGGGGCCAGCCCTGTGGCTCAGGCAGTTAGGGCTCGGTGCTCCTAACCTGAAGGCTACCGGTTCGATTCCCACATGGGCCTGTGGGCTCTCAACCAAAAGGTTGCTGGTTTGATTCCTGGACTCCCACAAGGGATGGTGGGCTGTGCCCCCTGCAACGAACAACAGCAACTGGACCTGGAGCTGAGCTGCATCCTCCACAACTAGGATTGAAAGGACAACATGACTTGGAAAAAGTCCTGGAAATACACACTGTTGCCCAGTAAAGTCCTGTTCCCCTTCCCCAATAAAAAATCTTAAAAAAAAAAAAAAAAAGGAATGTACAGCAAGAAGACTTTTTTTCCAAACAACTTCTCCCAACATTTATATCACCCCTATAATTCCTAGTTTGATCACAGAACTATTCATATATTCACAGCATTCTACTTTTCTCAATTTATACTGATTTTTGAATTTCCCAATTACTTCAAATATTTTAAGTATGTTTACTTATAATTGTACATCTTTAGAGGTTAAAATTTCTATTTATCCATTCAAAATAATTTATGGCAATTTATGAATTGTCATGAATATTATTGTATATACCAAGATTGTGCGTAGATAGGACACTTGGTGAAGTCAATGGCTACTATAAATGCTGAAACACAGAACCTCTTTCAGCACACAATGTAGGTTCTTTCTCTTCCAGCAAAAAGACCACAATTGCCATGCAGGAAGAAGGTCAAAGAGGTTGACCTCTGTTGTGGGGTATGCATGTCTTCTTCACGCAGAAGGCTGGGAAGCTTAATCTCATTTAGGAAAGCAAGTTAACATTTTTGTAGTCTTAGTATGACAATAAAAATACTTTTACTGTGGTATCTGCAGGTGTTTAGTATTTTAATATAGAAAAGACAGAAGTAATAGAAAGAAGGCCTATTTTAGGAGATAGACTCTCAATGGATGTGTATTTTATGTGTGTAGGAAAATCAGAATTACTGATAGTGGTAGAATGACTGCACAGATCACCCTAATTACCTCCTTTATCTATTCCCTTTGCCCTAAAAATCTGTAGTCCCCTCTCACTCCGATACTGAGCCTAGCCATGCGATTGATTTTATTCAATGGAGAGTAAACATACATGACAGAAGCTTAAAAGTACATGTGTATTCCTGCTTTCCCGTTTGCAAAATTTGGCCAGCTCACTCTTGCTCCTCACCATAGCTACCAGGAGATGGCTGCCCTCGCATGCTGCAGGTTGAGACGCTTGCAACTGAACTGACTTTCCTCAGTTTTCCCAGCCAAAGCCATTCTAGACAGTTCATTAACAAACATATGAAAGTACACTAAAAGGACATGAAAGAACAGTGGGCAGTGGAGTTCATGGAACTTGAGATAATATGCCCGAATGTTTCATTTGTGCCCTAAAGTAGTTTCACATGAATATTCTACGTGGTAGATAAGCAGGCATATTAAAATATGTTTCATTTTGGAGACTGACTGGGGTGAACTATGATCTTTGGCTTTCAGAATCTCTGGGTCAGTTATAGTAAAAGATAATTCCTTTTCTTGATCACTATTTCCATGTGTTACACTGAGTCTGTTTTATACTCTAAAAGGAAAAACTCAAATTCAAAGTTCACTTTGAAAACCTAAAAGATAAACTGGATAAAGCTTTCCCAAGAGATAATCACAGGTAGGATGTAATTTTCCCTAGGCTTGCTCCTAATTGATACCGTCGACAAGGCAGATATGACACATCTTTTTAGCTAGACTTATTGTTTCCAGATCCTTTCATTATTGGCATAAGATACTGATTTAGAACAGCCGCCACTGGGTGTACCTTACAGCTATAACCCAGGTACATAACATCAGCGTAAAGTTGTAAACTAGATCTTCATGGGAATTTGCAGGGTTAAATCTTGGCCATGAGCTTTTTGTAGGGCAGGGGATAATTCTTTCCCATTGTCCATAAGCTGTGCGGGAATCTCCTAGTGTGCCATTCCTAAACCTCCCACTAAAAAAAAAAAAAAAAAAAAAAAAAAAAAAAAAAAAAAGAGCATCATCCTGAAAAGCAGAAAAGGAGGACATTATTTATTTAACATATATAAATAATTATAAGGTGAAAAGAAGTCTTCATTCTCGAAAGGGAAGATGACAGACATATGGATGCCATTAGATAGATGACTAATGGATGTCATAGTAGCATGTGCAAATGTCAAGATATCACTCTAGATCTTTGGCCTATTTTCTCCACCTTTTGCATTTATCACTTCTTTAGAGATTTATACTCTCTGAATTTCAAATTTTAGAAGAGTAGTGGTTACAACCATGAATAAAATATACTGGTGTACCAGTTATTAATCTCTCCTGCTATTCTGGCAATTGTGTGAGGTCTAGCTGAATTGAGATGATAGCATATTCATTCTGTACTGCTTCTATTTAAAACCTTTTCTCACAACTTTTTAAAATAAGCTTTCAGGTTTGTTTGGGTACCTGCTTTGGAATTTTAGTAAGTCCTTTTTTTCAGTTGAAAGATTGCAATGGGTGATAAAAAATGTTCACTCTTGGGGAAAAAATATATTTTCTATTTAAAATGTTTATATATACTGGTGTTCGTCTGAGATGGGGCAAAGATTAGCATCAGATGTAAGAAAATGCTGTAGTACACATTAAGTCAATTTTAAAATACAACAGATGGGGAGATATAAATTCTAAATTATTTTAGATTTACTGCCTGAAACATAACTTACTCATAGTTTTCCATTAAGATTAAACTTTAATAATAATCTTTCTAATTATGCTAAAATAAAACTGCTTTAGATTCTAGCTCTACCACAAAGATAGTATCAAATTTTCAATTCATTTTTACTTATTGTCAGTTATGAAATACATATATGAATTTACCTGTTCCAAGAGCTTTTTATTGTGCAAAGAGAGGTATTGTAACTATAATAGTATAAGATGCAGAATTATATTCAAATTTATTGCATATTTTGAAAATATTATATATTCCTTAATAGAGTTTTAGAAATATGACAAAAATGTATTCCTAAAATGCTTTTTCTTCATGCATTTTTTTCTGATTTAATATTTTAATTTGTTGGGAACGAAAAGGAGCATGCCAGCAAAATAAAATCTATAGAAATACACAAGAGTTCATGAAAATATTGATACATATTATTTCTCTTGTTAAAAGTCAAATCTGATTGTCAGTGAGTTAACAGATAATTTTAGTTATATGATTATATGTGTTTTTGTGTGTTTTTTTTTAAACTGGAATTGGTCTTCTGCAGGCTGAATATTTATTTTCATTTCTCTTGAGCCAGCTTCTGAATAGACTTTCAATCGGCCTTTGAAGTGATTTTGCTTCATTTATTAAAAATATTGAAATCACCAGATAAAAGTATTTTTCATGCTAATGTTGCTTTTGTTTAGAAGGTAATAAAAGTCAGAGATGGTGTATGGGAAAACATCCATATTGTGGACTTAAAGAAAAAAAAATAAAATATTCATCTGCCACTAAATATTTCAGAGTCTCCTATTCTAATGTCTCTTATTTTCAAACTCACTCTTCTATATTCTATCTTGTGCTGTGGGATTGGAACTCTGCAGACCACATTTCTTCTGTCCCGCTGTTAGGTTCCATGCAGCAGGGGCGCTGGTGAGAAACTGGAAGTCTAGAGGGAAAAGAACGGACTTGGTCCTTTCTGTTTGCTTCATTTTCCTGTAACACCACCCCAGCAGTGCTTCTTCAATGCTGTCGGGCATTTGTTACAGTAATAGCAGTTAATTTCAGTTTACAGGACTTCCCCATACTTCTAGAATCTGTCTCCCTTTACCTCTCTTGATAAGCTACAAGCCAGCCAGCTCCTTCCTCCTCTTCAGAGGTCTGGCTGAGTCCCCATATCCACAGGCACCTCATTAGAGCTCTTCTAGTTCAAGCACCCTAGGTTGGAATACCAGCTGAGCAAATCCCCTCCTTGCAGAGGTCTGAAGTCCTGTATTACCAGCCTGCTCCTCCAAGCTTTAATAATATAATAAACATTTTCCCATTCTATTTTCAGTCTTATTTCTTACACTTACTACTTCTGATACCACTCTATACCACCCCATTTTTTTTTTCATTTTCAGCTCTCCAATACCTAGTTAACAATTCTTGATATTAAATTTCCAGTTAGTATAACTGGAGTGGATTCTGTTTCCTGGCCTTACTGGAAGGTGGAGAAACAAGAAGCACTTACCAGTCAGTCTGTTTCTAAAACTTAATTTTAAGATTAAGAGTTCAATCTTAAGATATGTGTGGGTATTTATCTCAGTTTTTAGAACATTATTATAAACACAGCTTTATTGTGTGTCTTAAGGAAGTACCAACTCAAAATAAATGAAAGGACAGGAATTAAAATATAATGAACTGTTCCTGTATGCTATGCCCTGTGTTCTAGGTATTTCCTTTATATGTACTATTATACCTAGGGGCGAAAGAGATTACTCACAGATTATATAAAATTATTTTAAAAATTGAATTCCATCTAATCTCATGAGTCCATAATTCACCTAAAAATATTTTCTTAACCTTCAATACAAGTAGAAATTCAAAAAAACTACGCTAATTACAAAAATACTACTAGCTTCCATATGCTGAGCATTTATTTCTCAGTAGGTATTCCATGAAGTACTTTGCATATTTTATTTTATTTCATCTTTTAAAAAAATACTTAAGATAATAAGAAACATCGTTATTACTGTTTTTATAGGAGGTAAGATACATAAAATAATTTACAGATGACCACATTAATTGAGGCAGGATGTGAACCCAATGTCTTTTTTGTTTGTTTGTTTGTTTGTTTGTTTTTAACTATAGTCTATGTTATGGAAAATTATATTTCAATTTACTTTCATATAATATGGCTGAAGATAAATGACTTTTTACTTAGTTTTCAAAAACATTTTATTTATATTTATTGTACAATCTATTATCAGTAGCTGTACTCATTCCAGTAAAACGGTCAGCACTTCTTGCAGATGGTCTAGTGCTAGTTTTGTTTAGCTTAATTTGGTCCTGTTTTTAGTGTTTCTCTTTTGTCTGAACTCAAAGCCTCTTTCTCATTTTCTAAAGTTGATACTCAGGCAATTCTTTTAAAGAATCCTACTTTTAATTATGACTCTATATTCAGAGAAGTTAGTAGCTGTCAAGAGTAGCTACAGTCTTCTGTGTGATCTAACCAAAGAACTGAACTGGGTCATCTATGCATATTTTGCGTCCAAGGGCCCTATTAGGCTATGCACTACAAACTAAGTTGTTAACCATTCCCACACTTACGTGAGTAATGTAAAGCCTAATGCTCGTATAATTTTTTCAATGATAAATGGTATAAAAATCAATATAATTGAGAGTACACAACCTAGGTTTTATAATTTTGCTTAGCATAGATTTGCCTGTGTATCACCTAAGCATATTATACCAATTAACATCAATTAAATACCTATAGGTACAGAATATTGTAGGGGATTAAAATAAGCCACCCAATATATGCATATTATTTTGAGCTGAAGACAATTGAGAAACAGCAGATACAAAAAACAAGAAAACAAAACAACAACAAAAAACACCTTTCTGTCCTCTCCCCCAGGCTATTTTCCTAAGAGGAGACTTAGAGTCTTAATCATCTGCAAAAACTCTGCTCTTATCAGCCCAGGGACAGAGCCTTGAGCAGAATATAGATAGTAACAAACTAAAATAACCCTTATCTTCCATTAGTTTCTTCTCTATTTACCTTCCCACAGTTTGTCACCCGTAAAAGCCTAAATCCCTATTCCTTTGTCTTGTCACTTTTCTACAAATTTATAGATCATTGTTAAGATGATATATAAGCCCCATATTATAACCACCCCTTGAGATACTCCTCACTTAGTTTCTCCCACATGTATTCATGCTGGATGTGTTAATAAACTCTTATTTTTTCTCATTAATTTCTCTGTTGTCAGTCTAATTTCCCAGGCCCCAAATGGAGAACCCAGGACAGTAGAGAGAAAAAAATAAATTTTCCTCCCCTATAGCAGTAAAAGTGTTTTACTTACATAAAAAAGCTTGAGTACTCTATAACCATCTTCTGCCTGGTTATAGAGGACTATGTCTGACTATGAATGGCAGATATATTGTACAAAGAAATGAACAGTACTACCATTTGGGACCATTTGCTGAAATGCTAAGTTGTTTTTGGTAATGACACAGGATACTCATAAAGAAAAAAAACGTATTTCAGAATTTTTTGGATATTTATTGGCCTATAGAACAGGTGATGCATCTTTAGTAGAATTAAAAAAAAAACACATAAATTAACCTTGGGAAAAGAGTCATGAGTTGTTAGAAGAACTAGTAATTAATAAAATAAGTGATAATGGTACTCCCCAATATGGACATGTCACCCCCAGGCAATTAAAATAAAACACTAGTAGGTAGGAAGGTAAAGCAGGTACTTGTCTACATAGAGCATATCAATCCTGATGGCTTACTCTAGTCCTGGGAAAGGAGGGGAGAAAGCAGTCTCAGAGAACCAGAGAACAGGGACAAGGGCATTTCAAAGGCAGGGTGGGGTGAATGGTATTTGAAGAATTCAGTAAAAAGATAGAGGAAAAACTGCCCTGACACATTTTATGTTGTTGTAATTAGGTCACAGAAAGAAAAGCACAAGGTATCTTACTTCGTTTCAAGTATATGGTTATATGGATGGCTGTGTCCTGCTGTTCATCATTTTCACAACGTTTAGTATAAGAAGAAATGGACTTTTATTGGAGCCAAGAGGGACTAAGTTTTCATCTAAGACAGAATGAATTGATAGCAGGTGTTAAAACTTGATATATGTTACAAGGGACATTGTGTAACTAAGCATGGTACAGATCACATGTAGTAGAGAAGTTTAGTGAAAGAAAAATTACTTTGGATTGGAACAAATAAAGACGACTTTTTGTAGAATGTGACATGAATTGTGCAATAAAGGTTATCTGAGAATGTGACTGAACTTAAAATAATCAGGGAATAAACAAAATATAAAAAATATTTAGAATTTGTACTGTTTATCATTTTTCACTTCATAATAACTCTGATTTTTATGTGTCAGGCACTGTTCTAAAAGTTATACATATATTAAGTTATTTAACTCTCATAACAATGCTATGAAATTAGTCAGGTACTAGTATCCTCATCATTTTGCAAATGAGAAAACTTAAGTATAGAGGAGATAGTGGATGACTAAGTCATTTGGCTACTAAGTCGCTAAAGTGGGTTTTGGATCCTTCTAGTTCAGTTTCAGAGGCCAAGGACCTAATCACTACACAATATGCTCTCCTTCACCGAAACACACATATCCACATCCACATACCCAATTAGACAGCCAGCATCCAGAATTTAGGATTTCCTCCATGATGATTTCGAATTTGAGAAGGCCTTTGTCATCCAAACATGACTGCTTTGAATATTAAAATATACACACAGTGCTCTTTCTTTGTTTTGTTTTTTTCTTTTGTTTTGTTTTTCCAGCATCTCTTTGTGAAAGGTCTTCAGAGATTAAGGAAGCAACTGAAGCTGAATTATTAAACTGTTATTCTTACAGCTAAAGCAGTAAGATTATGAAGACAAGTGAAAAAGTGACATAAGCGTTTGTTTTTCTCTCCTTTACCACTTTCTCCCTTCCTATTTATACATGTATCATTTTGGCTTTAAGTGTATAGATATAGTTATTTTAGACAGACTTAACTTTTCCTTGTTTTATCTATTTTTAAAATATAGACTTAGAGCTTCCATGGTCATTTATCTTTCAATCTGTCATTCACACTCAAAAAATATTTAACCTCCTGGTGTCCGGTTAATATTTGGTACTCAAAAAAGTAAATAAATAAATAAATAAATAAATAAATAAATAAAATGATGCTAGAATTGACATTGTACCTAGTGTTGTAAATCGATGCACAGAGCACAGGATTCTTTGACTACTTGCTGCTGATACACTTTGCAATTTGGCCTTCCTTGATGGCATATCTCACCATCTTTATCTGATTCGCACCTTCAAGTACCACAGTTTTTCACTTCAAGTAGTTGAACAGTGCTTTCAAGGAACGATTTGGATCATTATTTCTTCTTTTGCCTTGAATTCACACGTACAAAGTCCACTTAAAAGGCAAGTGCTGCTTCAAATTTACACAACAACCCTGGAAACTAGAAGCCTAGTGGTGAATGTATAGAGCAGACACTTTACAAAAAAATAAGCAAACGAGCATATGCATGAAGCACCCTAACATACCCCACCCCCCAAAAAAATATCTTTATTATTGAGACCTTCCATTTGGAATTGCATATTTGTCACTTGAGGCAGAGTCTTTAAAAAGTGAAACACTCACTTAACTCTTCATCCCAACTAGATTGCAAAATTATCTGGTGGAAAATTAGGTAGTTTGGAGAGTGCATTGACTTGTTCACAGGAAAAGGCACACCCTAATAGTCTGAAGAGTTAATATGCTCTAACACCCTCCTGCTGCCAATTGACTCCAGGATGCCCTAGTGACCCTAAAGAGCCCATCTTAAGTGCATCTTTTAACACCTAGTGTGGGAAGGAGTAATTTAACCACTGAAGAAAATTTAAATTACAGACTTCTTCTTAGTCCAAATCATCCTCAGGGGGCAAAGGACAATTTTGAAAGCTGCATTAACTCAGTAGAAAAACTTACAAAGCAATTCTCTAATGGCCCAAAGGAGTTAATGCTCAAGTTTCTGCTGAAGTTAAGTCACTTTCTTTAGGGTAAAGAACCTAATAGGGGCTTTTACGTCCAGGTCAAAATGCTCAAGGGCAGTCAGTAAGATTGGGTGAAGAGGCATTGGATAATAAGGAGATATGCTGAGAAAAATAATGGAGTTTCTTCTAGCACCATCTTCAAGGCTGAAGTTCTTTATTAAGATTGGGTGATTTAAACATGTTAGTATCCTGGAGACTTTTAACTTCAGATTTAGAATTATTTGACATTGTAGGAAAAAGAACACATTTTCCTATCTGAAATACGTAAAAATGAAACCAGCAGCTCTGTTGATGCTACAGCTTATTAAAGATGCAAATTAAAAATATCAAAAAGCATGGAGATTTGCTTAACCTTTTACCAAGTGTAAATCTTTAATCTGATCTTAATATGAACTTAGTTGATTTACTTTAAGTTTAATAACACACTGAACTTGTGAGGTGTTAACAGCACCTTTAGTGGTCAAATATTACATTTTAGAGTTGATAAAAAAGTTTAATTTGAAATCCAGTCAGAAAATCATATTATATTGCACAACATATATCCGCTTTAGTGAAGAGCTGACAAACTGCAAAATGCCTCAGAGGAAAAATTCCACTGAATTAAAAGCAAAAGATTAATGTACTTGGAAATGAATTTGCATTCAACTGTAAAACAATGCCATTATGCCATTTTTTCTATTTTTTTTTTAACATGACCAATCGTTTCTGAGGCTCTTGTTACTAAATTAGAAGGTTATATAATGCAAAATGGAATTGAGAACACTTGAATTTAAACAGAAATTCAGTAGAAAGTTTTATTTATAAATACTAGCTCTCAGTTAGTATTTTATTGTTGGGTTACTTTGGGACTTTTTTTTTTTTTCATTTTGTAATAAACTTAAATTAGCCATGCTACATTAAAAATTTAAAATATACCATGCAGAAAAACAGCCACTGCTATAGCCTTTACAATATGATTTAATTCTGTAATTTCAGAAGTAGCATTAATAAAAACAATATAATATACAAATGACAGGAAAATAAGGCAGTACTTCATGCTTTTTACAGGCCATTCTTTTCATCTTCTCTAAAAATTAGAATCACAAAACATATTATAATTACTTGAAATTGTCTGCAGTATCAGGAACAATAGTTTAAAATCACTTTATCATATGTCATACAACAGTCTATCTCTAACAATGTAAATTAGTCACTACTAAAAATAAGGGATGATGATTAATTACCTTAGAGAATACCTGCCAGAATCACCAGTCACTGGAACCAGATTTTTTACTGAACATACCCTGCAATAATTTAGTACATGCTTCATCGTTTCACCTAGTCTGAGACACAACCTTTATGATCTGAAAATAAAATTTTCCTTAGGTAAGTCTTTATTGTGCTGAGTAAACAGATAAGTGAACAATTGTGTTAATGACAATCTGCAGATATCAAATGTTAATTTTATCCATGTCTTACACTATTGCAGAAGTTACTGATCAGAGTAGTTTAATATCACTGAAGTGTGACGTCCATCTTGAAACTCTAATTTGACCTCTCCCTCCAATTACTTAAAATTACTTTTTAGCCTATTTTATTTTATGTATCTTTCTACAGGGAAGAACTCAGTTCTTTCAGTGAAAATATCATAGTATATTCATCTGGTTAATGTATTCACATTCCTAGAATAATATCTAGAGCATGGAAGATTAATTTCCTAAAGATCATGCTTGAAATTTAAATAAGTTTTATATTCTGACAACTGAGTCATTATTTACTTATATTAAAATATTTCATATTTTGATGATTCTGGGCTAATTGATTTCTTGTTTCCAGTTCCTAATTCATTTAATTTGTGCACATTTTATTTCTATAGACTTGCAAAGTGGTTTACTGTTTACAGTATTACTACTAAGAATTCTGCTAATAACAAAATGCTGCTTTTGGAAATCTTTGTGAAAAACAGTGAACAAATTTTTGTAGGAAAGGCTCTTCTATCTGAAAATTATTTAGCTCCTGTTAATGGAAATGGATTCAAGCTACAGTTTGAATGGTTTTCCTCCTCCCGTATCCCCACCAATTTTTCACATAACACCTACAGCAATTACTTTTATATAATGAATAAATCAGATTAGTTCACTCCACTAATCAAAACTTTTCAAAAAAAATTAAATATTAAAAAAAATTCAAAATTGCCTCTTATTCAATTTATAATATACTACAAAATTCTTAATATTGATTCAGTAGTCTAGAATGATCTTTCCCATGACTACGTCTTTCACTCTATTTTCAGCACTATCTCCCCTAACTAACTGAATAAAAGCCAAACTGGTCTTTAATGTGTACAAAATGCCCGGCCTTATAGGACATTTAAATGTGCTATTTATTTTCTCCACCTGAATTATTGAATTATCTTCCAATATCCCTCCACTTTTGACCTGTATAATTAATACTTATCCACAGGTCTTTCTTCATTTTCTAATAGGCCCACCCATACCACCATGACAACCACCATCACCATCACCACTAAAATCCTTCTGTTATATTCTACAAAAAAATGTTTGCTATGGTAAAGACAGAAAAACACATTGTGTATTTTTCCTTCATCAAACATAGAAATGTATGTAACATCAATATTTATTTAGGTTTTTGCTATGTATACCATGTTTTTCATAGCTTTATCACCAAATAAATATAATGAGTCTACAAAAAAGAAATATGAAAGGAAAAAAAAAACATGCATAAAACTTGAAGATCACTCACACAAGAAGAAATAAACAATCTGAATGGCCCTACATCTGTTAACAAAATTGAATACATAGTTAACAATTTTTTGAAACAGAAAATGCCAGGCACAGATGAGCTCACTTGTGAATTCTACCAAACATTTAAGGAAAAAATTATACCAATTTCCTGCAGTATCTTTCAGAAGATAGAAACATAGGAAATACTTCCTAACTCATTCTATGAGGGCAGCATTACGTTCATACCAAAACCAGATAAAGACGTTATAAGAAAACTACAACCTATTCTCTCTCATAAATGTAGATGCAAAAATCCTCAACAAAATTTTGCAAATCAAGTCCAACAAAGTGTAAAAGGAATGATATATGACAACTGAGTGGGATTTATCCCAGGTATGGAAGGATCTCTCAATATTTGAAAATCAATTAATGTAATTTATCACATCAACTGGCTAAAAAAGAAAAATCACATGATCGTACCAATAAATACAAGAAAAAGCATTTGACAAAAATCTAACACACATTAATGACAAAAGCTCTTAGTGAAATTGGAATAGAATGGAAAGTTCTCAACTTGATAAAGAACATCTACAAAGATGTTAATAGTGAGAAACTTGAAGTGTCCCATTATGCTTTATTCATAATTGACAACACTTGGAAGCCACGGAGATATCCTTTAGTAGCTGAATGAAAACACCACCTGTGGTACGTCCATACAATAAATTATTATTCAGCACTGAAAAGAAACTAGGTATCAAGCCACGAAAAGACAATGGAGAAACTTAAATGCATATTACTAAGTGAAAGAAACAGATCTGAAAAGCTACATCATGTGTGAGTCTAACTATCTGACTTTCTGAAAAAGGCAAAAACTATGGAGACAGTAAAAAAATCAGCGGTTGACAGGGGTAAGGAGGAGGGAGATGCATAGAAGGAGTACAGAAGATGTTTCAAGCAGTTAAACTACTCTGTACGACACAATAATGGCGGATATCTATCCTTCTGTATTTGTCTACACCCATAGAATACACACCAAGCGTGAACGCTCATGTGAACTATGGAGTTTGGATGGTAAGGATTTATATATAAATATACAATGATCATGTTTCAAAATAGGTTCCTCAATGGTAAACACGTTACCACTCTGTGAGGGAGGTCAGATGTCAATAGTGGTGCCGGCTGTGTATGTTTTGGGGCAGCAGAACTCACTGTAAACTCTGGCCCATTCTGCTGAGAATCAAAAACTGCCCTACAAAAATAAAGTGTATTAATTTAAAAAAATGGACAATAATGTGATCTTCTTTTAATAAAAATAACAAAAACCACATGTTTTATTTACAAAGCAGAGCATGGGAGTATGTCAGCAAGATTGTTCCCAATTTGCAATATATGTAAATACAAATATAAAGGTAAACAACAATACCTGAATTTGATTATTGTAGCAGATACTGAAAACAAGGCAGTTCAAGTGGGTGTAAACATAATGAAGATAGTGATGAAATAAAATATATCAATGGTATTATAGAAATATAATTAGGTAACGTCCCAACAAGCTGCTTATCCTGAAAAAAAGATTACTTAACCTTCAAAGCCTAATAGGTAAAATAAAGGGATCAACCAGGTAATCTCCAACTACCCCTCAAGCCCTAAAATTATAAAATCTTAAACAAGTGTTCCTTAAAACCTATTAAGTTCCCAAGGCTATAAAGTGTAATAGAAATATGACTCAAAACATAAGATAATATGGGAAGATTGTTCTCAGAAGTTCTAAAGAAAATGAGATATGTGATGGTTAGGTTGAAAGACAGAGGATGAAAGACAGAAAAGCTTAGAAAAAACAATGAAAATAAGGCTTTAGACAATGAAAAACAGAAAGGCAGATTGAGACAAGGCACAAAGAGAAAAGGGAAGAAGAAAAATTAAAGAACAGTTCTGTTAGAGGTCAATTTAACCTTCACATCAAAGTTTAACTCAATTTCCTGGATACATTTTGAGGTTAGTAATGTCTTATTAAGTTAGTTTCTCTGACTGCAGCAAGAATCTAAATGTGATTCTTACGAGTGTTGAGTACAGAGAGGTGTGTAACTGGTTCACAGGTCTTTGAAGATTTATAGTCATATTCAGCAAGCAATCGTCACAGCAATCTCATCAGATTTGGAGGACAAGGGTACACCTAAATAAAGTCTAGTGTGTTTGATACATTAGAGTCTTTGATATGCCATGAGGTAGCCTCTAATTTGTATCACCTCCTCCTTCATTCACAGTACAGCAGAATAGAAATTTCAAGCATAACAACTGATTTATAAGAAGGTACCATAGCCTAGAAATTCCAAGTTCAAGTCACAACTTAGCTGCTTATTAGCTATGCAAAATTTTAAAACTATGTTATTGAGGTAAGAACATTTAACATGAGACCCCCATTAACATATTTTAAGTGTGCAATAAATTATTATTGACAATAGGTATGATTTTATACAGCAAATCTCTAGAGTGTATTCATCTTGTTTGACTGAATCTTTATTCCCATTGATTAGTACCTCTGCATTTCCCTCTTTCCCCAGACTCTGGGAACAACCACTCACTCTTTGATTCTAGTATAAATTTGTCTATTTTAGACATTTCATATAAGTAGAATCATTCAGTATTTGTCTTTCTGTGACTGACTCATTTCACTCCATATAATGTCTTTAAGAGTCAGCCATGTTGTCACATACTGAAAAAAAATTCCTTCTTTTTATTTAAGGCTGAGTAGGATTCCATTATATGTATATACTACATTTTCTTTATCCATTCATTTGTTGATGTACATTTAGGTTTTTTTGTTGTTGTTCTTTTTTCTTCACATCTTAACTATTGTAAATAGTTCTGCTATGAACACAAAAGTGCTAATATCTCTTTGAGATATTGATTTAAATTATTTTGGATAAATACCCAGAAGTGAGATGGCTAGATCATAAAGTAGTTTTATTTTAAAATTTCTGAGAAACTTCCCTACTGTTTTCCATAGTAGCTGCACCATTTTGCATTCCCACCAGGAACATGTCCAGGTTCCAGTTTCTCTACATTCGTGCTGCTTGCTGTCTTTTTTTTTTTTTTTTCTAATAATAAATAGTAGCCATGTGAACAGATGTGAGGTGACATTTCACTGTCGTTTTGATTTACATTTCTCTGATTATTAGTGCTATTAAGCATATTTTTTTTTCCTTCTATCTATTGGTTATTTGTAGGTCTTGTTTGTAGAAATGTCTATTCAGGTCACTAGCTCATTTGTGACAAAAGAGTCAATCTACAAGGAAGATATCAACTTCAAAGGACCTAAATAAATAAAGGAAACATTGACAGAACTGAAGGGAGAAATAGACAGCAATACAATAGTAGTAGAAAATTTCAATATCCCACTTTGAATAATAGAGCATCTAGACAGAAGATCAATAAGGAAACAGAGATCTGGAACAACACTATGAATTAAATGGGACCTAACAGACATATACAGAACCTTCTACCAAACAATGGCAGAATACACATTCTTTTCAAACACACATGAATCTTTCTCCAAGATCGAATGATTACACGTTAGGTCACTAAACAAGTCTTAACAAATTTGAAAGGACTGAAATCATACCAAATATATTTTCTAATCATAATGGAATAAAAGTAGAAATCAATAGAAGGAAAACTGGAGAATTCACAAATATGTGGAAATTAAGACATGTAACTTTTTCTGAGCCACCTATGAGGTGTTTCTTCATCTGTGAAAAGCAGTTATATCTCATATGACTTTGTAAAGATTTAGAAATGATAACAAGTGTGAAAGTACTTTACTGTTCATGGTAGGTTTACCTCATCAGTCATTTCAGTTTTCAGGAACTAGTAGCTATGTCAGTTCCATTCAGTACTAAAAGTATTCTGCCCAAGAAAAAATAAGAATTAATACTAATTCAGTGTTTTGTCTGTCTCAGGCACTTAAAACACACTTCATGCGGATGAGTATATTTCTTTCTTTCAAGAATTTAAAGATTTGTGTTCTACTGCTACACCAGTTTATAAAAGAGGGTAAATGAGGACTTAATGACTGAGAACCTGAGGCATAGGTAATAATATGCCCAAAGTAACAATACTAGTGGTAATGATGCCATCAGGGTTTTGCTGAGGCAATCCAACTCCTAGATTCCTTACTTCTCTGCAATTCTATTCTTTATCCTTGTATATTTCCAAAAGAAAAAAGAAATACTTCCTTTCTTCTTTCAAAATAGTCTTTAGTCATTCTCCTAACCTCTTCTCTAAAAACGTGGAGGTTTATGCTAAAATATATATTCAAAAGATAAAAACCTGTTGTTTATGGTTAAAATCAGTTTACGATATGAAATGACTTACGAGTATGTAAATGAAACTGAGCTACTGAAAATGAGGTTAACACCTGGGTCGTCTGTCCCAGAATATATACATGATATGACAATTATCCAATTTGAGTCCTTTCTTGGTAGCCTCCTTTTCAAAAAAGGACACTCTTTTAGTAATGAATAGATTTAGGCAGTCATATGCATGATTATTGCAGAAACTTCTAAATTCACTAATATCTAAAGTCAAACAATTCTAACTTTACTTCTTCAGCTGAAATCAACATCCCTTAACAGCAAATAAATTCTGAGGACAGCCTATAGAAACATAGTAGATATGTATACCTACATATGAATGATTTTTTTTTTCAGATCTTCTTCTGATAGCACGTTTTAAATGTGGTAAAAACAGAGTGCCCTTTGGCTGATAGGCATTGAAGGAGAGAAATGAACATGTATCATGAATGTGATAAAGTCTATGAGAGTGGAGACTGCTGACAGCAACAATAGACTGTCCTTTTATTCCGGTTTTACTGGGGGCCTACCTTGCCCTCTGCTTTCTTATCCCCACCAGGAGATGACAAGTTCAATGGAAACGGAAGTGTTTTTAAAAAATTCTAAAATAAACCTCAAGTACTTGTTTAGAGAATTCAAGTGATTTAAGTAAGAAGTCACAATGGATGAAAATCTGACTGAAAAGTGGTATCATTCCCCCTACAAGAGGTATTTGAAAGGTACTACTTTTATCTCAGGAAGCTACATTCTCAAATTTGAGTCCTTAAATCAGTGTCAAATCCTGGTTTACAGGTTCAGTTCCAAATGTGAGATAACATGATACACATATAAGCCAATTAAGTTTCAAGATGAATCCCTTCAGTTGCATTAATCATTGTTTTAGGAGTTTTGGTAGTTCTGTGTGTGTGTGTGTGTGTGTGTGTGTGTGTGTGTGTGTGTGTGTGTGTATGTGTGTAACAATGTTAGTAAAGGGTTAATTTTTGTTCTATTTCCTTAGGCTGACTTAAAAAAAAAAAAGAAAAAAAATTTTTTTTTTTCTATTCCATCTACATCTACTTTCTTTTCACAGTGCAAATCTACTTGGTAATTATGATGATTTGCCAAACCTGAACATATTACTTATCATGTTTCTTCTATATTAACTCAACCAAGCCACTCACAAAAACAATCTGAAAATTGCCTATCTTGAAAAAGCTATACAATTTGTAGCAAATGCATTGTCAATTCTATAACTTTTGAAAACTGAAAGGAGCACTGACATGATGGTGCCAAGATAAAAAATAATGGAAAAAGAACATGTTTGTGTCATTCCTTTTACAATAGCATCAACTCTTAGTTATGCACAATGTAATTATATCCACTATACATTGTTGATCTTAGTATCATCTTTTTATCTCAACTGCAACCTTGTCTAATAACCATTTATTGAAAATGTGACTCACTGCTTTGAAACTTTGTTGGGCTGATGGTCAAAGGCATGGAATCACAACTCTATGACAAGTGCTAGTGCCTGTGGACTTTGGAGGTGACCCTTAAGTGACCCTAGCAGCTGCTGAATGCCTATGCATAATCAAGGTAAATTTGTACAATTTAATTGACACTGTTTCATAAAAATGGAAAAACTGTAAAACCAATAAATAGTTTTACTCTATTTTACAAGTAAAATTAGATACTGACATATCCATTTAAGTGACAAATATTATTTGATTTCCTATCATGTGTCAAGCAGTGTGCCCAGCATTGGAGACAAATGATAGACAAAAATCTCTGACATCAGACAGTTGTAGTCACACAGAGCAAATAGTTATTAAATTTTTAAAAAAATTATATATATATATATATATACATATATGTATATATATGTATATATATATATATATATATATATATATATATATATATATAACCCTTGGTATTCTCTTATCTTTATTTCTCCTATGTGCTGTACATATTTAAAAAAAAAAAATGCTATCTCCAATACAACTCTGGTCTTTTGGCCTAAGTAGCAACAGCCTTTTGTTTCTTCTAAATTGTGGTTTTATTAAGTGTTTAGAATAAATGCAAAGCATGCACATACACACACACACACACACACACACACACACACACACACACACACGCGAGTTCATGAACTCATCTTAGAAAAAGTGCTACATACCTCACTACTGAATATCACTACGGTAACCCTTGAAGTACTCCCCTTGGGAAGCTATGAAGCAACGCCAGCACCTAGTTCACCCTTCAAAGCAATTTCAGAACTCTTTTTCTAGAATGGCCATCAGAGCTGTTGTTGTAGGTATTACCCTTGATGTCCTGAATGTCATCAAAATGTTTCCTTTTAATATTTCCTTTATTTTCAGGTAAAGAAAGAAGTCACTGGAGACCAGATCAGGTGAGTATGGAGGGTATTCCAATACAGTTATTTGTTTACTGGCTAAAAACTCCCTCACAGACAGTGCTGTGTGAGCTGGTGCATTGTCATGATGCAAGAGCCATGAATTGTTGGCGAAAAGCTCAAGTTGTCTAACTTTTTCACTCAGCCTTTTCAGCACTTCCAAATAATAAACTTGATTAACTGTTTGTCCAGTTGGTACAAATTCATAATGAATAATGCCTCCAGTATCAAAAAAAAAGTTAGCAATATTGTTGCAACAAGTTCACGAACTTAATTGTCACAGACCTTTTTATATAATGTGTACATATATACAAACACGTATGATCTAACAATTAAAATATATTAAAGTTTTCAAATAAAGATTTATAAATGGTGCAATTGGAAATTTGGGGAAGGAGTATCTGAGGGGACCAGAAAGATCTTCAGAATGGAGAATCAAAAAGGTACAAACTGACACTTAAATAACGAATAGGCATCCCCACCCATGCACCCAAGCAGCTAGGGAAGGAAGGACTTTACAAAGAAGGAAACAAATGTATTGGCATGAAGAAGAATTCAACATGAATGTGTAATAAAGTGTAGTCAATATGGCACAGGTTAAAAACAAAGGCATATTTTTATTTTGCTAGGGACTTTAGATTTTAGTAATTGTAAAACGTCAAGTAATTGTAAAACTATGAAGATTACTGATTTTTGTGTCCTTATAAATATACTCAACTTTTTGCTCTTGAATGCAACTAGTTACTTGGACCTAGTGATCCTGTCACTTCTTGTTTTTAAGATGTTATGTAGGACAAGAGTCGAATTATTTCAACCATCTATTGAGGTAAAATAATTCTGAACAGTCTACCAGATGCCCCATGACTTATGAGGATTTCCCCTATGGATGGTTATAAGAGGAACTAATCCAGGTACTTCATAATAAAATGAGGAATATGGATGGCCGGTGTCCCTCTGTAGACTCAAACAAGATTCTGTGCAGATTTCCAGAACTTTCTCTCTGTGTAGCTCTCTTTTCTCCAGCGCTTTACTCTGTAAATCCTAACAGCCATAATCTCCCAAACATTAAGCTTCATCTCCTCAACTCAAGAAGGCTTGTCTCCCTGTGTGACAGCCTGGAAGCCCTCTCCAGGAAGTAAGCTCAAAGTATTATAGTGCTCACTTTTATTTCCATCCCTCAGGGACATGGTCTTCTGCTGCCTAATTTTCAGTGTATGGGTGTATTGGGGGGGAAAAGTAGATTTAATGTATTTTGTGTTTTGTTTTGTTTTGTTTTTTAAGGTGGAAGGGTAAATTAAGCCACTGTTATTCCATTTGACCAGTAGCTAGTCTCTACAATTCAACATATATTTTTCTATACAATTTGTACATATTTTAATTATGAATGACCAGTAGCTTATATATGATTATAGCACTTGAAAAAGGCTATGAGGGGTTCAAACCAAGAATATCTAACTCACATCCAAATTCCTAATGTTTTGCTTTCAAAGATAATGCAAATAAATTTCAAATAAATTTAAATATTTATTAAAATCAATATTACTGACAAATACCATGGTGTCCCTTCCTCTATATTACACCATTTTTACACTCAGAAATAATATGACCACAGTTTTCAATGACACTTTAACATAAAGATGCCATTTAATGAAATTTGCCTAAATTTCATGGCAGGGACAGTGTTCACTCAGCACTCAAAAAATCATCAATGCAGCTATTACAATCACCACAATGTAATGGGGTCTTCACTAGAAGTCAGTATAAGTCAAAAACTAGACCATTCTATCAAATGCTTACCAGTTTTTCTGTCTTTTAGAGGGAATCTAGTAGCCAGCTAGCAAGCAAATATTTAGTAAACATTGCATTTCCAATAATAAAACTGATAATTATACTTCTTTCACACAGTTGTAATTGAATAAATCTAATTGCCTCTTCTGCTTAGTTTTAATGCTGGGTTTCAAATGGTTGTATGGACAGCAAGCAACATTAAATGAGTGACTCTGATGTTGCTTTCCTTCCTATACAGTACTTTGAACTTAGGCAATAAAGTTAAATGGAAAAGGCCCTATACTCAGTTTTCAATTATAGCAAAGGCAGGGAGCCTCAATTATCCCTTCCATTACCGTGATGCTCTTCACTGATGCTTGGGCTAAACCTCTTCACTGTTCTTGTTTGATTCTGCTATTACTCTTAAAGTGAAGAGCACTTCAAATCAAAGGTTAAAAGTAAGGGACAAAATTGAAGTGATGTGACTTGTGTAAATGTAAAAATTTAAATGAAAAAGAAGAAAAACTGAACAAAAATACATTAAGTGCTAGATTGGCTTACAGAAGCTTTATAGGTTATGGGGAAACATAAAAAGGTTTAATCAATATTTGTTTCAAATTTTAATTGTGATAATATTGCAACATGCTTATTTAAAATTTAGAAATATCCAAATAAAGAATATTTGTCTATTTAAATTAGAATACCTTCATAATTTTTAAAATAAATATCTAGTATTTTTCTACATTATAATATTTGCAAACATTTCTCAAGGAATTAATCCCAAGTTTTTAGTTAACTATAATTAGTTTTTTTCTTAAGTCAATTGTGTCACTATCCAGTTCCATGCATTTATAATGAAATGTTTTATATTTTAGCCATATGTCATATTAACTTCCTTATTTTGTCTCATTCTAAAACGCAAAATTGCTAAGTGGTTGATAATATCACCCTGGCATTTAAAAATGAACAATGCTAATCAGTAATCACACTTCAGTTTGTTAAAGTAGCCACAGGAAAACACACATTTTAATGATAATCAGTTATTAAAGGTCTTAACTCTTGCATGTCCCTTTCCTAGAAATCTGATAATTAGGTACATCATGTATGAGTTTATTATGGTTCATTTCTAAAATAATATCTCAAATAATACTTAAAGATAATAATGTTAATAATAATAATAATAATATTAATAGTACTTTGCATCTTCTGGAGGGTATTGACATTTCATAGCATGTTGTTGTTTTTTTTTTCCACAGTCTTATTAGTTTTATGTATTTTGACACATTTATGAAAGCATTATTAAATATTTCTTCTGTTAATCCTGAACATTCAGAAGTCTGCTTTTGATTATATAAGCCAAATTGATTTGTGTGACAACTAAGTGTCCTAGTTTTCTAAAAATGAATCTGTTACAAGTCTGGGAAACAAAGGAGATATAAATTAGGGTGATTTTTCAAGTATGTCTTATAAATATTTTCTTAAGCAATACTGATTTACCATGTTTCATTGGGTTCATATACTTTATGATAAGGAATGCATTCAAATAAAGCATAAAGAATATTTAGGTATCAAAGTTCAAACAAACATATTGGAAATATGTGAATTATTAAATCTCATTTCTAAGCAGTTGCACAATGAAGAACTGTATGCTTAGGAGTCAATAACTATACAATGTTTAAAATCAGTTGTTATAAAATGATAAGATCATTTACTAAAATAATAATTGTTAAAAACCTTGCTGATAAAATTCTTTAAAAAAAAGCTATACAGCTGAGAGCAAAATATATTAATTATCAATAGCTGCAAAAACAAATAAACAACAACAAAAAAAACTACCCCAAAACTTAAGAGGTTTAAGCCACGATAAGCATGTAGTTTCTCGTAGTTCCTGTGGCTCAGGAGTTCAGGAGCAGCTTCGCTGGAAAATTCTGTCTCAGGGTCTCTCATAAAGTTGCAGTTAAATTGCTGTCAACTGGGACAGCAAACAAAATGGAGGATGACGTGCTTACAAAAAGAAAACAAAAAATGGCCCATTGATATGGTTGGCAAGTGTGTGCTGGTTGTTGATAAGATCCTTAGTTGTGTTCAATAGGGCTCTCCTCAGTGTTGTTTGATAGTCTTTAGCACAGGGTGTGGGCCCAAAGAGTGAACAATCAGGAATGAGAAGTAGGGGAGCAGTAATACCTTTCATACGTTAGCCTTGAAAGCCATGCACTATAATTTCTGCCATAGTCTATTTACTTACAGACACTCAGTCCAGCCCGCATTCAAGCTGACAGGAACTAGTGTCCATATTTTAAACACGGAATGCCAAAGAATTTTTAAACATGCTTTAAAACTGCCTCAAGAAGTAACCCAATTTTATTTCATCATCACCTTAAGAAAAATTAATTGAAGCAACATGTTTGGAACGTAATTTGTGAATAAGAAACAGAAGACACAAGATTTAAAAACAATTGTAGAATTTCTATGGTATTTTGGGTTTTCTAGATTTTGGTTTTCTAGGATTTGGTTTTAATTAGAGGCAGTTCCAAAAGTCAAGTATTTCCAATGTAATATTAATTTGGTAATTAAAATACATGAATTTAATTAAGAAAGTAGATTACATGTATTTGTGTAAACAAGGTCTGGCACTACTGATTGTCAAATTTAGCCAGTTTATTTCTCTATATTTTTAACTAAACACAACTTATTATCTAATTGAAAAGTAAATGATTTCTTATTTTAACATTAACCTTAAAAGTTTTTGATACCTGTTATCTAACAAAGTAGACTGAAGTATTAATAGAAGTAATTATTCCTACTAGGTTATATACTTATTTAGCTATAATGCTAGGTTAAACACTTAGGCTTGGTGATAAATTTCATAGTGCATGAATCTATGCTTTATCACTTAAAAATTCTTTGGCCTTCAGAGGTAGCTTAACTCCTCTGTATCCTAGTTAACGAAACTGTGTAATGGGGATTAAATAGAATCTATACCATGGGGTTTTTGTGAGGCTTAAAAGTCTTAAAAGAGTGTAGATATAGAGCAAGTTACCAATCAGTAAATGTAAGCTATACTTATTAAAACAGTAAGTATCCATAGAGTAAGGCTTTTTAAATTATTTTGATGTTAAGATAATGAAATAACCCAAAATACTGGCTTTTTATTTTTATTTATTTATTCATTTTTATAAAGCAAATTATCCTATTAAAGAAGAAAAGCAAAAAAGGAAGAAAATCAAACTTCCTCTTGAATTTTCAAGGCATCTACATTCAATTTTCCACTGCTTTATCTGATCATCAGAAATCCACTTAACTGACCTACAGTGCAGAGATGATTTTGTAATTATGAAGCAAATCACAGGTAATGGATTGGAAAACATACCTCATGAGTTCTTAGTGATTATCTCCAATGTTTTCTTAAATCCTAAGTGAATGAGCATCCCCATAATACCTATTAGTAAGTATTCATTACACTTTATGAAGGTGTCCCCAAGGTGAACTCAAGACCAGTAGCTTTAGCTTCTGAGGTAAGAAAGAGAGGCCTCTGGAGGAAACGTATTTCTTAGTTGTGAGCTGTGATTGTTTTCCCACTTTATTTATATACACTGCTTTCCTCTCGACTGTGAGAGAATTAAACAGCAATTTTACTCACTAAGGCAATTAGCTCATCATTCACTTCATTTTAAATGAAATGTTGACATTAAAGAGGACCCTTCAGCTACTCTAAAAACTGTAACTAGCATCTATATTGTTCTGGATAAAGGCTTTTTATTCTCTTGGAATGCCATTGTTGTTAGTCTTATGATTTTCTTTGGAGGAACCAGCATCAAGGTTTCCATTATAAATTAACTGTATGCCCTGTTTTTATTATTCTTTTTTTCCCCTTCAATCTAGTTCCCTGTAGACAAAATTGATAGATTAGAATAACTCAAAATGGTGGCTTATTTTCAATGCTTATATTTTACTTTGATGTAGTATAAATCTATACTCCCTCCCCAAGCAATTTATGCATTATCCTGTATCCTGTGTGTGTGGGTGTGTATATATATGTGTGTGTTGCATAGAGAGAGAGAGACAGAGAGAGAGAGACAGAGAGAGAGAGACAGAGAGAGAGAGAGAGAGAGCCACATTCTTGTGCTGGAATATTATAATTTCCTTTCTATATACTCTTCATGAAATAATGATCTCTAGAGTTGTAGAGTTTCAGATAGTGGGTGAGGTGTTGAAGTGGTTGGAGGCGGGGAAGGAAATTAACACTAATTGCATATATTTTTATTATTGGTTAACACACATTTTCTATTGTGTATCTTGCCTTAACTTTACCATTCTATATTTTCCTTACTACATTGAAATATATGTACTACTAAGAAAATCAATGAAGAATGTAAAGTCCCTAAATTTGATGTCATGAATTTTAAGAGTTGTGGTAGAATTCTGATATTTTAATATATTTTTTACTAATCAAATCATTCAAATTTTCTGTGGCAATGAAGAAAACTGAAACTTAGACTTATTCTCTTATTCTTCATTACATTTTTTTATTTGTATTGAAGCAGATTTTTACTCTGTTTTTTCCAAAATATTTTTAAATACTCAACAATTAAAAAAGGCATCATTCAGGATTTTTCAAAATAAATAACAATAGCAAAATTTAAAGCAAAATTTTTCCCCTCTGATGAATCAGTTTTGATTACTTCTAAGTAGATTACTTTTTTGAGATATTTCTTAAAAATAGCTTAGAAAGTGTTTTTTACTATTTCCCTCCATAGCTAGTGAAAGTTTAACCTGCCTATAATTACTTGCTGAGTATGTCCCACTTTCTGAATAATATTATGTTTTCTTCAAGTATTCACTAGAGTATTTCTAAAAATAGCCAAAGAAAATATATTAATTTCCTACTTATTTTTTCAAAGCCTTAAGTCTATGAATTAGAGTGTCATAAAATTTTAATAAACATAAATTTTTGCTAACTTTGGTTAGTTGTCCCTCAAGTCATACACTCTCATATAAAGAACACATCCTACACAAAAACTTATCTTACTCAGGTCATATAGTTTGTATTAAATTTCAAACAATAACACAGATATCCTGTTTAAAAGCCCAGTTATTTACCATTACAATGTGCTTTCTATTCAGTTGCCCAATGAAACTTGGCCTTAAAATATTTCATAGCTCTAAGTATCTCCTCTAAATTATGAAAGCCACATATTACTAAAAGTGGTAATCAGCTCCACTGTTTACCTCCTTAAAGTTTTCATTGTAGTACTTGGAATTATAAACACGTAAAGACTGGGTTCTAAATTTAGGGCTACATGGAATGAAACAAGAAAGTATTTATTTTGATGAAATGAGGACTACAACACACTGGCTGTTGATGGATTGAAATTATTTTTGCCCAGTTTGTAACAGAGGTTATAATGTAGTGTAATGAAGAGTTTCTCTCCGTTCATATGTATAATTGCTGACAGCTTTCAAGCCATACTTCATTCTCTCCCCATCTTGGCCTATCCCTGGTAAAGCTGAAACTATAAACCTGGGTGCTCCTCTTCAGGTTCTGGAGGGAAATTCAAACCATACAGGCTTGAAGGAAGGAACTTCACCATAGTCACACTCCCTAATCGTTTGTCCCACCTTGCTCTCCAAAGATATTTTCAGACTATTTTGGGAGTCTGTCCCAATCTTCATAGAAAGCTTCATAGTATAAGTAATAAACATTTTAATGTTATTCGCAAGGCATGTGTGGCATCATCACTCTTAATATCTAAATTCAAATTTGCGTGGGGTTTGACTCCACCCTCTGTAGGGCAATCACAAGACATGTAGCACGCAAAATGGTTAATCTATCACATTTCTACAATTGTAACAGGGATAGAACAAATCAGTAGACCTTATCACAAAAATCACAAACTCAAATTTCTATTCGACACTAAGGTTTAGTAAGCAAGTAAGGTAGATTAGGAAAAAAACAAAAAACTCCGCCATCTAAGAAACAATGTCTATGCATCTCTAGTGAATTGTTATCATACATGTATGCAGGTTAATACTAGATTTTCTAATTTTCTCTTATTAATTGATAGAAGCTGACAGAAAATAAGTAAGAACATATAAAATAAGACAATATCATTAACAGATTTGATTGATATTTATGCAACAACAATAAGAACAGAATGCACATTTTTAAGTACGTTCATGGAATTTTCAAAAAGGTATACTGTATTTTAGATTATAAAAAAGTCTCAACAAATTTTTAAATGACATCATACAGAATATGTTTTCTGACTGCAAGAAGATTAAATTGAAAATAAGTAACAAAAAATATCAGGAATATCTATGGATATTTGGAAAATAATCAACACACTTATGGATATCTCATGGGTCAAAGAAATAAAAAAGGAAATTAGAAAATATAATAACAAACATATATCAGAATTTACATGAAGCAGCTAAAGAAGAGGTTCAAGGGAAAGTATAGATTTAAAGTTTCATTTTAGAAAGGAAGAAAATAATAAACAAAATGATCGTGGAACACATTTTAATAAGCTATAATGCAAATAAATTAAAAGTAAATGGAGGAAAGAAATAAAGATAAATACAATTGAAAGATGAAAATCAATAGAAAAATATGGTGATACTAAAGTCTGTTTTTATGAGATCAATAATTTAAATAAAGTGAACATATATATTGAATGACTCAAATTATCAAAACTAACTGAGGCTATTCAGATAACTTGAATAGCTCTATATCTAGTAAAAAAAATAGATATATAAATAAAAATCTTTTTCATAAAGAAACCTGCTGCATATAGTTTCTCTAGTGAATTTCTCCAAACACTGAAAGAAGAGATAAGACAATAAAAAACTCTCATGAATATATTTCTAAAAATCTATATTTGACAGAATTTTTTTTCATCAAATCTGACATTATATACATACCTTGCATGACAGATATTTATCCAAGGTTTAATATTTTAAAAATCAAGCAATTTATTATATTAACAATAAAAATAAAAACCACATAATCATTTCAATAGAAGCAGATAAACTTTTGATAGAATTCAACATGCTTTCATGATTTAAAAAAAAAAAAAAAAAAAAAAAAAAAACCTCCCAGGAAACAGAGAAAACTGGTAAAACTACTCCTTAAACAGGTAAAAGACATCTACTAAAATCTTAGAGTTAAATTCACACTTAATTACAATACACTGAAGACTTTCCCTTGACCTAGACAAGGATAATTACCTCCCTACTTCTCTCCAACACTGTACTGGAAGTCTTTGCTATTACATTAGACAAGAGAAACAAATTTCACACATATAAGAAAGAAAGCAAAGAAACTGTATTTGATTATAGACATCATGGTTGTATATGCAGAAAATCCAAAAGAATCTACAAATAAGCTTTTAGATCTGGTAAGTTAGTTAAGTCATGAGTTAGAATGCCAATGTACATGCTAGAGAACCATATGATTTCACCGATATGTGGGATATAAAACTGAAAGCACAAAGAAACAAAAACTCATAGATGCAGACAACAGTTTAGTGGTTACCAGAAGGCAAGGGTGAGTGGGGATGGCAGGAGATAGCAAAGGAAGTCAAATACATGGTGATGGAAGAACTGACTTTGGGTGGTGAACATAAAATGCAATATACAGACGATGTATTACACAATTGTACACTTGAAACCTATGTAATTTCACTAACCAATGTCACCCCAATAAATTTAATAAAAATTTTAAAACAAGAAACAAACAGCACAAACCATAAAATAAAAATTATAACATTATTTTTTCAAAATTAGAAATGTGTGCTCCTCAGAAGTCATTCTTAAGAAAATTTAAAGGTCAGCAATGAATTTTTAGAAAGTTTTCGCAAAACGTATGTCTGACGAATGACTTGCATTGACAATAAATAAAAACTACTTATGTGTCAATAATAAAACTATAAACAAATGTATAAACATAAAGAGAAAAGCTTTTCACAGACACTTCACAAAAAAGTTATATGAATGGCTAATATGAAATGATGATCAATACTATAAATCATGATTAATCAACCTCACTAAAACCATAATTAGATATGGGTAAAATGAAGAAAAAAACCTGACAATAATAAGAGTTAGCCATTTATGGAGAACTGGAACTCTAAATTGTTGCTGGTGAGAGTATCAAATGATACATCTGCTTTGGAAAATAATTTCACAATTTAATATAAAATAAAATGATGTAACATAGCCACTGCACTTCTAGATAATTTATCAACAGAAATGAAAGCACAGGTCCACTTAAAAACTAGTGTGTAAAAGTTCATAGCAGCTTTACTGTAATATCCTCAAATTGTAAACATCCCAAAAGTCTGTCAACAGGTGAATGGATTAAAAAAAAATTGTGGTATATACACATTTATATGGATACAAAAATGGGATACTGCTCAGGAATAAAAAGGAAGAAACTATTGATACTCCCATATGCAACAATATCTAGAACTCCCAAAATAAGTGTAAAATAAATTTTAAAAAGATAAAAAAAAGGGCATCTACCATGGACACATGCAAATGATATAGAGAATACAAGACATAACTTGGGGCATTGGATCTCCAAGATTTTATTTATCATCCTTTATGTTTTAGTCAGACAAAATATCATTTGAATTGATCAACAAGCGATGTTGTATTCAATTTTGATATAATTATGGAATTACTTAAACATTTTAATCAATGTTGGTAGACTTTAAAGTAGATGTACTATTTTATGAATGTATTTATGTGAGTTTATTTCCACTGCCAAAGTATCCATCAAGTCAACACGAGACACAATAACAATTTCTACTTATATTAAACCAGCTTCTTAATTCATCAACTATAAGCAGCTAATAAAGTTAACTCAGTTGCTTTTACCATACTTTGCCCAATTTTGTGGTACCTTTGAGAATAATATTTATATTCCAAGCATCAAGGAATGCATTGGCCATCCTATCATAACATACAGCTATGCTTACTGTCCCTTCACACAGTTATACAAAGAGCTCCACTTAAAAAAAAAAATATTTTCCAACTTGTTGCCATCCTATACCTTTTCAACCCACCTATTCTAATTCTCCTAGGAAGCACTCCTTTAGTATCTCTGACTTATTATATTTAGGTCAAAATGTTTCACTTGATATTATAATTTAGTGAACTGAGTTACTCTAATTAGGGCCCAGGTGGTTAGATTTGGTTTGTAATTATTTGTTGACTATGTATGTTTTCTATATACACACACATACACATACGCATACATACACACACAATACATACACACATACAACACACACACGCACACACATGAACACCAATCAAGAATACGTGACTGAAATATAAGGAATATTCAATCTAAAAAGTATTTATTCATAAATTTTGTGTACTGTTTTGACAAACAGAAGATTCAAATTAATTTAGATTGAATAAAGAAGTGGAAAACAAGTAAAAAATAAGAAAAATTAAAGGCTTAACAGTAGATGATAGAGAGAGAAAATTCTCTGAATTTGTTTCCAGATCTCTGATATCATCTATAAATCAAGTAGATTAATAACCCTGCTGTAATTAATCCATGTTTAATGCTGGATGCCACTTGCACATACTATGATAAGCTCTTATGTAATAAAATTATGAACCAATTAGGTTTTATTATGTTTTAGACATATTTTAGATACGTTACCTTTAACAGAGAAAACAATTCAATTTATAAATTATGTCTTATTGTAAAAATATATTGTTTTTCAAAAGTTGCTGTAGTACTTTATCATATTTCATCTCATGATTAAATAATTGCAGAGAATGCTTACATAACTTAAAACCAGAATGATATACAA
Organism: Rhinolophus hipposideros; assembly: GCF_964194185.1. NCBI lineage: Eukaryota > Metazoa > Chordata > Mammalia > Chiroptera > Rhinolophidae > Rhinolophus > Rhinolophus hipposideros. The sequence goes on along the minus strand of NC_138047.1, from coordinate 87,284,175 downwards.
TTACCGATAACAACTTTGATGTTGATACCGAGTAAGTATCTGAGTGTTTCAATTTAAAAGAAAATAATTATATAATTAGTCATGAAAACAGGGCTTATGAGATTTCCCTATAAGCCCAACCTGGTATTCTAAAAAGAAACTTAACCAAGGATGGAAGAGAAAATTAAGCAGAAGTGGTAGGTAGGCTCCTGCCTCTGAAACCTTTTCCTTTTAGTTCAATACTATCGTCAAAGTCCATCATCAGTTGTTAATACAACAATACCTTTTCATTTCCAGCAACAAAAACAAAATACCTTTCTGCGGAGTTGCCTGTTGCATGCTTCAAAGATTGCGCAGTGCTTATGTGACCAGGTGTGCACAACAGGAAGGAGTTAAGATTAAGCCGTCAGAATGATAACAATCATGCCTTGATGAGTTCTTGTTATTTTAAGGCACACCTGCTCCAAGTCAGCAGGATTTCTGAGGAAAATCAGAAAGTGTTGGATGTGTCCCAAGGCACATAAAAGATTGAATTCAATTCTGTCTAGCTGATGTTTAGAAATTTACAGCAGTGCTGACTGGGCGAAATGCCTTTCTTGCAAAATTCCAGAAGACACAGTGTTGTATTTATCAGAGAAAATTACATAGCGGATCCCTTGTTAAAAATGCATAACCGACTCCCTTGCCTCATCCTTCCTTCTTCGTTCCTGAGTAGGTGTACTGGACTTGACCAAAGTAGAAATGGGATAGAAAGACATCCCATTATTTATACAGAAAGACTGGTGTCTTCAAAATCTCAATGTTAATGGGTGATTCCTAAAATGGTAGCATTGTACTATAAAGCAGAGAAATTAAAAGAAAACAAACTAGGGCAGATATAATATACATGTGTATATTATACAAGGAGTGATCAAAAAGTACAGTGAATGTTTATTTAAATAAAAATAATTATTACAGTAAAAGTTACGTCACCATTAATCCCCCTCAAAATAGCCCCCAACATCTCTTTGAACACACTTATCCCATAGTTCTTACCACTTTCTGAAGTAATTCTGGAAGTCCTCTTTTGTAAGTGTCTTTAGTTGTGCTGTGGTGGCTGCCTCAATGTCCTGAATCATTCTGACTTTGGGAAAAAGCCAGAAGTCTCACAGTGCCACTTATGGTGAATAAGGTGGATGAGGACACAGTAATGTTTTTATTGACAGAAATTGCCCTATACCAGAAGCGATGTGTGACATGGAGTGTTGTTTTAATGGAGGATGATTTATGGAACACTAAAACACACCTTTTCTCAACCGTAGCTCACATACGACTGACTCCACCCAAGTTGAAACCTGTCACACACTGTTACTAAGTTCAGATGCACTACTCCCAGTATTGAAGGTCCCTGCCTTTCTGTTGGATGGCACTCAGCAACAGCATTCATCATGTTTTTTTGTTACAACAAGAAAGGCTCCATGTCACACATTGCTTCTGGTATGGCAATCTGTCAAATAAAAACATTACGGTGAGTCCTCATCCACCTTATTCACCATATCTGGCACCGTGAGACTTCGGGCTCTTGCCCAAAGTCAAAATAACCATGAAAGGTAAATATGTGAATCAATTCAGGACATCAAGGCATCTACAACAGCGCAACTAAAGACATCATGAAAGAGGACTTCCGGAACTACTTCAGAAAGTGGCAAGCATGATGGGATAAGTGTGTTCGAAGTGAGGGGTGGTATTTTGATAGGAATTAATAGCAATGTGTCTTTTACTGTAATATATACTTTTTTTTTATTTAAACAGTCACCATATTTTGTGATCATACCTCTTATATGAGACCTAACAATTAAGTTTGCGAACTCATCCCAGAAAAAGTGCTACATGTCTCATTGCTGAATATCACTATGGTCACCTTCGAAGCACTTCCCTTAGGAAGCAATGCACCAATGCTAGCGCCTAGTCCACCTTCAAAGCAATTTTGGAACTCTTTTTCTGGAATGGACATCAGAGCTGTCATCATATTACACTTAATATCCTGAATATCATCAAAATGTCTTCCTTTCAATATTTATTTTATCTTCAGGTAAAGGAAGAAGTAATTAGAAGACAGATCAAGTGAGTAGGGAGGGCATTCCAATACAGTTATTTGTTTACTGGCTAAAAATTCCCTCACAGACAGTGCAGTGTAAGCTGGTGCATTGTCATAATGGAAGAACTCCTTTGGGACCATTGTGGGGACAGAGCCCCAGACAGCAGTTTCCAGGCTCTTGGCCTCATGTGGAGGGGTGCTGGCTTGGGTAGTAGATGGCCGTCGGCTGTAGCTAGTTGACCGTCAGCTGTGGCCTATTAGCCAATTGGCAACTATATAACTGCCCCGGCTGTGCTGGTTGGTGAGTAGAGAGGAGTCGGTCGGTTGGCAGGCAGAAAAGTGGACAGCAGGTCACACGTCATGTGAATCCAGACTCCAGTGAGACTATTGTGGTATGACTCCCCTACCTATGGCTCTGTGGGTGTTCCATTTTGGACTAGCCACATCCTGCGTTCTTATGTAGGGAGCGGGAGCTGAAACCCCATAGGCTGCCCCACACGACAATCATTTTTGCACACACCTTTTTCATGCCAAAATTTTCAGCTAAGATTTTCCTAACTGTTTCTCTATGGATGTTTTCTTGGTCTGCTATGTTTCTCACAGTCAGCCAATGATTTGGATGCACAATTTGAAGAATTTTTGCAATGTTTTCATCAGTTCTGGTCATTACTAGCCACCTGACCTCTCAAAATCAGTGGCTCATTCTCCCCCTCAGAAAAACGTTTAATCCATTTGTACACTGCCATTTTCTTCATGGTATTATCCGCATAGACTTGGACTAACATATCCCTGATTTCATTTCCACTCTTGCCAAGTTTCACAAGAAATGTAATGTTTATTAGTTGCTCTAATTCAAGCTCAGACATTTTTGCAACAGCACACAAAAACGTGCAACAACAATAATGAACGCCACTCAGCAAGACAGAGACACATGTCGACAGGAACACAGCTGTGAAACACTGATAAACCAAGGTTACGAAACCTTACCAAGCAGTTTGTACAGTGCTGCCAATGTAAGTGCATAGTGTCAAGTTCACAAATATAATTGTCAAACCTCGTATACACATATTTATATGCACACACAGAAAAATCAAATATATAATTATTGTTACATTGTTCTATATACTTTCCACTATTTACCTAATTTTCTCCAAAGGAGGTCCATAAGTTTTATAATCAGAAAAAAAGGCAATAAAGTTTATTTGTGTTTGTTGAGGAAGTGTACTATAGAAAAAAATAGAAGTTAGAGACAGAGTCCAAGATTTATTTAGCAAATTTAAATAACATAACCCATTGCCCATTGGATTTTATTACAAATTAAATATTTGCTGCAATATCTCATATTCTGCTTTACAATTTTCATGGAGGAAATAGTGACAAGATAGCAATCATATATCAGAGGGAAGAGTAAAATGTGATTCTATCTAACATCTTGACAGAGTAATGTATGGATATCATATGTTATTCCAAACAATTGTTATTAGAAAATATGTTTAATTCAAGATAATAAATTAAGAGATGACATCAAATAGAAGAAAACAAAACAAAACAACTTTGCGACTAGGGAGATGAAACTCAAGAGAGATATTTGAACAATAAAATGCATGCTTTCAGTTTCTATCTATTTTCTTCGTATGAGATGAAAATTCATACTGACATTTCTAGCAAAGATCATGAAGAAAAGGAAATGGAGTCAATTGCAAGCTATAAAATGGCTGTAAAATTAAAATAACCCAACATAAGCAAGTTGAGCTGTGGTCTAAGAGTAGCTCAACTACTCTACTGCCAGAGCTTTAAGGGACAAGCATTTCCTCTTAGTTACACATGGTATAGGTCACTATTCAAGGTGGTAAATATTACAAAAAAATATGATAAATACAAAATGAAGGTTTGAAGCAATGTTGCTTATGATATTTAAAGTAGACTTATGAAAGAAGCGGGACTCAGCATATCCTTTAATTTCAGCAGCTCCTTTGACAAAGGCCGGGGAGTGAAGGATTAGAAACCACAGGTTTTTGGCATTTTGCTGTTGTTGTCTTAATTTTTGAAGCAGGGATAAAAATGGGATCTACTTACCGTGTTTCCCCGAAAATAAGACCTAGCCAGACAATCAGCTTTAATGTGTCTTTTGGAGCAAAAATTAATATAAGACCCGGTCTTATTTTATTATATTTTATTATTTATCATTTTTATTTATTTAATTATATAACAGAAATATAATTAATATAATATAATTAATATAATATAATATGCCAGGTCTTATATTAATTTTTGCTCCAAAAGACACATTACAGGTGATTTTTTGGCTAGGTCTTATTTTCGGGGAAGCATGGTATTAGGATTGTCCTAGGAATTAAAGAGGTAATAAGGTTAGTTCAAAATCTAAACAGCAAAAAAACACTATTGATTATTATTATTATATATGAAATGATGAATTTGTATTTCTTTAGAAAACCATCCAAAATATTTCTTTCTAAGATTCTTTCAAGATGTCCTGTGTGGCACTGTGTTAAAGGTGATACTCATGACACGAGTAGATTAAGTACACTAATACTATAAAGTATCACTGACTACCTAGTCATAGATTTTACTAAGGAAACAGCTATATCATAATCATATTTTTTATCTGCTTATGAAAAATGAGAAGTTCACTAGGCTATGAGTGTGAATAGAAAGCCACCTTGTATCTTCAGATCAATGGAAAGTTTGCTAAAGGAAAAACCCTTTTGCAGTGAACAAATGTAAAAAGAAAGGTTTGGATCAACTAATAACATATGAATAGACATCTAGTCTCTCTTAGTCTCCACCAGAAAAATATGGTCATATTACTTAAACCTAGAGAAAACTGAAACAAATGTACCAAATAATTATGCTATACAAATAACATTTTATATGGTTTATCATGTCTATATTTGACCTATGATACATTCTGATATAGCCTTCAAATAACTAAGAACTCTAAAAATCATCATGAAAACATATCTACTCTTCAGTTTTTCGAAGACTTATAAGAAAATAACTTAAAAAAATTAAAGAGATGTGCATAATGGTAGGAAGTAATAAAGAGTAGGATGCAATGCATAGTCCTCAGACTCCAAGGGGTACAAAAAATCAATGCACTGTGATAGAGAAAGTGGTATAATGTATATACATTTGTTAAAACATAAATTAAGCTTTAGTAATACAGCGAATTTTGGTAATAACCTGACAGCTATCATATGTGAATTAACCTAAGGCACAAGTAGTCAAGGATGCTCTCACTTTTCCTTTTACTTGTAGTATCTTGAGGTCCTTGACTATTTCTAATTTTAACTGAAAAAATAAAAAAATAAAAAGCACTTATGCTAGGGACAAGAGCCATGAAAAATATTCTAAATAAATTTTGGATTAAGGTAATTCAGTTATATACACATATGTAAAGAAATAGGAAAAAGTAGAGTGAACACTTTTTACACAACTGCTATAAGCCTATTATCTACCAAATCCGACAAAGTAAATCGTAATCTAGTCAGATCCAATAGGAAATGGGCTACAATTTTTAGAGTATTAAGAAGTCTCTTCAAAATATAAATTTGTTCCTATTATATAAAATGTAACTTATTCTAAGTATATTTTTCTGAAAAAATAGCTAATTTTAGTATTGAGTTATTTAAAGTATTGTTTTTCATCAATATTTTGACTCTACAAGTTCTGTTATATGTATTTTATTTTATAGTTAAAATATAAGATAAAAACATAATTTTTACATAAATATATATTTATCACAGTGAAAACTCAGTAATGTTCACTGATTTGGATGTGTAATCACATAATAGTGACAGCACTTGTGTACATACTCGAGTGAATGATTAGCTCTGCACGGAGATCAGTGTCATGGAAGAGGATTGTTTACAAACTGGGAATTGAAGGATGGGGAGGGATGTACTGGTTGAAGGTGAGCTATTTGATGGAAACCTGATGTACAGAGGCATAGAACCGGATTGAGTAAAAAGAAACATAAAATGTTTAGGCAGGCATGGCATAACAAATTGCATCAATCTTCAGTATTTCCTCCAAAGATCATATACAGAGGGTGCCAAAAAAATGTATACACATTTTTAAAAAGGAAAAAAAATACTGTATTAATTATAATAATATACACTGATAACAAAAGATGAATACAAGTCATGTTTGATTTCTGCAATTACAAGAGGTGCTCAAAGTGGTTGCCATCAGTGTCCAGACACTTCTGATTACGGCAAACTACTGCTTGAGCAAAGATAACATCTCTTAAAAATATGTATACACTTTTTGGCATCTCCAGTATATATTCCTATTATCATCCTATGTTCATTTGTCATCGTCTACTCAACAGCTACTCAAACAGAATGATTAAGATGAAATAAAAAGCTTTACAGGTAGAAGAACTCAAAATGATCATCAAAGAGGACGATTTTCAAACATTTCTAAGTTTCATTGAGATATAATTTATATACTATACAATTAACATATTTAAAGTGTATAATATAATGTTTTTTAAAAATATTTTCTCAAACATGTGCAGCCATTACCACATTCAACTTTAAACATGCCCGTTACCAGTTGTTTTCAGTATAAATATTTATTTGGAAGAAATGATGACCAACTTGTGAAGTGGCTAAGAGGGACTGTCATTTCCCATTTTCATGTGAGGAGCTTGGAAATCACCACTTTGTCCTAACAACAAGTAGAAGCCTGAACAGACTGAAAAATAAATATATTTTGCTGGTTTGTAAGAAAGGAGACAAACCACTGGTTTGTAAGAAAGCAGACAAACAGGACAAACCACTGGCTCCAAGATTAGAAAGATCAACAGATGAGCATGGAACAACTTGCCTAAGGAAAGACTCAAGAGGAGAAAGAGTCAAGGGAACCAGGCTCAGAGTAGGAAAACCTGAATTGTAAATGACTGATTGCTAGAGACTCCATGTGGACAAATTTGAGAGTTAAAACCTCCAAGGGGCCCCAGTAATAGGGTACTCGCACAATATTTCTAGATTTACCTCCAGGAACTCAATTAGGTTCTCTTAGCAAATATTAGAGAAAAATCCCCTCATGCTTCTGGAAGAGGGAGGGAAAAGGAACTATTTTGGTATAAACCAGAATACTCTGCTAATCTTAATAAGGCTTGAGCTCAGGAAAAAGTACTCTAATCTGTTGGGTATTGACAGAGCCTAACTGCCTCATGGAGAGGGAAATATCCAATTCCAGCCAGCTCTAGCCATGACAAAACTGAGACAGGACTTTAGACTGCTTCCTTTCCACCACATTCCACCACATTACCAAAGGGATATTTACAACCATTCATTTTACCCACTGCATCATGTTTGATTATTAAGAAAAAAATTACAAGGTATGGCAAAAGGCAAGGGAAAAAAATAAAAATGAAGAGACAGATAAATCATCAAAACCAGACATGGCAGGGATATTGTAACAACTATGATTAATATGCTAAAGGTTTTAATGGATTAAGTAGACAGCATGCAAGAACAGATGGAATATAAGCAGAGAGATGGAAATCCTAAGGACCAAAAGACATTACTAGAGATCAAAAACACTGTAGCAGAAATAAAGAATGGCTTTGGTGGGTTTATTAGTTGACTGGACAGAACTGAGTAAATAATCTCTGAGCTAAAGGATGTATCATTAGAATCCTCAAAAATCAGAAATCAAAAAGAACAAAGACTGAAACAAACAGAACATCCAAGGACTGAGAAACAACTGAAAATGGTGCAACATATGTGTAATGGGAATATCAGAAGGAGAAGAAAGAGAGAAGAGGAACAGAAGAAATATTTGAAACAATAATAACTAAGAAGTCCCACAAATTAATGTCAGACACCAAAGAACAGATCCAGAAAGCTCAGAGAATATCAAGCAGGATAAATGTCAACAAAACGAAAGCGGTAAAAGGTTGTTTTAATTAGAGATAGTGGAGAGGGTCCAAATGAACTTGGCCTCCTTCATCAATGTTCTCTTCCAGTGGCAGCTAAATTGAGCTGTGAGAAATCCCTAAAGCAGCTCCAGAGCTCAGCTTAAAAAGTAATTCATACTTTGCCAATTCCTCCTTTTATAGTAGAAAAAAAATGGAAAGTTTACATGTTAAATCATACTAAATTCTCCTAATAATCTGGAGAACTGGGATTAGACACAAAATCTTTCCTTATGTAATATACATATATGCCATTGTGTATAGAAGATACCTGTCTTAACTAATGACAAAATGGGTATGATATTACTAATATGATCATGGTATTCCAAAAATTAAATATTCTTAATAAAATAGCAAGAGCTAATGTAAATAGATCAAGAAGCCATTTTATAACTACCATGTTTCCCTGAACATAAGACCTAGCCGGACAATCAGCTCTAATGCATTTTTGGAGTACATATTAGTATAAGACCTGGTCTTATTGCATTGTAAGACCGGGTCTTTAATATGGAATATTATAATATAATATAATATAATATAATATAATATAATATAATATAATATAATATAAGGCTGGGTCTTATATTAATTTCTGCTCCAAAAGATGCATTAGAGCTGATTGTCTGGCTAGATCTTATTTTTGGGGAAACACGGTAGGAATTAGTTTTAAGTAATAAATAAAATGTTGTGATATTTTTCAAATTGTTTGATTTTACATTTTCTGACTTCAGCAGGGTAGCACCTGATATTAAATCTGACTCTGCATTAATACATTTTAATACTTTGATAATTTCAACAGTCAAGTCCTTCAGAGTAGATATATGTATTTATAAATCATTTGTTAAATAGAACACAGAGTTTGATTTATTATGTTTACCTGATTTCACTAAAAAAATATTTTTCTTTTCCACACTTGCAGAAACTAATTATTTTCAACATTTTTCCTGCAAAATAATATTTGGTGGTGAAGATCTGGCATAACTGTTGCTTCATTTGATAACTTTTCCATGCAAATAAGATAGTTAAGTTGAGGAATAGAATAACCATCAGGGCACAATAATCCATATGTGAGATAATTTTCATTATATTTCTTAATAAGTGACTTTTTTTTTAGCATGATAGTGCACTGTGATTCTGATAGTGTACCAACTTTAATGAAAATGTTGTTCATTGTGGTGGGAAATACATTTAATTTTAGATTAAATGTATTTAAGTACGAAATACTTAGAGAAAATCTAGTCCTTTATGGTTTCTGAAAATAGCATTTCCAAATATATTTTGGGTAGTTTTCAAATTTAGAAACTTTTTAAAACAAATGACATTAGGGAACTTGTATAGCAAAAATGTAATTAGACAGATACAATTATAATATTAATTTAAAATTTAAGATTTAATTATATAAGTGAGGCTTTAAAATTTCACATAACATAAATACCCTTCCTACACATGTATTGTCAAAGTATTTGTAATATTCTTGTTCAAGTCCATGAATGACTAAATTCCCTGCAATCTTTAACTTAATATAGTTATATTCCATTATCATTTGCTTTTAGAAATTACTAACTTTAATTTGTAAAATTAAATCACTGTCATTATGAAATTTCATGGAGAATAACACTTTGGGTAATTGTTACAATCAAAAGCCAATAATTAATTATTCATTCAAGTAAAAATCTGCAAATAAATTACGAACATAAATCATATTTATATTTTGAAACACGATACCAGTTAAAATGATAGTAGAAAATATTTAAGGAAATAAGCATTTATTTCCCCTTTATTGTTGCATGTATTGCACAAATAGACAAATATGTCCATTTTACATATTAAGGAAAACAAAGAAATCCATTTATATAAACAACTCACAATTGAATAAGTAATCAGGCTAAGTAAGATGATTCACCATGAACAGAGGGTTCTTGCTGCCATGTGTGGTCACTATAGAGATTTTTTTGACAGTAGCAATAGATAAATGTTAATGCACTAAAATAAGAATGTATCTAGAAGTTTACATAGTATGTACATTTTTCTGTGTAATTCTAGCTGCTATAGATAATTATTAGTTGTTAAGAACAACACAATTATTTTGATAAGAATAAAACTGAACACACACAATATTTTGCAGCATACCTGAAACACTTTTGCAACAGAAATATGCTGTTGAAAAATTTTGCTCTAAAATATTAATTTCCTTTTTTTTTTATTTTTCTTAAGGAATTTAAAAGCCCAAATATAGTAAAACATATTAAAAATATTTACTATTTCTAGAGGTTGTATTATGCGTTAAGCATCATTCAGTAAAGTGTGTATATTTGATTTCATTTTAATGAATATCATATAGGTCAAGGGTTTACAAAATGCTGCTTGTGGGTCAATCCAGTCCGCTACCTGTTTTTGTAGAGTTTTATTGGAATATCACCTCGTCGCTTTGTATATGACTGCTTTCATGCTCTACTGGCAGACTAAGTAGTTTCAACTGACCATATGATCAGCAAATCCTAAAATATTTATTATCTGGCCCTTTACAAAAAAAAAAAAAAAAAAGAAAAAAGAAATTTGCCATCCACTGATGTAGTTAATATGATTCTAATTTTCAAAGAAGCTTAATTCCAGGATGGAAGACACAAACTGTAAACCCTGGAGTCAGAAGGGAAACCCAATTTTGATTGACTTCAGGAGATTATGTTTCTTACATTACATAGCACAGACATTCAGAAAATCAACTACACAAGGATAAGATGTAGGTTTTGTGTTTGTTTGTTTATTTGTTTGTTTGTTTTTATTAGCTGTTCATGTGTAACTGCCTTATTGTTTTATCTGACTGAAAAAGCTCAGAAAAAGGCTCAGAAGGCTCAGAAAAAGGCTTATTTTATATAATCATATGCTAGGTTTACAGAGTAACAAAATGCAGCCCAGAGGCTTTAATATGTATATTCTTCTGCTTTTCGGACAGCCGTACCATTATATTTTGTTCTCAGCACCTCATTCATTTTTTTTCTTTTTTTCCTTCCTGTTAGAATAGGAAGTCCGTTTTTCAAATTAAAGCTATTCCATTGACTTTAATTTGGATCGCATTTTTTCGACACTTCCCCAGTCTTTCCTCTTTTTATTAGTCTCGCTTTGAAGACAACTTTTCGGAAAATAAAATGCCTTTATTTACTGTCTATTTACTCATCTTTATGTCTCAGCTCATTGTGATCTGGCTTCTGTTTCATTCTATTCACTGAAACAGCTATCATCAAGGTCAGTGAAGATATCCTTGCAGCTGAGATCATTAGGCACTTTTCAATCCTTACCTAATTTGACTCTACATTTTATACTATAGGACACTTCATTGATATTGAAATAGTTCATTCCCTTGTTTTGTGAAGTCACACTCTCATGGCCTCTCCCAATTTTTCAGGCTGCTGCTCTTATTCTGCTCTGAGATTATCTATACTCTGTTTATGCCACAAAGGTTAGTATTCTCCATAAAATGCCATAAAATAACTTGTATTTTTATTCTGTGTATTTTCTATGGTTAATTGTAGATACTATTTTATTTTTATTTGTTATTTAAGACTTATCATGTATTTAATTAATTAATACATGTATATTTTAGTCTTTATTTTCTCCTGAATTCCAGAATTATATATCTAGCTGCATTTGCTGTGTATTCACTTACTACCCTAAGGCATCTCAAAATCAACATGTCCCAGGCTAATGCCATTATGGTCTCTGTCAAATGTATCTTAGTTTACCCCACATGCTGTGTTCTCTATCATAGTAAATGACATTTTCTCTACCTTGGCTCAAGGCAGGCAGATATCTGAATAATAAACTCAAGGCTATATAAAATTATAATATCAAACCATTAATTTAAATGACAAATATAGGCATAAAATAGATTGGCATGTTCAAGTTTGTTGATTGATGCTTTTGCTCTAAGGTAGATCAAATGAAAAAAATCAAAATTCAAAAGTTGTTTGGGAGCAAAAATTCATAGCCAACTTTATCTCAGGCCTTCATACCACTGAACAAAACAAAGTGTGGATGAATATTTGTACAAAACAAACAACTCAAATATCTAAGTAAAAAAGCATCTGTTAAATTAATTTTCACAAAGATGATTAAATATTCTACAGTTATTTCATTTTATACATTTCATAATGATGATATGGGAAATGCTCACAATTAATTAAAATAAAGGAAGTTTCAAGATAGCATCTGTATGACAATCTCATATAATTATAATGTTAAATATCTTACTATAAGGATAGATAACAGGCATAATAGAAATTATAATATATAACATAAATAAGAGTATAAATCTATCTCGAAGTACTTTTTTACAGGCATAATCAAATGTTAAGAGAATAGCACTGATAAAAGAATAACTAAGTAAAATCCTACTTTTCACATTCTGGCCAATTTGCTTGGATGAGTTCATTTTCTTGATTTTGCAGAGTTGTATCACCACGGATAGGGTTGTGGTAACAATTTGCTTAAAAACCTGATATACAGTCTCTGGTATATTGTCCAGCAAAAGACAGGCACTCAGACACTGAAGTTGGTCATTACATCAGTTAATATTAATATTCCTAAATGATGGGAATATAGTTATGAGTATGACAATAAAATCTATTTATGTTAGAAATTCCATGGTTTGAGTTGGCATAAAATAAACAACAAATGTATGATACAATTCCAGATAGTGATAAAATATAGCAGAGTTGGAAAGGGAGTCTTTGAGGGGCTCCTCAAAGATATGGGGAGCATATCTTTGAGGGGTTCCTCAAAGATATGGGGAGCAGTGATGACTTCTCCAAAAGGTTGACTTTGAATTGAGATCTAAATGAAAGCCAGGAGAAAGCTACATGGGAAGGTCTGGGGAGACAGCATTCCAGCAGTGTGGTAGCAAGAGCAAAGGCCCTCCAATAGGATGCGCTGTACAGCAGATGTGGCTGGAGCAGAGTCAAGGGTGGGGACACACAGGACAGGCAGTCAAAGATGTCCACGGGAAACAAAGATCCATGAATATTTTCACATTCCTGTATGGCCAGGGCTTACTGAGCAAAGAGCAGTGACGCCTGGATTAAAGGACGATTGAACAACTCTAAAGATAGAGATCTCCAAAGAGATACCAAGTCTAATATCTCCTTAGAGTCACATGTTTTCTACTGAGGGTGGTGAATCTACCTCCTCTTCCTAGAGAGGATTTATTTACATTGCAAAGGAAAGTATCTCTTCCTCTCTCTAGAGGGGAAGATGGGCAGATGAACCAGCTTCCAGTTTCATAAGTTTGGAATCCCTCTCCTGTGGAACAAACTCAATGGGCACATGCAAGTGACATCATATCCTCACATCATTGTGGGGAATTAGTGCATAGTGACTGGAGCGAAGGTGCTCTGTGAGAAAAGATTTGAAATGTCACGTTTTCTGCCAAATGAATGAATGAATAAAAAATATAAAGACAACAGAGAAAGCATATCCCTTTGTATCTCTCTGATAAGGTATTCAATTTTTATTTCAGGTGAGAGATTAATGTTTACTTTAACATTAACAATGGTGGTAGGTGTGGAGATTTTAATAAGAAGAATAGGGATGTACTTTGAATGTAACACGGATGAAAAGATAACAAGACTAATATACTAAAAGCCCAAGCTGGACTCCCAACTTCCATCCTCACCCATCTAGAGTTTATTTGTTATACAGTAGCCAGAGAATGTTCTTTAAAGCCATAATTTAAATCATGTTATTTTCTCAAAACCATTCAGTGACTTTCTTCCTCACTTACAATAAAATCCAAAGTCCTTACCTCTTACTATGCCTTACGAAATTCTTCATGAATAAACCCTGGCTTCACCCTGTCGCGTCCAGCACGAAGTGGGTTGTCAGGAAGGAGAAGGGCGGCACAGGGTTAAGAAAAGACAGTAGCCACTAATAGACTATAAGCACGGGCCAAGGGGAACAGTCTCAGGGACTGAACCCCGAATCGAGCCAACGTGTACATTTTATTGGTAAACTTCTAAAGAAATAATGATTGTTAATCTCAAGATCTGTGTATTACGTAGCCTGCTGGCTGTCTCTCTGAAAGTTCCCATTGTGTTCCAGCCTGGACTTTGCCTTCACACACTCACATCTCCAAGGAATCCATTGAAGGGGAGGGACCAATATAATTCCATCGGGTCTCAGTTTGCTGAGACTTCCCCTCAAAGAAGCTTTTCCAATATCTCTTCATCAGGCCTCAGTTTGCTAAGGCACTCCCTTGTAAAATCCTGGGAAGAGCGCAAGGGAACAAAAGACTTCGCAGCTGTAAGGCAACAACTCCCCCTTTTTGTTTTTGTAAAAGGAGAAATACAGACTTGGCAGTTTCCTCATTTACTGCCTCTCAGAGGGCTTGTTGTCCACACTTGAGGACTAAACAAAATAGAATAAAAATAATTAACAGAAGTGCAATTGTACCCGCAAATCCTCTACCTAGGGTTTTTACCCAAGTGAGTGGATTTAAATGAGATAGTTCTTCCGCAGCCCTGGAAAGTGACTCCTCTCCTGGGAGGAGTGAGAGCGAGGCATGAGACATTTGATCTATTTTTTGTTGTAGCTGTAAACTTTCTACAGTAAGGTTGGGAGCATGTCCCCGGAGGTGAGCTCGTACTTCTGACCATGGGGTCCGAGTTTTGTTGTAAGAGAAAGGAGTCACACAGTAAGTGGAAACATTCCAATCACATTTTAAAGTAATCATGGTACAGAGACTTTCTAATTGATCTCCAATAGAGACTACAGTTGTCTCTAAATCATCTAATTTAATACTAATTTTTTGATCAATTCTAATCTGTTGATTCCAAGCCTTACTAGCATTCTTATGCCATTCTTGTACGAATTAGGTTGTTTGTACAGTCTGATGTAGTGCTACTCCAGAGACTGTAGCCACTGTGGCTATTGCTATAATTTCCATAATTGTTGCAATCAAAATTTCAATAAATCTTTTAGTTTTATGTAAAATCTTATGACGAAGTTGTAAAACAGCATGAACAGTTGGGGAGACCTTCCACACCCTAGGAGTTTGGACTGGTATCCATTAACCCCGTCTCCTTTTTTAGATCATAATTTGGTTTTGGGAAGGATTAAAATTGAGGAATTAAGGCATGTAAATGAACGACATTGAGGGCATTCAACTACATTTAAGGTTGGATTAATTGTAATCTTTCCTAATAAAAAGACAAAAGGAGTTTTAAGACAAACTCGTAAATCAAACATTTGTGTTTTTTCAAATCTAAAAGTATATTTCTTGTTGTCATCTTTAGTATAATTTCCTTTTTAAATCTTATTTTGTCCTAGGCTTAAAGCCACTTTCCATAAAGTTTTTTGTAATGGGCCCTGGATGGGTTTGATCATTCAGGGCAAGGACCTTATCCTTCCAAAAGATAGAAATGTTATATGGTGATTTAATTATTTTTGGAAAGCTTTGACTGAGTAACTGTTCTCTTAGTGACGGAGGGTCAGAACATTTTAAGAGAGAACATACATGGTTTGCAATCCCATAAGGGTCCCAATCGACTACAGCGCCATGGGAATTATTAAATAACACTCAATCTAGGCTTCCCCTACATTCTCGCCAATGAATGTGGGAATGTGTATCAATCCAATTATTTTGAGGATGGATGAAGGTGCAGAGGAAAACTATGAGTGTTTAACTCTTGTGTCTAAAATCCTTTACTAGAGATCGTAAAGCATTTTTTATTTCCTTCTCCCATGGGAATTACCCAAGCCTGATCAGAGAGAAGAAGACATGGAGGGATGTGACCAATGCAAATGGGTGTATATAAATAGTCTAGAGCGGAATGGCCAGAAAGAGTAAAATTTTGGCCTTTTTTTTCAGGAAATTGCGGACATCTTTGATCCTCTGGTCCAGGAAACCAAGAACTATCATTAATATAAATAAGAGGAGGAACACCATTTCAAGTTACAGGTGTCAATAATGGGGGTTTGGGTAAATAAGCCCAATAAATAAAATTCTCGGCTGTAACGCCAAGTGGGAGGCAACTTACTACAGAGATGACTGCCAACCTGGACAAAAACATATTGACGTCAGTTTGGGGAACTCTCCTTTCAATCAACCTGTTTTTAGCTATTTGACCCTACTATTTCAGTTGCCCCCAAGTGGGAGGTTGAGCACTGGTTGTGTTGTCATCCGTCGAATCATGGTTTGAACGGGGCGGGGGGGGGGGGTGGTGGTGAGGGCTCTGGATGAGTGATTTGGTGAGCAGGTTGGAGGGAGAGGTTGGACATCTCGATTGTTGAAGGCTCCACCGTCTCCATGTACCCTGTGAAGGGTTTTAGCCAAGTGTGGTTTCTTTTTTGCTGGCTTCTGCTTATGGTATGGTTTAACATACCGTCCAGGAATCCGCAAAGGTTTTTCTCAGGACCTGGAGAAATACAAGCAAAGCCTCGTCCTGTGTCAATAAAGTTCCTAGATGCCGTTGATTAGTTTGAATGTCCTTCCACCAGATACGCACATTTTCTAAAGGTTTTGGACTCTGGAGACTATTAAAATGTCTCTGAGCTGTAGTGCGTCCAAGTTGAGCCTTGGCATCGGAGCCAGACAAATTTAAAAAATGTAAAGTAAACATAGCTCTTGCTAATTGTATCTATGGGGGGTCACTTTCTCTCCCCCTTTTTGTTTTTGTAATTGTTTTTTTAACGTGGCATTAGCACATTTAACAATGGCTTGACCTTGTGGGTTGTAAGGAATACCAGTGGTCTGAGTAATGTGTCATTTAGTACAGAATTTTGTAAACTTGGTACTGATATATGTAGGGCCATTGTCTGTTTTGATTGTTAGAGGAATCCCCATAATTGAAAAACAGACAAACAAATGGCGTGTAGTATGGGCAGCAGTTTCACCGCTTTGAGCTGTAGCTACAAGGAAGCCAGAAGCTATATCGATGGTGACATGTACAAAAGATAAACGTCCAAAACAGGGAATATGACTTACATCTATCTGTCAAAGGGCATTAGGTACAAGACCTCTATGATTTACTCCTTTAGGGCATTCCTGTGGAGCATTAAGAATCTGACAAGTTGGACATGTTTGAGCAATCTGTGGAGCTTGTTTATAGTGATAGGAAACCAAGAGTAAAGACCACCAGCATTGGTATCGGTTAAGGAATGAAAATGTATTGTCTCAGTAACGTGGTTGTGTTTTACTAATGAGCCTGTAACAGCATTACCTTGAGTCATAGGCCCAGGTAATGTAGTGTGAACTCAGATGTGAGTGATAAAGGGTGTTGACGATTTTTCACAAATTGTTGGAGCGGGGTAAACGAAATTAGAAAAGATTGATTGGAATTAGAAAGCAATGTTGTCTCAATACTTTGGACTGTATGAACAACATAAGCAGAGTCAGAGACAATATTTAAGGGATCTAAGAAAGTTTGTAAAGCTATTAAAACTGCTACCTACTCAGCCTTTTGTGCTGAGGTACTGTGTGTGTGAATAAGTTGATGGCCTTTTTCTGTTGACAATTACCGCTTGACCATTATTAGATCCATCTGTGAAAACTGTAAAGCCTTGAGGAATAGGAGTCTCTCTGAGTTTTTTTAGGTAAAATCTAACTAGTTTTTAGGAGAAACTTAAATAACTTATTTTTTGGATAATGATTGTCAATTATTCCAAAAAAGTCACAAATAGCAATTTGTCAAGATTCAGGATGAATGTTTAAATATAATATTTGTTGTTTTTTGAAGGGAACCACTATTTTATGGATTTTTGTCCATTTAAATGAAGTATCTTAGTGTGAGCTCGTGATATGAGTTTTGAGATTAACTTTACATGGCTTGGAAGTGACTTAACAAAGTTGTTAGACAGAAAAAGCCATTTTACCAAGTCATTTTGTTGAACTATTACCGCTGTAGGTGAATGTGGAGTAGGGACAATTAACATTTGTAAAGGTATAGAAGGATCAATGCACTGAACTTGAGCGCCTTGAATTTTTTTCCCACCAATTCTAACTCTTTGTTGGCCTGACGAGTTAGGGTACGGGGACTATCCAGTTGAGAGGGGCCCCCACAAAAGACCAAATAAATTATGGAGAGCATAGGTGGGTATACCTAGAGTGAGACGTATCCAATTAGTATCTCCTAACAATTTTTGTAAATCATTTTTAAAGTGGAAATTTGATCTCTTTTAATTTGAACTTTTTGGGGTTTGATAGACTGGTGGTCCACTATTGTTCCTAAATATTGGACCAGTGTTGTAGTTTTAATTTTATTAGGAGCAATGTAGAGTCTAGCCAAATCAAGTTGTTTTTTAAGTAAAGTATGTTGTTAAAAGCTCTACAGAAGATGTAGCACACAGAATATCATCCATATAATGAATAATATAACACTCTTGGAAATTAACTCTTACAGGTTGTAATGTTTTGGCAACAAAAAGCTGACAAATTGTAGGGCTGTTAAGCATTCCTTGTGGGAGGATTTTTCATTGAAATCTCTCTACAGGGTTCTTATTATTAATTGAAGGAACAGAAAAAGCAAATTGAGGACAATCTTGAGGATGTAAAGGTATTATATAGAAACAATCTTGTAAATCAATAACTAACAAAGGCCAATTTTTTGGAATCATAGAAGGTTGTGGGAACCCTGGCTGTAAAGCACCAGTAGGCTTAATAGCTCGTAGATCTGTGAACATTTTTTAGATTTTTTTTTTTAATAACAAATACAGGAGAATTCCAAGGACTAGTAGAAGGTTTTATATGATCTTGTTTTAACTGAATCTGTACTAGTTTTGTTAATGTCTCTAATTTTTCCTTAGAGAGGGGCCACTGTTCTATCCATAGAGGCTTATTGTTTATCCATGTAAGGGCTATTGGAATGGGTAGCTGTTCAATCGTGGTCCCTACATAAAAGGCTTTTGTGTTTTTGTCAAATATCCCAATCCTGTTTGTCTTTGTCGGGACAGGGGCTGAACTGGTTGAGTAATTTCCTGATTAAATTTTTCTAAATCTTTTTTTGGTTGATATCCCAATTTGACTCATAATTTGTTCAATCTGAGGACTATAGTGTCCGGGTGGTATCCAAATTTTTGTCTTTCACTGTGTAAATAAATCTCGATCCCACAAATTAACTGGAATGTTGTAATATAGGGCTGTAAAAATCCTTTTTGTCCC
The DNA here is from genome assembly GCF_964194185.1 of Rhinolophus hipposideros. NCBI lineage: Eukaryota > Metazoa > Chordata > Mammalia > Chiroptera > Rhinolophidae > Rhinolophus > Rhinolophus hipposideros. Next base: position 87,265,020 of record NC_138047.1, on the reverse strand, counting down.
TCTGGCCCAATGTAAAGAAGAATGTAGACACTTTGGCATAAACCTGAAGCTCGGCCCACCCCTACAATGTTAATATTTTGCTCTTGTACTTTTCAATTTTTTGGCCATTCTTGAGAACTTATTATTGAAATGTCTGTCCCAGTATCAAGGAGTCATATATATATATATATATATATATATATATATATATATATATATATATATATATATATATATAGTAATTTAATTTGACACACTGGGAGGATTTTTGATATCTTTTCTGCTAGAAAACTTCCTGCCTGTCCTGTGTTTCCAAAACTTCTAGTTTCTTTTTTTTTTTTTTTTGAATTTTCTTTTTTTCGGGAGAATATATGGGAGTAAAAGTAATTGTGCAATTTGTTCCCCCTTTTTAGTGGCCCAGGAAACAGATGAGGACATTATAATTTGAATTTCTCCTTTATAATCACAGGCAATGATACCAGTGTGAACTATAACTCCTTTGGATGTTAAACTAGAGCGACCAAGGAGAAGTCCAACAGTACCTGGGGGAATCGGCCCAAAAAGTCCAGAGGGCACATATAAAGGAGATCCTCTAGGAAGTAATAAAATATTTTGTGTTCTATAGAGATCTACAGCGGCACTCCCTTTTGTAGCAGGACTTAATTGTTGAACTGAAAGTCGGGGGGAGGTACTGAAAGTCTGATAATTTTGAGGAGCAGCCTGAGTCACATATGCCCCAGTTTTTGTCATTGGGACATGGGGCTGGCCCCACCTCTCGTTTTTCTGAGTAGGGGTTCTATCTTTATGAAAAACTGATGTACTGATCGGAATACATTAGCCCAATGCTTTTTTTTTTTTTTTTTTTTGGCACTTAGGGCATAATCCAGGTGATTTAGGTTCAGCAATAGTAGTGACATTAGGCAAGCGGGAACTGGTTTTATTCATTTTTTTTCTGCATTCTTTTTTGGTATGGCCTGGCTTTTCAGAATTATAGCAAGTACCAGTAAATTTATTTTGACCTATTTTGAATCCAGTCATGGCTCGGGCTAACACAGTAGCTTTACACTGTTCAGTTTCTACACCTTGACACAAACAGATGTATCCCATAGAGTCAGTTTTATCTTTTATATTGTCTATTGCCTTTTGAGAAGCTTGGTTAGTATTATCAAGTTTTTGTAAAGTTATCTCAGCTGCCTGTAAATTGGTCAACTGTTTGTTGATAGCATCCTGTAACCTGGCAATAAACTCAGAGTATGGTTCTCAAGGACATTGTAAAACTTTTTGAAATGATATCGGGGCTTTACTCTCTACTTTTATTTTTTCCCATGTCATTAAGCAAATTTTTTGTAATTAGTCAATAGCCTGTTCAGTCATCCCTAATTGATTCTGGATAGTTTCCCAATGGCCACTCCCTAGTAATTGATCTTTGACAATATTTATATTGTGAGCCTGATTATGTCTAGCTTGGGCTTCAGCACCATCAATCCACCAAGTTTTAAATTGTAAAAACTGGAATGAGGAAAGACAAGTTTTGGCCAGGGTGTTCCAATCTGTAGGAATTAATTGACTGCCATCTGCTGTACTCCTTATAAGACTCATAGTGTAAGGAGAAGTCAGGATGTATTGAGTCACAGCCTGTTTGAGCTCTTTTAGAAGTTTAAATGAAAATGGCTCATGTAAAAATCCTTGAACAATTGGGGTGATTTGGATCATTGTCAGGTGTGACTCATTCACGAATGACAACAGGAAAAGCAAATATCTCTAAATTTCCTTCCAATCTAGCCTGTATGATACCTTTTTCTATTGCAGATAGAGGCACGTGAGAGCCTCCTGAAGGAGGGGCAAGTGCATGCGCAGCGGAGAAAAATGGATTACTTTTCGCCAGTGGCAAGGGTGAATCTAATTTATGTGTTGTAAAAGCAGGTGGCATTTGTAAGTCAAAAGGAGCTGAGGGAGGAAGACAGTCCTCTGGTGGTGGATATAATGACTTGGGAATTTCTGTGGGAAATTTTAGAGATCCTGTTTTCTTTTTCTCAGTTTTTGTATCTTCCCCCACCTCCTTATCTTCCTTGTCAGTTTGTAAAGGTTCTAAAACTCACCGGATTAATTTCCACGTATCCCATATGGTTACTGGGAAAGAAATTCCTTTATGATATAATCCACGGAGTTCTGTACCAACCTTTTTTCATGTTTTTAAATCTAACGTCCCTAAGTCTGGGAACCAAGGGAAGTAAGTTTCAATTACTTTGAGAAGCTCCTTGTGAAGACAGCCCCAGAAGCAACTTTCCAGGCTCTTGGCCTCACCTAGAAAGGTGCTGGCTCAGGAAGTAAATGTCTATCAACTGTGATTGAATGGCCATCAGCTTTGGCTAGTTGGCAGTCAGCTGTAACCAGTGAGCCATTGGCCACTAGTATAACTGCTGTGGCTATGCTAGCAGAAAATGGGGGCTATCAAGAAGATGATGGCTGAGCTAGCAAGAGCGGATTGCAGTTAGGACAGTGGGTTGCAGATAGTGTGGATCCAGCCTCCAGTGAGACTATAGTGCTGCCAGCGAGAATATAGCAGTATGACTCCCCCATCTATGGCTCTGTGGGGACAAAGCCCCAAAAAACAGTTTCCAGGCTCTCGGCCTCACAATAGAAAGGTGCTGGCTCGGGTAGTAAATGGCCATCAACTGTGATCAGATGGCCAGCAGCTGTGGCTAGTTGGCCGTCAGCTGTAACCCGTAGGCTATTGGCCACTAATATAACGGCTGTGGCTACGCTAGCAGGAAGAAAATGGGGGCTAGCAAGAAGATGGTGGCTGGCAAGCGCGGACTGCTGTTAGGCAGATTATGTAGATCCTGCTTCCTGTGTCTCCAGCCCAGCCGCCAGCGAGAATATATTGGTTTGACTCCCCTACCTATGGCTCCATGGGTGTTCCTTTTTGGCCTTACCGTGTCCTGCGTTCTTGGGCGGGGAGTGGGAGCTGAGACCCTGCGCGACAAATGGCGCAGCGAGCAGGGTCCCCTGCACGACAGGCTCTGTGGGTGTTCCTTTTTGGCCTCACCATATCCTGCATCCTTATGTGGGGAGCAGGAGCTGAGACCCTGCATGACTCCCCGCACGACACTCCTTAAATTTTTGATCTGACACTTGAGCTCCTCTAGCTCTAAGAAGGTGTTTAAGCAAACAAATATAAAACCTATATTCGCTATTAACAATCCCCATTATGTATAGAGAAACAGAAAGAAAGAAGGACTTTCACTCCGATTGGCTTCAGATGCCTGTCTGGCCATGTCCCTCATGGGACTTTAAAATATGGTCTTAGTGAAGGTGTACCTGTATAAACCCCAGGCCTGGTCAGCACCTTTGGGCACTGAGTCACCATTATGTTTTATGACCTAGATCATGGAACCACAGTTTCGGGCCCAGTCAGACTCCATAGTTGAGAGTGTGGAGCCAATAACATACACTCACACATTTACTCCCTTGTACACAGAAAGAGAAAAATCCCTGTTCACCTGGTTATATTCTCCGAGAGTTACCCTACTTTTTTTCAGTAGTTGTCGCGACCTATCCCAGGTCCCCATGCCCTGAAACCTCCTTGAATTTTGACTTGAAATCGACCTCTCTTTTCGAGCCCCACAAGTGAGTTGCAAAATCAGGAGCCCCAGTCGTGGGGCCCCATGTTGGGTGCCAGATGTCGCATCCCGCATGAAGTGGGTTGTGGGGGAGGAGAAGGGCGGCACAGGGTTAAGAAAAGAAGTAACCACTAATAGAGTATAAGCATGGGCCATGGGGAACAGTCTCAGGGACTGAACCCCAAATCGAGTCAACATGTAGTTTTTATTGGTAAACTTCTAAAGAGGTCATGATTGTTAATCTCAAAATTGGTGTGTTATGTAGCCTGCTGGCTGTCTCTCTGAAAGTTCCCATTGTGTTCCAGCCTGAACTTTGCCTTTACACACACACACACACACATCTCCAAGGAATCCACTGAAGGCGAGGGACCGATATAATTCCATCGGGTCTCAATTTGCTGAGACTTCCCCTCAAAGGAGCTTTTCCGATATCTCTCCATTCGGCCTCAGTTTGCTGAGGCACTCCCTTCTGAAAACTTGGGAAGAGCATAGGGGAACAAACGGCTTGGCAGCTGTAAGGCAACATCACCCCACCACCAATATCCCTCTACCATTTCCCACCATGGTACCCCTCTAGCCGCAATGATCTCCTCGTTTTTCTTTTGGCTGATGAGGTACACTCCTGACTCAGATCCTTGGCATATTTATCTCTGTCTGGAAAGTTCTTACCTCAGATAATCCTATGACTTACTCCCTCATGCATACAGGTCCCCGATCAAGCTCTACCTCAGCAAACAGGCATGTTCTTACCACTATCAAAATCACATCCCACCCAATCAACAATATCCTTGTATTAGTTTTCTTTTAAATTGTTTATCATGCTTATCAGCACCAGTCACATTTTAGGTATTTATGTGTCTGTTTGTATATTTGCTTGTTTCTTTGCTTTTTACTAAAATAAAAACATATGACTGAAGAGATTTATTTTTTCATTGAATTTCCAAGATCTAGAAAAGTACCTAGTACGTGGTATGCCTTCTAATAAATAAATAAAAACGTATGAGTGAAGTTATAGCATTGGTTTGTTGAAAAGATAAAATGAGGACATATATAAGATATGTTAATCAGTTGGGTGTATGTGATGCCAATTATAGATTTATGGAAGACGATGGCAGGAACAGGACTGAGGGAGAACTTACTGACTCACACCATGTCCAAAAGTGTATTTTTTAAGTGATAAATTACAGTAATAATAATTTTAAAAATTGAGATGTAAATTCAGAAAACAAATGTAAAGTATTAGATAGGACACTGATCTTGGAACCCAAATACCTATGTTTAGACTTTCACTAATACTCTTGGACATTCTCTAATCATTTTCCTCTCGTTTTCCTGGTTCCATCCTTTGGCTTTTACTCATGCTGTCCTTTCCTGCTCAAACTCATCAGATAATGATTAGTTTGATCATTCCCCAGCTTTTATCTTATTCCCTTTATTGAGAAACTGTCTTTCCAGTTGAAACCCTTTGCTTCCTCCATAAGCAAACTCCCAGGACATGGTATACCCATCCTCATAAAATGCCTCCATTGTAATCTTTGTAAACACAGCAGTGCTCTCTTATTCTTTATTAAATGAGAACAGCTATTGACTAAGTTACTTTATGGATCCATAATGGTATTTAAACTAAAAAAGAACAATATTGTAATTTAAGATGAACTGGTACACAGAAATACAGTCAGTGGAATTAATTTAGACCATCAATCACAACTGTTGATGTTGCCAACAAGGGCTCAAATTAAGTGCCAACACTGATTGTGGTTCTTTTTCTGACAATTGTTTTATGGATATTAAATGGAATGCATAACATAATAGCATGGAGCCCAAAGGAATCCCGCTGCTTCTCTCTTTCAAACACAACTTACCATCATTTACTGTAAGTCTCTGCATCTACTCATTTTATTTTCTAGCTTGTTATAGCATTGATTCAAAATCCTTGATATTTTTCTTAGTTGCATCTTATATAGCCATTTATCAAATGTCTTGCTGAGATCAAAGTAAAGGACTCCCAGTGCCTCTGCCTCATTTACTTCCTTACTGCAAACACTTGATCAGATCTCTCAGGCCCTATCCTATTTTTTTTTTTTATACAATGTTGGCAAACTGTACACTTGATGCTCTTCTCATGAAAACTTGCATGCTTGTTTATTGTAATGGAAAAAGGTACTAGTTACAAAATATTAGTTTCCAGGAGATTTCTGTTTCTTTTTTGTTTCACAGTCAATTTAACACAAATCTTTATTTATTTATTTTTTCTTTCTATTCCAGTTCTCAGAAAAATGACTGAGATATTATGCTTCAGAATTCTGTACTTCTTTTGTCTCTTTTCCCTTCATAACCCTTCAAGGACTGCTGACCACTCTCTCTTTTTGAAACGTTATTTGTTTTTCACCCGATTTTTAACTGATCCTTCTCCTATTTATTTCTCTGACCATTTGCTCCTTTTCTCTAATCTCTTCCTCCAACAGTTATTTGAACATTGGTCTTCATCAGGGTTTCCACACTTAATCCACTTTTGTTCTTCTACTATGTATTTTCACTGAATGACTCATTTATTCTGGTCTAAACCTTGTTCTTTCACTTGAAACCCTGTCGTCCATATCAGCTGAACATCATTAACTTGTCTCTCCATAGGAATGTGAAATTTAACATTTCTATAACTAGCCTAACTTTTCACTCCATAATAACCTTGATCTCTTTTTTCATTCCCTCTTCATTTAATGTTGTTGCCCAACCCCTAAATTGAATGTCATATTAAGCCTCTCTTCCCTGCTTTCCAAATGCAGTTAATCACATCTTACTGATTTTGGTCTTGTAAAAGTTTGTAAATTTTGTGTCTTTTTTTTTTTGAGGTCCTCATGTTATTATGTCAGAATTATGACAAGAACTCCCTCTGTATCTATGCTATGTTGGCCCTCCTGAAAGCCATGTGTACACTACAGCTAGACAAACCCATTTCACATTAACTGTTCTAATCTTTCAATTTTAATTGTTCGCCATCATGCTTAGCGAACTTTAAGCTTCTTAGCTTTGAGAATAAATTCATACACACTGTGACCTAAAGTATACAAATTCATTCTCTACTTCTATCTGAAAATCTAATTTCTGAAAATATTAATTAGTTACAGTTTCTTTACAAATTTACCAATGCTAATCCTTTTGTCTAAAAACCATTTTCTTCTTAACCTGAACTATGCTTTACTGAATTTCAAAAAGTCATGTTGATCTTCCTCTTTAGCACGGGCAGTATGTCACCTATTGTGCACTGTCACGGCATTCAATGTGCAAAACTTCACTTTATGTTGAAATTAACTATTTCAATAAAGTTCCTCCTACTAGCTTATGCATTAAATAAGAATTCAATGCCTTTTTTCATTTTTTGTAACTAGTATTGGTACATTGACTCACATGTAGAATTTGCCTGAAAAAATATCCTTTCTAGGAAATTTCAGTTTTTCACTTTCCTTGAACTTTGAAACATTTCATACTCTTGATGTTGCTCTCTTAAAAAAAACAAAAACAAAACAAAAAAACAACAAAAAAAATCCATTTCCTGGTTTTACTCAGTAATTGTGCAACCTATTAATAGTTTTTCACACTTCGCTTCCCCCTACTCATGCTTTAAGTGTTTGATAGAAATTTAGGGAATCTATCCTTTCTCTATTCTCAACTCATTACCTTCTTTGTAGTTGACTATATTTAATTCTATGCTTTCATTTGGTCATTATGTTGACAACTTACATACTAATAACCTTGGTTCCAGACTTGCATATCCCATTGCCAAATAACATTTTCATTTTATATAATTATCATGTCAAATTCAGTACATGCACATTTGAATTTATCATATTCTCTTCAAAATGCAATTTCTTTCTAGTGGTCAATATTTCAGTTCTCCCCCATCCAAATGCTAAAGCCAGAAACCTGGAATAACCAACACCCCCTTTTTGTCAACACTCATCGTCCAAAAAATAAATTACAAAAGTTTACTGATTCTTTTTCTTAAACACATCTTAAAAGCTAACCGTTTTTCTTTATTTCACTAATACACTTAGACCAGGCCACCATCATATTTGGGGTACCAATGTGGAAGACTCATAATTAGTGAGTACATGTTTATAATGCTTCCTAAGCTTAGTCCATTCAGACTATAGTCAGATAATTGTGTTTTTGTTTTTTTTTTTAATATGTAAGAATAACATCCTCTCAAAGATATCCACATCTAAATCTCGGAACCTGGATACATATAACTTTCATGGCAAAGGAGAATTAAATTTGCAGATGGAATTAAGGCTGCTAATCAGCTAACCTTAAAAGAGATTATTTTGGATTATACTGGTAAATTGAATACAATTACAAGGAGACTTAAAAGTGGAAAGAATAATCAGAAGGGAGAACCAGAGAGATGACAACATGAGAAAGACTTAGGACTGATGCTGCTGGTTTTGAAGGTGGAGGAAAGGAGCCAGGAGCCAAGGAAAGCAGGCAGCCTTGAGATACTAAAAAACACAAGGTAATGGATTCTATCCTAACTTTTCAGAAAGGAATGCAATTCTAATAATACCTTGATTTTAGCCCAGTGATATCTACGTCAGGCTATAGATCTATAAAATAATTTGGTGTTGTTTTGGGACAGCCAGTTAGCTCAATTGGTTAGAACGCGGTGCTCTTAACAACAAGATCGCTGGTTTGATCCCCACATGGGCCACTGTGAGCTGTGTCCTCCACAACTAGATTAAAACAACTATTTGACTTGGAGGTTATGGGGACTGGTAAAACACACTTAAAAAATAAATAAATAAAAGTTAAAAAAAATTTGTGTTGTTTTAAGCCACAAGTATAGTTATATTAATTTAGATAGATCACTTTAAGATTACTAAATTTGTACTAATTTGTAATAGCAGTGATTTAAAATGAATATGCTACCTAGGAGCCAAGTGGAGTCTCTATCATGCCTTTCCTTACTCACGTTTTATTGTCTATAAATCCATATTTTTCATCCTTCTCATTGCTGATTATCGTTTGCTGAACAAAATCCTCTCTGATCCAAATCTTTATCCTGTAGTCTCCCAATTTCCTAATGGAAGATATCTAACACTTTAGCTAACTACTAGCATTTATTAAAATCTAAATTAAATGATTTATTATGTAATTACATATTGAATCTCTGCCTCCTTATGAGACTGTGAGTCCAGGAGAGCTAATACCACTCTGCATTCCACTGTTTTCTCTCCAGAGCCAGTACAGTACCTTGCACTTCAGGGAGATTGAGGTGAGTGAGTGATTCAATGAATGCATTTATTGACTGTCCCTGTGTAATATTATTGTAAAAGATTTGATATGCATTGTTTTCTTGACTTCTCACAACATCTCAATAGCATAATTATTATTACATCTATTTTACAGGCAAGAAAATTGGAGGCTGGAGTGGCTAGAACTTTCTCTATAGGAAATACGGTTAGTAACGACATAGCCACAAGACAAAGGCAAATCTTTGAGTATTCATCAATTATGTTCTTTTAACTACACACCATGGTCTTGTGAGAGATCAGACTATGGTCATTAGCAAAAATTAGGTCAACTGTCTTGCTTGGGTCCTGCAAATAGTAACTGAAGGCATCAAGAAATAGTAAAAGAGCCTGAAATAAAAGGCTTTTTGTCTATCATTGTATATCCAGCGCATTGTATAGTACAGAGCATAAGTAATCTCTTAATAAATATAATTTGAATTTAAAAAATCAATGAATAAAATAATGGATGAATGAGTAAACAAATATTCTAGGTGTCTACCTGATTTTAATTAGGGTAAAATGAATGCCAGGGTAGAAAAATCTTGGAATCAATGAACATTTTAGCAGATACATTTTTCAGTTATAGTTGTTTTCTGAAGCTGGTTCTGATACCTTCTCTCTTTCTCCCTAGTACCTTTAAGTAGTTGGGGTAGGGAAAAAAAAAAAAAGGGGATACTACATTTCTATTTTATCCCAAACAGCAAGAGAAATAATCTTACAGTGAGTAGAATCTATCTAAATTAACAGGACTCTACTTATGTTACATTTTATGGGGAAAAAAAGAGAAATGGAACAAAAAAATGTACTTAGCATTTGTAGTAATAGTGTCAAAAAGAATAACAAATGGAAAAATAGAATTAGAATGGAAAACAACAATGTATACTATCAGTTTGAAACAAATTAACATTAGATTGTGAGATTCATTTTCCTTAAGATTCTCAGGAAATATAATGTACAGTATCAGCATTATGCCTTATCATTTGAATTTTTATGTTCATAGCAGCATGACAAAGATCAGCTTGATTTCTGATTTAGCTGAATCCCTCTGTGATGTCCTTATTAGCTTAAAGCCATTCAAAAGCTATAACTAGAGACAATACTGTCCTTCATTAAGATCTTTCAAAAGAGAAAGACAAGTACCATATGATCTCACTTATATGCGGAATCTAAAAAAGAAGAATAAGAGAATGAACTAATCAGAAACAGTTTTGGGGACAAAGAGGAAAAACTGAGGGTTGTTAGATGGGCGGGGGATGGGGATAAGGAGGAAGGTGAGGGGATTAGAAAACAGTTGGTAACCACAAGATGGCCTCAGGGTTTTTGAAAATTAATTTTGGGAACGTAATCAATAATGTTATAAAGATATTGTAGGGTATCTGATGGACACGTGTCCCATTTGGGAGACCACCTCAGGGATACTGTAGATGCCTGATCACTGCAGTGTACACCAGAAGCTAAACAATAATGAATGCCAACTATAATTTTATATAGATAATGTGATGGCTCGGTGCGATGTCGGAGGGATAGTGGATGGGGGGATGGGGGAGAGGGGTCCACAGTGTGAGGGATATAAATGATGAACGTCTAAGTATTACCTTGTCTTGTGCACCTGAAACTAATAAAATAAATAAATAAATAAATAAATAAATAAATAAATAAATAAATAAATAAGTAAGTAAATAAATAAATAAATAAAGCTTAAACAAATGGCTATTCAAGAGATTAATATAATTCAATAATAATGAAAAGCAAACCAGAATCTCAAATAAGTTAAAGGAATCTTTAAATTTTAAGAGTCAGTGGTATAGTACCAAGAGTGAACCAGAATGAAAATTATGGACTTTGGGTGATTATGATGTGTCAATGAAGGTTCATCAATTATAATAAAGTATCACACTGGCAGGGGGTGTAGATAATGGGGAGGTTGTGCATGTGAGCTGCAGGGAGTTTATGGAAAATCTTTATACCTCCACCTCAATTTTGTTGTGAACCTGTAACTGCTCTAAAAAAATAAATACATAAATAAAATAAAAGCAATGCTGGAAGAATGAAAAAAAAAACAGTTAATGAAATGTAGCTGGTATGTTATTTATGATAATTTTCCCTTACTTCTTAAGAAGATATGTCAGACAGTCAATACAAAATAGAGGGTCAAAATATGGACTCATAAATAAGAGTTAAAAATAAATCCCACTTCCAAACCATACTATTATAGCTCAGTTTCCTCATCTGTTGAATGTGGATAAATGAAACAACTTGTCATACAGGATTGCTGGGGTAATGTATATGAAGTTCTGTGTAGAATGTCTGGTGTATTTTAGAAGTCAAATATACATGTATTTTACATGAACTGTCATTATTATATCATAATTTTAATCATACCGTGCTCATTACTAAATATAGAACATTTGAAAAATCTCATTTAAAAAAACACTTAATGGTTACTTACTAGTCAAATACTGAAACTTTTATCGTACAAGTTTAATATGTACTGTTCTGGACAAACACTACAACATTTCAATAGATTCTCAGTGACAGAATGGACACACATGTGACCTATTTCAAACATATATCATTGGTATCCCTTCAAATAGACATTTTATGCTTTCTTATTTGTGATGTGAAGGTTTACTTGCCCACACCCTGCTGAGTGACACTATGTCTTATCTTGTCTGTATGAGAATCTGGAGGTGACTCCTCCACTGATGATCAAAAAATAAACATTGAAAGGGATTTTGAGTACACACACACACACACACTCACTCACACACAAACCCACACACCCTGTCATTTTGATGTGTTAAAGAACTGTAGTGGGATGGTTCTTAGCTATTAAGAACTCTCCTTCTTTACTGTAAAAGTGCTTATAGAAAGTCTTTTTTGTTCCTTAATTTTGAGAGCTTCTTTATCTTCTCTAAATCATGTATTATTAAATAAGTAGAAGCTAAATGGTAAAGCCAATCCTCTTGGAGAGAATCTAGCACAAAGGGTTGATATTTCAATGATCCATTCAAATTTTAGGGCCAATCCATTCCATTTGTTTGTGATTTATTTATTGATTCACAAAGATTTACTGAGGACTTACTATGACAGGTACTGTTGTTAGTTGTATAAAACTACTAAACCAGACAGACAGTATCTCTGTGACTTGGCTCTTGACTTCTGATTACTGTAAAATCAAATGATATTGCTTCTTCTCAAACAACAAAGACAACTGTATCTGTAGTGTAGCTATTATAGTAAAATACATAATTCTTGTAACAATATTAATCATTTCTTAGTAGCTGTTCAATATTTTCTGCGTATATTTCAATATGTTCTTCAGACGTTTCCTAAAATATACAACAATTAAAAAAACCAAAGTATCCCAAATATGAACACAATTTGCCATTTGTCAGATTCTATTTGTCATCAACTGTTATCTCAATATAAAGTTTACTTTTCTTTGATGTTTATTGCAAAGTGCTTAATGTAATAAATAAAAATCTATTTTAGAAAAAAATTTAAATGTTAAAGATTTATTTCTGACCTATGAAGAAGCAGTATATTTAAAATTGGTTAGGACCACAAAACCTATTTCTAGTGCCTTTGTTTCCTTTCCATAAATCATTTTGCAGGACAGCGAGCCAACTTACTATTAGGTTCCACTGATCTTACATGACTGTAAAGAATTTTGTCAAAGGCTTTCCAGACATCTAAGTGTAACCTCCTCTTTAACTCCCTTCCCACATTTGTCTACCTGGAGTGAAGTTCCTGAAGGATTTCACAAAAGTAGTGAGTATTCCTTTTATTCCCTAAATACATGTTGTCTGTTCTTAATCAAGCTGAGCTTTTCAAAGTGGTCCCCATTTCATCTCTAAAAATAGTGTCTGAAAGTTTTCAACATAACAGAAGTTAAAGGAAACTCTAAAATATCTAAGTGTATTTCCAAGACTGGCTTCAGTTAGTATTTTGCTTTGGTCAGAACTTTAAAGGTTTTTTTTCTTAACAATAACAAAAAAAGTAAACTACTATAATGCCAAAAGCTACATGTATTTTTGGGGTTTTTTAATTTAAAACTCATATTTGTTGATACATTTTTTTAAATTTTTTTTTATTAACTGATCATCATGTTGTATTAGATTTTCATCGACATCAGGAAACAATGATCTTTCTTTTCTGTCTAAACGTTGGACCATTAGAGCAGTTCTGAACTCTGATAGCTATTATTAAAGGGAGAGGGAAGGAATGTCAATGTTTGCCAAAGATTTATCTTGAAACTATTAAAATGCTATTATTATTGCATAGCAATTCAGTGTAAATCTCTAGTCAATGTTGGATATACATCCACAGTAATCCTGTGTGATTTTGTTTTGAAATATCTGATAAAAATTGTATGGCTCTAATCACCTCTTCTCTCAGGAGAAATATGTAACTTTGGATGAACAACTCAAATTTTCTAAGCCTCAGTTTCCTCCCCTAAAACAGGTAGCCAAGAAACTTTGGAAAAAAAGTGCAGGATAGAGATAATAGAGTCATAATGAATATCTGCCTTGAAATCACTGTGTTTTCCCCTATTCCATGCATGATAATGTATTGGGAAATTCTTTGTAGACACACAGTTACACAAGTTTCTCCATTTTCAGCTACACAGGGATTAATCTGATCCCATTGCTACCCAAACTGCCTATACCTATTCTCCATTTTTTTTGGCAAAAACTAGCCTATAATTGTAACTGAATTGGTGCGTGACTTTATTTCTTTAAAGTAAAGCTCTGTGTTCCCCCAATTTCAAGGTGACTTTTTTGTGTATCAAATTTTCCATTAAGGGTGACCAAGAATCCTTTCTCCCCTAAATAGCTTCTGATTCATTCAGTTATCTTCCAATGAAAAGTTTGGTTGTTGACTAATAGGTACACAACTTGTGTACAATACTATGTACATAAACAGCCCTCTTTGATATGATAACTTGGGATATTTTCAGCCAGTAAAATACTAAAACAAATCTTCTAATCAAGAAATTGTTCTACTGACACAGCATAATGGTTCAAAAAGGGGATACAAGAAAATAATTTCCTGATATACAAACTATAGCTTTAATGAGGTTTAATTTAGGGTTTATGGACCCTAAGATTTTTCAGATAATCCACTCTTGCTAAAGCTGTATGTAAAGTCATAAGTATTATATGCTTCTTAGATTCTCTGGAAAAAATGATTCATGACTCAAATAAAATGTACCATGGATTTCACAATACACACATGCTAACACACTATTATTAAAATTTTTAATTTGTTCCTATTATTTTCTTTCGCCTATTATTAAAATGTTAATTGTCATCAACTATAACTAAAAAATAAATCAGAAAAATATTTAATTGCCTTTATTACCAATACCTGAGAGAAAAGTAAAGCAAATCTAATTCTACATGTTTCAGAAGTGAGACATACATTCCTGGCACTTCCCAAAGCAAACAAAAACGGGTGGGAAGGGCAGACTCTGAGTAAGATGTCTGATCTCTATAGCACCACCTTATGCTTCCAACTGTTTCTATTACCCATTATATTTTTAAACCTCTAGCATTGTTAGTGATGAATCACAATTTACCCAATAGTCTGACTGTCCCCATCCATATACAGGTATGGTGATTGCCCTATTGGCCATTATTTCCCTCATGTATTTCATCAAATTCTATTGTTGTCCTTCTTGTATTGACCTTTATCAAGCTCATATTAAGTCTGTGGTTGTCCGTCACATTTTCCCCAATTTTCAACTTTAAAATTTCTACCACACATTCAAATTTGTTGTAGTGTCCTACCTTTTGCCCAAGGATTGTAGGTCGTGCAGGAACAGAACAAGGTAGCTAGTTACCTAATCTTATTATCTCACATAGCAGCTGGTGAGGTTGTCTACTGAGCTATAGGGCTATGTAATTAATTTTTTTCTTATTTTCAACTGCTGATATTTCACTGGATGAGAGATATATACAGACACACTTTCCATATCAACAAATAGAGTGAAATGTACTTATCGTTGATTAGAATGCCAGCTATTATATTCAGTATAAGCAAGTCTGTAGAGAATGATATGGACAAAGTAGACTAAAAATGACAGTAGTATTCTACAGTTTATTAAAGCTGGAAAAGGGGATTTCATATGTATAGAGGGATAACATTAACTCTAATTTTGAGGGCAGAAAGTTCAATAAGTGAGACACACTCATTGGCTTACTAACTGCCTGTCCATTTTAGTATAGGTGCTGCAAGGAACTAGTGTTCTACATTTGAGGAAGCAGTTTAACTTTATTTTGTTATTATCAAATTATTTCATAAACATGTAATCAGATAACAGATTGCAACCTATCCGTTAATTGAAAACTGGGTGACTAGAAGTTCACTGTGGGCAGCATAGTCATTACTGGTAACTTAAATTGTGAGGATTTTTTACTTCATTTTGATTCTAAGTAACTGTAATTTTTACTCATTGGTTCTGGAATATAACATTTATGTCAACCTGCATGAATCTAAATAGCCTCAGTTCTTTCAGGTAATGATTAGTTGACATGATTTCCTAATAATTCTCATTTTCTTCATAGGTATTCCAGTTTGTACACTCTTTAAAATATAATGCCCAGAGATGAATATACTACATTATATATACCATATGTATGTAAAATGTATTATCATTGCAATGACTGGGGTTGACATTATTTTTGAAAGATTTCAAAGTTAATTAACTCTATAAATAACCTTAATACATAATTTATTTAGAACATTAGTTTTCTTCACATATCTAAATCCCAAAATTATTTTATTACTTTTAACTAATTTAGTGCTCATTTTGAACTGTAGTCAGTCTTGTTTCTTCATTTTGATTATTAAATTTTAATCTATGGTATTAACTAGTCATCAACCAGTAGCAAATAAGAATCTATTACAGAAAAAAAAATATGAGGCAATTAAAAAATAGCATATAACATTTACTATAGGTCAAGTTTTTATATGAATCACTTTAATTTTCACAACCTTATAAAGTAGTATTTACTATCATTCTTCCTATTAAAAAGATGAGAAAGCAACAGTAGAGTATTTAGGTAATTTGACCAAAGTTACAGTTAAATTACACCTCTCTCTCTACCTCATTGTCTTTAAACAAAACTCAGTTCTCATTCCACATACAATAATTTCACTTTTAATACAAGACTTAGTTTCTGAAGGAAAAAGACCAATATTGGATTCTCTTCAACAAACTTCCAGACATTTATCGATTGACCTAAATTCAAGATACATATATTTTTCAGGCAGGATATTAGAATGTTTTCCTTATCCACTTTGTCCTCATAAGGAATTCCTTGAATATAACTAGAATATAGGTCATATATAAACCCACTATCTCAGTCTGATTTGATCAAATTGCAGGTAAGCATTAAACCCAAGTTTGGTAAATCTATAAGCAGAGTGATTTAATAGCATGTGAGCCCTCTGTTATGAATACTCTTCCCATGAGTACCATGCAGATATTTTGATGTAAGTAAATATTCTAAATTAAAAATTATTATATACGGGGCCAGCCCGGTGGCTCAAGCGGTTAGAGCTCTATGCTCCTAACTCCTAAGGCTGCAGGTTTGATTCCCACATGGGCCAGTGGGCTCTCAACCACAAGGTTGCCAGCCATTCCTCTACTCCTGCAAGTGGTGGGCTGTGCCCCCTGCAACTAAGAATAGCAACTGGACCTGGAGCTGAGCTGCGCCCTCCACAACTAAGATTGAAAAGACAACAACTTGACTTGGAAAAAAGTCCTGGAAATACACACTGTTCCCCAATAAAGTCCTGTTCCCCTTCCCCAATAAAATCTAAAAAAAAAAAAAAAGTATTATACAGGAGCTCAGGTAAGTGTAACAGAGACTAAAATAAAAATAAACACAGAGTGTTAATAGAGTTCAATGAAAATTTGAAACAACAGACAACAACTTGCAGCTGATGGACCCTGTAAGAAACACACTGTTTCCCAATGTTCCCCAATTAAAAATAAATAAATAAAAAAATAGAAACAACAAATTCAAATAGTAAAAACCGGTTTACAGTACGGATACACAGATTTTATATCTCTAATAGATCACTCAATTAAAAAAAAATAAGAACTTCTCATTTAAAGGACTTGAGTACCATAGCAACAGAAGTGACATGCCAAATATCAACAACTGGTAATGATGAAGATTTCCAGGTTCAGTTTGGAAATGTAATAAAGAGCTTAGACTACAGGATTCCTGTCCTTACAACAAGAAAAAACTGGACAACTGAAAACTTCAATTGGACCTCTCCAAGAAGTGAGGTCACAGGAAATACTATCACTACACAATACTGAGCCAGGCATATTCAGAGAGCTATAACATAGCACCCAAAATTTGCTTGCCTGGAACAGAAGCTGGTAGACACCATAAACTGGTAGATATTCTTAATTTTGATGAATTGCTGGGGGATGACTGAGGTCAAAAGTAACAGTGAAAAAGTCCTGGGGCTGCAGTATTGGTGCTTAGACACACTTTTTCAGATTTTTCTTCTAGGAACTCCACTGAGTTATGACAGAGAGAATCCCAGAAATCCTAGAAAGCTCAATACATGACTGAAGAGGGAGGGAAAAACGTAGCTATCATGAAACCTTTTCAGACTCTTCCCCCTGACAAAGACCTATCTCTAGGGAGGAAGGACATCACAGGCTAGGCAGTTATCCACACTGGAGGAAGGGAACTACACTCCAGTTGAGATTTTTTGTCTTACCTAATGAAAAATAAAAGATGTTGTCACCAGAGGCTAGGGCTTCAAGGAAATGGGTTATAACAGGTAAAGGATCAGAGGATTGGAGGAGCATAAGAATGTTCTTCTTCTAGACAAGGTACACCCTTGAGACCCAGTCCCACTGAAAATTACTTAGAATATTAGAGAACACTCCCTTCCCATACACTCTGCCTCTATCCTAACAAACCTCCAATAATAACAGTGGATTATAGCAGAAATAGTTGCACAACAGACTCTAGCCAAGGAACAATATAAAGAGAAGTCCAAAAGCAAGAAAGAAGTAAAATATTAAAATAATCAATCAATCAATCAATCAATCAAACAATCAATCAGCAGCCTCCTAGAGAATTTGAAGTATCTGGCAAATATAACCATATCTAATATTAAATATACCCAACCCCTTACCCGATTAACATACTCACACTAAAGGTATATTTACCTCAGTTCCTATTATCTAATGCAACATATCTTGCTTTAAACACTAAATTACAAGGCATGACAGAAGGCAAGAAAAAAACACAGTCTGAACAGTTGAAGCAGTCATCAAATCTACACCTGGATGATCCACATGTTGAAATTATCACTCAGAAAATTAAGCTATGATTAATATTTGAAAGACTCTAATAAACAGGGTAGGCAACATGCAACACCAGATGGTCAAGGGCAACAGAGAGATGGAAACTAAGAAAGAATCAAAACAAAATACCAGAAATCAAAAACAAGATAAGGGAAATGAAGAATGTCTTCAGTAGGCTCATTAGTAGACTGAATAGAGCTGAGGAATTAATTACCAAATTTGTAGATAGGTCACTAGAAACTTGCCTAACTGCAATGCAAACGAAAGTAATGATGATAAGGAAAACAACATAGTAGAACATCCAAGAACTACAGGATAATATCAAAAGATGTAACATGAATAACTGGAATGCCAAAAGAAAAAAAAAAAAAACAGTGGGGAGGGGGCAGAATAAATATTTGAACAAATGACAGAGAAGTTTCCAAAATTAATGAGAGAGGGCAAAACATAACTCTGAGAAGTTCAGGGAAACCCAGGCAGGGTAAATCACAAAAAGCAAAAACAAGCACCCCTCTCCCCTCAAAAAAAAAGAAAATACTGAAAACCACAAAAAACATCCAGACACTTCATCTCCAAACTGCCAAAAATTGAGTACAAAGAGAGAATCTTGAATGAATATGGCATGTTGAGATAAAGCGAAGGAGGAAAGAACACCTTTTCTACAGAGGAATGAGTATAAGAATTATAGGATACTTCTCATTAGCGGTCATGCAAGCAAGTAAAGATTGGGAGAAATCTTTAAAGTTCTGAAAGAAAAAAATATATACTCACCTAAAATTGTACATCCAATTAATTATCATTCAAAAGTAATGGGAAAGCTAATAAGTATAAGTTTCTATTTGGGGTACTAAAGTTTTTCTAACATTCGATACTGGTGATGGTTGCACAACTTTGTACCAAAATAATAACGAATTCTGCATGTTAAAAGAATGAATTTTATGTATATTACATCTCAATAAGGTTGTTTAAAAAGTGAAAGGGAAATAAAATAGTCCTTAAACAAATAAAAACTGATGGAATAAATTATCTGCTGATCTCCCCTGAAAGTTTAGAAGATCATAAGTCAGAGTCCAGAGTGCTAACCAGTACACCATGGAACCCTTTTTTAGAATATCGTAAGTCAGACGAAAAAGTGTTATAGGTGCTGAACTCAGGTCTATATAAGAAAATAAGAATTTCAGAAAATGAACAGAAAAGGAAATGTAAATTACATAATATTTTCATAATTGATCTAAATATAACAATATATTTAAAGCAATCATAATAACAATGCAATGTATGTTTATAGCATACAGATATGTGAAATGAATGACAGCAGTATTAAATAGATGAGAGGGAGTAATTGAGAATGCTGTATGATGAGATGTCTGAACTACATGTAAAGAAACATAGTGTCGTTAAAGATTGATTTCAATTATTTTGAAATTTATATTGCAAACCCCAGAGCAACCACTACTATTAGTTTAAATAGGTAAAAATGATATATCAAGAAAGATGATGAAATAGAATCATGTAAGATGCTCAATTAAAACCAGACAAGGCAGAAAAGTGTAAAACAAAGAAAAGATGTAACACACAGAAAACAATCACAAAGATAGTAAATTTCAAAATAATATCCATGATCACTTGTCACGTCCTGCATGACAAAAGTGGGAAGCGAGGAGAGCGGTGCAGGGTTAAGAAATACAACAGCTAAGAATAAAGTGCAAGCGGGGCCAAGGGACTGGAGCCTCCAAGGACTGAGCCTCCAATCAGGCCAATGCATAGCTTTTATTGATTAACAGATGAGGAAGTAAAGCTTGTTAATCTCAAGATCTGTGAATCTCATACATTATAATAGGAAACTGATTCAAGCCAATCACCCTT
Source organism: Rhinolophus hipposideros (assembly GCF_964194185.1). NCBI lineage: Eukaryota > Metazoa > Chordata > Mammalia > Chiroptera > Rhinolophidae > Rhinolophus > Rhinolophus hipposideros. Next base: position 87,244,915 of record NC_138047.1, on the reverse strand, counting down.
GCCTGCAAACCGTAAGTCTCAGGATGTTTGTACCTTAGGATATATTTGTTTTGTCTTTCCTATAGTTACTCTGCTCCTCTTCAAATATTCCCATTGGTTAGTTTCCATAAGTGCAATCATTTTTTTTAATTAACCCATTTGTTTTAATCAGTAAATGTTTTCCTTTCAAAGATACAGTAAATATTATCTTCGCTATGTTATCATGTATTTTTTAAAATAATGTTTCAAGCTTTGTCAGAATTTCCAATCTGCAATTGCAGCTTTAGAAAAATAAATTGCCTGAGTGGTGAACACACAATGGGATTTATAGATGATGTAATACAGAATTGTACACCTGAAATTATGTAATTTCATTAACAATTGTCACCCCAATAAATAAATTAAAAAAAACACAATTAAGTCGTGGGGATGCAATGTACAGCATAGGGAATATAATCAGTAACATTGTGATAATATGGTATGGTGTCAGATGGTTGCTGGACTTATCATGGTGATTACTTCTTTAGGTATATGAATGTTAAATAACTGTAGTGTACACTTGAAACTAATATAATATTGTATGTTAGGTATATTTTAATTAAAATCTTTAAAAAATAAAAAAAGAAAAAAAAGAAAAATAAATTGCCAATAAAGATCCAAGTACCATTCCAAGTTTCATTATTGTAATTCTCAAGTATACAGATAGATTGCTTATATGTGATGATTGTCATTTACCTTCATAAAGAGAGCATTTATTGATAAGTGATTTAAATTGATTTATTTAATTTAGTTATTTAATTGTATCCTTTATAAATAGCTGGATTCCTGTCATACAACATAACAGAGGAAATCAAATGGAAATCTAAGAAACAAGAAAAATTGCCTGATACTCCAGACCATCTTCCGAACAAGTCACTGTTACTATCTGTACAAAATTCAGTAAGATATATAAATATTTCTTGATGAAACATTTATTTTTCAAAAATCAACAAAAATTTTGGGTGTAATTAAGATGTTAGCCAGTTGCCTTACAGCTGCCCAACCGTCTGTTCCCTGCGCCTTCCCCATGACATCACAAGAAAGTGTCTCAGAAAGCTGAGACCCAATGGCATGATGTCAGTAAAGCTTCCTTGAGGGAATGTCCCAGAAAGCTGGGAACCAATAGAATAATATCAGTCAGGCTCTCTTCTCTGATGGTTTTAGTACAGCGATTCCATCCCCTGGGGTTGTGCGTGTGTGTGAAGGCACAGTACATTTTGGAGCACAATGGGGGCTTTCGGGAAGAACAGCCAGTAGGCACATAGCTCATGGACCATGGAAAAAATCAAACTTTACTTCCTGGTATGATTATTAATGAAAGCTATGCCTTGGCCCAATTCAGGGCTCAGTCCTTGAGGCTTGAGTCCCTTGGCCCCTCTTGCACTCTACTCTTGGCTACTGTCTTTCTTAACTTCGTGCCACACTTCTTGCTTCTCACAGCTCTTGTCTTGCAGGGCTCGACATTAGTCTATTCAGCTCCACAAAATAATACACAAAATACAAAAAAAACAATACATTTTTTCATATTCTCGAAATTATCATTATTTAATAATTTCTAAGAAACAGTAGAAACTTCATCAATGATAATCAAAATCTTATTATCTTGATGTTGTGTCAGTGTTAGCCGATTAATAATGATGCTATTAGCTAGGAATGCCTGAGCTGCTCCAGGGTAGACATTGTGTTTGGACTGGCCCCTGAGGTCTTATTATGATTGCAGGACACACCTCAGCAAAAGCCATCAGGAACTCTGAAGAATAAGATTTATTACTCATATGTCCTGGAAGGTACATATCATGCAAGAGGACCACACAACAAGGTCAAGGGTAGAGAAAAGTAGTAAGTAGCAAGGACCCGGAGCTCTGCCTTTATTAGAGCCCAACGGAGTAGTGCCTAGGGTTTCACAGGTTCACTCTTTATTAGTGAATTTAAAGCATAAGAGCAGGAATTAAGGCAAAGGAAGGGAAAGACAAGGTCACTCAAGGGTCAATTATCTAGGTCATTCAGGGCTTTCTAAAAGGGGAACCTCATGGGTTGAGATCACCTGGTTCCTTATATAGGTGTTTTGCTAGTAACTGTGTCATACAGATGGATGTCTTGGAAATAAATGCTTCAGAAACAAAAGCTTATTGTGAGGCATTTACATTATAATCAGAAAGTTTAATATTACGTAGGCACTTATACTACACTTGATTCACACATTTCCAAAACATATTTCTTCATTTTAACTGAGAAAAGTTTTGTGACATGTTGTGCCATAAAACTAGATTAAATGCAATGGATATTTTCTGAATATGCTCAACTTTTTAACTACATGGTAGGTAATTTTGTAAAAGTTCGAATTGTTTTCTATTTTTTATCAGCTAAAAAATATTTTCTGAGCTTTATTTCTTAATTCAATTGCTTTATTGTATGAAAAATAGTCATGCATTTCCCCTCTTTTTCCCCCCAGATTGTCAAATTTGTTGGCATATAGTTGCTCATAGTAATTTCTTAAAATTTTTTGTATCTCTGCGGTGTCTGTTGTCACTTCTCTTTCATTTCTGATTTTATTAATTTGGATCCTCTCTTTTTTTTAATGAGTCTGGCTAAAGGTTTTTCAATTTTGTTTATCTTCTCTAAGAACCAACTCTTGGATTCATTGATCTTTTCTATTGTTTTTCTGGTTTCTATTTCATTTATTTCTGCTCTGATCTTTATTATCTCCTTCCTCGTGCTCCCTTTGGGCTTATTTTTCTGTTCTTTTTCTAGATCCCTTCAGTGTGAAGATAATTGTTGATTAGTGATGTTTCTTGTTTCTTTAGGTAGGCCTGCAATGCTATGAATTTCCCTCTTAGGACTGCTTTCACGGCATCCCATAGATTTTGGGTCATTGTGTTTTCATTTTCGTTTGTCTCGAGATATTTTTTGATTTCTTCCTTGATCTCCTGCTTGACCCATTCATTATTTAGTAATAAGTTATTCAACCTCCATGAATTGGTGTGTCTTCCAGATTTTTTCCTGTAGTCTATTTCTAATTTCATGGCACTGTGATCAGAGAAGACAATTGGTATGATTTCAATTTTTTTTAATTTATCAAGACGCGTTTTGTGGCCTAACATATGGTCTATCTTGGAAAATGTTCCATGTGCGCTTGAGAAAAACGTGTATTTTGCAGCACGGGGGTGAAATGCTCTGAAAATATCAATTAAATCCAAGTGGTCCAATGTATTATTTAAGGCTGTTGTTTCCATATTGATTTTCTGTCTGGAAGACCTGTCCCTTGTTGTCAGAGGTGTGTTGAAGTCCCCTACTATGATAGTGTTACTGTTAATCTCTGTCTTTATGTCAGTCAGTAGCTGTTTTATATATTTAGGTGCTCCTATGTTGGCTGCATAGATGTTTACCAGGGTTATGTCCTCTTGTCGGATCGATCCCTGTATTATTATATAATGCCCATCTTTATTCTTTAATATGTTCTTCATTTTAAAGTCTATTTTGTCAGATATAAGTATTGCAACTCCAGCTTTTTTCTCATTTCCATTTGCATGAAATATCTTACTCCAACCCTTCACTTTCAGCCTGTGTGTGTCTTTTTATCTGAGGTGAGTCTCTTGTATACAGCATCTACAAGGGTCTTGCTTTCTTATCCACTTAGCCACCCTATGTCTCTTGATTGGAGCATTTAATCCGTTTACATTTAAAGTGATTATTGATAGGTACATAGTTATTGCCATTTTTAAATTTGTAGTAAATTGTTTTCATCTTTCTTCTATTTACAGAAGTCCTTTTAGTATTTCTTGCAATGCTGGCTTTGTGGTAATAAATTCCTTTAGCTTATTCTTTTCTGGGAAGCTTTTTATCTCTCCATCAACTTTAAATGATAGCCTTGCTGGATAAAGCAATCTAGGTTGTAGGCCTTTGTGTTCCATCACTTTGAGTATCTCCTGCTACTCCCTCCTGGCCTTCAATGTTTCTATAAAAAAGTCATTTGATAGTCTTATGGGAGTTCCCTTGTATGTAACCCTCTGTCTTTCTCTTGCTGCTTTTAGGATTCTCTTTGTCTTTAAGCTTTGCCATTTTGACTATAATGTGACTTGGTGTGGGCCCGTTTGGGTTTATCCTGGTTGGAACTCTGCACTTCCTGGGCTTGTATGTTGGTTTCCTTCATCAGGTTAGGGAAGTTTTCGGACATTATTACTTCAAATATGTTCTCAATCCCTTGCTTCCTCTCTTCACCTTCTGGTATTCCTGTGATGCGCATGTTGTTGTGCTTGATGTTATCCCGGAGGTCTCTTAAACCATCTTCATTGTTTTTTTATTCTTTTTTCTTTCTGTTGTTCTGTTTGGGTGATCTCTGCTAACTTGTCTTCTAAGTCGCTGATTCGATCCTCTGCTTCATCTAACCTGCTGGTAATTCCTTCAAGTTAGTTCTTAATTTCGGTAATTGTGGTCTTTAGTTCTAACTGGTTGTTTGTTATGATTTCTACATCCTTCTTTATATCTTCTCTAAGCTCCTTAAACATTCTTATCACCAGTGTTCTGAACTTTGTCTCTGATAGGTTGGTTACCTCTGCTTCATTTGGTTCCAGTTGTGGAGGTTTCTTCTGTTCTTTTATTTGGGACATGTTTCTTTGTTTCCCCATTCTGGCTGACTCTCTGTGTTTGCTTTGATGTAGTAGGAAGATCCCCTAGAGCTCTTAGTTCTTGCTGGGTTATCTTATGTAGTATGTGTCCTTTATATTTGACTTGCACTACTTCGTTCTTCTCCTCTGCGTGTGCTCCAAAGGTGACTCTTGTGTTGTGTCCCCTTATTTTTGATTGCACATTTTTTTCACTTCAAGCATGGGTTTTAAAAAAATACATAAATGATGTGACAAAAATACAAATTGTTGACACTGTCAATTTTTAACAATACAGCTTTTAATCACAATTTCTATCAAACATTTATGTGATACAAATAAATAACTCAATTTGCTTGAAATAATCAAGCTGTTTTTCAATCCAGAAGTATAAATTGTTTGTTATATTTGTAGTAATGTTTTTCACAATTTTAAAAGGCTTCCTAAATTTCTCTAATTTGTGCAAGATGTCAGTACGTTCTTCAGACTTTTTACTATTAATCCCTTATAACTTTTGTTTTCACAAACTTGGAAGACTCATTTTTATATGACATATATTTTATCTCTTTATTATTGTATAATTTCCAGATTTTGCAAAATATCTGTGCATAGGTGTCTATCTGTGCAGAGTACAATTGAAAATTAATAAAACATATTCTAGATTTTTGCTATGTAAAAGACCAATGTCTAATTTATAATCAATTGAATCTAAAGAATTTAAAAAGATAATAATACCTGAAAACATATTGCCTCAACTGTTTCCATAGAAAACTTCTCATTAATTTAATTTCTGGCTCAGACTAACCAATTTCATATAGGAACATATACTACTTATTATATAATCAGGTCATTGAAAAGAAAAAAATCGAGAGATTTTTGAACACTTTCAAGACCCCTTGTTCTATAAACATTTAAGCTTTGTTTCATAGGCCATTATGAGATTCTGCATTTTAGCATCTCTGGTTTGACCTTTCTTCCTTATAAATTTTATTTTCCACTTAATAACTTTGCAGTAAATGAAGAGGTATTGCAATCTAAATGATAGATTTGACATTACTAATATGATGGTTAGAAAATTTATATAGAACAGAAGCAAAGGTGAACTAGACTAAATGTTAACTCATTAACACCAACCTGATCCAATAGCAATTTCTATTTTTGAAAATCCCTGGTTCCTTCCTTTGTACATCTAGGGACACTATCGTGGATTCATATCAATTAACAAGGGTGTACATCAGGGAGGATTACATCACCTATGCATATGAGCAAGATGATTCAATTTCACAATTTTACAAGTAACTGGTTTATGGAGGGCAATATACAGGAGTTTTACTATTATCTCTTGTACTTCTATTTTATAGTTTACAATTCTCAAAGGAAAGTTAATTAAACATGATTTTTTGTTTTATGAGGTAGGTTACTTCTGGGGCAATGCGTAAGTCAATTTTATATTTCAACCCTCATTTACAACACATAAAATTGCCTTTTATAAATGATTGTCCTAGAAAATCACTAGGAAAAAAACACACAAAACAAACAAACAAACAAACAAAACTAACTATAGCAAAGCCATCCATATAGTCATGTGCAGATGAAGAACTCAGAGTGAAGAAAAAGATACCAATAAAGCAAACGTGTGGTCATTCTAAATGTTCTTACATGTCCTAGATATGAATTTCCAAGTGTCTGTTGCTCATCCCTTCCAAGCATCACTATTACTCCAAATAACTTCAAATCAGTTAACAAAATGTATTTCTCTCACATGATATTTCTAATATCCACATTTGGTATTGCCATTTTTATAAATACAAAATGCAATTTTATATGTAATTTATATATAATAAATTAAAATTTATTACCAACATTCCTTTACTTAGGCTCTTTACTATTCCATCTGTTCTTCGCTTTTACAACTTGAATTTTCACACATGAAGGAAGATAACATTTTTCTATATTTTGTCACATTCTTCTCATATAAACCTAAACTTATTTTTGATTATAATTAACTTGGTCAGACTTCAAACGGAAAGAATTTTTTGGTTGCATCAAGGATTTTTTTTCTTTTTTAATAAAGATTTCATTTTAGAATCTGTGAATGGTTCCTGCAAAAGTTTTGCTGATTTAACCATTTTAATTCTCACTGAGCACTTGTGAGACATATGGCTGGCAACTGTTCTTACCTTCTTTTTCTTTTACTCGTACATTTGTGCTGCATTGTAATAGAACAAAGAGTATAATAGTATAAATTTAAAAGATGGTGATTTCATTGCTGCTTACAATTTAACAAAAAAAAAATATATGCAAACATGGCACACATGTATTTTCAGGTACAGTATACATATTATCTTATGAATTTGGGTAGAGGATACTTTTGCTAGATGAGTCTATGTTAAAAACACTGGAAAAATTTATCATGATTTGATTTTTGGAAAATTGAGATATAAAAATATTTAACAATTCATGCAAAGTCATAAAGGTTTTGACATGAATTCCACTTGTGTGACCCTGAAGCATATATTCTTATCCATGGCATGTTCTATTCCTCCCAAAGGTTTTCAAAATATTTTAAGTTTTAGAAATGTTCCTGGATTTTACTTGGGTAGGAAGAAGTTCAGCAGTGGAATTTTGGTAAGTAATGTTTAATCAAAATAGTTAATTTTCTCTAGGCAAGAAATCTCAGAATTATTAATATGTTAATGCAATTTGGATTTGCAAGAAGCGGGCTACAAGGTTAGGGTTTTCAAACAGTTTCTGTTCATTACATACTTTTGTAGGTAGATTTGGTAAACCTGTGTTTTGCATAACTGAATTTGGAAATATTGCTCCAGAATACTTGCAGGTGTCACAGACAAACAAAATTGGTATAAGTGAATAACATCTGTGAAGTATATCCATCATTATGTATACCACATCTTGTTCTGTTTCTCTTCAGAATCCTGACTTACACTTAAAATTCCTTACTGAAGGACACACACCTAAGACATGATAGAGCAAGATTCTAAATAGAGACTTTCCATATGGTCTCTTAATTAGTAATTCAGAAGTTAACACTCTCAAGATTTGAAAAACGACAGAATGGGTAAAAGAATCTTATGTATGCAATAGTGGCAAGATAGCTACAGTTCTGCCATGTTTGACTAGTCAATATGCACCAGTGTGTTGTAACATTTTCTTTAGAATTGCTGGTTTAAACTAGCGACAAATACTATTTTTTTTTATTTTTTAGGAAATAATATAAAAAAATAATACCAAGTATTCACAAATATTATTCCTCCCAAAGGCATGTATTGATAGATTTATTTGGCTATGAATAATATCCATTTTTAAAATATGTTTAGAAAACAAGAATAAAATATCTAAAAATAAATTTAACCAAAGAAGTGAAAGACCTATACACTGGAAATTATAACACATTGATAAAAGAAATTGAAGAAGATGCAAATAGAAAGATATCCTATGCTCATGCATTGGAATAATTAATATAGTTAAAATGTCCATACTATCCAAATCAATCCATAGATTTAATGCAATCCTTATCAATTCCAATGACATTTTTCACAGAACTGGAACAAATAATTCTAAAATTTTTATGGAACCACAAAAACATCCCAAATAGCCAAACAATCTTGAGAAAGAAAAATAAAGCTGGAGGCATTACACTCCCTGATTTCAAACTATATTTTAAAACAGTAATCAAAAGAGTATGCTATTATCAGGGGTAAATAATAGAGAGCCCACAAATAAACCCATATATACATGGTCAATTAATTTATGACAAAGGTACCAAGAATATGCAGTGGAGAAGGAAATTCTTTTCACTGAATGGTGCTGGGAAATAGGAGAGCCACATGCAAAAGTTTGAAATTGGACCACTATCTTTCACCATACACAAATATTAATTCACAATGAATTAAAGACATGAATGTAAGACCTGAAATCATCAAACTCCTAGAAGAAAATATAGGCAGTAAGATCCTTGACATTGATTGTAGCAATGAGTGGTTGGATTTGAAACTAAAAGTAAAGGCAATAAAAGAAAAACAAACAAACAATTGGGACCACATCAAATGAAAAAACCTTCTGCACAACAAAGGAAACCATCAACAAAATGAAAACCTATGTAATGGAAGAAACTATTTGCAAATAATGTATCTGATAAGAGATTAATATCCAAAGTATATAAAGAACTCATACAACTTAATAGCAAAAAAAAAACAAACAATCTGATTAAAAAATTGGCAGAGGACCTGAATAGATATTTCTACTAAGAAAATATACAGAAGGCCAACAGGTAAATGAAGAGATGCTCAACATCACTAATCATCAGGGAAATGCAAATCAAAACCACGATGAGATATTGTGTCATACCTGCTAGAATAGTTATTATCAAAAGATAATATTAATAACAAGTATTGGCAAGAATGTGAAGAAAATAAACCCCTTGTGCACTGTTGGTGGAATTATAAATTGTGCAGCCACTATGGATAATGGTATGAATGTTCCTCAGAAAATTAAATACAGATCTACCTTATGATCTAGCAATTATACTTCTGGATATTTATCTGAAAAAAAACAAAAACACTAATTTAAAAAGATATATGCCACCCCCTGTTTACTGCAATATTATTCACAACAGCCAAGATATGCAAACAATCTAAGTGTCCATCAATGGATGAATGGACAAAAAAGATGTCTTCTTTATCATATAACATACACAAAACAGGATATAATTCAGCCATACTAAAAGAAAATCTTGCCATTTTCAACATCATGGATGGGCATTGAGGGCATTATTTTAAGTGAAATAAGTCAGAGAAAGACAAATACTGTATGATTTCACCTTTATGTGAAATGTAAAACAAACAAACAAAAAGAAAAACATTCCTTAGATACACAGCACAACTTAGTGCTTGCCAAGGGGAGTCAAAGAGTACAAATTTTTTAAAGAAATCAAGGGATGTAATGTACTCATACAGAATGACAACTATAGTTAATATTTATAATACTATATTGTATATTTGCAAATTGCTAAAAGAATAAATCTTAAAAGTTCTCGTAAGAAAAAATTATAACTATGTATCATGACAGATGTTAACTAGACTATTATTGTGTTGTTTCAAATATAATACATACAAATATCAAACTGGTATGTTGTACACCTGAAACTAATATAATGGTATATGTCAATTATACCTGAATTTTAAAAAAAGATTAACTATAGTTCTCACTCCTACTGCCTATAAATTCATAGAGACTAGATTTTATGCTTTATTCATTTTGGTTTCCCTCAGGCCAAACACTGTCTGATATCATATAAGAAATTAATTTAACTGGAACCCTTGGGCTCTTTTGCTAAGTGTTATGTGAATGTGATTTAACTATAAAATTTCATGATGTATATGTATATGTGTGTGTGTACATATATATATAATTTATATATAACATAAATAAATTATAATCTGAGGATGTTCTATATGTTCTAAATTGAGGATGCTATATATATTATATAAGTTTTAAAAAATCTTTTCAAGTATCTAGTTACATTATCTTTTTTTTTTTTAATTTTTTATTTAAGTGTGTTTTTCCAGGACCCATCAGCTTCAAGTCAAGTAGTTGTTTCAATCTAGTTGTGGAGGACGCAGCTCACATTGGCCCATGTGGGGATTGAACCGGCAACCTTGTTGTTAAGAGCACCGTGCTCTAACCAACTGAGCTAACTGGACTCCCCACATTATCTTTTAAATGAATTTTCCCAATACATCTCTCAGTGTTCTTGTGTACAGATATTTAGTTTTAATATTTTTTCAATTGAAGAGTGCCCTTATGCTTTAAACAGCAGACATAAGCTTCAGATCATGCAATCAAAATTATATATATATATATATATATATATATATCTTTTTTTTTATTATTATTTTTTTTTCTTCTAAGAAAGTCATTTTCAAAGCTCCCACTTTATATAGTTTTGGCAGAAATTATTGCCAGCCCTACATTTCAAAATCCTTGTAATCATTAGTTGATTGATGTTAAATTAAATGTTATCATTTAGAAACAGTTGTTTTCAATCAGCAAGATGAACACTTAGATAATTAAATTGATAGAAATGAAATTCTAGATCAAGAGTTGGAAAACTTAAATTTGGAGTCATCTGTCAGGGGCTATATAAAACACATTTTTCTGGTATTAACCATAATCAACGTACCCAACATTTCCTTACCTCTCTCAAGATTTTGTTGTCAAATAACTTGATAAATAAACGATCATAGCTTTGGAACAGGATATAATGATCTTTCTAGGCCTTTCAGATAATTACTTCATATTAATAAGAAAACTCAGTAGATAAGGATTTTTTCAATGTTTTCCCATCCTGTCACATTAAAGAAAAAATAGTTTAGCGTGTTCTGGAATGATCCAAGATCAGGGGAAGTGTAAATGTTTGCCGTTTGGAGTTTGGGTTTTAATAATGTCATTATATCATTATTATTTATAATGATGTAATTTCATTATTATATCATTATTAGTCCATGGTTATGCAGGTTCAGTTATAGAAAATGAGCAGCATAGCGTATCTTCAGGATCAGGTTCTTTTCTATTATTGGTCTAGTATCACATCTGTGGAGGACATGTCATTGATAAGAAAGCAAATGGAGAGACTTAATGTGAGAATTAGACAATCGACATGATTCAAGGAGAAATAGAATTTGTTAGGAGATTGGTTGATAGATAAGAGACTCATTAGGAGTCCACGGATATGTTGAATAGTTAAATTCTTCCACTGTATATGCATATAAATTTCAATAAAGCAGGGGGACTGACATTTTTTGAAGGCTAGAAAATAAAGTTATCAAACTAGAGGACATAAGCCTTTGAAATCAATTATTACCAGTTAAATTGTCAATTATTCCTATGTAAGAAAAAAATAATGAATAGAATCTGCATGTTGATAATTATTCTAAAGCTCCATATTTTTATTAGATAAATGTATTTGATCACTAAACTGATCAGTCATTTATTCACTGAATGATGAGGTTATTATGTCTGATAAAAATAGGTATCAAACACAAATCAAACATTCATTCCCCTGCATAAAATCTGCAGTCATGACAGGAATATTATCCAACAATAAAAGCAACTATATTGCAAACTTAAAGTGGATAAATCAAAGAATACATTTATTAAAATGTACAATGGGAGTTTAGGAAGAGAACATATTTAATTCCACGGAAATCAATTGTGAGTGGAATTTCAGTAACACATCTGTGCATTCAGTTGTCCTTTAGGGATTAAAATAATGTGATTTTCAATTCCAGAATGTGATTCTGGGGAAAGATTGCAATAGCAATAGAGCAAACATAAGTCTCTGGTGAAGTGACCAATAGAGACTTTCTTTCTTAAGTATGCCCAAAGCTATAATTAATAATTGCCTGATATCAAATGCCTTGTGTCCCCCCAAAATTCATATGTCGAAGACCTAACCCTTGATATGACTGTATTTAGAGATGAGGCCTTTAAAGAGGTGATTAAAGTTAAATCAGGTCATAAGGGTGGGGCCCTAATCCAATAGGAGTGGTGTCCTTATGAGAGGAGGATGCGACTGGACAGCCCCAGGTACCACTTTCATCCTAGTCTAAGGATGGAAAAGTGCAGGAAGGGTCTGAGGGCAGCCAGCCAGATGCAGCCAGAATCCCCTGTCTACATCAGGGACCCTGTTCTCTCCTGCCCCCTCCCCCATCTGCCCAAGTGATTCTAGCCATAGCGAATGTTTCTAATCTGAGGATGCCTTTGCAGGGCACAGCGTCTGCAAAAAGTCTTGGCCTTTAGAATGGGGACACAGTGTCAGAGCTCTTCTACTGGAAGAGGAAGCTTTTTTGTTTGGGTTTGTTTCCTTTTATAGGTGCTTGCTCATTTAATGTAAAAAATAGAAAGCTTCAATACATTTTCTGCAACATGGAGTAACATTTTAATATTATTATTATTATTATTAGTAGTAGTAGTAGTAGTAGTAGTTTGAAACCAAGCACATATGCCCTTTAGACACATACATTTTTGAGAAGCGTTCCACACGAGAAGTTTATGACTAACAGTTTCTGGATGTCAGACGAACGTCAGAAATTGTTTTGTTGTCTTTCACTTAAAAGCTCAAAATCCTTGTTTTCCCACTGCCCCTTTGAACATTAGGGTAAAAGGATCCTCAGTAAGGGCGCATTCTCATTTTCCAGGTTCCATGGGGATTTGCTCTAGGCTGGGATTGCTCAACTGAGAAATGTTCAGGAAAGTTCTGAAGACCCTTATGCTCCAGGCCAGCAGAAGCAGAGAATACAGTGTCTCTCAGGAAGGTAATTCAGAAGCTGAGACTCATCTTCCTTGCTCAGAGCAGCTCTCCCTCCCCTCTCAGGAATGTACAAGCATGGGAGAAAGGCCACAAGAGGACACAGCAAGAAGGTGGCCATCTGCAAGCCAATGAGAGAGGTCTGAGAAGAAACACAGGCTGCTGACACTTTGATCTTGCCCCTTCAGTCTCTTGATCTAGGTGAAAATAAATTTTATATTGTTAAGCTACCTGGTCTTTTGCTATGGCAGTGCTAACAGACTAATACTTCTTTGCCATTTAAAGCAATATAAGTAGAAACGGTAGAAAATATAGGAAAAAAAGACTAAAATATGTGAAGATAATTTACTAAAAAGAATAAAGCTAAACAAATGCAACTGAGATTTTAAACGCAATGTCTTAGCACACACTATTAATATGTTAATAAATTCACATAACTAAATTATGTTAAAGTTTTTGCCTCTACTATGAAAGATTCAAGGTTCATTCCAATGAGAACTGATGAAGCAGACATGCAACATACCCACATCCAAGTCCTTTATTTTGTGAAGTTAGAGTCAAGAGCTAATATGATAGAACTGTTCTCCTTGCACTTCTGGGCACTTTTTAACTGCAGGGAATGGTCACCAATCTGTTTTTAGGTGTGTGCAGCTGTTCAATCCCACGAAGTCTGAGGCAGTTCAGGTAAACAAGGTTCCACCTCAATTCCATTTTTTAAAGCATTTATATAATCAATGCCCCAGAGTTATTAGGGCTTGATGGACTGAATATATATTAATATTTATATGGTGATCAATTATTTCACATTTTTGCAATCATTCTCTATCTGATGCTTTATTAAATACACAATTACTACCACATAGAATGAGGTAAAGAAGGAGTAACTCATTCAGAAGTGAAACTTTGCCTTCATGCAGAAATGTATGTGGCCCTCAATGCCGAGGCTAGACTATGTGATTCATTCAGATATGTCAACAAGCAGATTTATTAAGGTTTGTGGGAGGGTTGAAGACTTCACTATTTCTATAACCATAAGGAAGAACAGTAATGGAACAAAGGTTTGTTCCACACTTCATCGATATATATATAAATCAACAAAATTAAGAGTGAATTCCAATTGCATTAAAAAATCTGGATTTCAATCTGAAATATATATATATACGTGTATATATATATATATATATATATATACGTATATATATATATAGAGAGAGATTTACATATATATGTACATATATATACACATACATATATATGTAAATTCCAATTGTATTAAAAATCTGGATTTCAATCTGGAATATATATGTACATACACACCCACACACACACATACATGTGTGTATGTGTGTGTGTGTGTGTGTGTGTATATAATCTATCTATCATCATCATCAACTATAGAAAGAGAGAGGAAAAATGGCTAGATATAGATATTAATTTATATTGGGTACTAAGCCAAAGCCCAAGTGAATAAAATCCTTTTAACTTGAAAATTATTTTGATAAACTTTTTCTCTGGTAACTCAACATCAGAAATACTAGCAGTCGCAATATTAACTTTAAGAGAATATGCTTTATATATCACTGGGCATTAAAAATCTCCTTTTTTCCTTTCACTGAAGGACAGAAAGTTGTTGCTGTTATTGTTACAGGTTATCAACTGCTTTTACTATTGATTTGGTCCTTCATATTCATGTCTGTAAATCTCTGAGACTCAATATGCTTTACATTAAATTTACCCATGAGTATGTTTTGAATTTCTTCTCTTATTTACAAACTACTTGGAAGAGTCTTCTGCTGTCAATACATTAAATCTCAAGAAGCACTTTGCTTCCCTCAACAACAAAATGTCACCACCATCCAAAGCTAGAGAAAGTAGTTTAATGTCAGCCTTCTCAATTTGATGGGAACATAATCTAACAACTTCTTTATATCTTATAAGAAGTTAATGAGGGTAGGCCCGGTGGCTCAGGCAGTTAGAGCTCCATGCTCTTAAATCTGAAGGATGCCGGTTCGATTCCCACATGGGACAGTGGGCTCTCAACCACAAGGTTGCCAGTTCAATTCCTGGAGTCCTGCAAGGGATGGTGGGCAGCGCCCCCTGCAACTAGCAATGGCAAGTGGACCTGGAGCTGAGCTGCGCCCTCCACAACTAAGACTGAAAGGACAACAACTTGACTTGGAAAAAAGTCTTGGAAGTACATAGTGTTCCCCAATAAAGGCCTGTTCCCCTTCCCGAATTGAAAAAAAATAAAAAAGAAGTTAATGAGGAAAGAGACTAATTGTGCTAAGTTTGAATATCTGAATATGACTTCACATAATTCATGATAAACCCTTTTTGGTCAATTTGATCATTAATTAGTTTTCAAAATTAAAAAGAGTTGCTTTAACAGATATTATTTTATTTTTATCATGACTATTTTCCAGGAATCAAAAGACAGGCAGAAAATTGATTAAATAGCTAGAATACAAATTAAGTGTAAAAGGTTGAAATGAGTTAAAATTAAACAATTTGAATTTTAAGCAAAGATGACTTTTGGGAACACTGAAAATCCCTGAATATATGAGGCATTACTGTGAGGTTTAAAAGTTGATGTTATTCACATTTAATTTGTACCTAAAGTTTAACTTTAGCTGTCATGAAGGTTAAATTAAATTAGATATGATTATGAACTTATTACCACAAACAAGAAGGAACTAGAGTGAATCACTCACCCTTGTATTTGACTCTCTTTGGGTTACTAGCCCTCAGCCCAAGTGGATAAATTAAATCAGTTTATTTGAGAGCTTGAAAGGCTTACCGAGGTTGTCTGTGTAGAATAGAGTTGTACGATTCCAAGGCAAGATATTATTTTTAGTAATTAGTAAGAATAATTATTTTCTCTATGTTGGCTTACCATGTCCTTTAACCTACAATGAATGCACATTGTATTATTTATATAGGTCTCAATAAGCCTGACATTTGTGAATGAAGTATGTGTTCTCTGGACATTTTTCACATTGCCTACATCAATAATCAATTAATAAATGTTCCTCTTTAAGCATCACACTATATTTGAGTCCTAACTCCTTGGTCCCTGCAGCTCTTCCACTTATTATTAAACTTAGACAACACTATAAATTATTAAAACGAGGGTGGGTTTCACCAAAGTGTTATCTTGGGACTTCTGTGTGTGTGTGTGTATGTGTGTGTATGTGTGTGTGTATGTGTGTGTGTTTGTGTGTGTATTAATTCTGTTAATCTTTTTTCCTTCTTCATCTTGCCTTTTATAGTCTGCCCTGGGATTTTGCCTTCCATTTTAGTACTTTTATTATTTTTTAAGATGATCCTCAAACTATAAGTCATCAAATTCTAATATTCCATTATAAGTATGGTAATATTTAAAGTTTTACTACCCTACATACATTCTGGAATACTATGTATGCTTGCTACACTTGTTAAAATTAATATTTATATGCTGCTTCAGCTCTCTAATTCCAAATTGGATATGAATCCTCTCTAAAATTTTAAAAATAACCCAAATGCTCTCACATTCCATAGAACACAGATTAGTCTCCTAGAAGAGCAAAATAATCCATAATAGGAGCAGAAAGCACTGGGGAACTCAGAAGGCTCAGGAAATTAGAGCAAAGAGTAGATAATAATAACAGCTAACGCTAACTTAGTTATTAATATATTCTAAGTACAAAATTAGGTGCTTCACTGGTATTGAATCTATTCTCATACTAAACTAATGAGGTCACCCCCAATAATACCCCACTTACACATAAAGAAACTAAAGATAAACAACTTTACAAAGATCATATAGCAGGGAATTATTTAAGTTGGGATTGTAATTTAGTAATGCTTCAAAAGCCCATACTAACACTCTTATATCTACTTCTATACATTTTCCAGCATCGATTTATGTATGTTTCTGTCTAAAATAATAAAAATTAAAATAGCTAACATCTATTGATCATTTAATATGTAGTGAAACCTTTGCTAAGAACTCTCTCTCTACTATACCAATACACTACCAGATATGTGATCAAGGTTAAAAGGAAGATAAGTATCACTCAGGGAAGAGACCACTGCATGAGTACAACTCATTGAGAACAGACAACATTCACACCAGACTTAAGTCTTACAACACTGACTTACAGCAAGAGGGCAGAGAAAGTGCCCAAAACCCAGCCCCTTGCAATGTGACAGTCCCCCAAGGCCAGTGTGTCCTCTCCACAGTACATGAAAATGGGAATTCCCACATATTCAATCCTTTATAACCCTTTTGGAAGCCAATTTGTCAGTATCAATCATATTGGCTCAGCTATGTTACTCATTGGAATCTATTTTAAAGAATAAACATCCATGGAAAATAACCACCACCATAACAAAGAATCAGTGGGTGAAATATGTAAGAGAGAAATTTCATTCTGATAGTTAGCAACCTCATTTGGAATTTTGGGTGTGGTATAATATATTATATACTACTTGGGTAAAGAAAAGAGAACATGTATTCTTTAACTTCTCTCTTACTCTACTAGTAGCTTATCTTAAAACATTTATAAAATTTTTGGTAATAACGTCTTATAACTTTTAAAGAAAAAAATAGAATAAACAGAATTAACAGTTTTGTATTGGAGCTAAGAGCTAATAGTATTACTGAATGTTTACAGATATGATAGAAATTTCCTCTGGGAGTATCACTTGTTTTGCTTATTTGCTAATGGAGAAAGTCCCCTTGCCTCCTTTAACCTGGCTTGTTTGCCTTAGTTATTATTGTAAATTGAATTTCATACCATGCAAACCATCTCTAGGCTTTTTTGGTTTCTGTTATAATTACTTTTGGAGTCTCTAGTTTAAATAACTGAATTTAAAGTATATTTTCCTCTGTCAAGACAGATTCCAGCTTTCATGTCTATATGCCTTTTCCATTTTCCTTAAAATATCCTGCCTATTACTTAATATTTAATGGCAATTAAATACTAACCAGTTTAAGTTGCAAAAAGACCTTATCAGTATGATATTTTAATATAATTTTCCATATATTCTGTCGGATGAAAAGATCACATGTAATACAAAATAATGTATGTACACTTACATGTGATAGTTCTAAAACTGAGTTACATAAAGATATCTTAGAGCTGTAACCACAGCACCAGTACAAACTGGCGTTATCCTGGTTCAAACAAGATACCTAGGTTTGTTTGTTTGTTTGTTTTTAAGGGAAAACAGCAAATCTGTGAGTCATGCAGTCAAAGCATTCCAGAGGAGAGCACTTTGACCTTCAATAACACTTGGAACCAAATTTTGCCCCACTCAATCCTGAGGCCAAAGAGCTGTGTGACTTGACTGGAACTTGATCACAGAAATCCTTTCAGAAGCCAAAGGTCCTTTGTCCAGGAAGATCCTGTGTTGTAGCCCTCTAATTGAAAGCTGCCATTATAGCGCTTCTGTATACCAGCCCATTCTTTCTTACTCCTGTAAATTCCACCCCAAACCCTCCAAAGGAGATAGTTTTGAGCCTTGCCTCCTGTCTCCTTGCTGGTAGACTTTGCAATAAAGCCTTTTCTTTTTTCAAAAGCTGATGTCATAGTATGAGCTTCTATGCACATTGGGCAGCTAGTTGCTCAGTAACAGAACCTGGATGATTTTGTCTTATGAGGTATATTGAAATACTAAGCTAAGAAGCATTATCATGCGTAATGCCCCACTGAGGTCCACTCTGTTGAGCAAACTTTTCCAATTTCTACACAAATTGTCACATTAAAATTTTTTTAAATCAACACTCAAAAACACTGGAAAGCATTTCAAGTAATGAGAAATATTTAAAACATATGCATACCATGGTTTTTCCACCTCCAGTCCTTTACAAAGTCTTCCTTATTTATCAAAATGCTCCCTATTTTCTGTTACTTGATAAAAATATTTTTGTGTTTTAGATGAGGATAATGGCTTCCTTCTTTTCTTAATCCACAGAATAAACAAATAAATTCTTCTCTATGCTAATTTTTTCATGATTACTACCGTGTACTGAAAAAAAAAAAATCCCTAAAAACTTGTCACTTACTTCATTATACTACATATTATATAGCAATTGTTTTTGGCCTTCTTGTGACCTCTGCTGACCTGATGATAGTACTTGGTTCTAGTGGCTACCATAATTGATTCAGAGTTGACACACCGCCAAGGTTAATTATAATCTCTCTCTCCCTACGCCTCTCTCTAATTTTGAATGGAAGAAATACCCCATTTCCACTTGTGTTACCATCTCTTCTTTTCTATAGGCTGACAAGTAGACAACTCTAGTCAGCAAGAGAACAGAAATGAATTTGCATGCACAGTAAAACTAATGTAAAGAGAAGGGAGAAACAACAAAGAACAAAAAAACCTCCTAGAGACATCAAGACCCTTGGTTTAAGTATTTCCAAAATGTACCCTTGCTCTTCATAATTATGAAGGCCATTGATCCCCATTTATTCTGAAGCTAATGTGAGGTGGGTTAATGTCACTTGCAACAGAAACATTTCTGACTAACATACATACGTATGTTAAATTTAAGCTTTAGTAATGGCAAAATTTAATTCAGCCTATTAACAGTTGATTAAACTCATTTTAACCACATTTTCTGTATGATTGCATTCTAAGGCACTAAAGTAGAGGTTGTTCTGTTTTGGGTTTCTTTGAATATTGAGTAGGAGATAAAATTATTTTACTATTATAAAATAAAATAAAGTTAGAGGGAGAAATATACAGTTCAATACTTAACAATTAAGAGTTCAAGTTCATGGAGGCTAAAATCTAAAAAAGAAGCACCATAAAAATGAAAAGAGAAGTCTTCATGTTCCTTCTGTGTACTCCCCCCTTCCCCTGCAATTATGTACACCATAGGAGAGTCCAAGTAAAAAAAAAAAAAAACAAGATGCCAACAAAGAATATATTAAAGTCTTTGGTATTTCTACATTTTTAATTCAAATATCATTGTTATCGTAATGAAAAGGACATTTCAATATCTTATATACTAATAGTGGACAGGGAGTTACAAATGGGGATATCAATTACACTTGGCTTTACCATCTGGGGAGCTAAGTATTTCAGAGTTACTTTTGTCTGGCATATGCACTTTTGTATTTTACAAGGCATCAGGATCCTATTATGTATTATACAGGAATGAAAAAAGAGAGAAGCTTTATTGTATCATCCCCTAGCGTCTAGCCAGTATGAATTCTTCTCAAGTGAGTTGGCATTTTCTTCTAGATTGGATACCAAACATCTTACTGTCACAGAATAGGGACTCATTATTAAAGAGTTAATTTCAGTAAAATTTTTAGATTGGATGTTTTGCTCTCTTAAAGTCTAATTTTCAACCCCACTGTAATCATACTACAAGAGTAAGCATTGACACCCCAAGGGGACAACAAAACAGAAATGCATTGTGTATTCTTGTTTAGAAGGAGGAAATCAAGGAGACAAAGACCCACAGAAAGACATCCACATGGTTGCACACACAAGCTAAGGTATTTTGTTTATACTCCCTAATAGATTTTGCAGAATGTGGTTATCTGGGCAAAAGAGGACAACAGAACTTCACAAATAAACAAAGTCAAGGATACCGGTAAATGTACTGAGAAAATAAAATTCACTGAGTAAAACTGCAATAGACTAAATTACACATCTATATAAAGCTGTTTTTGTTTTTAAGTTGACTCATCCTTTTTTCTGTCAGTCATTTGCATTCTAAACATATTGCTGATGTGATTTGCCTTTCAATCAGCCTGAGGGTGTTTTCACTTGTAAAAGGGAGGGGGCTGATCAGAAGGGAAGTTCAAGAGAGAAATCATCTGGGACTGTTTCATGCCAAAAATTAAGAAAAAAAGTTTCTAATACTTCATTGCTACTACATTCGACGCTCTATTTTATATTCTGTTCTTATAAATCCAGGTTTTATTACGTGACAGAGAAGGCATATAAGTAATTTTTTCAATTCATATTTTTCCAGGAGTTGTATTTAGAGTGGATAATATATTCCAGTTCACCTATATAGAAATAATATTTTGATCAACCCTACTGAAGCCTTGGAACTGGGATACATACGACCCTTGATGATCTTGTGCCACTACAATCAACTGAGATTTTTAAAAAGGAAAAAGAAAAATCTAACAGGTTCAGAGGCATTTTTTTTTTTTTTTTGGCCAGAGGAGAAAATATAGTTGTTTATACAGATACATTCTAATAGCCAATCAGATATACAAATATAAAGACACACTTGCTGATGACATACTTTTACTTTGTAAAAGTTAAAGACTTAGGTCAGGTTCTGTGACTGAGATGGAACATTATAACTCTTGAATCAACCATAAGATTTTCAAGAGGTTTAAATCTCAGGCTCTGGTGCCTTTCAGTGTTGACAGAATTCTGTAAAACAACCTGAATGTGCATATGTCAAGATGAAATATATGCACAGGATTCTGGAGTTGACTTTGTATATATTGGTTTTGAAGACCAGGGGCCAGGACTTTCTGTCTATATAAGTCAGGGTTCCTCCGGCTCAGAAAGCTCACTTTCCCTCTCCACCAAAGACTGAAGGCTGACTGATTTCCCCAGCTGGAGCTGAAACACCAAAGAGGAAGCACCAAAGACATCATGCCAAATCAGAGTGGAGCAGAGCAGAGCTGTGTGACTGGACAGGGCCCTGGCCCCAGGGCCACCTCATAGCCAGGCTATTCATAATTGAGCTGTAACACTACTAAGCTGTTCCACAGCCCTGTTATATCACAATTGACCTGTTTCTATTGAATATATTTTCCTTCTTCACTGCACCCCAAATTGAACATTACTGTTGGCATTAAATTGGTACCAGTGACTATCGCCTGACAGTTCTAATTTGGCTGTAAAGCAATTGGATTGTGTGGCACTGGGAGTTTTACATTCTGTGGGTTTGTGGTGGTAATCATAAAGGTATTGGAATTCCAACCTAGGCCTCATTATATGAGCTGAAAAAGTCTAAGTATTAAAACATTTCAAGGTGAATTAACACACACCCCTCCCACTTTATCTAGTCCATTGAAAAGTCAATGTTTCTTTATGATTATAACATTGAAGGATATTTATAAAATGTAGGGAAATTAATAAATATTATCATTAGATAGTAAAATAGAGTATAGACCTTATCCAGGATTAAATAAACCATAATATGGCATGATATTTAGGTAACATTTATTTGAAAACAATATTTTTGAACCAAATGCTAAAGAAGTAATGGGAAGGTGATTAACCATAGTTAGACATACAGTGGAGGTAACAGACTAAAAAAAAAAAAAAGACAGTGCATAAAAACAGAACTTCAAATTAACATTTTAGTATCATTGAGGATGACAGCCAATGCGTTTTGACTAGGTGGAATAGTAGATTCATTTATTCATTAATTAAACAAAAAATGCTGAGTGCCTGTTATATTTTAGGTACTTTACTATTTAGAGTTGTCTGATAAAATACAGAATACTCAGTTAAATTTTAGTTTCAGACAAACAGCAAATATGTTTTTAGAATATGTATGACCCTAATAATAATTGGGTCATGTTTATACTAAGAACATATTTGTTGTTTATCTGAAAATGATGTTTAAATGGGTGTCTTTTTTATTTGCTAAATCTGGTGACCCTTAATAGATTTGGAGATAGAGTGATTAAAAAAAATACATAATATTTGACATTACAGAACTAAGAAACAGAGATGTAAGAGAATAAGCCAATCTTTTTAAATCATCAAAACTTATATATTTAAAATATTAATGGGATGTAGACAGAAATTTTTAGGGAATTGAGTGGCTTGACTCACTACTTTAAATTTTAGTCCACCTTTCAAAACAAATCAATTTCTGGCCATCTTTGCAATAACAGACTGACTTCATCACCTGGAGGATGCTGTCTCAAATCTAATCCCTGCATCAAATCCACAAATTAGCTCTTTAATGAACATCCTGGTTACATAAAATGAAATTATATTACCGATGCACATTTTAACAGCCTTCCTTGAAATTCACACTCAAAATTCTGAGTGTTCATGCTCATCTTACTATGAATAATGAGCTAAATGAGTTAGTACAATTATTTCCCCTGTAATTAAAAACATTTTTTGTTAATTTTTTCTAAATAACTTTGTAATGTCTTTATTGATAAATCATTGGTTAATACTGCATTTTTGGTTAAAAGTAACAGAAGAGCTTTTTTCAATGACTTTAAATTGTATGTTTTGTTTGCTTTGTTTTGTTTTCTCTCTCCCTTATGTAAGTACGACTGAGACAAAAACATTCTCTTTCTGCACTATTTTCTCCAATGTTTGCCTTTCATTTTCCAAGGTTTCAAAATGACTGCTGCAGCTCCAGGTGTTGCACCTGCATTTCTGGAAGGAACAGGGAAGGAATTCAAAGGACATATCTTAAGAGATATTAATATTATGTGTGTGATTTATTATTTTTTTAATTGAGGTAAAATTTTCATGACACAAAATTAACCACTTTAAAGTGTACAATTCAGTAGCATTTAGGACATTCACAATATTGTACAACCATCATCTCTATATAGTTGCATAATATTTTCATCACCACAAAAGGAAACCTCATATTCATTAAGCAGCCACTTCCTAGCCCTTGGCAAGCACTAATCTGCTTTCTGTATCTATGGATTTATCTATTTTGTATATTTCATATGTGTGGAGTCATACACTTTGTGACCTTTTGTGTCTGGCTTCTTTAACTTAGCATAATGTTTGTGAAGTGAATCTATATTGTAGCATGCATCAGTACTTCATTTTTTTTAAATTTCTAAATAAAATTGAATGTACAGATATGCCACCTTTTATTTTAGCATTCATTAGTACATTTGGGTTTTTTCCACCTTTCTAGCTATTGAGGCTAGTGCTACTGTGAACAGTCTTGTACAAGTACTTGTGTGGATATTGGTTTTTCATTTTTCAGGGTATGTGCTTATGAGTAGAATTGCTGGCTTACATGAAAATCCTGTGGTTAACTTTTTCAGGCACTGCCAGACTGTTTTCCAAACTATGTTATTTTGTATACCCACCAACAATGAACAGATTTTCAGTTTCTTCACATCCTTGACAATACTTGTTAGCTTCTCTTTCTTTTATTATAGCCATCCAAATGGGTGTGAAGTGGTAATTTGTGATTTTAATTTCCATTACCCTACTGACTAAGGATGTTGAACCTTTTATCATGTGTTTGTTATCCCTTTGCATATCTTCTTGGGAGAAATGTTGATTCAAGTCCTTTGCTCACTTTCTAGTGTTTTGTTTTTGTTGTTGTTGTTGTTTGTTTGTTTAACATATTCTGGATACTACACACTCATCAGATACATGATTTGCAAATATATATTCTTTAGATGCTGTTTTCACTTCTTTGATGTCCTTTGATGCACAGAAGTTTTATTTTTTTTAGTTTTTCTGAAGTCTAATCGTGTTGTGGTTGTTGTTGTTGTTGTTGTTTGTGTCTTTGATGTCATATCTTAGAATCCATTGCCAAATCCAAGGTCCTGAGGTTCCCCCTATATTTTCTTCTAACAGTTACATAAGTTTAGCTCTTACGTTTAGGTCTTTGATCCATTTTGAGTTGACTTCTGTATATGTTGTAAAATAGAAGTTTAAGTTGATTCTTTTGCATGCAAATATTCAGTGGTTCAAGAACCATTTGTTGAAGAGATTTCCTTTCTTATTGAATAGCCTTGGCATCCATGCTGAAAATCAACTGATTTTTAAATTTTATTTATGGACTCTCAATTTTATTCCATGGATCTATACATCTATAGCTAATCGTTTATATCACTGCAGCTATGTAGTAAGTTTTGAAATTAATCATCCAATTTTGTTTTGCTTTTCAAGATTGCTTTGTCTAGTCTGGGTCTCTTTTAGTTCCATATGAATTTTAGTATCAGCATTTTTTGGTGGTGCATTTTGATAATGCTTGTACTGTCTTTACATCACTTTGAATAGTATTCACATCCTAACATTATTAAGTCTTCTAATCTACTAACAGAATGTCTTTCCACGAGACATTAATTTTTAAATCTTTCTCAGCCACTCATGTCTGCATATCATGGGCCACGGCCTTGTCATATCCCTATAACTAAAAGGAAACTTGGAGATTAAGTTCAGTCCTTTGCTTTCCTAAAAAAATATGGAGTTCAGTTATAATGAAGAAATGTCAAATGGATACCGGGAGATGAGCGATTTACAGTGCTGACACTTCATTATGACCAAATTGATGCAGAATTGATAGTTTCTAGTTTCATAATCATATTTTTAAAGACATTAAAATGAATAGAAACCTTAAGGATCAGATTAACTAAAATTGTAGAAAGCTGAGAACCACCCTGCTGAGAGCCACCAATTGTTACAGGAGCATTTGCACATAGATTTCTCCTGTCCTGGGAGCTGGATTCCCAGAGGCAACAAAGAGACACTGTGTAGGCCTGGCCCTAGAAACTGACACACCGTCAATTCTACCACCATGTTTTGGTCAAAACACTCATAAAGCCTTCTAGATTAAAGACAAAGGGAAAGAGAGGCCTTTGTAAGAAGAATAACAAAGAATTTGTAGCTATGTGGAGGCCACTAAAATCCACACTCCAGCCACAAGTTATTTACAATAGTAAAACATACAAAGTGCCCCATTACTAAGACTCTAGAAAATCTAACCTAGGGTATTACAGGAACAATATCAAGCTTCAGGTCTAAGATCTTATCATCTAAATCAGGTATAGGGATAAATGAGGTTTCTCAGGTGCAGTGATTTTAAATCTAAAGTCCTGTGAACTAAAAAGATAGGCTATCTGCCTAAGGCTTTTCTGAGGATTTAACATAGGATATCACAATCTCATAAATAACTGGAAGTTATTTCTTCCTTTAAGAATCATTTTCTGGAAGAGCCTACAAATGAGAAACGATTTCATTTTTAAATGCAGAATTTCCTGCTCCTTTATATTTCTTCTTACTGCCACTCAAAATCATATAGTTCCTTTTGAAATTCATCTCCCTTTCCCTGTATTTCATCATACATTGGTGGCTGGTGGAAGCCAGATGTCACTTCCTATATTGCTCCTGAAAACCTCACCAGCTTAATTGGCTCCTTAATTAGATGCATTTTACATTTTCCACATTTCTGCAGGTGACGTTGCTGACAAATGTGCCATGATTACATAACAGTTATCCCTTTCCGCTAGTTGAAAAAGTTTTCTCACTATCCTTCAAGTCTTCAAATCTTGAAGTCTCTGCTTTCAGTCTCCTCAGAGCCCTCCCAGCCTCTACTCACTGTCTAGTCTGAAAGCCAATGTCATGTGTCTTATGCTTTTGGTCTGTAGTACTCTACTTCCAGATACCAAATTCCATTCAAGCTTTATAATGGTATGTAATAAAGTACTTTGTAAGTTAGGGGCTTAAAGTATCTTTTTATTTTGTGAGTCAGGAATTTAGAGGGGTTTGGCTGGATCTTTTTCTCCAAACCATAAGATGTTAAGTGAGGTAACGAGGACTAAATAATCCACTTTTCAGGTTCCTTTTTTACTCACACGTCTGGCACTTGGGTTGTGAAGCTGGTAGTCCATGCTGGGAGCTCATGTGGCCTGTTGAAAAGAATACCTACATGAGATTTCTCCATATGTCTTGAGTTTCTGAAAGCATTTGTAACTGGTTGAAATGAAACTATAAGCAAGCATTTCTAAAGTATATGTGAAAGCAGCCAGTCTTTTATGGAATTAGCCCAAACACAGGTATACCATTCTGCCACATTCATTTGTTTAAGGAAGACACAGAGTAGTGCATCCAGATTCAAGAGAATGAGACATAGTAGACCCTAAGTCTAAATGGGAGGCATACCAAATAGTTTGTGGCTCTCTTCCATCTTTAATATGTCATTGGTAAAATTTACTAAAGCTGAACGTATACACATATTCTAACTCAACAAGTTTTCACTTCCAGTATATCCCATCAAGTATATTCTCAAGTTGCATATATGCATATGTTCCTAAAAGAAATGTACTGGAAGGTTTGCAATAGCACTGTTTATAATTGGAATAAAAGAAAATGATTCAAATGACCATTAGTAGTAGAATTAAAGAAATTTTAGTATATTCACAAAGATATAACATAGAATCGAGAACTTACTAATCTACAACTACACAAATAAACATGAACAACAGTTACAAACATTGAGTACAAAACCAAAAGAAAAAATATATAAGCATTGTATCATTCCACTTATTTAAAAAAATAAAGACTAAATCTATGCTATAGCATGAGTGAAGGGTTGAGATTCTGAGTTATTGAAATGTTCACTTTCTTGGTCTTCTTTCTGAGAGTTACATTTGGTTTGTGATGATATGTACAGATTTTTCTTGCATATTCTACTACAATAAGTTAACAAAAAATAATGAAAAGTATGGTCTGACACTATCAACTTTCCATTGCTATTGTAACACATTAATTACCAAAAATTTAGGGTGTTAAAACAACACACATTTATTATCCTAAGAGTTCTGGAGATCAGAAGGATTAAATGGGTCTTACTAAGCTAAAATCAAAATGTTGGCAGGGCTGCTTTCCTTCTGGAGGTTCTAGGGGGAAATTCGTGTTTTTGTCTTATTCAGCTACTAGAGGCCACCTGTATTCCTTGGCTCATGTCCCCTTCTTCCATTTTCAAAGATAGCAGCATAACATCTTTGAATCTTTCTGTGACTGGGTCTCCTGCCTTGTAAATATCTGGGCTTGATCCACACAGATAATCCAGAATAAACTTTCCATCTAAAATTTCATCATTTAAGCATATCTGCGAAGTCCCTATTGCTGTAAAAAGTAACACAGTCACTGGTTCCAGGGATTAGAACATGGGCATCTTTACGGAGCCATTTTTCTGCCTATTACACATATTATTACCTCTAATTTACATCCACACTTTCTTTCTGGTTTTTTCTCGTTCTCTTTTTTTCTTCCATAGCGAAGACTTTGATTCGATTTATCAAATGGGCCCATAAGATAGTTTTCCTCAAATCATTCTTTGTATTTTTAAATGAAAAAATTTAAAGATGAATTGGGTAGTGAGTGTTTGATAAATATCAGTTCATTTTGTAGTCACTATAAGATTATATGTTGTGACAAATGGTGCCTGTATCAGCTGATTATCAGTGCAGGGAATGAACAAACAAAAGTATAGTTTAGCTTATTTATACAGGGAATTATGTAATGCATGAAATCACGTGCTCACATAAGTATTTGAAGAAAAGTGTGGGCAGGACTTTGGCTGAATCTCATTCATTTATTTCCCTAAAAATAGAAAATGAATTGATAAGAGTTACTAGTATCTCCAAATGGAAAAGAGCAGTTATATAGGCAATGGGATTCTACTGCTGCTTCACCCTTCCCCCGGCCTTTCTGCCCATAGCAATTGCCAAGAAACACAGGAAGAGGCTGCCCTTCTCACGTCTGCCTTCCACCTTTACACAGGAGCTGTCATTTGCAAGGTAGCTGCAAGTGAGTCTAGCAAATGTCCTTTTATTTCATTACTTTCCAACCAAAAGTGGAGGAGAGAGCATTTTGCCAGCAAAACATGCTTCACAGCATCGTATTCTGAAAGAGTTTCATTAAAGGTGTTTCCTAGATTTTCTACCATCTAATATTACTTTTAAATTTCTGCCTCCCCTCTGGGGACATGATTCCAATATTCACCACTCTGAGTCAACTTTGATGAATTGTGCTCTTATTGTAAAGAACCCACCATCTCAGTGACTCAACCACAACAAAGTTCTTTCTTCCATTGCATGTCAGCAGCAGTTCTACTCTGCCACTGCTCCATCCCCTGTGATCAGCTATGACTCCATTTTGTTCTGCTTGGCACTGACCCATGAATCTTCATTTAAGGATCCAGGAGAAGGCAGCAACCACTTTGGAACATGCTAAAGACAGCTCTTTAGAGTGCTGTTCAAAATATAACTTAAAGCTTCCACTTAGAACCTGCATGTATTACTCTGCTCAAATTCCATTGGTTAAGTAAGTCATATGGGCCAGCCACAGGTGTTTGGGGTATGAAATTATACTTCTCCTGCTCAATCCTGGCTTCTACAACCAACATGGACCTCGTTGAAGTCCAGTTCTTGTCCAGTTCCTGCTTTTGATATTTTGAAATCCTCCTTATTCCTCCTTATAATAAATTCCCTCAACTCAAGTTAGCTTAGCTTAAATGTGTCTTTGTTTCTTATACAAGAATATACGTAAACAAAAAATATATATATATGAGCTTATCAAATATATGATTCATTATTTATAGCCATTAACTAGTGTGTGGTACCTTACTAAATGCTCAATAAAAACTATATAACACTACTTGCCAAAAAGGAATAATATTTTGTTGTGACAAAAACACATTGAGAGGATCCTATTTTCATGTTAATTTCAAATAAATGGAAATTGAGGCTTAAGAAGTTTGAAAAATGTACCCAAGATCTCATAGTTAGCCAAAGGCAGAGTTAAGATTTGAACTGAGGCAATCTGACCCAGAAACAATCTATGTAACTAAATACTGTGACTGTGCCTCTGATTGAAATAAAGAAACATTGTGTTTAGTAGAACTTCCATGATACACACCGTGTTTCCCTGAAAATAAGACCTAGCAGGACAATCAGCTCTCATGTGTCTTTCAGAGCAAAAATTAATATAAGACCTGGTTTATTACTATAAGACAACGTATAATATAATATAATATAATATAATATAATATAATATATTAATTTTCACTCCAAAAGACACATTAGAGCTGACTGTCCAGCTAGGTCTTATTTTCGGGGAAACAGGGTATTGGTTCTATTTATAGGTTGTACTTGTAATAAATATGAGTGTACTTATTTAAAGTGAAATTTTCAAGGAATTGTTAGAGTCTATATATGCTATCTTTTTAACTGCATGTTTTCTTGCAATTGTGTAAGACTATAGGAACATAAGTAGACTTTTGCAAACATGGCCACAATAAAGCTTCCTGTACCAATATATCTTGTAATTAACTTTGATTCTCTTCCCACCACCCCTGAATTCAGGCTTGGGAAATCAAATTAACCAATAGAGGTTATATCAACATTTCTAAATGTGATATCATTAGTTCAGTATAAAAGCAAAACTTTGAAAACAAAAGAAAGTCACACTTACACATTGCTACTTTTTAGGTTCAATTATAGGTGCTACATAGCAAACTTGGCATATTTTCAAAGAAAACAGGAGTTAAATGGCAAAAAAGTGTGCTGATGTATACCATTCTAAACTAAAGTGAAATGTTGTTCCGGCAAAATCTCTTTATAGATTTAGTTTAAGTTCTTTTATACATAAGTTTAGCTTTGTTTAATTTCCCCAAAATTAAAGGAATGACAATAAGAACAATACAAATAATTATAATAACAAAAAATGGGGCTAAGTTAAGAGCTCCTTTCCACAGTCAACTTAACTAATGACTAATTTTGAAAACTGCAATTAATAAAAATAGAGGTCACAGTCTATAAGATGTTAAAAATGACATTATAACTAGAAGTATTTCTGTGATGATAAAAACAAACAAACAAAACAAAACAAAAAATGTAATAGTACAAAGGGAATGCATTAAACTTCATATGGTTAACATCTTTAAAATAATACCCCTTAACCAAAGTTTATAAAACATATTTCAATTATGTGTGCAAAGAGTTAATAATATTGGTATAAACATTTGGTCCATATATTTAAAATAAACATGTCAACAATACAAACTTCTTTCAAATATCCAAGTATACATAAATTTACCTACTTATCCAATAATTCTATTTATAGAACTTATGTCAAATATACATTGTCAAAAACATGAAGAGATATGTATAGAAGGCTTTTTGTTGCGGCCTTATTTATAATAGCAAACAACTGGAGAAAACATAAATATTCAGTATGTAAACATCCAAACGTAAATAGGCAACAAACTTCATAAGAAAGCCTGTACAGTAAAGTACTATGTCGCTGCCAAAGGCAATAAGAAAAGTATCTATACTCTATAAAGAAGGACTAACTTGGAGTTATTGTTAATTTAAAAATGGTAAAGAGACAGTGAAATATATAAATTTACATATGCTTTTTCTTGAGGTCCAGAACAATTAAAAAGGGCTAACTAAAGAAGCTACTATAGGCACAAATATCTGTGTTTTATTATTAACAAATCATGGAAGGATAGTCATAACATTTTAAAAATTGCTTGCATATAAAGAAAGAAATAGATTAGAGAGGGTGAGATTAAAACCTACCCTTCTATGAATGTATATTATATTGTGAATGTGACTTTGGAAACATAATTATTTTGCATAATTATAAAACAAACTTAAATTGCAGAGAAGCAATTCCTAAAAATTTAAATTGAAAGAAATGCAACTGTGTACAGTTATAAACCTGTGACATACCCACACATAGTGGAACTATTCCAAGTAACATTAAAGCAAGATAATTTGATTATTCACCCTGGTGGGATATGCTCTAAGGAATAAATAAATAAATAATAAATAAGTAAATAAATAAATACCTAAATAAATAAATAAAACAATGTTTACATTAATATAATTATTTTCCACTAATTATATTGTTTATGGTGGTGTCAATTTTGAGACTCTTTAACATGTAGTATGAGATAAAACAGATAAGTAACTAAGTTTGTGTTATAACAAATTAATTTTTTTATTGTGGAGGAATAAGGATTGAAGAGTAAGAGTAATGAAATGAATTTTTAAAAATCATAAAATTCTGTAGGTTTTGGCCACAGTAAATAAAGCTGCAATGAACACTGGAGCACATATGTCTTTATGGATAAATGTTTTCAGATTTTTTTGGGTAGATACCCAGGAGAGGGATTGCTGAGTCATATGGTAATAACAAAAGTGTCTTTTGATAGATGAATGAACAAAGAAGCTGTGGTATATAAACACAATGGAATACTATTTGGCCATAAGAAAAGACAAAATAGTACCATTTGTGACAACATGGGTGGATTTTGAGATTATAATGCAAAGTGAAATAAGTCAGACAGAAAAAGTAGAGAACCACACAGTATCACTGATATGTGGTGTATAAAACTGAAAACAACAAAAGAACAAGACAAACAAATGAAGAAACAAAAACTCACAGACACAGACAATAGTTTGGTGGTTACCAGAAGGTAAATGGGGTCAAATATGTGGTGATGGAAGGAGAACTGACTCTAGGTGGTGAACACTTGATGTGAGATATAGATGATGTATCACAGAATTGTACACCTGAAATCTGTGTAACTTTACTAACAATTGTCACCCCAATAAACTTTAATTAACAACAACAAAAAAGAAAAAAAATTCTGAAGGTTAATGGGAAATATGTTGAACTTATATTTCATTTTTTAAAAATACATCTTTTCTAGCTCTGTTAGCTAAAAACACTGAGAAACAATTGCCACATCTATAGCCATGAACTCTTCTCTGAACAGCTCTTGGTCTCTAAAAAAACATTGCCATGTAAGGTACAAGATTTTTTTCTAGCAAGAGCTGCTTCATGTTGGGGAGAGAATGTGTAAGATCATCCTCAGGCATTACTGGCACCAACAAAGACTGCTAGGGTCACATAAAAAGAACTCATAAGCTTACTTCAGTAACTTTCCGTTAAGAAATCATGGATAATTTGTATACTTTCAGAGCAATAACTTCAATATCTTGAAAGATGTGAAACATATTTAAATGCATGATTTCACAATGTTAATTAGGAACATATTTTTGATCATTGTGGTAGAGGCTGACAAATCAACTATTTGGACAATGACAAATAAAGAGAAAAAATTGGTAATTTGTCCTGTCTTTACTATACAAATTGTACCTCAAGGTAATCAAAACACAAATAGTTGATAATGAGAAATTCATTTTTATATAGATAATCCAGCTAATAAACAAAGAAGGAAAAAAATAATTAGAATATGCATATTTTTCAACTTTTGTTTTTTTGCAGGTCCTCTTTCTGATAGCCTTTTGATAAAATGGTCCCAATAGCTACTAGTACTTCAAAAAGTTAAGACCAGCGGACATTATACAGTTCATGAAGTAAGAATAGAACACCACTTCTGAAGTTCTCTTGATATACATTGGTTCCTATTTAATGAAACCTCTAGATCTAATAACTAATTTTGAGGAAACAATGAACAGAGGCCCATGCTTATAACAGCGTTGGGAAACAATCAGCAGGATTCAGTACAGATAACAAAAATTCTCCAATAACAAGAAAAAGTCAGGAAAAGAAAATAATGGAGGAAAAAAGTTATAAAACGAAGAAACAAATGGAGGAAGGCTGAACATTAGAAGTCATGTGCACCTGTGATCTTGCTCTCTTTGTTTTCATTTCTCACTCTCATTGTAACTCTCGCCCTCATCAAGGGTGGTCTTATTCTCTTTGTCCTCACTTTACTGGCTCTCAGATGGGTGAGAGGAAAGCTTCACCTTGTTGTACAACAAGTAAGTGTTCTCTGCAAGCAGCCTCCTCCAGTTGCTATGCCTCAGGCATAAGACTTGAAAGGGACTATCAGAAAGCCTGATTCTGGCTGCAGGTCTCAGCCCTGGTACAGTGGTTATTACAGGTTCAAGTTGTCAAACTCACAATACACAGCGGGCTTTCACCAAATACTGTATTTGCTTAGCTTCGTAGATGGATACAGAATAAGAGATACATCATGTTTACAGGTGGCTCAGCACCTACCCAAGTACACAGCTTCTTTTGGTCCCTCACAGAGTGTATATGACTTCCATGGACAAAAGCTAGGTGCAGGGGTCACCTTACAGAGAAGCTATGTCCTTCTTTTCCATCTAGCCTTGCAAAACTGTTCTGGTTACAGAAGCCCAGGTCTCCAGGCTACCCTACAGCTCTTGCTATAGTGATGCTTTCTCAGATAACTACATATATATTAAGTTTCTCAAATTGTACCTTTTAATATGTGTAATTTATTGAAATTTACCTTAAAATATACTTCAAAAATATACTTCAAAAATTTGTAAAAAAAAATATATATATATACAAATTCCAAAAGAATAAGCCTCTGTGTAGAATGAACACTACATTACAAATGAACACTACATTACATTACATTCTACTATCTATTATTTAGTTTTATGCTGCTAGGCTGTGAGAAAAAAAAAAGGTGAGAAATATAAAGAGAATATCTGCTTTTATAATGCTTTCAATACAGAGGGTACCAAAAAAAGTATAGACATTTTAAGAAAGGAAAACTGTATTAAAATTGTAATACTCAATATATACCAATAACAAATGATGAATAAGTCACGTTTGACTTCTGCAATTACAAGAGGTGCTCAAAGTGGTTACCACCAGGGTCCAGACACTTCTGATTACGGTGAACTACTGCTTGTGCAATGTTGACCAAAGTGTCCATTTGTATACATTTTTTTTTTGCCACCCACGGTGTACTAAGGTAACTATAAAACATTCAATAATAATTAGGATTAATTATAATAAAATTGGGAATTTTATGCCAGTTGCTATGGGAAAGCCTAGAAAAGACTACTATCTGTAGCAAGTTATAAATCATTTATTTTAAAAAGTGTATTTAAGTTATGACCTGGAGAATGAGGTATAGTAGTTAGCAATATCTTTAGTTTTGATGTTAGCTTTAGAAAGAATGTAGACAGGGCAAGACATTTATTCATCAATATTTTAGAATTATTTTTAAGGCGACCCTATGGAGAATAGATCAAACGGGGATAAGAATATGGACATTTTTTCCAGTTGGCAGAACTTTTGCAGTATTAAAGGTGAAAAGTGACGATGTCCAAAATTAATTACCATAGTGTATATAGAGAAAGAAAAAAAGTAGATGAATTATAGAGACATGTAAGTGGTGGTAGGGTTTATAAGACTGGTGTTTGATGGACTATGGGAAGTGAAAGAGAAGAGCGAGTCACAGAGTAACATTTCCAGTATTCCCTAATATAGAAGAAATGATGGGAAAGGAGGAAAGTAAACATTTTTATAGTGGTAGAGAATCCAGATGCGGATGCATTGAAACTTCTGAACTTTTATTTGATAGCTTAGTATTGGGAATTCGAGCTCAGATGCAGAAGAAAATGAAAGAGATACAGTGGAAAAGTTCAAAACTTATGTATCAGGGAAGTGAAGGGATACGGATGTGTTCTAAAAGAGCTAAGAGTGACAAAGGCCTTGAATTGATTTTATTCTGTGGTACACATGACATCTGTGTATAATCATATCTCTATATATTTGAACCAACTTGTGTGCAAAGAAGTTGATATAACCTTATTTACAAAAACAAAAACCAAACAAAAAAACCTTTACAATTAAAATTCATGTTTTAACATGGCAAAATATTTTTTCAGTCCTTCATATAATTTTATTTTCTCCCTTCAACCACCATAATATGATATGCAAATTTTGTTTTAACTGGAGGGTCTGGAAACATAGCCTTGTCCAGCCCACTTTACAGGTAAGACAAACACTGCTTCTTGAAATTGTCCCACCACGGACCCTCTGATCATCCAACCCAAGATGTCCCCTTGCTTGGCTATACTTTCACTAAATTGTGTGGCCAACAAAAAAGGCTTTGAAGTTGCTAAGATTGACAAAGGCCTATTGAGATAACATAAAATGTAGAGATGGGATATATGCAGCTAATGCCAATTAGGTGCAATGTAAAATATCCTTTTCAAGATTTTAGAATGTTGGAAATGTTTAAATGATGATGAAACGAGCCTAAATAAGATTAATATAAATTTATCATGATACCGACAAGCCTAGATTTGTGATATTTTTCTAGCAGCTTTCAGTGGTCTGCATGAAGATAAAGAGGAAACCAAAACCTGAATGAAAAATTTTCTGCATGTATGCACGTGTGTGTGTGTGTGTGTGTGTGTGTGTGTGTGTGTGTGTCTGTGTGTTGGGACAGAAACTGAACTTGGGACAGAAACTGAAGGGCAAAGAAATTGAGAAGATTGTTAAAAGAGTCATGGAAAAGTTGAGCTATAATTTGAAGTTACTTCCATCAGACAGAGATCTTGGTTACAAACATCAGAATTAAATCAGAAAGGGGGGCTGGGTGAAAAAGGGGTTAAGAAGTACAAATTGATAGTTAAAAAACAATCATGGGGATGGAAAGTACAGCATAGGGAATATAGTCAATAATATGGTAATAACTATGCATAGTGCCAGATGGGGACTAAGCTAATTGGAGAAATCCCTGCATAAACTCTATAAATCTCTAACCACTATGGTGTACACTTGAAACTAACATGAAATAATACTGAACGTCAACTGTAATTGAAAAACAAAAATAATAAAAAAAAGACCAGAAAAATAAAAAATTGAATCAGAGAGTTAACTTATTAAATTCTACTTCATACCTCATGGACTCCCCAAGAGTGCCAAAGTTGGGCATGGGAAGTTATGCAACCAGGAAAATCACAGAGAACAACATGGGACTTGATTTAGGAAGAAACTACTGCTGCTGCCATTCTGCACTAGGTAGCTCATCAAATACATCACAGCTCTCATAGATAAATCAAGGTACTGGAGAGCAAAATTCCTGATGCTGCTGTCCTCCTAAAGCTGGATATTCCTAATGCCTTCTCGAGAAAAGATGACTTTTGTGCCCCTCTGGTCTATGACTACAAAGGCAAATTTCGACTTCCACATTGGTAGATGTGAATCATAGTAGGAGAAATTTCCAAGCCAAAGGAAGGAGTTCAAAAGATGCTTCATGATCACATGAAAAACTTTCTAGTTTACATGTCTATCCCTATGTAATTATCTGAATTTACCCTCATTTTTCCCCAAAGATCAATAGAAAGCATTGCCCTCAGAGTGATGAACTCATACTCTTGCCAGGATTTGCCAGACAGGTCTTTGCTAGCACCAATATCTGAAAGACGTACTTCGGGTCCTTTGTTGGTAGAAAGATTCACAGATGCCTCTATGTTGACTCAGCTGTTTAAATACACATTTTGAAACAAAATATTTGCAGCACTGATGCCAAATTCCTCCTGACATTCATAATATTGAATTTGACTCAACCAAACAAGTGCAACGTTATCTGGAACAAAAGTTGCATCTAACCTTCATCTGGTTAGAGTATTTAATACTCATTTTAGTTTTCTGTTTGAAAAAAAAATTTGAGAAAGTATTAGTGATTGCAGTTGTGCAGTCATTAAATTCAAAAGGCATGCTACTACTATTTAAAGCATCTTCTAGCTTAATGTTAAATTGTCCTTAAAATAGTTCTGGCTTAACCCTGCAAAAATCTTTACAATGTGCTCAGTCTCTGTAGAATGTTTTTCTCAAAGATTGGAACTACATTACTATGAAATATTTCTATGCATACTATTTAAATAAAAACTTTGAAATCTCAGAGAATGTGTGTCAATTCCTGCATCTTTTTATTACAAAATCACACTTAAAAACAGAAGTAAGAGTTTTGTTTTTAAAGGCAGAGACTCAGTTCAAAGTAATTGTTTTAGGTAAACACACACAGAAACGTATACTGAGGGGGAAAATAGAGATACAAATAAAACTTAATTTCCCCCATTTGTATTTATATCCATCAGAGCATTTAGAGAAGAATATATCGCAGTCTGATGTATGCAAGTATCTCTCCAGTTTGTACTCTGGATGCCTTGATTAATGTCTGCCTTTATATCAGTTCAGTGCGAAAGTAATTGTGTTTTTTGCAATTTTTAACCTTTTAAACACAATTATGTTTGCACCAACCTAATATTTGTGCTTCCTAATGCCTATTAATAAATCTCTTACTTAGGATATTTTTATAAGTATAAAAGGAAGACAGACATTAAGCACAGAAGAGAAGCACAAAGGAGAAATGCAAGCAAGCAATCCAGCAACAAATACATGGAGTGACATTTTCTCCTGGTCATCCTAGAGATGGTTAAGTATGCCAGGCATGCCGAGGCCAACACCAATGTCACTGGAATGAACAAGTGTTGCTTCGAAAGAAATAAGCCTGGGACACATACTACCATATTTACACACCCAAATTGATACATAAATGCACTTTGATTTTGGGGCACAGGCTGTTATCATTGACTGAATTCATAGCCTAGAAATTGTGATTAGAGTGATGAGAAAGTAGAAAATATACGAAAAAAGCCAGGGCATTTAGAATGGAGATAAGAAATGAAAAGTAGAATGTAATAATGATTCTCTGTGTTAAATGGAGGGAATAACATTGAAAATGCTTCCACTCAAACAGTAGTTGTGCCACTTTCTGGTTGTCTGACCTTGAGTACGTTACTTAATTTTTCTGACAATCTTATTCATCCTATATAAAACGTGACTCTGGACACAACTTCCAGATGATTCTAAGGACTACATTAAAAACAACCAACCAATCAACCACTGGATACCATCTGATGTATTAATTGATGATTTCAAAGTATTTTCTTTATACCCCATCTTATGTCTCGTGGAATCCGTTAGACCTAATGATCCCTATGACATCAGGATGGGATGCTACAGGCGGAAGAAAAGATGTCTATGCTTCAAGCAAAGTGCCCTTAGGAAAATTAGGGCAAAAGTATTAGCATTCATTCATACATTCCTTAATTAATATTTATTTATCACCTTCTACACTCTAGATATATTTTTTGTTAGTTTGTTAATTATGATATATTAGTGAAAAAAGCAGCATGTACACTCACTGTCCTACTGAACCTTTAATACTGAGATGAAAGAAAAAAAAGTAGTAAATGTAGTAAATTATATTTTAAAAATGGAGAAGGAAGCAAGATAAAGGAGATTTAAAGTGGTCCAGGTGGGAGGAAAACTTGTAGTATTAAATAGGGTAAGTGACGTAGACCTCAGTGGGAAAATAATATTTGAACCAAGATTGCAAGGGAGTGATGGAATTAACCAAGTGAACACCTGGGAATTGAGTGATTCAGCCCCAGGAAAGTTTCAGAGAAAATACACTAAGATGGGAATATTTCTAGCATATTTTAGTTATAGGAAGGGAGCTGGAGATGAGTAAGTGATGAATGAGAAGTAGATGAAGTTAGAGTAATGGGGAATTAACCCCTTAGAGTTAATGGAAGAATTTTAGAAGGACTCTACAGACCATTTCAATGATTTTGGCATTGCATTTGTGGAATGAGGAGCCATTGTGAGATGCTGAGCAGAAGAGTGACATGATTCACTTACTCTGGCTGAAGACTAAAGAACAGATTGTAAGGGGCTAAATATGGAAGCAGAGGAATCTATTAGAAGGCTATCTGCACAAATCCAAGGGAGAAATAATGGTAGCCAGAGTGGTAGTTACATAGTAATGAGAAGTGACAGTATTTTGAATGTTGAGAAAATAAGACTTGTAATATATTTAACACAGGATATAAGACAAAGAGAAAAATCAAGCATGACTTCACAATGCTTGTTCTAAACAAGTGGAAAGACAGAGTTGTTGTTAACCAATTAAAAAATGGTCATTGGTACAGCAGGTTTGAGGAGAAAGAGCACTAGTTCTACCTTGGCTATGTTAAGATTGAGGTATATATTAAATATACAAGTGGAAATGCCAAGAATGGTAGCAATACCAGAATATAGAACTGCACTGGAGAAAAAATTGGGAGTCATCAATATATAGATGGTATTTAAAGCCACGAGACTTGATTATATCACCAAAGAATTATTCCTGCAACATTAAGATTATGGAGAAAAGGAGTATAGTAATTCACAGTATCGTTTGAAGGTATGGGACTTAATGCCCAAATAAAGGGATGGGTTTGAGAGAGAATTATGGATAACTATGCACAAAGAAAGTGTTTGTAGGTATTTTTGCAAGTAGGTGTGTAGACATGATGGTAAGAGTTTATGGAATTGCTTCCAATTTCCCCAATGAAATACAAAACAAGGTTATCAGCTGTGAATGAGTGTACAATGAAATATTGAGTGACTGACTAGAGAAGAAAAGGTTTGACGTTGTGATTCTTGATAGTGGGAGAGTAAGTGAAATAACAAAGTGTAGCTAGAAAGCCAGGCAGCACTATAAAACTATGCACATATTAACTAAGACCAAGTCCATGTGATTGTGTGTCTTCCCTCCAGCCAGGCGAAGCTACAGAAGAGCAAATACAAAATAGAAAGAGTTTAGGATTTAACTATGGTTTTCATTTGGAAAAGTACAGCATAAATGGGACAGGGGAGTCCTAGGGAGGGAAAAAGGAAAAGAGGGATCATAAGAATTTGCTATGGAATTATATTGGATAAAGAGCAGAAGAGGACATCAAGGGGTGAGTTCACCTGCATTTATTTTTCTTTCTTTTCTATCTCCATTCTTATCTCTGTATCTATATCAACTGTATTACCCCATAGGAGTAAACAACATAAAGGGAAGGGATCAAAATAAGGGACCCCACTGTAGGGCATTTACATACCTTGCTTTTCCACAATGGTAGAGTTGATTAGTGGTGAGAGGCAAGGCAGAGAAGGACCTGGGAATGTGACTATCCCCTTACAGGTCTGAGGCATCCAGGAGAGGAAAGAACAGACATCTCCTTCCTAAAGAGCTTTGGAAAATTGTCGTAACTTTCAGAATGAAAAACTGTTAATGCATGTAGGCACAAAGGTCTTAGAAACCTCACCAAGTTTTCTCTTACACATGGAAGTAGAGAAGAAAGTAGCAAGATGAATTTCAGAGCACCTGATAGAATAATTGCCATGAAAAACACTTAAAGGAAAACAAAACAAAACAAAACAAAACAAAACAAAACAAAACTGAGAATTGACACAGAACAGCAGGATCCAATGAGCAAAATATAAGCAAGGGCAGACATCTCTGTATGGACAAAACTTCACCACATTTCATTACCCATAGCTCTAATTTTCCATTTTTGATACTACATAAGCTTTCAGGAATTAAGATGTAGTTCAAGAGGCATTAAGTTTCTGTTAATTAAAAACACTGGTGCTTCGAATATAATTTGGTATTTATAGAAAAAAATAAAAATTATTTCATACCTTAACTTGTAGAATGAAATCTATCTACCACTAACATGGTATAGCACCAAGCAGTATCACATACACTGTAGATGCTCAGTAATGGTTACTTCCTATTAGGGAGGACAATCATGGCTTGGAAGAGAAAGTGACAATAATAATTACACTTAATATCAAAAATGCTAAGTAATTTAAACATATGTTTTCCTATCAACTCTTTCACCCACATTGTATGGATAGTAAGGGCAACCATTAATTTCCCTACTTTACATTGTGAAAAATAATGGTACAATAGGAAATCTTTTCATATCACCACAAAGAATGAATTAGTGAAAGGAAGTTGAAGGAAATAATTTTCACTCCCACTCCCTAACTCCCTAAGCTATCCCTTGCCCCACAAAAAAATTTAAAAAAAAAGAGAAGAGAAGATAAAGAAGAGAAAAAAACATAAATTCAAACAACCAAACTGCTCCAGAAGGAAACTACTTCTGATTAAACAAAATCTTCTTCAACAGTAAAACTTCAAGCAGAGATATCTAGGCATTCTGACAGGAATGGTACAGTAAACATTTTCACATTGGTTAGTATATTAGTCAGGATTCTCTAGATAAAGAGAACCAACAAGATAGACAGATGATGATTGATTGATAGATAGATAGATAGATAGATAGATGATAGATAGATAGATGATAGATAGATAGATAGATGATAGATAGATAGATAGATAGATGATAGAGAGATATAGATAGATAGATAAATAGATAGATAGATAGATAGATAGACAGACAGACAGACAGACAGACAGACAGACAGACAGACAGACAGACAGATAGATAGATAGATAGATAGAT
Organism: Rhinolophus hipposideros; assembly: GCF_964194185.1. Taxonomy (NCBI): domain Eukaryota; kingdom Metazoa; phylum Chordata; class Mammalia; order Chiroptera; family Rhinolophidae; genus Rhinolophus; species Rhinolophus hipposideros. The sequence goes on along the minus strand of NC_138047.1, from coordinate 87,203,093 downwards.
AGGTAGATAGATAGATGATAGATTAGAAATGTAAAATGAAATAAGAATTGCTAAGAGAGTCACATAAAATAGTCAGGAATCTATTAGGGAAGTGGGGCCTTTGTGCCTCAGAGCTGCTATTATTAATAAATCACTACACCTGTTGGTAAACTCAGTTCAAAACATCCTAGAGTCACAAACATCCAGAACAACTGGTACACAGACACATACAGACTTTACTTTCTTCCTTGTAGTTTTTGCCTCCCTGGTTTGCATACTGGAGCTAACCAATCTCTGTTAGCCTAGCCAACAATAATTCATTTGCATGAAAGAATTACATTCTGTGGTTTTTGCCTTTACAAACCCCACCTTTCGTAGTTCTCTCCAGAGAGCAGTTTAGGTGCTACCTGAATCTGGTCTCTCAGATTGCAATTCTTTTGCTCAAATAAATGTTGTTTTTTTTTACAGTCTGGGTTTTTTAAGTCTTCTACAGAAAAACCTAGTCTTTTTCTGTAAGGGCTTCATCTGATTGGATGAGGCCCACCCACATCATGGAAGATAATCTGTAACTACTAACTTAAATGTTAATCATATGTTAAAAACAAACAAAACAAAACAAAACTTTCACAGCTAGACTGATGTTTCACTAAACAACTGGGTATTATTGTCTAGTCACACAGACACATAAATCAACACACTTAGGATATTGAATTAGATGACATTTAAAGTCACTTCTGATTTTATCACTCAACATCTAACTTACTGTAGAAAATAGTACACAGGGGTGGTTCTTGTAAAGACTAATTTATTGCTATGCAAAAATGTAGACTTAACAAAATGCCATCACCCTTATTTAATGTACTGAAGTCTAAAAATTAACTCAAAAATCAGAAGTCAGGAAGTCAGAAATTAATGAGTCATATTTAACTCTTCTTTCTAATTCAAATGTCTTATCTAATGAATGACTTGTCATGGCTTTCTTCTTTATGGCTTTTAAATCATCCCAATTCTCTCTAACCCCACTGACCTCTAAGTATCTCGGGAACTACTATCATGTTCAAGGATAATTTGACGTGCTCTGTCTCCCTTTAATCTAATGCAATATCTCTATCAATATTTTTTCAACACAAGAGAGAATGTTGTAAAATGAAAATGTGATCATGTTTCTCCCTTTCAAAAAGTCAATGAAATCCCATCATTTTTAGGACACAGTACCAAATAGTAATGCTTATTAATACTGTAGCTCTATATTTTGTCACATTTCCATTAATACTCAACATTTTACCTGTATATAATTATTGGCAGGTCCTGATACAACATGTTTTTCTCTTACCTCTAGGCACTTGCATAGGGAGGGTATTTCTACTGTGTAGACTACCCAAGTATAGCTCACACCAGGCCCACCTTGTGTTTGCCTGGAAAACTCCAATTAGGTAAGCCGAAGAAGGTGCTAAAAGCTGAGGTGCATTTTAGTTTAGTAGTTGATATGGTTTCTGCTACTTTCCTCTACCAGTCTAATTTATTATTTGTTCAATAATCGAAAAAATAACATTTGATTTGCCAAAAGAACCACGGAGTTTATAAGTGAAGAACTATCCACTAATATAAAAAACATTAATCAGAAGTAAGTATCTGTGATGGGGTTCGTCTGAAGACATTTCCCCCTTCTATTTTCAAACAGATGTACCATCTTATGGAAAAAAAATGAACTGAAACTCAATCTTCAAACAGGAAATTATTGGTCAAACATACTAGAGTTATTTTAACTTATCCTATGTCATTATTAGAGAAAAAACAAAATAAAGTGTTCCTTTTTGATGGGGAAACACGATTTCAGTGACAATGCTTTCAGTGCATTTGAATTAAATGAAACATATTAATTTTTGATTGCTATAACTTAAATTGTATAACATCATTTTCCTGTAGCAGAATGAAATGGGTAATTTCAAACTAAAAATGGCACACAATACTGATGTGAGGCTAGACATATTGCTCAATCAGTATCTTCCTGTGCTTTTAAAAGTCAGTGAGCTCTACTCACTACTCTACCATTTTAATATCATTCTCTCCAAATCAGATAAGAAGAATGGATGTTTTTTTTTTTCTTGTAATGTGTGAACCAAATGAGGGAATGAAGATTTAGTCATAGAATTGTCTGTACTGATTGACATAAATATATTAATTAACGGACAACACTTCCAAATGAATCCAACCATTTGCAGTTTCAGCCAAGTTGTTCCATAGTCATAATAAAATTATAAATGTTTTGTCATCATCTTATATTATTTAGCAAGATATATTTGAGAGATTAATTTGAATACTATTATCTAAAAATGCAAGGCAGGAATCAGTCTATTTCCTGTTAGATGCAGGAACTAACACTTCCTTTTCTTGCTTTCCTTACTTAGTATGGTAGGAACAGAATTTTCCAAGTGCCTTTGCCCTCTGATCATGGTAGGGATCACAAGAAGAATACAAGAGTAAGTTAAGCTCAGGAAAGAAGTAAGACTGCTTCTAAACTTTCTTTGTCTTCTTCCAGTGGCCTCACTGGCATCCACTCACTTTTTTTTTTTTTTTTTTGTCTTTTCTCCTTTCCTATTCATTATTCGCTCTCCTACAAAACATCTCTTCCCTGAGTGCCTCAGCTCCTGCTGAGGTTTAGCTCTTGGTATAAGGCACCAGCTACAGGGCTCTCACAACGTCGCTTCTTTTATGTGTCCCTTCAGTCTAAGGACTGGTAGCGTTTCCTGTTGTTTCTAATCTCTGTTTACTTTCTCATGAATCCAGTTTCTTTGGTCTTCAGTCACCTATGTAACCAATTCCCTGTGTAAAATTTTCTCTCATTGAAATAATTAGATTCAGGTTTTAAGTTTCCTTGCATAGACACATTGTTGTTTCTTTTTTAAGCATAAAGAGATACAGACTAAAGAAACTCAAAGGTCAGTCTTCTTATGAGAGTGAATCGCTGATAAAGCCATACATCCAACTCAGTATAATTTTAAATATAATTCTGTAATCAATATCTATAACATAAACTCCTATTTGTGAATTTTCTAGGATACCTTCCTTATGTATTTCCTATAATTCTATAGAACTCTATAATGACTCACACATCTGTTTGACTCACACGATAGTAACAAAAATAGACCCAGCCCAGCCACTCATTGGCACACTATCCTCTATAGCCAATAATCTGATAGAAATTCCCATAATTTCCTCTTCTAAACTTACTTTCTTATAAACAAATGTGTCCATATATTCATTTTTTATATGTTCTTGCCATCTTTACCTTGTATTGTAACTTCACTGTTGGCTTTCTTCTAATGACAGGTTTCCTTGAAGCTATTTGATGTGAAAGCTGTATTTTTTTCCCCCTGGCACTTCTGTACCTCAGGGCCTTGGGTTTGGGTAGATTCAATTTTCAGTGTCCCATTGTTATTTCTAAATAACTATTCTCTTGCCTCAATGACAGTTTTCTACTATTTCTCCCTACAATTCCATTGAAGTTTTTCTTTTTAATGGTAACCCTTATTTCTAGCTTTCTAAACACAATGGTTAGTTATCTCACAATTTTTTTTTTTTAACTTAGGCATAGTATGGGAAATTGATAACTAACTTTCTCCTTTTTTTTCCTTTCTTTTATTTTGTACTTCATGGGATTTTATTATTATTATTTCTTTGTTTTTCTTTTTAAAATTTTATTGGGGAATATTGAGGAACACTGTGTTTCTCCAGGGCCCATCATCTCTAAGTCGTTGTCCTTCAATCCAGTTGTGGAGGGCACAGCTCAGCTCCAAGCCCAGTTGCCGTTTTCAGTCTTTAGTTGCAGGGGGCACAGCCCACCATCCATGTGGGAATTGAAATGGTAACCTTGTCCTTAAGAGCTCGTGCTCTAACCAATTGAGTTATCTGGCCGCCCCACTTCATGGGTTTTTATACCTCACTGAACAGCTCCTTTCCTTTCTGTATTGTTAGTTCCTCCCTCACTCTTGACTTAGAACTTTGGATGAATTTTGGGTTTCCTCTCATTATTGTATCTATATGCTCTCCAGCAAGCATGCATTCAAGTTCTTGGATTTAAACACAACCATAATCTATAATTCTATTCTGAATCTTCAACACTGATTGAATTTTCTACAAATTTCATGATATTCATATTCAAATGCCAACTTGCTATCTTATTTTAGATATTTAGCAGTTATCTCAAATATAACATGGACCCCAAAGGCTTATTATTTCCCACCATCTTCACCTCTCCCAATCTGAGAATGTTATCTTCCTTCAGAAATTCCACCGTGAGCCATATAATTTCTCAAGCCCTTAAATGTATGTTTAGTCTTGGATAATTATTTCTCTTACTCTCACATCACTCTGTTAGCAATTAATTGTGTCTCTAACTCCAAAACTCTCTGGATTTCATCCAATAAAATCTATTTCCTCTACTACCATTGCCAAGCAAGCCACGATTACCTGTCACCTGCCTATGCACTTCATATTTCTAGTTTTGATCTTCTTCAACTCATTCTACAAAACGCAGCTAGCATGATGTTTTACAACTATGATCGTGTACTTAATAATTAAACCATATTTGTGACTGAATGGATAAATAACAAGACTCAAAGATACACTGCCTACAAGAGACTCACGTCAGCTTTAAGGACACATGCAAGTGCAAACTTAAGTGTAAACTTTAAACTGACAATTTTTATGTGTCAATTATAGCTCAATAAGCTGGAAAAAACACACACAACGGAATGGACATTGTGTTGCTCTGCCGCAATATTCTCAGCAGGGTTGACATACCCATCCCTTACACGAAGGGAGTATCGGCTGCCGATAAATTTTAATTTAGCCACTCGGAGTTGTACTCATCCTTGGGTTGCTGCGGAACCCAAGGCTATCCCCTCCCTCTCCCCAGAGTCAACATGTGGCCAGTACCTGGATGGGGAATGCATGGGGTCAGCCCCATGGACTTTGAAGAAATATCATAGCTCCAGAACTTCCTGTTGGGATTGGCTGAGGCCTCACTTGATACTGCATCGATGGACAGTCTCTGCCCAATGTTTTCTGCCTTAATTTCCTACAAGCATACTTCCTGTGTCCCTCCTTAGCAAACCATCTTCGTGGAAGTCTTCATTTCAGTCTGTTTTCAGGGAAGCTAATCAAACAGACAAAGCATCCACGGCAGTGCTCACCTGACCCCCTATTCTCCTCTAGTTGAGAGGATAAAAGGGAAGCCTGTGAAAGTTCTAAACATATTCACAAACAGTATGACAACAAGTTTCAAAATGTAGGCCCAAAGATAACAAGCTTTCGATCTGAAAGTGTATATTTGTTTATCTCCTTATTTGCGATCTCAATGTCCATCCTTTATTTCTTCCTTCCTTTGGTCCTGTATTCCTTCTTTTTTATTTTTATTCCCTTTTTCACTCCCTCCCACCTTTTTCCCCTTCCTTCATTTATTCTTTCCTGCCTTTTTTCCTTCCTTCCTTTTGTCAAATTGAATATGTTACATTCTACGTGGAAGAGAGAGCAGTGGTCCAAAGAGGGAAAAAAAAAAAAGAAAAAGAAAAAAATCCTGCTTTACATGAGCTTATATTCTGTCATAGAGAAATAGTCATCAAACAAATGAAGTGACATGTATAGTATTTTTAATTTTAATAAGTTTACTGGAGAAAAAATAAAGCATATAGGAGGGATAAATATTACTAGGCTGGGTCGTTACTATTTTAAATAGAGTCATCAAGGAAAGCCACATTGATAAAAAGACATTTGAGCAGAAGCCTGAAAAAAGTGAAGTTGAGAGTCATGCAGCTATCTGGCGGCAGGGAATTCCAGGCATAGAAACATGAAATGCAAAGTTCTCTGCAGACAGGTGGTTCAGTGTATTTGAGGAACATCAAGCATGTTAGTATGATCATAGCAAACCTTGTGACAGGAAAGTGATCTCAAATGAGTTCAGAGAAAAGAATGGGGGATAGAGTGCATATCTTTAGAATGTTAGGCCAGTGCATGGTATTTAACTTATACTCTGAGTGAGATGACACTTCAGTATTTTGAACAGAGAAACAATGTGATCTAACCATGCTTTAAAAGAATCATTCGGACTTCTCTAACAACAATACAATGTTTTGGGTTCTTTTTCTTAAATATGACTATGAATTCAAACAACAGCTGCATATATTTCCTAAGTATCAACTACACTTTCAAAATCTACTGCTGGGAAGTGGATTTTGAATTTTAGATTTCACAACTTTCATTGAATTTACATTTATCTTTGCATTTTGTGTGAAAGGTCTCAAATCCAGGAATCAGCTTCCACTTTAAGGAACTAAAGAAGACAGATATTATTAAGGTAAGCAGAAGAAAGAAATAATAAAGTTTGCAGCAAAAATCAATGAATAGAAACTTTTAGTACAGAGAGATGACGTAGGTACATTTCTCCTTGCTTCTCTCCACTAAATAAAATTACAAACCCTGGAATAATGAAAAAAGACAACCAAAGTAGAACTCTGAAGGATAAAAAGAAGAACACAAACTGGTTTGGGATCCCATGACCTGAAGGATACACAATGCTAGAGAATTTTAAGTCTTTCCACCCAATGGAAGAGGATACTGATCCAATGTTTCCCAACTCCCAAACTATCAACAGAGGGCCATCAAAGTAGACTCATTCCTCCTCTACCCACAAACAGTGCAATAGCTGTGGGGTCCCAATAGAGTTATCCCATGGTAATAAGTGCCCTACCTGGGAAGTGTTCTTCTTCACCCAGAGGAAGGGAGAATCCTACAACAAACAGCCTGGTCCTGAAAGTCTCTTTGTCTTCATAAGCCTGATACACCCCTCCTGCTGCCAGAGACTAGAAAGTCACTAGGGATGTTGCTACCACAGTGAATACTTAGTGGAGAAATGTTCTTGGTCCTACACAGATGGAGGGTGATTCTATTATTTGTTAGAATTGCATGTGAGTCTATGATTAAATCAATACCAATTTTAATTAAACATCAGTGAACTAATAGAAAAAAAATAAAACTAAAAACTGGTTCTTTGTGGAGATCTAAAAAATTTAACAAACCTATAGCCAGATGGATCATTAAAAAAAAAAGATATACTAATTAACAATATTAAGAATTAGAAATGATATAAACACAATTTTTTAAAATATTAAAATAATAGTAAAGAAATATTAAGGCAATAATGATAGATATTTATAGTCAGAGAGGAAGAATCCATAAAAACTGATCATTTTTTTTTTTGACACTGGTGTAGGTCACAGAAGAAATACATGACAACAGATATATATTGTGTCATTTATGTTTCATCCTTGTGTTAACAATAATTGTCATACCTGAACTCAAAATTTAGTAAGAAAGACTACTATATAAAAGTGGGGGAGTCAAAACAATAACTTTCCTCCTACCTTTTATGTTCTTCTAGGTGGCCTAATAATCAAATTAACATGAAAAAAGATTATCAGGAGAAAATGTTCAAAATTCATTATGGATGTCCATAGTCGTACAGAGGTGCCATGAAAATATGAGACTCAAGGAGGCATTGGACATTGAGGCTTATATGCCATTTGGACTAAGAAGAGGGAGGCAGGGGTCTGGGATTTCAAAGAGAAAGGAGGGAATTTATAGGTAAGTGAGAAAGAGCAACCATGTCGATAGGGCAGGTAAAATGAGCCAAAGAAGAAGAGACATTGCCCTGGTTAGAAAGTCTCTTGCTGCAGCTCCTTCTTGGGTCAAGAACGCTGGCAGCTGCCCAGCAGAATTCCAGTCTTACACATACCGCTAAATCAAAGAAATGCATTGTTAAGAGCCAGAGAAAGGAGGAAGACACCCAGTTTGTCAGGGTTTATTGTTTGTCAGGACCACTAATACCTTACTGGCCCAACAGGATTCCAGGTTTACACACACCCCTAAGGGATGTGTTTACACATGCTCCTAACTCAAAGGAATGCATTGTTAAAGGGAGGACTAGGCACTCCAGGGGAAGAAAGAAAGAGAAGAGAAGAGAGAGGGGGAGGAAATTCTACCCATAGAAATAAACGTCTTCACACAAAGTAAGGCAAGGCTGCTTCCCTCCCTTGGGTCAGCTGGTAACTGGGGAATGGTCAAAGTTTACCTCTGAGTCTTTGGATTTTCAATAACCAGCTTAAAATCAATATACCAAAAGACATATATTGGGGTGGCAAAACTTTGTTTTCCCCCTCATAAGCATACATACACAATCATTATTAATATTGAATCCAAAAACAAAATTATCTCTTGAGTCATCAAATAACTTTACAACAAATAGTGAGAATTATCCTTAACAGTATTTTTATATAAAACTCAATAATGCAATTTAGGCTTTTTTCTTCATATTCCATACTGCATAGCAGTTCAGATATGATTGATACCCACTGACATTTCAGAATCTTTGAAGTGTGTTAAATTGTAGGATAATCAATTTAAATTTTGAGGGGAAAAATGACTTTGAGTTCAGTATAAAGTGACTGGAATGGATGAGAGCAAGGGATCAAAATAGTGGGCTATTACGGTACTTTAGCCAAAACATTATGGGTGCTTATGTGGCAAAGGTGTAGCTATAAAGGGTGGGCTCACAATATACTTTAAAGTCCAAGAGCTTTAGTGATGGATTAGATACGGGAATTTGAGATAGAAGTAGAAAGGATGATGTTTATTTTTCTTGTTTATGTGACTGGATGCCTGGCAGTTCCATGCTCTGAAAAAGATATGAAGAATGTTTTCAGTTATCTAAAAGTGTTATTATTAAGACAAACTTTAGAAAAGAAATGCCAGGAAAGTAACTTTATTTTAGTGGATAATTGTGTCTGATCCCAAATAAAATGTAAATTTGTGAAAACATCAGTGGACACTGATTTTTTTCCAATGTTAAGAACTGATACCATCAAAAATATATATATATTCTTGGTAGAAGAGGGTAAGTGGGGTAAACTATATGGTGATGGAAGGAGAACCGACTCTGGATAGTGAACACACAATGTGACATATAGACGATATATTACAGAATTGTACACTTGAAACCTATGCAATTTTACTAACCATTGTCACCCCAATAAATTTTAATTAAATCTATCTATCTATCGATCGATCGATTGATCGATCGATCAATAGATATTCTTGACAAATTTCGGCTGGGGAAAATGGCACATAATTATAACCCAAAAGGAAACCTAAGAACAGCCAAGGAGTATAATTGGTAAATAATTAAATATATGATAATAACATTAAATTGTTTTTTTTCTGACTGTGCAATTAAAGCCACTGTTCCCATAAAGAAAGTTAAAGAAAAGGGCAAAGTGAAAAAGTTTAACTACCTGGAAAATTGATTACAGATTAAAATTGGTTAATAAGGTGCTTCAAAAATTATTTCTGGAAGAAAATTCACCTGTGTTGATACCATTCTTTTTAAAAATGCTGTTTTCATTAACATGTAGACTAAACATTCATTGGGTAGAAAATAGAATGAAAATGGTAGTACTCTTCATTTACCATATATATTTTGCCTGCCTTTTATGTATTAAGGATTAAACCTATACCAAGCCATCAAATATTAACACCACAGTATATGTCCTAATTCAGTTGGCTGTCAATTAAGGGAAACAAGAGAACATATTGATGGAATAGCATAAGTGCCACGATAGCAGTCCGAAAGGCTCCCTGGGGATATATTAGCGCACAGGAGGGTCAAGGTCAACTCTATGATATGGTAGTTCTTATTAGAATCTCACTGTCCTTCACCTAGAGTACACCAAGAATGCTCTTAAGGTAGTCTTTCTGTTTCTATGTAGGTTCATGCTTCTAGAGCACTGGACAAATTCAAAGCTACCCAAATCTGCCTACTACAGTATACTAATTGCTGTTTTGCTCTGTCAGCCGTAAGTGCTACTTCACATCAACCTTTTTTCACCCTTGTGTGCTCACCTCTGTCCTCATACATGTAAGTAAGTAAGGATATGTAACCAAAGTTCTGGTTTGCATCTTACAATTTGTGTAATTTGATAAAAGTGTGTGGTAAATTCTCAGTAATCCTGAAAAAATTAGATACATGTTTTTACTCATCCCACTGAATTTGTTGAAATGCAGAAAACAGTAGTTGCTTTATTTTCTGTCAACTAGTAAAAAAAATATCTAATTTCCTTTGCAATTTCAAAGCTCTTGTCCATACAAGTAATAATAATAGGAATAGTCCATCTTCCCCCAATTTAACGCCATGAGAATGAGAGGAGGATTTCATTATGGATTCTCTCTTGCAGGCTCCATGACTAGAAATCCCAGCCTGCAGCTGAGCCAAAAGAACAATAGGTAAATCCATAGTCATTGAGCCTTTAGCAGTTGGTATAAGGCAGAACAGACAATAGAGAAAAGTTTATATTATTCTTATCACCAAGACAATCTGGCTATGCAAACATGGACCTCATCTCTAAAACAAGATCTGAGGTAATTTCTGGGGTTAAGAGAGTCTGCTTCTAGAATGTCAAAGAGGATTTATATAAACATACATAACAATTCTTTTAATATCTAGAGCAAAAATACAATGACATTTCCACTCATCTCTTTGTCTTGCTATAACAATTGCTCTGCCTCAGGAGTGCTACTATAGTTTAGAAATGGCATAGCCATGAATATGTAGGATGCAGTTTGACTTCGGCATGTCACTGTAATTTTATCTTTTCTTCTTACTGTCCCTAGATTCTATGTTTTTTGTTGTTGTTTGTTTATTTGTTTGTTTTAATCAACAGTTTTGTTTGTTTTGTGTCATCTCTATTTTTCAAAGCATGTAATGCTAGTGATCTAAATCTGAAAGGAAGAGTACATTTCTGCTATTGGTGTTATGATTTGAATATTTCTACTTCAACACAAAAAAGCTCATATGTTATTGTGTTACACTGAAACAATAAGGAGAAGAAAAACTTTACAGCCACATTCTTCTCTCCTGCTTTCGTCTATAATGTCAGCAATTAATTTTAAAATATTCAGGTACACTTATCCTAAACCAAACCTTCAGAAATACTAGAATCAATTTTCTATCATCTGACTGAAGTGCTTTAGTCAAATGATTCAATCAAATGATTGATGTAAGTATGGAGGGGGAAGTGTTTTGACCTGGGTTGCAACAGAATCTAAGAGAAGGTAAGTGAAAAATGCATGGGCCTTGCATTGTTAGCTTATTTTTTACCTACAAACCGTGCATATTTTCCCATATTTCTGATAATTCTTCCAATATCAAAACAGCTAAAGACTAGGAGTACTAGTGTGAGCTCAGGAGATAGGAGAAAGTGGTTCCAGACAGAACTGAAATTATCCTAGAGGAGCAGAGGGGTGGCTCAGTTGGTTACAGCGTGAGCTCTGGACAATGGGGCTAAGGGTTCAATTCCCACATGGGCCAGTGAGCCCACAGTAACTACAATGAAGTCAATGAGCTGCCACTCAGCCCTCGGGTGGACAGATGGCTCAGTTGGTTGGAGCACGGGCTCTCAACCACAAGGTTGCCGGTTCGACTCCTTGACTCCCGCAAGGGATGGGGAACTGTGCCCCCTGCAACTAACAATGGAAACTGGACCTGGAGCTGAGCTGCACCCTCCACAACTAAGATTGAAAGGACAACAACTTGACTTGGAAAAGTCCCAGAAGTACACACTGTTCCCCAATAAAGTCCTGTTCCCCTTCCCAATAAAATCTTTAAAATAAATAAATAAATAAATAAATAAATAAATAAATAAATAAATAAATAAATAAAAATATTCTAGAATACTGATAGTATTTGCATATTACAAAAAGGGATCTTTCCCCCAAACCATATTAATTCGCGTAGTTCAAACTTTGTATATTTCTTATAGGAAAAAACACTGAGGATATGCAATTAGAAAAGCCAGAAATGGAAAAAAAATATATTGAGAACTCTGGTGCTAGAAGCATAACTCCGAGGACTATAATAATGGTACCAAATAAAAGTCATTATGCAGTCAACAAGGTTAAGTTTTTTTTCTAGTATAAATATATTGGACTATTCATCTCTGTAGTTCTGATTTTGTGTATTAAATATAAAAGTTAAGCAACTATATACACATTAATCAACTTTTCCCCAAGCTTATACTACTTGTAAGGGGCTCTATTGAGATTTGAACCCAGGTTCATTATATTCTAGAACCTGGGGAGTGCTAAGTGTAATATAGTCTGACTTTAAGTAGCCTAGTGAATAAACAAACATAGAGTGAACACAAGTAAATGAATCATAAGTATACCATATAGATAAATTAATGTAACAAGAAAGAACTATGTAAACTCATAATGTAGATATTAATTAACATATAGTTACAGAGACATTAAATATTATAATGCATGCCAAATAATCATAAATCTGGGGAAAATTAATCTGAGGTGATGCAATTAGGAAACAATGGGTGGTTTGATAAGGCTAACTGCAGGAACAGTTAGGACTAAGGAAGGGACTGAGTGCATTTGGGAAGACAAATAGAAGATAAATGATGAGCACAGTATCCTAAAAGGCAGAAGTTCTGATTTCAAAAATTTACCAGCTGTGTGATCTCGAACAAGTAATGAAATGATAAAAGGGTAAATTTAAGGAAAATTTAGAATTTAAACCAAGCACTTCCTTCTACACGTGGAAAAACTAAGGTCCATGAAAGTTAATGGCTAATCTATTTTCTGAAATTCCCGCTAACGATGTGCGGAGGTACAGGGCTCAATGTATATATCTATAAAATAGGGACAAATTGTTAACCCTGTCTAACTTTCAGGCTAAGCTTTAACTTTTTTTTAAATAGCTTATGGGTCTTGTAGAGTAGACGTATCACACTATATCATTATTATTTCTTCTGTAAAGGAGACCTCTTATCTCCTTTACAGCACTGCATATTCCTTTAGAAGACAGGTTATCTCTTTACCTTCTCAGCACTTGAACATGTGAATGAATGAATGAGGTTGATGCAAGTGAGGTAAAACGACCTTAAATAGTAAAGCCTTAATAAACATCAGGTTTTTGAAAATTATGTTTTTCAATGTGAGATGCCACTTACCGTCCTGATTCCGACTATAGTAAGAAAACATAACACTCAGAACACTCCTTTTAGCAATACCAAATCTATTCTCTCATCCTGAAAGCTTTTGGACAATTAAGACCAGATTCACACGAAAGTGATTTTATTTTCATTTCACCTATATTTGAGATTTTTTTTTCATATACTTAGTTGCATGGGACTTAATGTAATTTATTTCATTTCATACAATTAGGTATACATTGGTAACCTATCAAACATAAAAGTTACTGGAGTTTATTGGATTATTATATGGACTTTAGACAAAAGAATCTGGCCCCTCAAGAGATATACACACTCAAACACAAACACAGACATAAACAGAAATGTACTCCATCACTACAAAATGTTTAACTCCTCAAAGTTGGATTGGGTATCAGTATATTTAATTAACTAATTATTTAACAACTTCTTATTCTTTAATTTTGTTTAATGTTTTAATAATTTTCCATTTAAATTGTGTAGTGTAACTATGCAGATAAACTACAGCATCATTTATTGATTCAGGTCTGTTCTTTCCTATTAATAAGAAGTTCGTTTTCTTTTAGTCTCAGAATTTAGAAGCAATGCCTGAACCCAAAAACTCCTAAAAGGAAAAAGGAGTAAAAAGTACTTAACAGTGATTGAATCAGACAGTTTGTACAAAATCCTGGGAAACGTGCATTCTAAAGAGGAAGATAATTGCACAAGCATATTGCATAGAATACATAAGTGGATCCCTGGAGGTCAAAATGTAGAAGCAAACCAATTAAGCTAAGTATCCACTAAATTGTTTTTCATTGTCTAATTGAAAAGTGATCACAAGGAATCAGAAAGGTTTAAATTGAAAGGGCTTTTAGTTTAAATCTGACCTTAAGCCAATGTTATTTAAATATGCTAAATAATGTATTCTGGAAGGAACTCCTCTGGAAATTAAAAATCCCATTCTAGTATATATTTAAACCCATTTTGGGTTTCCTGCACTGTTATTCAAGCACAATTTCCAGGTTTTAGTTAATGAAAAAAGCAAACTTATGTCAAATACGAACATAACAAATTTACTTGGAAATCTCATTTTTATCGTTATGTTTCCAGTGAAATAAATTCACTCATACATTCACTGCTTTTGGTGAATAATTTAGATCATTTAAGGAAAACGTGATACATTGGCCTAAATAAATGTATCCATTCATTCATTGCTTTTAGTACGTAATTTAGAACATTTAAAGAATGCCTAAATCATACAGGATTAATTGTCCTTTCAGTTAAAAGACATCACGAGCAATCAATGCTACTTATTATAAACTTCATATTCTTGGTGAAACTTGATTTTTATGTTGATCCTGTATAATAATTTCAGAGTTTAGACACGGCTAATGTAAAGTAGAGAAGGAAAAGGGGAAGATAATTGTTATTTCAACGACCTATTCAGGGGTCCAAACCCATACGTAGCCCGACCATTTTTTTCAGGCACCAGAAAAATCCCTTCAAATACAAACACAGATGATCAAGAGGCACCATGCATGGCTTCATGAAAAGCAGCATGAGTTCAAACTGGACTTCTCTCTCAGCCTAAATGCATTCCCTTGATGAGGCTACAACTTTTCGAACTGGCTTTAAAAAGGACTATTCTGTCCCTGGATAAATGGAGGAGGCAGAGAAGTTTCTGGTGCTCCCATTCCTTCAGGCCATAATGCTTTGTAAGCTTGAGACCAGGCCAGGAAATGCTGGATGTGAGGTGTCTGGCTGCAGACAGCAGATGAGCCTCCCAGGCCCTAAGCAATGAACCTTCTATCACATCCACACACCCTACACAGATTGTGTTCTCTCAGTGTTTCTGGAATAATTCCATGAGGCCCTATTACGAGTTTGCTTAATCAGAGAAAATATCAAAGCGTTTAATTGTTTGCAATTCTTCTGAAGTTGCAGAAACCAACAGCCAATTAGTACTCAAACTCCTCTTTTCAGATGGGAAACTAATCTCTTTTTAATAGAAACTTTTCCTACTCATTTCCACCACCCCCCCTTAGAAACACACTTTGCAACCAAAATCACACAGAATACGATGAAACAGAATATGAAATGATATTTTTCAGCAAACTATCATCTTTTCTGGTTCATTTTCAAGATCTTTGATATTTACATATGACCTTTCCATTTTTATTAACAGTTTATTGGATTTTTTGCATTCCAGCCAGCAGAAGAGAAAGGTAATTTACAGAAAGATTTGACAGTTATACACACAGCTATAAACTTCAGTCCATTAACTCATTTCTCATGTAACCTTTAGTTAATTCTACCAAAATATCCAAATAATCATATGCCTTTTTCCTTTATGTTACATAGAGGGCTTATTACAGAGCCCTATTTATAGAATGTCAAATGAAACGAAAACCATTTTATCATGTCTCTTTATGGTTTACAGATGTTTACAGTTCTTATCTTTTAAGGCACATAAGTAAAAGTCAAAGATATTTGTGTTGCTTAGATTCTATTAGATGTGAATGGATACATATTTGACATCTTTTATTACTTGATAAATTTATACTTATGGATTTGATAATGGCAATATTGTTTTAATATATCTACTTTAAATAGGGGCATAGAACATTTTCATGTAAATTATTGCATTGTCTGAAGCAATATATGTTATTTCTATAAAAAGTATAGAAAACTGATTTGCTAAAAATGATATTTGAGCCTTTAACTTTGCTAAGATATTTGTTTAAAAATGAACTCATTTTGCTAGTATCTTAAAAACCTGAAGTTCACAGACTTTTATGTAAATATAAGGACAAAACTAAATTACAGAAAAGTGGAAATGTATATTATTTGTTTTTGCATAAAATTGATATATTTCTAATTAAATATATTAATTATATGTATCATTAAATATTTAATATTAAAATATACAACATAGTAATCTAAATGGATATTTATATCATTTTGCCCAGAATTGTTTCTTTTTGAAAACAAAGAATCAAAAGAAGCTGTAAAATAAAAAAAGGATTAGGATAGAAAATGTCTTTTTGAGATGAATTTTGTTTCATCATTCATAAAATACCATAACTTGGAGTGCTTTCTCTAATACAACTGAAAACCAAACACTGTATATTCTTATCACCTTCACTTTGGAAACAGGAAAATAAAAATATAAACATTATGAAAATATAAGATGAAAAACTAGAATTAAATCATAAGCTACTAAAAGTCTCATTTTATTTGCATACACTTTGAATACAGGAGGAAGGAAAAAGTGAAATACATTGGTGCATTTTGAAAATTAATATGTAGTCCAATTAGGGCCAATTGAGCTATGAAAGCCTGATACTAGGAATGTGAAGACTGATAAGTGGGTATACCTTGTTGATGGATTTCTACAAGGCCCATGAAACAAATATCATGAGATAATAATTTTGGGGGGAAAATTAGTTAAATCTAAGGCTTTCTGGAATTCTTAGGAAAACTGATTAATATTTATATATTTATCTGTACTCATAGACTTGTAGAGGGAAAGCATGTTATACTGGAATAATCCTGTGTTACATATTAAACAATAATTCCACCTGACCTTAGGAAACTGAAGTGAGAAGAAATTTACTGAACAATAGTTTTTCACTGCACTTCATCTCTTTTATTTTTGCTTGGACTCTTTAAGAAAATGGAAAAGTTTCATAGTGCCATCTGGTGAGAATTAAGGAAATAGCTTCCTTCAAGCTGTGTTTATTAGAATCTTCCTGCAAGCAGCAAGCTTAATGACTGCTACAAAAAAGTAATTCATAAAAGATGAAAAGCACCAATCTAATTATGACATTTATGTTTATGTTCACATTTTCCTTTATCATATTTCTTCAGAAATATTAAGTTGGAATTATTAAGATGCCCATAAATATTAGTTTATATGTATGCTTTTCTTTTATCGTTTGTATACATATATACATGTGTATATACATATATACACACTTATATATATGTATATGTGTGTATATATACATATATAAAAACAATTTTTTTTTCAAAAATTTTATTGGTGCATTATCAAGCTTTCTCCACATTTTCATTTAAATTATCATTATTGCTATGCTAACTGCAAATACAAAATTCACAATACTGGTCCCAGATTTTTCCTGCAAATTTGGCATTGTGTAAGTGTGTGTGTGTGTGTGTGTGTGTGTGTGTGTGTGTGTGTGTGAACATATAAGCATGTGGATATCTGAATTGAAAAATCAAATGTAGACTTTGGTGAGATGGTACAGAGTCATGGATATTGTGTTTTCTCCAACACACACATCTTGCTCATTTTTATTTTATCATATATTTTTGACCTATATATTTGTCTATTCTATAATTATCTATGCTCATGATTTCCATTGAAACCTGGTAAAATAAAATTTCTTCCTTAAATAACTTCATGCTTTGTTGAAGTTTTCCTTAATTTCTAACCTTTTACTCATTTTACGTTTTTTGTATTATGCAAGAATTTTTGTTTTTACTAGTATCGTATTTTCTCTTTGTCTCCTTAGTCATTTGAAAGCCAGTACTCTCTTTTATAGCGTCTGTAACATTCTTGTACGGCATGCACTATTAATAATATGCCCAATTACAGACTGAGTAATGCCTAGGCAAACTCTAGAGTTTCCTTTTAAGACTAGAATCCTGATTTCTGACTTTATTTTGATAAGCATCACTAGAAAGAAAGAGTCCGTTGAAATCCAATATGACAGAAACTGACAAAATCATAGTTCCTCACATTTTAAATATTTACAAAAACATAATTTTTTCCAAATGTTATACAACTAAATATTTTTGTGTGTACACTATCTGGATTTTCATTAAGATTGGAGAAATTGCAATAATCATTGTATATAGTGCATGCTCGTGTGTGTATGTGTATGTGTGTGTGTGTGTATGTACACATCTCTAAGAAAAACACTTTTCAAAGAAGTCGACAATGGGAGTGAGATCACTTTTTAAAGGTCAGTATGTCCTAAAAATTAACAAATCTCCATGGAAAGGCTTCTGTTCAGTCACTATTTAAAAGTGGACTGAACACTGACAGTAGCATTAATCACCATTTGCACCTTTATCTAAATGTAGAAGGAAACCACAATGGCCTATTTTGACAATACTTACGTAAATTCTATCTGAGGCTGGAAGCATAATGGAATGATTCTCAAAAAATTAACCCTCACAAGCTAGTGGTTCCTCTATCAGTACTATATAGAAACCTGATTGAATACTGAATACCTAAATTCAACCAAGGTGACTGATTAAAATAAGGTAATACATAAAAGACATAAACTTGGTTTGTATCCTTTTTCAAAACACCCATGGACTAATCATGTAAACCAATTATCAAACTCCAAATAAGTGGTAAATATGCCAAAATAAACAACATGTAATTATTTGTGCTTTATACTCAACGGACTTGTAAATGTCAGTAAAGCCAAATAATATGAGCTAGAGAAACTAAGGAAAATATCTCTAAAGTACTGATTTCTAAACCATATCTTCAATAAAAATTCAAATGGATAGACATTATAAAGAGATCAATCAAACTTGTTAGGGATAGAGCACAGTTAAAGTCCTATAGGTGGAAGTACACATGTAGAATATTTGGGAAACCTGAGGAGCACTGCCTAATTATAGCACAAAGTTAATTTCATCAGAACAACAAATGTGCTCACGTGGTATTACTCATTAGACTAATAAAGTGATATGGAAAGAGAAGTAATCCATTCTCCATAATTAAAGATCTTCTCGTCTGTGTATTTTCAGTAAGGTGACAAAACTGGTTGAAAGCATTCTGTCGCCAAAGTATTTGTGTAGGTGTGTGCTGCAAAGCCATATGCATTGTATTGAGCAGCATGAAGAGAAAAACTTAAGAGAGTACTGGTCAGATGTGTGGTAGGAGGAAGCTGACTCTCATAACTAGAGGTGTATTTATTGGCACTCAGAAGTGAGCTGTGTGTGGGGGGTGAGAAAGGGGGAAGAGCCATGGATAATGGCCATAATGTTACAATAGGCTCACATATTAGGGGCGGTCAATCTCTGTTAATGATTAGAGTTCTAGAAATAGTATTGTATCATAGAGTCAAGTCAGAAGTCAGAACCAGTCTTAGAAAACCAAGCTGTGGAACAGTTATTAAGACATTATTTGAATCAATTAATATCCATATTAATACCCATTTAAGACCATCAGGATATGCAACTTGCAAGTTCTTGCCAAAGATGCTACTTTGGAAAATAATAACATGCATTCAAGTACATGAGTGATTGGCAAAGGGATTTTTTCTGCTGAAACTTAGATATAAAGTAATTATTTCTTAGTCTGTTCCAATGCTATTTTAGTACAAGGATTTTTTTTTTTCAAGTACAAGGTTTAACAATGGCAGATAGAAGTTACTAGTTCAAGAAAAGCCTCTGAGGCATTTACATTTTGATACTAAGACCTAAAATTAAGACTATATGCTAATGCAGAAGTATGCACCATAATTTACTTTAATGTAGAACATACTATAAAACTTTGTTCCCATATACAGCAAGTACTGAATAATGAGGAAACAAGATTGGGGATGGTGCTGGCTGTGTATTTATCACTGTATTCATGAAATGAAAGTGTGCAACCTTGTTAGCAATAAGGATCTGAGTTGATACTAAAGAAACTCATGATGCAGTACAAATTACATGCATGTGTATATTAAAAAGCAAAATCTATTTCTTTGTCTTATTCGATTGATAAAATACTTGTCCTTAAGGGAAACATAATTCAAATATTTCCATGATGAAATACTATGCTTCTCTGTAGTTTCCGTCTGACTGGGGATATAAAGGTGACAAGTGGCAAGTTTTGAATCCTAGAGAGAGTTTTGCTGTATGTTTAGAATGATGGGGAGGCTCCGGAAATATTCCACGTCAGCTTGGAACATTAAAGCAGTAGAGATCACTTTAAGTGCCCATTATACAAAGAATATAAACTGAAATGACAGCTGCCTATAGAGATTGGAAAATTTTAAACTTTTCATCACTCTCCTCTGGTCTATTTTCTGAACTCATTCAAGTTGGAGTCAGCCATCCAAGCAATCATTTATATTCTTGGACTCACTCACCGAATGCTCAGGTATAATCAACCTAATTCCTAAGAACATTTTAAAGGCATAATGACACCGAATATTTCAAACTAGATCATAATACTGCACTCTGTTGCAATGTTATAGCACCTTTCAAATTAGATTCACGGGTCACTAAAATTCATTATTTAAAGATTAGAAGTCTCTGTCATAAATCAGCATTTTATAAATGAGAATATGCTATCAATCTAGACAATGAAACTTATTTAATATTACACAACATTGCAAACCAAGAAGGAAGGAGTATTGGTGTTTTGGGAAATGATATTTATCCCTCAGAAAGTATTTGCAATGGTTTATCTATTAACCTTTTTCCTTCCGAATAAAGAGAGATTTAAAGACATTGACAGGTTTTGCCAGTAATCACACCTGTCATCCTCAACAAGTTCAGCCAGGCCTTTCTTCATCACCTCTCAAGACTCACTTTTGCCATACTTCCTATATTTCTCTTGACTCCAACCATTTTAGACTCTCTACCTCCCTGAATCATTCTATGCTTTGCCTCTGTATTATCTTCCCTTGCAGGAAAGCCAACTCTCAAAGTCTATGTTATAAATCAGGTCTTCGTGTAACTATCAGTACCCTTCAGGGATCTTCTTCTGACCCTCCCCAAACTAGGTTAGACACCCCTCTGAAATGCACTGTTTCTCTGAACTGCTGCTTTGAAAATACACATACTCAGCCTGGGTTGCTGATAAGCCTTTGGGGCACTGCAACTGAAGCAGACACTAAGTTCTATTAATAGCTGACGTAGAAAGATATAATTGAGAACAGAGACAAAGACAAAAACACAGTAGGTTTTTTTTATCCCAAAGACAAAAACAGTAGGTTTTTGTTACTGTTTGTTATTATCTCTTTCTGATGTCCTTTCTCCAGTGTTTCTATTTTTGTTTCAAGTTGGTGAGCTGAGGCAAAAAAAGGGGTTAGAATTGAGCAAACCACTTCAGAATAAAACACGGTTAAGTCCAGGGTTGAGTATTTGAAACAAAGCCTACTGGGTCCTTCACTGGCATTTTAGAGATTTAAGCTGTGGATATTCCACAGAGCTCACTCAACAGTAGATAATGAATCAAGAAAGGTGAGGACACATGTTGAGATTTGTGACTGTAACATCTCTATTCCCTGCAAGAGCTGGGAGATTGTAGAAGTTGTAGACAAATGAAGGTAAAAATATCCCTGTATTAATAAAGTTATTTGGTGAATGCAGCCAGCTTTAGCTCTGAGTCAAGGGTACTTGCTAATACTTCACCCATGAATATGACAAATTTAGTCACATAGACAAAGGCAAGTGGCCAAATTTAAGTCTAGCCACAACAACAGGACTTGTACTGTTAAATAGATACAAGAAGTGGAGTACAGCATTAGGAGTAGAGGCAGTGAAAATGTAATGGCTGTGTGCGATGTCAGAGGGGTAGTGGATGGGGGGAGGGGGCTTGTCACTGTGTGAGGGATATAAATGATAAATGTTTAACTACTACATTGTTTTGTATGCCTGAAACTAAATATATGTGTGTGTACACACACACACACACACACACACACACACACACACACACACACACACACAATGGGAATGCATGCTGCTTCTTCTGTGAAGACTTACTCCCAAAAGAGATTTAGAAGTTTTGAGTCACACAAGCCTAATTTTTCTGCCACTTTTCAGTCAGAATCCCTTTCCAAGCAATGACTGAGTAAGGAAGTAAGACATTGTTAACTATAAGGATCACTTCTTCATGGAAACACAAAGGAAATGAATTTCAAATCACAATAGCAATATCCTTACTGGGTAACTCAATAAACAGAAAACATGTTAAATCACACCTTATGTATCATTTTAATTTATTTTTTGGTTCTACTAATTAATAGTTAAATAGGTAGGGTTCAAAGAACATTCTGTGTTTATTTAAAATTAACACCCTTACATCAGTATTTAAAATGGAACATTCGGAGTTAGAACTCCTCATTTCCACTTGAAATCCTTATTTTCCCTCACTATTACAATCATTTTTAGAAGGCAGTATGTATGGCCAATACATTTCTTATGACCTTTTACCCCCAATGGACTATTTGACCAAATTCAGACTCTATGGTTAGTTCTTTTATATTGCTTCCTTGAACTATTATTTAATTTTCCAGTTTCAAACCCCAGGATGTTTTCTAAATTAGCTAGTATCTTTCTTTCTATCTTTCTTACTCTCTTTGCTTATATCCTTTCATACTCTTACCAATCTTTAACTTAAAAAAAAATACTTTGTATAGCAGTTTTAACACAGCAATATGTTGAATTATACACCAAATCTATTTCTCCACCTCCCTCAAAGTATATCTTGTATTATCCAAATCCATTAGCTTCAAAGTATGCTTGTATATGAGTATTATAAAATATGAGAGGCAAAAAAATATTTCAGAGATTGTCTAGTCTGATTCATCATTTTACAAATGTGGAAACAGGCTTTAGAGAGATGAACTAGCTTGTTGGAAGCAACTTGGCTATTTAGTTATTTAGTTAGCTGCATACATTGTTAAAATATGCAACTAACAAGATTAAGCTGATATGACTTTTCCTTTTTTTTTTGTAATTCTAAATGTATCTTAAACACTCAACATTACTAAAATATAGCCTTTCCCGGACCCTCTTAAATGCTACTTTGTATAAGAAACTTCATAAACTGATTAAAATGAACTCTGGATTTCTGCATGGATTAAACATCAATTCAGAACTTTTACAGGTCTACTGAAATATATAGTTTGTCATGCTTATATTCAAATACCTTACACAGTCCCCAAACTACACTGAAATAATATGAATTTTTTTTTGGTTCTACTATCCATCACTACCGAGTTGTGTCGCTTAAAACCCCATGTCCTTTAGGCCCACCGTCTCAGATCCCATGCCTTCTGGCACAGATTAAATGAGTTTCTGCAAAGAATGTCCTTGGCAATACTACATTTCTTCCCTAAAACTCAAGCTTTGTATTGAACCACAGGATTACTTGCCTGTAACCCTTAATCTCTGCAAAGCTCTGGCCATTTTTTCTTTTATTTTTTCACATTGCTATTGTTTTCCTGGAGAAAAGGCAAATGGGTAACTTCTCAAAGCAATACTAACCAGTGGTTATTTACTCACCTGAATGGTACCTACATGGCTTTAGGTATCACATGTAGAATATGCCACACTATAAACAGCCTGATAAAAGCAAGGTTAATGTAATTGGTGTTGACATTGTTATATATAAATATCATTTCTTGTGACACATTGAATTGTATTCCTAAATACAATTCTACAAAGAAAAACACTTTTATAAGTGCATGAAGATAAAATTCAAATCTCCAAAATATGGTCAAGAGTTGGGTGCCTTGTAACTTCTGCCCTAGCACACTTTTCTATCTTCATCTCTACAGGCAAGTCATAATACTCAAAATCTCACTGTTTGGAATTAGTGAGGTGATATGTAAGAACTGTAAAACATGACCCGGGCCCACAGGGTGCTTGTACTACTGTCAGGTGTCAAACTGAGTACTTGCTAAATGAGAACACATAATCTCAGCACCATTTTGTGCCAACTATGACCCAATTCTCTGCATTCACAACAGAACACCTCTGTAAAATAATCTAAACTCAACTGTCTCCAATTTTTATTCTCCTGTTCTTCCCTGAGACTCTTATTGGTGCTTTCTCCCAACCCCCGCAGATACTACCCTTGACAAGTTTGTTAACGTCTCCCATGTTGCTTAGTGCAATGGTCAATTCTAAGTGTTTGAAATCTTTATCAATATTATTTAACTCAGCTGATTGTTCTCTTTCCCTAGAAACACTTTCTTTAATTGGCTTCCAGAAAACTGTACTCTCTCTTTGCTTCCACCTCCCACATGGGCCCCTCCTAGTACTTTCTTGTCTCTTTTTAACCTCCTGATCATTTATTATTGGAGTATTCCAGACCCAGTCCTAGCCTCTCTTCTCTATTTTCACTTTCTTCCTGAAATCATTCAATCTCATAGCTTCAAATACCATCTATACACTAATGTTGATAGTTCCCAAATTTATAACTCCCACACAGAGGTCCCCCTTCATCTCTAGACTCAAGTGTTCCATAGTTGATTAATGATTTGTTTATTCAACAAAGATTGGTCTGTACTTGAGTCACTGAGAAGCTTCACAGATTTAACGCCTAAAACCAAATACCTGATTGAACCACTCCCTTCCCTTCCAAAACAAGCCCTCTCCATGGCCTGCTTAAATTCAGTCAATGGCAGCTCTAGTATTACTCAAGACAAAACCATAAAAAATATCATTGGTTTCTTTCTTTCTTTTATACTCCTCAAGCAAATAGTCAGCAAAACCTGTGGTCTCTACCTTCAAAACATATCTAGAAACAAATCACTTCTCACGACTACAATCCTGGAACAACATGCCATTAATTCTCACTATCTGTTTCACTGAGAATAAAGTTCAAAATATTAATAACAACAAGGCCTTACACAATTGGAATCTTTCTTACCTTTCTAATCCCCCCCCTTACTATTCTCCCCTTTGTTCCCTCTGGCAGAATCCCACTGTATGATTTTTCTCCACATGATTTTTTCATGGCTTCCTGGTGTTTATCAAGGCTTGTCCCGTGGAACGTCACATTCAGAAGGGAGCCCCTGCCTTGAGGTTTAATGCTTTATAGTCACGCTTTTGAAAGTATTAATAATTGTATCCTTGAATCTGTGTTCTGTAAATAACTCCCAGTGAGAACATGGTGCATATGTTATGGATTTGGAGTCTTGGACTATGCGGGGGTCCATCCTCCTGTCCCCTCTCTGGTTGCTGGGAATGGAGTCTCAAGCTCCCAGCCCTCTACCCACACCCAGCAATGACTGCTGCCCTTCACTCCCAAAGAGGGCCTAGATGTGGGTATGAAGAGAGTCAGTGTACAAAGTCATATGGTTGGGCCCCAGGGCCTTATGAGGGTCTGCACTTGCACAGGAAGTATTCATGCCTAAAGGATTGTGACATGAAATAGCAAATAAAACATCTATGGCAAGTTAAGACACTTCGCAGGAGAAAAGGAAAAGCTTTCTTTGTGCTTTTAAACAAAAGACCCTCACTTTCACTTTAAACCTCTCCCCACAAATTATGTAGCCAGCCTTGCTTATGACATTGTACCCCAGAAATCCACAGAGGTATCTCATTCACCATCGTCAATTACTTTCTCAAAAAAGACCTTCACTTTGAGGTTTTGAATGACCACTCTTCTGAGAATCAAACTCCCTTCCAAATACGTACCTTCAATCCCAGTCCCAGGAAATCAAACCATCCCTTTAATTTCCCTCCATTTTTTTTTCCTGGCACACTGTATAGATTATTTATTTTTCTTTATCTGTTTCCCTCCACCACAATATAAGCCCTGCAAGGTTAAGAGTTTAGTCAATCCTATTAATTTGAAAATAATCACATGTTCACAAAAGTTGGCTACCCTGCTTTTATAGGGCAGCATTGTATTAAAGTCTCTTTGTGTTTAACTTGTGAAAGCACTATCAATTGTGAAGGGCAATATACCCAATGGACAACTTTATGTTTATCTACTCTCTGGGTTCAGCACGTCAAAATAAGCCTCGGCCAAACTGATATTATAGCAATTCAGTTTGGAGGGTATACCTGGTTCCTCCACCTGAAGTTAAAAATAAACTGAAAATAATGGAGCATTTCCTGGTACATAGTAACAAATAATAAAAGAAGAGGCAAATTTTTATTAAGGATATATAAATGTAACCTAAGTATCTAAACTACAGAATATATTGAAGATATATGTAATGTCTATATATATATATTATATAACACACACACACACACACACACACACACACACACATATATATACAGAGAGAGAGAGAGAGAGAGAGAGAGAGAGAGAGGTATACACATTTTAAAAAAGGAAAAAAAATTGTATTAAAATTGTAATACTCAATAAAACCAATAACAAAAGATAAATGCAAGTCATGTGTATACATTTTTTGACACCTCCAGTGTGTGTGTGTGTGTGTGTGTGTGTGTGTGTGTGTGTGTGTGTGATAGAGAAAATATATTTTGTTTGGTATTTTTTAAACAAACGTGTGTTTTTGCTATTTCAATTTTTTTCTGGGATTTCTCATTCTTTTGGGATAATCATGTTTTTAGAGAGTCACAAATGGATGAAAACAAAACATTATTGAATTATAATGGTGTCGGGAGAGTGATAAGGACCAAAATTACAGAACAATGTACCATGTTAGAAATTATAAAGCATATTTCATATGATATTACATAATAAAACTATTATTGTTCTACTTTTTAATTTCAACTCTTTAATTCAAAATTAAAACCATAATTAAAGTTTTCTTTGTTGATTTAAAAACAAAGGCACAGGAAGCTGTATTTGGAAAACTATAAAAGGGAGTAACACAAATAGAGGAGTTCAAAAGTTTTGACCAAGGTAATAGTAAGTATCTTGGTAAGCCATTACAAACAAGACAACATCGAAAATTTAAATAGGAAGGTGAGGTCCACTTTAATTCTTTGCCTCAGCATGTATTTACTGAACACAAAATACACCAAGTACTCTTCTACGTATTTGGAACATAGCAATGAATAAAACAGAAATAGATCCCAGACTCAGCCATTAAGCAGTGAACTGAGAAAGGTGGAAGTGATTACCAGAAGAAAGCAGTATTTGGAAGGAGAGTTGAAAGAAGCTAAATACACAGCACATGTATGGTAAGAAATGTGCTGAACAAAACAAATTATATAACACTTCCAGAATGACTCACTGCCTTGGGGAAATACAAAATAGAACATGAAGCAGAGGGAAAAAATCACCAAAAACTGCAATCATAACAACTATGAGAAAAATAACACTGAAAAAGAGAAACTTGTAAAAATGTTGTAATAATATCAATCCCATGCAGTACACAAATTAGATTTCTCAAGAAGCCAGGCAGAAAAAGCCAAATATAGACAAAGAAAATGATGAGCTAAGATCAATCATCAATTTTAAGCAACAGGACTTCCTCTGATTACTTATTAAAATAAATAATGTATATGTAAATATGTATACATACATATACACATGTATACATACACATATGCATACATGCATATATACACATGTACACTATACGTACTGAGTGTAGCTAAAAAATATAGCCCTTTAATTGCATGGCAAATTTAGTGCTCCAGGAATTTCACAAAAAATAATTCATAACTATTTTTATTTAAAGTTGAACTTTTGATGTATATAAGAGGTGCCTTTTTTACATAGAATGATACATATTGTTCCAAAATGCAAGCTGTCTTCTAAAAAACATTGTTTAAAAGTTCAACATAACTTGTACTTTTGGAGTATTTTTTTCCTCCCTTTCCTGGTCCCATAGTACTCTGGAGATACAAATAGCATTAAGTTCAGATTCACGTTTATCTTAATTTGGTTACAGTATGTAAACTATCACAAAAGGTGTAGGTAAGCTGTTTGTCAGGAGCTAAGCTGAGCTAGCAAGAGAGCTGGACTGCCCAGTAGCCAATTCAAGCAATAATGAGCCAAAATGAAAGTAATACTGGAATCTGTAATCACAGCCAAAGTAAAGCAAGATGCTGTAACCAGAAAAGGCACCAACTCCCCGGTTTCATTTCCTTCATGGACCGGCACAGTAGTCAAGGCTCTGACGGATCAGCACAGATGCGAGGTCATCTGATCTGTGTCTTATTTTGTTGAGGAAGTCCCAAACAAAAAGCCCTGTCAGTTTTCTGGACCGTGGAATTGGGGGAGAGGGGAGGGCGAAAGATTAGGAGTGACGTCTACGGCCATCCCACCCTGAAAGCATCAAATCTCCTCTGTTCTCGGAAGCTAAGTGGGATACAGCCTGGTTAGTACTTGGATGGGAGGTTAGGGGTGAAAAAGTAGTGGCTACTGAGTCAGAGTGGGGAAGAGTGACTTCGAGTTTTCCCCCTTCTCTCCTCACAAGGCACCCTTGGCAGTAGCGCCCAAGGAGGATCTTTTCCAAAGGTCTCAGATATCTGGAAATGTGGAAATCTGGGAATGCCCACATGCCTATGGGCAGACCCTCCAGAGGGGTGTGAGTCCTTGACTGCAACACAACGCACTGGTTCTGCACCAAGTCTGGGTGGGGGGCCGGGGCAGTGTGCCTCCATGAGAACTGCCAGATAAAACCTTCGCAACTGTCTACGGCTGGTAACCATGGGCCAGACTCCTCACTATTAAACTCAACAATGAATTATGAAAACTCAGAATAAATGTCAACAATCATGTAATATGCTTACAAATAAACAAATAAGCATGTTGGGGAAGTCACTGCTTCTTAAGAAATCAAACCTGTGGTATTTCAACCTGTGATTAGTAGAACTTGCCTCACAATTTTAGGATGTAGTTTATACTTTTGAGGGGCCATTGGGGCAGTACTTGTCTTTGTAATTTATTCAGCTGCTTGTCACAGAAATCAAGCAATCCTTTTTTAAAATTATGTTATTATTTATTTATTTATTTAGTTAGTTAGTTAGTTAGTTAGTTAGTTTCAGGTGCGCAAAACAATGTAATAGTTACACTTATCATTTATATTCCTCACACAGGGACAACCCCCCTCCCCCCATCCACTACCCCTCTGACATCGCACACAGCCATTACATTTCCACTGTCTCTATTCCTAATGCTGTACTATGCTTCTTGTAAATATATATAAAATTATGGTTGACAACCATTATTGTTCAACTTTAGCTTCAGGTGTACAGTGCAGTGATCAGGCATCTACATCATCCCTGAGGTTGTCTCCCTAATGAGACAAGTGTCCATCGAATATCCTACAAAAGCTTTGCAACATTATTGATTGCTTTCCCCAAATTGACTTTTGTTTCTCCGTGGCAACCATGGTTACCGATTGTGCCTGATAGGGGGGTTGGGGATAAGGGGCAAGGTGAGGGGATAAGAATTCCTTCTTGATAGCCCAACTTTCCATAGCTCTCTCATGAAAAACTACTGCAAGTTTGAATGCTTTT
Source organism: Rhinolophus hipposideros (assembly GCF_964194185.1). NCBI lineage: Eukaryota > Metazoa > Chordata > Mammalia > Chiroptera > Rhinolophidae > Rhinolophus > Rhinolophus hipposideros. Next base: position 87,173,892 of record NC_138047.1, on the reverse strand, counting down.
ATTTTTTAATACCTCTGCATTCTACCTAATATTCCGATTTTTTTCATCCATAAGCATATGCCAAACTAATGCCATCTTTCACCTAGACAACTATTAATATCTATGGACTGTCATCCTCACATCCACCTCCAAATCAGTTATCTGTGAAACGCAAATCTGATCATGTAACGCTCCACCTCCCAATGTGCTTAATTCTGGTCAGTAGCTTTCCATGGTTCTGAAAACACAGGCTAAAGAACTCAGCTCTATAGGACACACCCACTGCCTAATGAGACAAGTGTCCATCGAATACCCTACAATGAATATCTTTCTTAAATCAAAAACTGACATCAATCCTAAAGGGACTAGTGTTCTAAAAATTATGAGTGGAAAAAAACAATCTATATGCAATCAATATTTATCACAAGTAGAACATACTTTAAGATTGATGTGTACTACACTTCTCTCAAGGTTACACTACCATTTTGACTCACTGCCTCATGACCAACATCAGGTTGTTTTATGGGTGATATCAGCCATCCCTCATTCCTACTATAGATGTTCACTATTGAGAAATAGGTCACCACTCTAAAAACAGGCTTCCAGTGCTGTCAGCTAGAATGGTATCATCCAGGTGATAAAAACTCTCAAATAATCAGTCCTTGATAATGGTAAAATTCAGAATTGCATTATTAAAATCATATTACTTGATAAACATGACATGAAACTTGAATGTTATTAAGCCATGTGCTCAAAATTGATTTTATTATTGTAAGAACAAATGATTCATCCCTTTGATAAATCAGAGTTAAAAATCAGAACTACATTACACTAACCTAACTTTGCTTGGAAAAAAATGAGGAATAGTTTATACTTGCTTAAGCATAAGATACAATTATGAGTTGGTGGCAATATACCAATTAAAGTAGTTGCATACATTTTTTTTTATTTTAATTTTAATGATAACTCCATTTACTCTGTTAAAAGCCAATATTTTAAAAGCCACTTTTCCTCTCAACTATGGTAATCAGGAGTATTTATTTGGTCTTTCAAAATAAAACGTGATGTGGTAGCTAATAACTTTGCCTAAAAAATATATTTAAAAAAACAAAAATTTAAAACAACTCAAAACAGTACTTATTTTTAACTAAAGGTGAAATAAATATGTATCAATACAGAAGAGTTCCTAAAATACATAGGGATGAAGAACCATTTTAACAATACGGATTGCAAAATAAAAATGATAAAAATTTCTGTAAAAAAATGAAAACAAATATAACCTGTGGCTATTAGCTATATTCCTTGGCTATAGTTGTAACGATTAATAAAACTCAGTGTTTCATCCCACATATTAATTAAATAAAATTAGCAGCTATTATAACAAACATTTTTTTGAGATTATGATAATGTTCCACAAAACTCTTAAAGCAAATTTGTTTATAATATTTTGAAAACTGTTACTAAAATATTTTCAGGAGCTGTGACATTTATATTTAACAAAGAATACTCTTCATAATTGATGGTAAATGCTAAAATAGATACTTGCTTCCTATGGAAGTTGCAAATTTATAATAACTGTGACTGTTTTATTCATTTTCCCATTGCTACTATATGATCAGTTATGGCATGAAACAATGGAACCTATTTCCAATGTTCAGAGTTTAAGGATTCGACCTGTGGTAAGATAACTTTTTAAGAAGTATATGTTTTAGATATGTTATCAACTAGCAGCTGTATTTTTTTAACTATGAGACCTTCTTAAATATTCCTAATTAAACAACAACAACAACAACAATAATAATAATAATAGCAGCTAACATAGCCATATTCACATGTATAACTAATTTGAGCATCAAATCTACTTTATTAGTGTCATCGATTTTAGAAGTGATAATCTAGGTAAACTGGCTACTGAATAACATAACTTTAACCCAGACTTTCTTGTCCAAATAAGTTTTTTTTTTTGCATCATTTATTTAATTTCTGATGACATTCTTTATTATAGTAGTCATTTCTTTTGGTAATGTCCTTTCAAATCTCCCGTTTGTTCTGTTAGTACAACTTATTGTTGCTTTAAATGCTACATTTTATTTTTGACTTACCTATTGAAAGAAAAATTATGCTTGAAGGTTATATTATTTAGTTAGTATTGCTCTGAATTCAGAGACTACAAATGAGGCAGATGGTACCACAAATTCTTTAGACTTTTGGGAATTCTGATTTTACTGAGGTAACATTGGTTAATAACATTGTATGAGTTTCAGGCGTACAGTATTATAATTCAATGTTTGCCTACACTATAGCATGTCTACCACCAAAAGACTACTTTGCTTCTGTCACCATATATTTGACCCCCTTTACCCATTTTGCCTTTCACTCACTCACCTTCCCCTCTGGGAACCACCGATCTGATGTCTGTATGAGATTGTTTTCAAGAATTCTTCATTTTAATGGGAAATGCAGAATTTCTTCATTTACCAGCACTATCTTAGTACTCACCTTCCTTGCATCTGCTAAATTGTGTGCTGTTTATTTATCTCCTTTCCAACTACCAAATTTTCTTGTTATTTCTCCTTTGTTTCACTCAATTCTTGGGTCCATAATTTTTTTTTAATTTCTGTGAAATAATTTCAATAAAATATTGGAATAGATTGAAATTAAATCCATATGCTTATAATTCTTTAGTACAGGGATGTAACTTTACTGTTGATATACTGCAGGCATATCTAGATTCAATTTAATTAAGGAATTTTGCTCTAGATTCAAAATGCACTTTTGTATTGAGAACTTATGTCCTTAAATCTAGAAAATCATCTTCAATGATATCTTTAAATAATTCTTTCCACCATTTTCTACACTTTATTCTTCTGTAACTTTTTATTAGCAAAATGCCAGACATTAAAAATTGTGTCTCTTAACTACTCTTTTTTAATTTATCATTTACTTCTCTACACTAAATATTAGGATCATAAATACCATTTTAAAATTTACTGAATTGGTCTTTGTATCTACTCCAGTGTTTATTATCTCTGGTTTTTGTTTTGTTTTGTTTTGTTTTTTTTTTTGGTCAATGAGTGTATTGATTAGTGAAAATATGAGAATTTATCAAAAAAGTCTTTCAATCAGTAGATCAATCTCTACCTACATATTTAACATTAGAAAATGTAATTAGCACAGGGTATTATACTGTTGGTATTGTCATTGTTGAAAGAAAATAATCAAATAGTAAGAATGACACCTTAATGGGTGAGAGGCAGACTGATATATATCACTGTAAGAAAAAAGCTTAAATGTTGATGAAGTCATGAACGATATGAAAATTAGAATCAACATAATCCCTATCAAATCCAAGCTAGATATTCTGCAGAGTCAAAGCATATAGGAAAATTTATATGGAAATGCAAGAGACTCAAAATAGCCTAAATGACCTTGGGAAAAAAAAAGATGGGAGAATTCCACTTTCCCTTTTCAAAATTTACTACAAATTGTCAGTAATTCAGAACCTGTGGCACTGGCATAAGAATAGACATATATATCAATGCAACAAAATCGAGAGTCCAGCAATAAACACTTAATATCTACAGTCAACTGATTTTTAACAATTGTGCTTAGAAAATCCAATGAAGAAAGAATAGACTTTCCATCAAAGGGAACTAGAACTCTATATCCACATAAAACAAAATTAAGCTTGAGTACCATTTCAAATGAAATATAAAAGTTAATTAAATATAAGTTATATACCTAAATGTAAGAGGAAATACTGTAACAATCTTAGAAGAAAATATAGTAGTAATCTATTTCCGTGGCCTTGGAATAGGCAATGGTTTCTTAGGTCTGACACCAAAGCATACATGACAAAAGAAAAACATAAAGTGGACTTCCTCAAAGTGAAAAATGTTTGTGCTTCAAAGGACACCATTAATAAACTGAAAGATGAAATACAGAGTGAGATAATATATTTGCAAATAATATGTCATAAAGAACTTATATATAGAACTCTTACAACTCAGTAATAAAAAGACAACTCAATTTTTTAAAACAGCAGAGGATTTGAATAGATATTAGTATATATCGCCAATAGCACATGAAGAGACGTTCAATATCATTATTCTTTAGAGATATGTAACTCAAAACCAAAATAGTATGCTATTTCACTTCCAATAGGAGAGCAATAATGATAAAGATAATGATAATAACAATAAAACAGTAAAAAACAAATGTTTGAGAGGATGTGGAGAAATTGGAATCCTCATGCATTGCTGATAGGAATGTAAAATGATATGACCATATTGGAAATCTCCCAAAATACTAAACAGAGAAGTACCATATGACTCGAGTTCCACTCACAAGTGTATAAACAAGAGAATATTATATTCACAAAAAGCTGTTCATGGATGTTCATAGTAGCATTATTCCTAGTAACCCAAAGTGCAAACAACCTAAAGTCCATCAGCTGATGAATGTATAAACAAAATGTGTTATATCCATACAACAGAAGAGCATTTGGCAATAAAAAGGAATAAATTAATGAACCTTTATAATACCATGCTGAGTAAGCATAACCAGTCATATATGACTATAACCATTTTATTTAAGCAAAGAATTACATCAACACTATAATATTTATCATAATAAGCTAAATTTTTAAAATGATCTAAGTACATAACAATAATTTACATTATAAATATTATATTGTGAAGAAAATGTTACAAATAAAGTATAATATAATATTTATATTTGTATGATCTTACGAGGAGTATGTTGGTTTATGGATTTTGTTTTCTTGTCAAGTATGTATCTGGTTTGAAGTATAGGTATAAATTAATTAATATCTATGGAATTATAAATGAATGAACATAAACTTGTTTGTTAAAATAGTCTTACAAATATCAAGAACTATTACAAAAATAAAGAATACTTATCAATACCGGTAGGCTCACAGAAAATAAGACGAAAAGGAAGTCCACCATCTGAATTACATTGGTGGACGTTACACAAAAACTAATTAGAAAGAGGGTATAACAGTAACAATATATTTAAATGATAAATTAGACAAATATCCTTAAAGATGACAGCTAATATGCAGGTGCAATTCCTCATTTCATAGGAAATTAAATCTCTACTAATTACGATAGCTCTTACTAATTATTATAAAATACTAATGAATTAAAATATACATTTTTTAAAATGTTAATAAATCAGCTTTTCACATAATTATGACAAGAGTATATATCAAGTATCACTAGCTACACAGAAGTTAAGACAAACCTAAATAATGGAAAAGTTAACATTTTTTAATTTAAAATCTATATGGGAGCCAATGATCGAAAGTTTCTATATTGTACAAGTAAAGTTTTTTTTTTTTTTTTTTTTTTTTTTGTTATTTTGTCTGAGAGAAACCAGACTAATGAGATTTGATCATGCCACAGGTCCAGGTTTCAAAGAAGAGAACAACGTGAAGAAAAAAAATGGATATCTAGCAAATTTATCAAACATTAGAGACTATAAAAGTTGCTGTGACAAAAAAGACATATTATAAGATAAATAATTTTATAAGCATTTGTGCAGATAGTTTTAACTCAATAACATTAATAACACCGTAGTAATTGTGTTCACATATAAATAATCTGTCTTCTAGTGTCTAATAAGTTCATTTGGATTGGCATTTCTGTTAGTCAAATGTACTGATTTTATTAATTGATTTGTAGTCAATAACTAAAGTTTCAAGCAAAGCAGTTGTCAACAGCTTAGTTAAACATAGGTTTTTGGGCATTGAACAAATACTAATAAATGTTTTCCTCTAGCATATAAAAGCATCTCTTACATCAATTTTTTCAGCCATAGTATATGTAGCTGAGATGCTAAAATATCAGAATGTTGGAAAATTTTAATGGATTATGGAAATATAGAACAATATATATGAAATTGGAACCATTTAGGGAAAAAAATTAAATGTATTATATAGTCCACCTTTTTTTGGTTTATTCTACAACTACTTTTATACTGATTTAAAATGAATATTTTTTTTCATAATCATGTGTATTTGAATATTTCAAGGAGGTAGAATGAAGCCAATAAAATGTTTTTTAGCTATAATGCAGTTGTCTTTTCAAATCATCTTGGCTTCTACTTTTTAAGTACAAGCACAAATTTTGTAACATAAATATAGAGTTGTGGATACCTATGCATTGTTGGCATTTGAGACTACATGTTGAGAAAGCACAAGCTAATAGTCTAAAGAATACAATGATTGGATAGTACTATATGGTCTGAGACGTATATTCAATTGGCTATTGATATTGAAAGGCTCAAAATAAATAATAGAGTCCATGTAGTATCATGTCACAAAATTATAGTTGCTGGGAAAGGAGCAAAAGTTATGATCATCATTTTTGGCAACGTGTAGTGATTAATAGTAGGTAATCTGCTGATTAATAGTAGGTAATCTGACTTTTAAAATTGCAGTCATAAAAATATTTTATATAATGAGTAAATAGTATGCAATTTCCCAATAAATTAAATTCATTATTTTATTTTTTTGGGGGGTGGGGAGATGAACAGTAGGGCCTGACAATACAGAACAAAGTGTAAAATATCACTTCTGAATAGAAATGAAAGTAGCTAATAAAGTTAATTCATTACTTTGATGGGAATATTAGAGATAATACAGGGGAAAAATGCATTCTAAATAGAGAGACATTAGAAAGGCACCAGAATCTAAGCAAAATAAATTTTTTGTCAGATAACTTAAAATTCAATCTTGGATTTACCAGTTAAATGAATTTTGACCTGGATCAAGTCTTAACTCTCATAGGTTTTATTCCTTACATTAAAAAAATAAATAAATAAAATAGTTGGACTTACCCGAATTTTTGATTATTGTAATATGATACTTAGGGATAACTGTTATGCAGTGTGTCCTAAAGTGGTTATCATGTTAACCCTAAAACCTGTTTTTCCTATCACATAACTTGTGGGTGTGTACGTGTGTGTTAGTACCGCTAACATCCTCCAGTTTATGTCGGCGTGTTGGCTGAAGACTGACTCATATTTCTATTGAATTGTTTTGATTCTATATCTATAATAACTCTCTCATAAGGATGATTTCCTTTATTTTCGTTACTAAAATACATGAGTCTTGTATATGAAAATTGTGTATGAAACAGGATTACTTGCAGCATATTGAAGGATTTTATGAAGAATTATCTTGTTTATAAAGTAGGAGGTAAAAGTTTGTGCTGAGGGTAAGAAAGGAGGTGATGACAAGGTGAGATGTCTGAAGAAAAGGGAGGTGGATTAAAGAGCCCCTTTGAAGGGTAAGAGGTCTGCCTATTGCATTAGTTTGTTATTAATACTCTATCTAATTGCTACCCACTTAATGGCTCAAAGGGACGTGACTTCATTATCTTACAGTTCTGAAAGGCAGAAGTCCTAAATAGATCTCTTTAGGTTCAAATCCAGGTGTCGAGAAACTGAATTTCTTCTCCCTGTGAGGTTCACAGGGGGACTATGTTTACTTGTCTTTTACAGTGTGTCTAGAGGCTCTCTCTCTTTCCACTCTGAAGGGGTGCTTCTATAATCACATCACCTTTTGACTCTCCAACTTTCCTCTTCCCTTTATTAGGACCCTTGTGATTATATTGGTCATACGCAGATGATCCAGGATAGTTTCTCCATCTCAAGATCTTTAATTAATGATCTACGAAATCCCTTTTGCCATGTAAATTAAAAATATTCATGGGTTCTGAAGATTAGAATATGGACATATTTGAAGTTGGGGGATAACTAATTATTCTGCTTGTCAGAGTCCATCCTCTGGTTTCCAAAGATTCATGTCCATCCTATACACAAAATGTATTTAATCAAATCAACCCATTACAGCATCAGTTCAAAATACCGACATCTCATTGTCTATATCATCAAAATCATGTGTTGGAGAGATCTTGGGTGTCATCCATCCTGGGGCAGGTAGCTTCCCCATGTGTGGACAGTAAAACAAGAAAACAGTTATTTACTGTTTTCCCAAAATACAATGGTGGGGCAAGCATAAGTTCCCAGTAAGAGGCATTCCTATTTAAAAAAGGAGAAAATGGAACGGGGAAAATGTTGATTCCAAAATTCAGCCAGGATAATAACATTAAATTTCTAGGTCTGCGTATAATCCCATTGATGACTCCACCATCTGGTCTTGAGGCTCTGCCCTTAGAGTTATTTTTCCTTTTTCATTGAAAGGAATTCAGATATAGAAATATTTGGAAGAAAAATTATCTTGTCTAGCACTCCTAGAAAAACCTAAAATTATATGGAATCCTTGAATTGACAGGCATACCCTGGAGACCACTGCAATAAAGCAAGTATCTCCATAAAGCTAGCCATGCAAATTTTTCTATCTTGATTCTTGTTTTACACACCACGCACAGACTTCTCTTCACCCGCCTGCTCCTTATATGGTGCATCCTTGAAATCTGCTCTTCCTTTTCTGTGGCCTTGACTGATACACAGGACAAAATCCCAAACGAATTAAAAGTCAATGAGTATCAAGTTTCAGCTAGAGAAGATAAATGAGTTCTAGGGATCTGTTGTACAACATCATGCCTATAATTAACAATATGGTATTGGGCACTTAAAATTTTGCTAAGATGATGGATCTCATATTGGTGTTCTTATCACAAAACAAACAACAAAGACACAAACAAAACCAAAAGGACATGAGAAAAATTTTGGAGTGGATACATATGTTTGTTACCTTGCTTGTGGTAATAGCTGTAACAGGTGTATGCATATGTTCAAACTTATCAAATTGCATATAATAAATAGGTACAGTTTTCTGCATATCAATTATACTTCAATAAAACTGCAAAAAGAATGTCGTGAATCAAGAGGCAGATGTGGATATTTGATGAAACTTAAGATGTAGCCTATCCTCCTTTCTCAAAACAAAATAAAATTAGAGAAAATATATAAATAGAAAAATAGTCAATCTTACCACAAATTTATATAATGTTTAAACAATGGACAGAAGCATTGATAAATGTCTGTGAAATACCAAATAAGATAGACCAGGACTAATGGTAATCTCAGCAATTACAAAGCCTGAATAACCATGTAAGTCAGATTCAGGTCACTGAAAAAATGGCTTTTTCTAATAACACCTAGGAAAACATCCTTCAATCATATGAAATGGAGCTGGATAAAAAGACAGTGAAGGAAGAGGATACTTAATTAAATTACTGAAAACAGGTTCTAGGACTCAAGTCTCAATGCTTATTTTTCCCCTCAAACTATATTTAAAAATGGTAACCTCTAAAATAAACAAAACCTGTATCTTGAGACTACAGAGGCAACATTTTTACAACAGAGAAATGTGGGGCAGTGCTCTGGTGAATTGAGGCTTCCATAGGGACAAGAAGTTGACAGAACAAAAAGATAGATTCACCAGGAACCTTAAAGCAAAATCCAGCTAATTTAACCTTCCAATCATGAATGCTTTTCATTTTTGAAATTTCAACTTAAATGTCAATTTAAAAAGAAATTAACATAGAATTCTATATTC